>NC_136304.1:5577192-6278404 GCF_964198595.1 Lampetra fluviatilis | reverse complement strand
TGATGATAGCGATAGATGTTGATGATGTATGAATCGATACACATCATCATTATTAAATGCTGATGATAGCGATAGATGATGATGATGTATGAATCGATAAACAACATTATTAAATGCTGATGATAGCGATAAATGCTGATGATTAATGAATCGATAGACATAATCATTATTAAATGCTGATGATAGAGATAGATACTGATGATGAATGAATCGATAAACATCATCATTATTAAATGCCGCTACTGCTGTTGCCGATGATTATGATGATGATGCACGTGAAGCTTTCAACCGCAGACTCATCATATTTTTTCCCCGTCTTCATTTCGCTAATGACGGTGGCGTGTGTGCCGGTGCGTGGTTACACCGTGGAGGCTATGAAACGGATACGTCCACGTTGCCCTCCGCATCTCTCTCTCTCTCTACACACATGTCGGTGATGTGCACGCCTTCATCGAACGCTGGGGAGCCGGAAAAGCCCTCTGTACCAGCGTGGACGGCACCCTCGTGCTCAGCTTCTGAAGCGCTCGCTCGTCATCGTGGCGTGCGCGATGATCACCACCACCACCACGTGACTTTTCTTTGTTGTTGTGCGCGGTGTTTTTAGCGCCACAGCGCGTTGATTTGTAGCGTTTATTTTCATTTGTTTGCTGGTGACTTTGTGTATTTCATATCGAAATCGCCTCCAGTGCTGTTGCTGCTTGCGGCAATTAAAGTTGTTTAAAAGTCAAAAGTCTCCCCTTTCTCTCTCTCTCTCAGATACGTCCACGTTCCCCCCTGCATCTCCCTCGCCATCTCCCTCCTCCCCCCTCTGTGAGTCTCTCTCTCTCTCTCTCAAAGCTTATTACACAACCCTAATTACCACATCGAAGGAGTCGCCCGCAGGCATGCGGACGTGTGGCCCCTGTCCAAACACGCAATTTAGACAATGATTAATTGTTTAGATGTATCCGAGGAAGATGATGAGTTGGGGGGGGGTGGTGGCGGGGGCGGGGGAATGGAGAGCGAGAGGGGAGATTGAAAGGCATCAGGATGTTGTGGCTGTTTCACGGTCCCACCAGGAAATGACTCCTAGACTCCTACAAACTCGCCTCCTCCTCGTCCTCGAGTGTCGGTTTTGCTGGGACGGATTCCGCCGTGGAGCAGTGGTTACCGTTTTGGACTTGGGTCCCTGTGTGAGTCTGTGGGTCTCTTTGTTGAGTTTGTGGGTCTCTATGTGAGTCTGTAGGTCTCTATGTGGGTCCGTGAGTTTCTATGTGAGTCTGTGGGTCTCTATGTGAGTCTGCGGGTCTCTATGTGAGTTTGTGGGTCTCTGTGTGAGTCTGTGGGTCTCTATGTGGGTTTGTGAGTCTCTATGCGAGTCTGTGGGTCTCTGTGTGAGTCTGTGGGTCTTTGTGTGGGTCTGTGGGTCTCTTTGTTGAGTTTGTGGGTCTCTGTGTGAGTTTGTGGGTCTCTGTGTGAGTCTGTGGGTCTCTGTGTGAGTCTGTGGGTCTCTATGTGAGCCAGTGGGTCTCTTTCTAACACTGTGGGTCTCTATGCGAGTCTTTAGGTCTCTATGTGAGTCTGCGGGTCTCTGTGTAAGGCTGTGGGTCTCTATGTGAGGCTATGGATATCTATGTGAGTCTATGGGGCTATATGTGAGTCTGTGGGTCTCTATGTGAGTCTGTGGGTCTCTATGTGAGTCTGTGGGTCTCTGTGTAAGGCTATGGGTCTCTATGTGAGGCTATGGATTTCTATGTGAGTCTATGGGTCTCTATGTGAGACTGTGTCTTTACGTGAGGCTGTGGGTCTCTATGTGAGTGTGTGGGTCTCGATGTGAGTCTATGAGTCTGTATGTGTCGTGAGCCCACTATATGAGACCCAATACGAGTCTATGGAATGCTGTGGTGGAGTAACGGCTACCAACCCTGGCTCATGGCGCAGTGAATGTTCATCAAACTCGAAACGAGTGTCTCGAACTCTGCGCTGGGTGAGCCACGGGACGCGATCTGCCCTTGTCCATCGTCTCCTCTGCTCGGGCTCTCACTGCCATGTACATTTTGTCGCGGCATCTTTTTGAACTCGGCTGTAGGAATGTGTCAGCGCGCCTGTGGTGGTGGTGGTGGCGGTGGTGGTGGTGGTGGTGGTGGCGGTGGTGGTGGTGGTGGTGGTGGTGGCGGCGGTGGTGGTGGTGGTGGCGGTGGTGGTGGTGGCGGTGGTGGTGGTGGTGGTGGTGGTGGCGGTGGCGGTGGTGGTGGTGGTGGCGGCGGTGGTGGTGGTGGTGGTGGCGGTGGTGGTGGTGGTGGTGGTGGTGGCGGCGGTGGTGGTGGTGGTGGTGGTGGTGGCGGTGGCGGTGGTGGTGGTGGTGGTGGTGGCGGCGGTGGTGGTGGTGGTGGTGGTGGTGGGTGTAAACACGAGCACTGGGGAGACTAAGCAGGCCGGGCGTGGTGGGTACCCACTCACCAGCCTCGAGTGCCGTGCCGGCCTTGTCATTGGTGCTCGCTCACAGCACTTGCCCCAAAAGTCTGTTGAGGCTATATGGGGCAGGGGGAGGGGGCTCTGTCTTTGTAGTGGGGAGCGGTGGCGCAGTGGTTAGCACACCGCGCCACAAACCCACCCGACCAGAGCTCCATTCCCGTCTCACGACCAATAACAGCGGCGAGTATAATTTGAACGAGATTCTGAGCCTCCCCTAGGTCGACTGGGCCTTGAATGAGTACCTTGACGTGGTGTGTATAAAACGTCAGCACTGGGGAGACAAAGGCGACCGGGCGTGGTGTTGGCCACACCACCCGCCCTCGCGTGCCGTTGCGGCTCAGCCATTGGTGCTCGCTGACAGCACTTGCCAATCTCCCCCCCCCAACAGTCTTGTTAGAGGCTACACGGGGTAGCTTTGCTTTTTGTTTGTCACGCGCGGCCGTCGACTTCCGTGGGGCACTCGAGTCGCGTCTGCGCCTCTCGCTGCTGAATCGAATCGCCCCCCAATCCCTACCCTGGGCCCCCCCCAATCCCTACCCTGGGCCCCCCCCCAATCCCTACCCTGGGCCCCCCCCAATCCCTGCACTGGGATCGACCCCCAATCTCTCTCTCGCTCTCTCTCTCCGTGGACCACCTGGCAGATGATGAAGAGCACACTTTGCAATATAATTATTTTGTTAAACATAACGTTTTATAGATTATAACCAAACACTGCCTCTTGCCATAACGAGGAGGGATGGTTGGCTCGAAGGGGGGGGGGGGAGAAGGCGGGGGGAGGGAGGGCGGGGGGGGGGCTTTGTGTTTAATCCCAGAGCCCCTGTCGAGTTAGTACCCCAACCACCCTCCCTCCATCCACCGTCGTATAGGAGTGGAGGAAGTTGTGTGCGCAATGCAGTGAACATGGGCGCTTGTTTTTCCTATCGGGCGAGGCTGGGTCGTTTGTTTTTGGGGGGGGGGGGGGTTCTGGCCTAAGAAGCCAACGCCGCGGCTCGTGTCATCGCTCTGCAAGGTGGCGCCTGACCCGGGCGCTCGGTGTGCGTGGCTGGAGGGGTTTTTATTTGACTCGACGGGGACGGAGGCTGACGCTGTGACCCCCGACCCGCACAGCGATTTGAGGGCTGTTGCTGCTGCTGCTTGCGGCTGTGGCTGTGGCTGCGTTGGCAGTGGTGCAGTGGGACACTGAGGATGCCTTTGTCGTACAGCAGTGGGTGGACGAAGGATTACAATGGTGATGATTTTGACTTGAAGCTTTCGTGACTGCAGGAATTCATATTCTTTGGGTCTGTCGGTGAAGTTACGTAGATAGGTTAAAAAATAATAACAAAAAAATCTACGACATTTCGATCGCAACACAAGCGGTCGTCATCTCCACCTGATGATGATAGCTTGTGTTGCGATTGAAACGTCGTAGTTTTTAGTACATTTTTTGAACCTATCTACGTG
Organism: Lampetra fluviatilis; assembly: GCF_964198595.1. NCBI lineage: Eukaryota > Metazoa > Chordata > Hyperoartia > Petromyzontiformes > Petromyzontidae > Lampetra > Lampetra fluviatilis. Next base: position 6,274,507 of record NC_136304.1, on the reverse strand, counting down.
ACTTCACCGAAAGACCCAAATAATAGGAAAATGTTGATGATGGTGGTGGTGATGGTGGTGGCGGTTATAAGACAGTGGGGAGCGGTAGTGTAACTAGCGGTTCGCGCGCTGCGCTACGAACCCGGCGACCCGAGTTCGATTCTCGATCACGGCCAAACATCGGTGACGATTATCTGAACCGCTAATGGGCCTCCCCTAGGTCAACTCAACAGTGTGTAAACATCGCCAAGAGGGATTAAAATAAAAAAGCGGCCGGGTTTGGTGCTGGCCATCGACCCCCTCGTGTGCCGTGCCGGCCCTCATAGGTACGACACGCTAACAGCACTTGCCACAACAGTCTGTTAAGGCTACACGGGGGATATTTGTCTTTGGTGGTTAAATGAGATGCAATGCCCGGTTGGTTAAGGGACACCTGCAAAGTCCGGTTCGCGGGCCGTTTCGAAAACTCGGCTACAAAGCCGTGGCCGCTGCTATTGTTACTCGTAATGACATAAACAGGGGGGGGGGGGGCGACTGGGGGGGGGGGGGTAGAGAGGGGGGGGGGCTCTGGATGGGCGCCAGTTTCCGCTCCGGGGTCTTTGCGCCCACAAAGCGCACACAGTCATAATTCTTCTTGCGTGTAATTTAGGAAAAGAAAGCGATCCGGGGGGAGCGGAGCGAGGGGTGGGTGGGTGGCTGTAAGGGTGTAGGAGGGATGTGGGGAGGAGGATGATGAAAAGAGGGGGGTGGGCGGGGTGTACCGGGGGCGTCGCAGTAGGAGGGTTTGGGTGGAGGGCATTCAGTCACCCCCAGTGAGTCTGGGTCCGTAACGTAAACAAAGTGTGGAAGCTGCGTGTTTGCGTGAGAAGCCGCTATTGAAGAATCAGGAAAATTTCGGAAAAAGAAAACAGGAGCAGTGGGGGGTGGGGAGGGGGTGGTGGATGGGGGAGAGCGGAGCGAAAGGAGCCAAGCCAAGTTCACGGGGTCATGGTTGGGGACAAAGTTCACGGCCGCGCCCTGGCTGCCTCTCGCACGCACGCACGCGCACGGCCAGGTCGCTCGCACGCCACTCGCGCTCGCACGCTCTCGGCCCCCCTCTCTCTCTCTCTGCCTCTCACTCTCACGTACACCCCCACGTCCTCGCGCACACTCGCACGCGATTCGCGCACGCTCACGCACACCAACGCAGACTCGCACGCACGCACGCACGCTCGCACGCTCACACACACACACACACGCTCTCATGCTCCCACGCACACGTTCACGCACACCAACGCACACTCCCACGCACACTCCCACACACACCCACGCACACACACTCATGCACCCACGCACACCAACGCAGACTCGCACGCACGCTCGCACGCTCACACACACACACACACGCTCTCACGCTCCCACGCACACGTTCACGCATACCAACGCACACTCCCACGCACACTCCCACACACACACGTACACACACTCATGCACCCACGCACACGTTCGCGCACACCAACGCACACTCTCACCCACACTCCCACACACACCCACGCACACACACTCACGATCCCACGCAAAACAACGCACACTCCCACGCACATTCACGCACACCAACGCACACCTTTGCACGCACATCACACGAGTGAAATATGGCAAATAATAACATCGATACCGTACACGATATGGCCCTCCGTCTAATCAGGGCAATTCTCGCCGAGTCTCAAGGCGCGTTTTCGGGAGGGTCCTGCTAAATTGGGATGTTTGGCCAATTCCTTTGAAATCACCGTTTTCGTTTCACGCGGTTCAGGGAAACCTGGGGGACTCCGAAGAAACGCCACGACGTCAACCGAGCGAGATAACCGCTCAAATCTCCACGATAGTTGGATCCGAGATACAATTTTGCTTTGCTCCCATCGCGGGGCCACCTCGCAGCCTCGCGGGTTCGGGAGTTTTACAAATCCGCGTGTGATCCACCAACCCCCCCCCCTTTACCTCCGACGCGTCGCATCGCAGATTCGCGCCGGTTGCGCGTCGCTCGCGTTTCGAGGGGGACCAAAAACCCCCCGCGGATCTTTACCCAAAGTCCACCGTCTGTCGATTTCATCCACGATTAGTGGATTTCATGACGGGGCAATCTTTGCCCCCCTTAGTGCCGCGTGAGTGACGAGCCCGTGGCGGTTACCTTTGGGCCGCAGAGGCGAGCGATGGATGCGGACAGGAAGGGCCTTCTCGCTCGCTCACTCTCGCTCTCTCTCCATCCCTGTGCCTCGCTCCGCACGCAACGTACGTGGCGTCCTTATCGGTGTCGCCATGTGCCGAGCTGATAAGAGCCCCGCTGAGATTTAACCCCCCAACCACCCACCCCCACCCCCCCCCAAAAAAAGTCAATCGTTTGTTTATTTATTTAGGTGCTTATTTATTTATTCATTCATCTGCCAAAAAAGCCTCGCCGAGTCTCAGGAGTTAAGATTGCTCTTTTGTCAGGACGGGCTCAATTCCTTTCTCCAAAACTCCGTTGACGACCAGGAGCCGTAACCCCCCCGACTCGCCGACAGTGATGCGGTAACGGTGGCAATGTGGACCCCCCCTCCCCCACCGTCTATACAGGCCGATAACCACCTCGACATATATGTAGAGGACCGCGGAGCTTGGGCAGTTTGTTGGAAGCGCCGGCTGCTCACCGTGCGGCTGCAGCAGCCCTTCCCGCTCGTCCGTGGTTCCTCCTCGCGCCTCTGTACGACGCTGAGCGAATACGGTGGGAATACTCGGCAACGATGTCCGACGTTTCGCGCTCAACGTGGCGGGAGCTCGTTCAGCAAAGCCGCACCGAACCTCCCGAAGGTGCTCCCCCCCACATGCGGGGGGACCTGGAGTTCCGTTCACTGCACCGTTGTCTTTACAAATATCTTACAACTTCTCTTTACAACAAGGCCGTAGCCATGGAGTCCACATTGGGGGGGGGGGACCAGATCTTGCTCCTCCCTCCCCTCGCCCCTCCACTCCGTCCCATCCCTCCCCCATAGCCCTTTCGAGACCACCACCCCCCCACACCCGCACGTGCCCTCTGTAACGGGAGTCACTCATTCCGCGGCCCTGACACTGCCCCTGCCATCTAGATCACTCACCGCTGTCGTTACCGAGTGTTTTTTTATTTAATTTAAACGACGTCAAGCGCCTTGAGCTTAGGCGACGTGAAACATGCGACGTGAAACGAGACGCGGCGGTGCAGCGACGTTGCCCACGGAGGACGCGCGCCCGACGAAGCGGAGAGCTCGTCATGCAGAGCAGACGAGCTCCGATGTCAGCTCGGAGTTCTCCCCTCGCAGCAGCGGGGTCTCAAGACGAGCGGTAGAAACGAGGGGGGAGATATTCATCGCCAGCCGCCCTCGCCTCGGCTGTCTCGTATCGCATTACCTCCCGTCCCCCCCCCGGACACAGCCCTCGAGAGGGATAATCCCGTGGAGCGAACGGCACCACGAATGTTATCTCTGGCGGAAATGTGATGAAGAGGTCTTATGGGGGATCATATGGGGATCTTACGGGGATGAACCTCGGCTTTTGCGTGTGGTCTAACGGTCCCGGTGTACGTTACATGAACGTTAATAATGTCAATTATATTCATAACGACGGACGGATTTTTTTTTCTTCCACTAACCACTGGCTTCCCCAAAGCAATGTCTTGTCGGAGTCGCATGACCATACTTCGCCAAGCTGGTGAACGTGGGTTCGTCGGGGGATAAAGGGTGTTTGGCCACAGGACCCTGCTGAGATCATCGCCTCGCTGCTCATGTGAGCCATGGCCGGGAATCGAACTCAGGTAGGGAGGGGGGGTGGCAGGTTTGGGAATAACGCAGAGAGCGAGCGAACCACAAACATAAACACGTGTTTCACACGGACACACAAAAACACGTGAGTAGACATAACGTAAAGACAAATATCCCCCCCCCGTCTAGCCTTAACAGACTGTTGGGGCAAGTGCTGTTCGAGAGCACCCATGAAGGCCGGCACAGCACACTAGGGGGTGATGTGGCCAACACCACGCCCGGTCGCCTTTGTCTCCCCAGTGCTGGCCTTTCATACACACCACATTACGGCAACGGTACTAATTTAAGGCTGAGTCTCTCCTAGGGAAGGCTCAGGTCCGGTTCAATTATTCGCCGCTGTTATTGGTCGTGAGTGGGAATCGAACTCGGGGTCGCCGGGGTTCGTAGCGCAGTCCGCTAACCGCTGCGCCACCGCTCGCCACCACCACGACGACAAACACGCGCTCGCGAATAGAAACGCTGAAGTCATCCCTTGAGCGCCACTTAAACAAACACGAGGGGCATTGTTTTACATCAGCGGGCGCCTCCGTTGCGTGACTCTCTCCGTGGCCGCAGCTCAAGAGCGTTCATGACACGCGGCACAAATGCTCAGGTCGGCGAGAGGGATATGCGTGCGTGTGTGCGTGTGCGTGCGTGTGAGTGTGCCGGGGTAAGTGTGCGTGTGTGTGTGCGTGTGTGTGTGTGTGCGTGCGTGTGTGTGTGCGTGTGTGTGCGTGTGTGTGTGTGCGTGTGTGTGCGTGTGTGCGTGTGTGTGCGTGTGTGTGCGTGTGTGTGTGTGCGTGTGTGCGTGTGTGTGCGAGCGTGTGTGCATGTGTGTGTGTGTGCGTGTGTGTGCGCGTGTGTGTGTGCGCGTGTGCACCGTGTCCTTGCGCTTGTGCGGAGCGGGGTAGTGTAGTGGTTAGCACGCTGCGCTGCGAGACCCGGTGAAGAGCCGTGATGACATTCAGTGACGAATATCTGAATCGGTCCTGCGTCGACTCAGCCTTGAAAACGGGTGACTCGGTGCGATGTGTAAAACATCAGCACCGGGCAGACAAAGGCGATCGGGCGTGCTGGTGTTGACCACACGCCCTCCGCGTGTGCTGTACAGGTCTTAATAGGTGCTCGCTAACAACACTTGCCCCAACACTTGTAAATGCTATAGGCGGCATATGTGTCTTTGTGCTTAATTTAACTTTCCACAACAATCTGTGTGAGCTCCACGGGGTATCTCCATCTGTGTGTGTGTACAGAGAGACACGCTGTCTCTCTCTCTGGGGTGAGTGGGCTGAAGATAAGACGGCGTCGTTACGGATTGTTGCCGGGGTTATCTCCGTGCACTTCAGTCTACAGTTCACTCGCACACGAAGCAAAGAAAACGGAAACGTAACGAACCATCCTAGTGTAAAGTGAAAAAAAAACTTTTACAAACAACTATAAACTATATATTTTTAGTTTAACGGTTAAGGCCCACTGAACCTGTACAGCTCTTTTTTAGAAGCGTCTTGGCCACAAATGTTAGCTCGGCGAGGTGGTTGTTTATCGCATAGACGTGGAGGGAAACACCGGAGGACACGGAGACAAATCGACACGACCACGAGAGACTTTTTTGACTTTTAAACAACTTTTATTGACGCCAGCAGCAACAGCACTGGAGGCGATTTCGATATCAAATACACAGTCACCAGCAAACAAATGATATTAAACGCTACAAATCCACGAGAGAGAGACACGCAAACTCCAAATATACAGCAGGCGTCAGGGTCGGGATCGAACCCACGACCTCCTGTAGACCAGGCGAGGTAGTTCACATCGCGCCATCGTGGCGCCCAGTGTAGCAGGACCCTCCTGCACAACGAGTCTTGAGGCTCATCCGAGTCTTTCCTGGGTAAATAATTGTCACTGTTTATATTGTATTTTGATGTTAGTCACTGTTACACGGAGTGTTGTAAGTCTATTTGATGTTAAAAGAGGTGAACCAAATACTATACGGACATTCCTCGATATACGGAACAGATGTGTTCCTGAAACGTTGGCCGTGAATCGAAATTTCGTATATCGAATCCTACTATTAGGTTTTATTGGCAAAGTCACGTAGGTAAAAAATAATAGAAATACAATAATAATAATTGAAAATAAATCAATTAAATCACGACGTTTCGGAGGCAACACAAGTCTCCGTCTTCAGGTGGGACCGTCACAGCCAAATTTACTGTATCAAGATACAAGATACCGAAACGTCGTGATTTAATTGATTTATTTTCATTTATTATTATTATTTTATTTATATTATTTTTTACCTACGTGACTTTACCGAAAAAACCTAATAGTATGGATCCTTGCAGTCACGAAAGCTTCAAATCTAGAATTATTTAATCCTATTTTCCCATTGAATCCCATTATATTATTATAGATGCGTACCTACGGAAAATATTCCACCCCAAGATGTGATAATATCACACTTAAGAAAGCATCAAAAACATTTTTAAGCACAACATTAAGTCGCAATGTTTTTAACGATTCAAAATTCCGTAAGTGCGAATTTCACGTAACATATATCGAAGTTAGGTTACAGCGAATATCCTTATATTGAGTTGCTGTAAAACAAAGGATTACTCTATAATCAAACGCGTGGTGATGCTGCTGCTGCTGTGGACAGCAGTGGTGCACCAAAGCACAGACAACAACAACAATAATTGTGTGGCCTTAACATGGGATAAATATATCTAATGGATAACGTTTCGGGTAATGGCCCTTTTTCACAAGCACAAAAATCAGAGCGCCCACGCACGTGCTATGAGAATGGAGGTGTCCCCACCACGTGTCGCTTTCAATGGACCAGACTTCACTACGCTGGTCAGTGCAGGTTGGTGAAGGGCAGTAGGTTGGAGGTGAGTGAGAGGGGGGAGGCGTTCAGATCATCACTCGGCACCTATGTTAGCCGTGGGTCGAGGGAATCGAACTGAGAGCCGAGCCGCATCATAGCGCGGAGCGAGAAGAAACGCTGAAAGCGAATATCTATTTGTTTTAACAAACCGACGGGAATGAATGCACGTGTGCCATGTTTACTTCTGTGCTTTGTTTATATTTATTTTTTAGCGAATTGATTACCTTTGCTAGATTTAAATCGTTCGTGACTGCAAGGATTCATACTCTTTGTTTTTTTTCGTTAAAGCGACGTAGGTAAAAAAATCAAAAAAAAAATGAAAACAACTAAATTAAATTTCTATTTAAAGCTTTCGTGACTGCTGGGATTCATCTTCTTGGTTCTTTCGGTAAAGTCACGTAGAAGAGAAATAATAAAATAATAAAAATAAAACATAATAAGCAAGCAGCCGTCCTCAGGTGAAGAACAGGGCTGTCGGAAAGACAGCGTCTTTCGCTACACGTCGTGATTTAATTGAGTTGTTTTCATTTATTTTATTAGATTTTTTAACTACGTCACTTTACAGAAAAAAACAAAGATTATGATTACCTTTTCTCTATCTTGCTCATGCACCGTTCTTTGTATTGTTTGTTGTAGTTGGATTGAACTCGCTGACTCCCGTGCCCCAACCGGACATATGTGAAAAAGAGCTTAATAGCTCATCGGATTCCTACCTGCAGTCTAAATAAAGATTCTGATTCTGATTATGTCCTAAATGGTAGCCGATGTGGATGTCTGATGCCAGCAAATGTGTCCGCTGATAGTTTGCGATGCGCATTGCACAGGCGTTACGTCCTCGCCTGGTATGCAGGAGGTCGTGGGTTCGATCCTGCTGTATATTTGGAGTTTTGCGTGTTCTCTCTCCTCGTGGTCGCGTGGATTTTTCTCCGGGTCCTCCGGCTTTTCCCTCCACATGTAGAATCAACAATGCGTTGTCGAGTATTTAGCTGTGCTATAAATTTACAATTGATGATAAGTCACTTAAATTATGATTTAAAGCTTTCGTGACTGCAGGAAATCATATGCTCGGTTCTCTCGGTAAAGTCACGTAGAAGGGAAATAATAAAATACAAATATAAAAAACAATTAGATTCTCACTAAGTTTCGACTGCAACACAAGCAATCGTCATCGGGTGTGAAATCCACAGCAAGAAAATGTGCTTGTGTTGCAGTCGAAACGTCGTGAAAATTTTATTGTTCTTTATATATATATTTTTTTTTATTTCCCTTCTACGTGACTTTACCGAGAGAACCAAGCATATGATAAGCCGCTTCTTTGAACCATCATTCGTGGACAGGTCGCTTCTGAAAAAGAGCTATACAGCTCGGTGGGCCTTACCTGGTAAAATATTTTTTTTTATATTTTTAAAAATAGTCGTGACGCGCAATGCCCACGCGTCATTGCCTCACTTCGGATGGGTGGAAGCAAACCCACGTGGGTCGCCCCTGCTGCCACCGATCGCGAAGTTCATCGCGGACGAGTTGAACACTGCTGCCATCTCGTGGTGCAAACCTGCAGTCCGTTAAAGTCCCCACTTCTTCCGCCGAACACCGAGTCCACGACATCTATTGACGACGATAACGATGATGCAGGTTTCCCTTCCTTCATGCGGTAGTAGATGCGTTCCAAAAAAAAGTGGGCACGCAATATGAATTCGCGTTGCATGGACCGGCACACTCACCCAACTCACAATTCACCGCACGATGCAGCTGCATGCCGAGTAGCACACACAGTACACACAATAACAGTGGCACATATCTGAACCGCTCCTGGGCCTTCCCTAGGTCGACTCAGCCTTAAATAAGTACCTGGTACGGTGCGTAAAACATCAGCATTTGGGTAGACAAATGCGTCCAGGCATGGTGCTGACCACCCACCCCCTCGTGTGCCGTTCCGGCCTTTAACGGGTGCTACTCGCTAACAGCACTTGCCCCAACATTATCTCGATGCTATAAGAGGGATCTTTGTGTGCGTGCTTGTTTGCCATGCCTTAGGAATGTCACCACCCCTGGGAACCTCCTTCTCCAGAGTGCACGAGAGTTGTGATTCTAACATCAAAGGCGACTTCTTCCCCCCCCCCACTCTGCCGCCCCCCCCCCCCACACGCGTTAACAAACAAACACTTTGCTGTGTTCAGAGGGGGCACGCGCACCGCGAAGGGGTTCCCGGTGCGGTTATAAATACCCCTGAGCTTACTGTAGCTTCTGGAACCTCGCGCGCGAACGTACAGCATACACACATACAACATACACACATACAACATACACACATGCAACATACACACATACAACATACACACATTTAACATACACACATGCAACATACACACATGCAACATACACACATGCAACATACACACATACAACATACACACATACAACATACACACATTCAACATACACACATTCAACATACACACATACAACATACACACATGCAACATACACACATGCAACATACACACATGCAACATACACACATGCAACATACACACATGCAACATACACACATACAACATACACACATACAACATACACACATACAACATACACACATACAACATACACACATACAACATACACACATTCAACATACACACATACAACATACACACATACAACATACACACATACAACATACACACATGCAACATACACACATACAGACGAATCGTTGGAAACGCATCGAGCGGTGTGCACGAATCCATTCTGCGAGACTCGTGTACTCTCTCGTACATGCACCGGGAGAGGAGCGGTGGTGCAGCGGTTAGCGCACTGGGCGATGAACGTTTAAGCGGACGGCGTTGAATGATGCCCACCCACGGCCACCATCAGTGGCGAGTGAGATACGCGAAGCCAACCCGCACTGACCAGCGTGGTGAAGTATGGTCAAACCACGCCCGCGTGCGGCGCGGGGTTTGGGGGGTGGTGAGGGGGGCTTCGTCGATGAGGGGATCGATAAATCGATGACTTGTACTTAGTGGGGCGAGGTCCAGGCGAATATGTATGCCCCTAGAGGCCGCTGCAGTCACAAGGGTGGAAGAAAAGAGCATCGATTCGCGACACAATCGTGGCAATTCATTTCATCCTGAGTGCAACTAAGGCCTATTGTCAGAAACGTCGCCAACTATTGCGGTCTACGTATTGCATAACAAGTATAACCCGTAAAAACAAAGTTTTTCACTATAAATCCTTTATATGCGTGGCGGCTAGAGTCCTCTCGTCCTCTGGCTTGAGATGGCTGCCACCTATGGGTCAGATGATTGCATGGCACCATTAAGCAATTGGTAATTAAATATAATTTTTTTTGTCCTAAAAAGTGTAAAATTTTGGAAAAAAATTTCACGAACATTAATTGTCACGCACAACGAGTCTGTGTGCAAAATGTCAGCTCGATTGGATCACGGGAAGTGGGTTAAAAAACGACCGAAAGATTTGCACGGTCGTAAGCAAGCAAGCACGCAAGCACGCAAGCAAGCAAGCAAGCGAACTTAATATAAAGGATTTAATATAGGATTTAATACAAACAAATGTGTTGGCTTTTGTGAAGGCCGACTAACGCTGGTGCTGACGAGTGTTGAATTGTTTTTTACTACCCAGCAGAGGGCACCACGCGCTGACCGAGTCAATGAAACCGACACCCAGTTTCTCACTCTTGCGCGCGTATTTCTATATTTTTTTTCCTGGTTGTTACCGCCCATTGTTCGCTCGGCACGATGTCCGACGTTTCGCTCCCACGTGCTGGAAGCTTCTGCAGGAACTGACTGCAGTTCGTTTGCAAGGAAATTTAGTTCGGGCCAGTTTCGGAAGCTGCTGGTGCGGACTGGACGCGTTTTCGTGACAGGATTGTACGTATGTGTGTGTACCTGTGTGTGTGTACGTATGTGCGTGTACGTATGTGTGTGTACGTATGTGTACGTATGTGTGTGTACGTATGTGTTTATGTTGTGGGGAACGGTGGTGTAGCGGTTAGCGCGCTGCGCTACGAACCCGGCGACCCGAGTTCGATTCCCGCTCACGGATAACACCAGTGAAGATTATCAGAACCGATATTGGGCCTCCCCTAAGTCGACTCAGCCTCAAAAATGAGTATCTGGTGCGGTGTGTTAAAAAAAACATCGCCACTGAGGAGACAAAGGCGGCCGGGCGTGGTGTTTGGCCACCAACCCCCTCGTGTACCGTGCCGGACTTCATAGATGCTCGCTAACAGCACTTGCCCCAACAGTCTATTAAGTCTTTACGTTGAACTTCTATCGCACCGTACGTGCCCGACGGAGGTCTAGTGACGGGAGTGGCAGTCAAGGGAGGGAATGAAAATAAGCATGGGGGAAGCATGGGAAGACGCTCGATCGTCATGACATATTGAGAGAGAGAGAGAGAAAGAGGAACACGTGGTTTAGAGAAGGCACGCAGCTTAATGGCATCACGCAAACTCCGGTCGTCCCATTAGCGGATTCTGGCTGGCCATCGAACAAAGACGGCCGCCGCATCGCGCGCTTTCAGATGCCCGTCTGCGCCCGTCTGCGGCCGTCTGGAACGCTCCTGCTTCCCGATATTAGGAAGCGACTGGAGCTTTGCGCTTTTAGATCTAGAAAAAAAACGCATTTTCTTTCGAACTACTGTCTTGTCTTTAGTCTATTGTCCATCCTCCGTACGTTGACGACCGATTAGCACGGGATTTAATTTTCCGGTACGCCTTTCATCCGGCCCGCTAATTAGGTCCCGTCGATTGATCGGTTGATTGGATGGTCGAAAGAGTTGAGCGAGTTTGTGAACTAATGAGAGTTGCACATCACAGTTTGCGGGCCTCGCAAGCGTGAGCAGCTTTTGATTCTGACCAAGACTCGGATGATAACGATGGTGACGGTGATCCGTGATCGAGTCTAACGACGGAATAGCTGACCAAGGGGACGGTGGGACGTTCGCCGTCGAGATGGAGCAATGCAGGCATCTCGTGGCTTCATCTTCTTGGTTCTTTCGCTAAAGTCACGTAGAAGGGAAATAATAAAATAATAAAAATAAAACATAATAAAATAATTATCACGACGTTTCGGCCACAACGCAAGCAGCCGTCCTCAGGTGAAGAACAGGTCTGTCGGAAAGACAGCGTCTGAATGAACACCACCAGCTTGGCAGCGTATATTTAAGCTGGGTTGAAGGGGGAAGAGCGCCTTGACAAAGGAATATCGTGGCTTGTTGCAGCTGCGAGGCGGATCACTGCACCACTGGGCAAGCGACCACTCAGCCGGTGCCGAGCGTTGCCTCCACCTCGAACAGATGCTGCTGAAAGTAACACGGAAGGCCGTGCGGCTGATGGGTCGTGCAAAGTAATGCTGGACGAGTGTGTTTTGTTCACGCGGAGAGACGGATTACACGTGAAGGAGACATGGTCCGTTTATGAATTCATTGTCTGATGTACAATCAACAACAACGACGTCAAGGATTATTTTGAATTAATTGAATCGTCGGGGTTGAGTTGGATTGTGTGGTGGGTGTGTGGGTGGGGGGGGCACGGGGCTAGTGGGTGCGTGGGTTATTCAATGGTGAAATGCCAAGTTGGTTCATGTCCAGTGACTGCATTAGCCACGATTGTCAATGTTGGCGAGCGCAGAGTCCGGAGTGAGAGAGAGACACACACAGAGTCTTTGTCTCGACACACACACACGGGGCAGCCGCAGCCTCGCTCACAACGTCTCAACGACAAGTTACGATCTCGTGTCGACATTCACTCACTGCACACCCACACACACGCACGCACTCACTCACTCATCCCACGCCGCCCATCATGGGCCGTGGTCTATCCACCGCTGGATGAAGTCCTCCTAACACGACCTCTGTATCTCCCACGCTTGCCGCGCGATGTCTCAATCCAATCTCACTCGAACCGATCTCTTCCCTCCATCTCCGAGGTTGGGCGTCCTTTGGGGCGAATCTTCTTCTATTTTATTTCTCCTCTATCCAGTACCAATGAAGCCCCTAATCCCCCCCCCCCCACCACCTCCCAGCAGCCTCCTCGCCTCTTTCACTTACCCCGAATACTGCGGCAGCCAAAGAGCGCGCTGGAATGCGCCGCTTAAATTGCGCCTTGGAGGAATTATGTGGGGGGCGGGGGGTGGGGGGGGGGTGGGGGGGGGGGTGGGGGGGGGGGGGCTAGGGTTAAGGGCCCCCCTTTGTCCAGCGCTCAAACAACAATTCCCAAAAAACCCGACGAAGCAAACCGGTGACGCAGCCCGGGACTCGTCTCGCCCACGCAAGGGCCCACATAAAGGCCGCTCGAGTCCGACCACCGGCGGGCCGGCCCTTAGCGCTCCCATTCATTGTGCAGCGTCGACCTTTGTAGCTGTGGGTGGCGCTGCTGCTGGTGGCTCTGACTCAGAGTGGTAGGTGGGAGTCTATTGGGGGGCTGGAACGGGGGAGGAGATCCGTTCTCCCCCCCCCCCCCACCTTCGAGAGACCAAACTGTCGCCGTGTGTACGCAGCGAGCGGACAGGACACTTGTCATTGGGGCCGTCCATAAATGACGTCACGCAATTTTTGACGATTTTTGACTCTCCCCCCCCCCCTTCGTCACACGGCGTCACAAAAAGTCAGACCCCCCCTCAAATATGACGTCACAAAGCTCTGCCCCCCCCCCCCCAAAACCATATTTCCATTTTGAAAATAAAACATGCTTCAAATGGCTTTAAACTATTGTCATTGTAGTGCGTATTTAATGTGCCGCTGCACTCTGATGTTGTAGGAGTGTTGTTATAACAATTACTGTTGTTATAACAATTCTATATTTATTTAAAGTTGCGCATGTTTACGTGACGTCACATTTTGCTGATATTTTACACACCGCACCAGCTACTCAGACAACCAGGACTGGTTCAGATAATCGTCACTGGTGTTGGCCGTGAGCGGGGCCTCGAACTCGTGTGTGCGAAATCGTAGCGCAGCGCGCCAACCACCGCGTCACTATTCTTAGGTTTTTTCGGTGAAGTCACGTAGGTAAAAAATTTGAAATTAATAAAAGTAAAATAAAAATGAAATAAAAATCACGACGTTTCGGAGGCAACACAAGCTTCCGTCTTCAGGTGGAACCGTCACAGTACGATAGTTTTTATTAATTAAAAAGTTTTACCTACGTGACTGATACAGCTATCGTGCTGTGACGGTTCCACCTGAAGACGGAAGCTTGTGTTGCCTCCGAAACGTCGTGATTTTTATTTTATTTTTATTTTACTTTTATTAGTTTAATTTTTTTTACCTACGTGACTCTACCGAACAAACCTAAGAATATTAATCCTTGCAGTCACGAAAGCTTCAAATCCACCGCGTCACTGTTCTACAAAGGACCCAATACGCACGTGACAAAATACCAACTCCCACGCAATGGAACCACCCCTCTCGTTGTTGCCGCCGCCGCCGAGTGAGCGTGGGGCCGCAATCCTCCGTTAATTAATCACCGCCGCGACTTCACGCTTCGCTTAACACTGCCAGGGCAGTGGCGGAGCGTGGTTTTGGCATCTCGCGCTCGGAATTAAATGGGTGACCCCCTCAACAACCCCTACTCCCCCCCCCGCCGCCCATTCTGGTCCACACTTCAATAATTCAACACTCATTAATTGGCCGCCAATACCTCTATATATTGAGGACCGCAGAGCTTGGGCAACTGTGGGTGGTGCCAGATCCTCACCGCTCGTCTGCGGTTCCTCCTCGCGCCCTCGAGTCGTTCCCACTCTCTAGACGAGAGAGAGGAGCCGATACTGTGCGGTGGCGAAGGCACGTTGCGAGTTTCAATTAGTATTCATTGTGCCAGGCACGCATACCTTTGTTGTGTTTACCAATGTGAGAAATATAATCGCACTTTAAGAACGGAGCTTTGTCGGAATGATCACCTGCAGACACTTACATTTCGATTTGAAGCTTTCGTGACTGCATGGATTCATCTTCTTGGTTCTTTCGGTAAAGTCACGTAGAAGGGAAATAATAATAATAAAATAATAAAAATAAAACATAATAAAATAAAAATTCTAACGACGTTTCGGCCACAACACATGCAGCCGTCCTCAGGTGAAGAAACAGACGTCGTGAGAATTTTTATTTTATTATGTTTTATTTTTATTATTTTACTATTTCCCTTCTACGTGACTTTACCGATAGAATCAAGAAGATGCAGACACTTATTCCAGTAGTCAGTGTTCCTAAAAAAACAAAAATGTAGATGTTTCCATGCAACGCACGTATATTGGAATCCACGCGTGTGCGTGCCTTTTATTCCTGGTTTTAAAGAAATAAATCCGCCCGGTTGTGCTCAAGGGATGACACGGAGCGGCGCGCGGGCTTCACGCACGCGAGGATGTACTCGGAATGCTTCTTCACAAGATTAGGGTGACTTTGTTTTGCAATAATAACGTCGGCTTGCACATCGCTGGAATGTCGTGGGGAGGTTTGGTTTTGCACGGTATGTCTTTGATCTGTCCTGGTGGCATGCACTTTTATTTAAAACAGTGTTCTTTACTAATTTTCAGAGAAGGGGGGAGGGGGGGGTGAGTGCATTTTCGCCGATAATACATCGTCAGTGTGAGAGTCGCCACATATTTGAAACCATTGGGTTTTGACAGCACAATGTGGTGGGGTGTTGTCACGTGATGTGTATTGTCGGGGGCCGCATCTCAGGGGCCGCACTAAAGGCCACCAGTAAGCCGCGGGTCTTGCAGTGAAGAACACTGATTTTAAACACAACACCGCTTCATGAAAACATCAGACTTCATGAACAGCGGGTACGATTCCCCCGTTTGCTTAATTTTTATTTTTTTAGGGCTCACCAACTAAGGTTGAGAGCTTGCAAGGGCTAGCGTTGTCCCTCTGTCCGTCCATGTGTTCGCAACACGCAGGTCGCGATGTCTGTCGCGTGAAGCTGCGTCGCTGCAAAGGCGACTGATCCCAGAGAGGAACCCCAACAAATTGATCCAACGGTTGCACGCGAACTTTGAGGTCCAACCCAGGAGCTTAAACAGTTTCTTCGGACAGATGCCAGCCTCCTTCCGTACAGATGATCAAATACTTACGGAGACTAACGCATGCTGGAAGTCGTCACAGCAACCATGCATATGAGTGGGGTTTTTGCAGATTTTTTTTTTAAGTCAGAAAATAATTGGTGCACTTGAATTTGAGACTACAATAATAATGGCATTTGTTTACCATATAGGAAAGCCTCACTGAGTTTCAAAATCCTTGTTCATGACGGTCCCGTCCCATGAGGTGTTAGCCGTCGTGTGGGATGCTAAACTGGAGACACGTGGGAGAAAACCCATTTACGAAGGTGTCACACTCAAAGCTTCTCCACACAGACAGATTCAATAATCCATTGGTGGGCCTCTATGTTCCGGCTACACCTCATGACCAAAGCTGATATCACCTGGTGTTGCAGGCATTCTCCCATCTAAGCACCAATCGGGATTGACTCTAATTCACTTTTGAGATCCCACAAAGATCAGGCACATTCATGATGGCTTATTCGCAATTTGAAATAGAAGCATGTGTTAGTTGTGGTCTTGGAGCGAGAGAGACAGACAAATGCGTGTTTGTATATTTATCAATTACTCGCCTTGTCATCATCAGCCATGGTCAATCGACTGCTGGATGAAGACCTCCCCAAGCAATTGCCAGTCACCTCTCATGGCCGATCCCGCGATGTATAAATCCGCCCAACCCCTGCACACGAACCGCTGTCATCGCTCCATCTCTCCACCGTTGACGTCCTGTTGGTTACGCGTTCCGCTACTTGGCTGCGGCTCTGTTGTTATTATTACGATGAATATTTTACATCGGCCATCATCCATTCCAGCCACAACGCGTCCTTCCCAAGCCCACTTTGTGTACAATTTGGATGATGCTCTGAACCTGCGCACGAAGTATAATCCACGTCTTCTTGGTTCTTTCGGTAAAGGCACGTAGAAGGGAAATAATAAAATAATAAATATAAAACATCATATAGAACAATTCTCACGACGTTTCGACCACAACGCAAGCAGCCGTCCTCAGGTGAAGAACAAGTCTGTCGGAAAAACAGCGTCCGACAGCTCTGTTCTTCACCTGAGGACGGCTGCTCGTGTTTTTTGCCGAAACGTCGTGAGAATTGTATTTTATTATGTTTAATTTTTTTTCTTTTATTATTTCCCTTCTATGTGACTTTACCGAAAGAACCAAGAAGATGAATCCCTGCAGTCACGAAAGCTTTAAATCGAAGTATAATCCACATGTTGCTCGCTCTGTCTCTCCATGTTATTTCAAACATGCGTCTCTCCCAGCCTCTTTGCGTATTTCCAGTTTTAGTTCCGTATCTGTTCGCGAATGACCGCTGGCGTTTCTGGACCACGCGTGATAGCGGCTATCATGCTACTGTTTTATATATATATGTGTGTGTATTTTAAAAAGTGCCCTTCTAAAACAACACCGCCTCTCTCCTCTGCTAGTTTAAGTAATTCGCTTAAATAAAGCGGATCAACATTTAGTCTCTTTAATATAATCCGACGCTTGTTAAGGCTTGCTGTACCACAGCATAAAGGGCCCTACACACAAAGGGGCTGACCCTCCGTGACCCCTGGCTTATGTTTGTCAAAGGCTTCATGCTGCAGGGCTCGTTCTGTCCGCGCTGCGTGTAAAGCGGAGGGCGCACAATGGGAGGAAGAGAAGGAAGAGCCATTAACATGGCCAACAACACACATACACACAACAACAGCAGCAGCAGCACACAAGCACAAAGACCCCTCTATTGCAGTGGTTCTTCTTCTTCACCTGTGGTGCACGCTGCACCCCCTGGGGGTGCGGGATGCCCTTTCTGGGGATGCGGGACTTGAGGCCAGATTTTTTTCGAAGGAAAATACTCGAAAACACAAGTTAAGCAACTTACTTTGTTTCATCAAACCTCTACATGTATTGACATCACACATTGTTTAACGGTTGAGAACCAATGGGGCGCCGGCTGCGGTAATAGGTTAAAAACCACTGCTCTTTAGCCTTTAAGAGACTGTCAGGGGACACTTGCTGTTAGCGAGTGCCTATTAAGGTCTGTATGAAGTACAACACTGGGCGGTGGGCAGGGGAGGGAGTGGGGTAAGCACCACGTATCCCTGGTCTCCGTCTCCCCAGTGCTGATGTGTTGCAACAGGTACTCATTTACGGATGAGTAGCACTAATCCGAACCGGTTCGGGTGTTACTCGCTCCTGATGTTGACTGGGTTAGTGCACGCACCGCTGCGCCACTACTCCCTGTACGCAGCAACAACAACAACAGCAACAACAGCAACAACAACGCCGTTCACCACTAATAGGCGGGGACATCACCACGGCGCTTGTGCCAGGCTAGGTGCACTTTGAGTTCACGTGAAGTGTCATGGGCCCGCTGGCAGGTCACGGACAGGAACCAGGCACAATCCACTGACTGTCTCACTGCATAGACAACACACCCACACACGATGGCTTTCACTTCAAAGGATAAATAAGCCATACGCACGAGGATCTCGTCTGGTAGCTACGTATCCAGAATGTGAGTTTCGGGCGATCCCACATACGAGTTTGGAAGCTTTGATAGATTAGTGAATAAAACAACATACTTTAAAGTTACGATCAAGTGATATCACCGGAATAGCACTCGTACGTTCAGTTGATCATGGTTGCTTCACGACCATGAAATGAAAACCATGTGTAATAGAGGCGACGTTTCGAGCAATGGCCCTTCTTTGTTGGACGTAACACAACGTCGTCTTTAGCGTCGTTGTGGAGAATATAACTTGGACAAAATCCGCCTCCATCGTATTAAACATGTATGTAAATATATGTCAAAGTATGTTTAACGCAACACATCGGCACACGCGCACGGCGCTCTCGGAGTGCAGAATTGGAGCCGCATTGGTTGAGGACAAGCAACACTGTGGCCGCTGAGCGCGACCAGTGTCTCAGCAGCAGTCACCGCACTTCGTAGCACGAAGGTCGTGCACAGGTTGCGTTTATTTCTCTCTTTTTATTGACTTTATTACGACACGACTTCTTTTTAGATTTAAAGCTTTCGTGACTGCAGGGATTCATCTTCTTGGTTCTTTCGGTGAAGTCACGTAGAAGGGAGCCGATACTGTGCGGTGGCGAAGGCACGTTGCGAGTATCAATTAGTATTAATTGTGGCAGGCACGCATACCTTTGTTGTGTTTACCAATGTGAGAAATATGATCGCACTTTAAGAACGGAGCTTTGTCAGAATGATCACCTGCAGACACTTCAATTTCGATGTAAAGCTTTCGTGACTGCAGCGATTCATCTTCTTGGTTCTTTCGGTAAAGTCATCACGTAGAAGGGAAATAATAAAATAATAAAAATAAAACATAATAGAATACAATTCTCACGACGTTTCGGCCACAACCGCAAGCAGCCGTCCTCAGGTGAAGAACAGGTCTGTCGGAAAGACAGCGTTCATTCAGACGTCGTGAGAATTGTATTTTATTATGTTTTATTTTTATTATTTTATTATTTGCCTTCTACGTGACTTTACCGAAAGAACCAAGAAGACACGACTTTTGTAAAATATTTTAAAAAACGTAAAAAATTGCATGTCAAATAAATGAATGTGGACAAATATAGCCACCTTCGCTTAGACACGTCATGCGTTTACACGCGGTGATTGTAGCCGTGTCGAGGGAGGGGGGGGTGTAGCCGGTTTGGGTTGATTATGTTTCGTTGTTGTTGTCGTTGTTGTCTTTTTGTTGTAGTCGTTGTTGTCGTAGTTGTAGTCGTTGTTGTCGTTGATGTTGTTGTTGTTGTCGTCGTTGTTGTCGTCGTTGTTGTTGTAGTTGAAGTTGTCGTCGTTGTTGTCGTTGTAGTTGTTGTCGTTGTTGTCGTCGTTGTTGTTGTTGTTGTAATTGTTCAAGGCCAACGCCGCATGTCCCACTGCGAGTGTCAAAGTGGACGTCGCTGTCTCGATGCGTTCGAGAGGCCCACGAGGCCCCGTGCTGAGCCCCCCCCCGCCCCCCGCCACCCCCCGCCCCCGCCCCCCGCCCCCCCGCCCCCCGCTTGTGAGATTCCGTGGCCGTTCCCTCGGCACAAAAACCCACCACACAACCAGACCGCAGCGGTCTTCCCTCTCCGTCAATTAGTCACGCACCCCTACCCCCTTGCGGCGGGGGTTGTGGAGGTGGTGGGGGGGTGCAGAGGGGATGAAGGGTCCAGCTATAGCGGGAGGGGGCGATTTGAATTGAATAGGAGGAGGGATTTTTTTTCGTGGTTTTTAAAGGACATCAAATATTTAACCCCGAGGAAAATGGGATTACCCTTCGCTTCTCTTGTGGTTGAATCAGGGTCGCTAAGCGCTCGCCCAAAACGTCGAGCGGCAAGCAACAAACAGCACGTATCGAGGGTCAGCATGTGTCTGCAAGAGAGCGGGGTTGTTATGAGAACGTGGGGAAAGAGACGATGTTGGGAGGGAGAATTGCAAGTGGAGCGGTGCAAGGGAAGAAGCAAAGAGAGAGAGAAGTTGTGTGGCCTGCAGTGTGGTGAGTTGGGTGAGCGGTTGACTGCCTGGGTGAGCGGTCGGTTGAGTGAGTGAGTGTGTTCTCGTCACCTGGAGTGTGGTGGTGGTGGTGGTTGAACACAGTGTGCATGAAACGAGTGAAGCTCACGCGAACAGCGACCACGGCAGTGGAGAGAGAAGAGTGACAGGGAGGCGACTGACCGCGGCATGAGTGAATGAGTGAGTGTTGGATCATCAATCATCCGTACTGCCCGTCGCACATTCTATCACGTGGTGGCATTTGAAGAAAACTTGACCCGATCAGCTGTAAACCTTTACGGTGCCCTTTGATTCCCTCGCTCGATGTTCGACGTTTCGCGTCGGAATTCAGTTCCTGAAGAACCTCCGACATGCGGCACGTGGTGATGAAACGTCGGGCAGCCATAATGGGCGGTCGATGCCCAGCGGAGCAACATTCCCGACTGGAATGGGAAATGGCACGAGGTCCAAAAACTGGCGGAGCGGTGGTTAGAAAGGTCCCCGCACTGCGCTATGAACCTAACACCACCTGCGTTCGATTCCCGGCCGCGGTTATTAACATCATGAGTGTTTGCGAGTGATGTCGATTTCATGTGTGTTGAACTTCTGTCGCGCCGTACATATCCCGCACCTCCGATTAGGGCGGTGGGCTACTGCGTGGTGCGAAGGGAGATCAACATACATGCGCACACACATGCGCACATACATGCGCACACACATGCGCACACACATGCGCACACACTTGCGCACATGCGAACCGGTCTCGGTATGGGTTCCAAACCCCCACTTCACCAACCCGTACTGACCAGCGTGGGAGAAGTATGGTAACCCACCCCCAGACTCCCCCTTATACTCACCCTATTACCGGAACGGGGCGTGTGGAGATCTCCATCCAGCAGTGGATTGACCATAGATGATGATGATGATGATGTAATTCTAGATTTGAAGCTTTCGTGACTGCAAGGAATCATTTTCTTAGGTTTTTTTTTCGGTAAAGTCACGTAGGTAAAACATCAAAATTAATGAAAATAAAATAAAATAAAAACAAAAATCACGACGTTTCGGAAGCAACACAAGTCTCCGACGCTCCCACCTGATGACGGAGACTTGTGTTGCCTCCGAAACGTCGTGATTTTTGTTTTTATTTTATTTTATTTTCATTAATTTTGATGTTTTACCTACGTGACTTTACCGAAAAAAAAAACCTAAGAAGATGATGATGTAACCTCGTGTCACGGCAGCTCTCTCGCCTACTTGAGCAGTTGTTTCTTGCTGTGATTGTCTCACCCCCTGACGATTGCTTGTGTTGCGATCGAAGCGTCGTGAGCGATTATTTTCTCTACCCACGTGACTTTACCGAAAGAACTAAGAGGGTATGAATTCCTGCAGTCACAAAAGCTTCAAATCAAGAATGATGATAATTACTGCATGTTTTTGATGAAATCGTCTTCAATTATGATTGATTGGATGGCGATTCATTTATCTACCGATGGTGGTGATGGCGGTGAGCGTGATCAAACCTTGGCGTCGTGTTGCATCGAGAGCGAGTGGCTGGCCAACCCCTAACCGTGTGCCTGGTGTCAATAAAGTTACACAAATCTGGTCACACACACGCACTCACGTATCGGATTATGAGACGCACCCCCCCCCCTTTCCTCCCCCCCCCCAATGTTTGGTGAAAAATATGGAGGGGAAATAAGTGCGTCTTAATTCTAGATTTGAAGCTTTCGTGACTGCAAGGTTTCATAGTCTTAGTTCTTTCGGTAAAGTCACGTAGGTAAAAAATGAAATTAAAATTAATAAAAATAAAACAATAAAATCACGACGTTTCGGAGGCAACACAAGTCTCCGTCATCAGGTGGGACCGTCACAGCAAATCTGGCTGTGACGGTCCCACCTGATGACGGAGACTTGTGTTGCCTCCGAAACGTCGTGATTTTATTGTTTTATTTTTATTAATTTTAATTTCATTTTTTACCTACGTGACTTTACCGAAAGAACTAAGAGTAAGTGCGTCTTATTATCCGCAGAATACGGTAACAGATTGACATCACTTAGCAGGATGCGTGCGGATGGCACCAAGATTCCCATCCCCCAGAGCCACCGACCACCGCACGTCACGCTCCACTGCTACCGTATCGGCCTCTCCACACCGAGGTTTCGGTTAACGATTGATGGGGCCTTTGATTGACCTTGCCAAGGGAACTGGGATCCTGACCCTCCCCCTCCCAGGCCGCCCAACCTCCCCCCCCTCTCAAGTTCCCCCCCCCCTCCTCCCCTCCACCAAGGGCAGCGTTGGAATTCAACCCCGCAGTCGGCTCCAGTATTCCTTTGAATAATTATGGGAAAGATTTATACGGGGAAGTGTCATAAACGACTCGGCGAGACTTTGCTGGGTGAATTAGAAACACGTTTATTGAGATGGTCATTTAAATTGTCACGATTATGATTCGAACTTAAGTGGATGTATTCATTGCGTGTGTGCGCGTGCATTGCATGTAGGAGCGGTGGTGCAGCGGTTAGCGCAGTGGTGAGCGACCCGAGTTCTATTTCCACTCACGGCCATCATCACGGACGAATATTTGAATCTGGTCCTCCCCGACGGTCGACTCAGCCTTAAATTAGTACCTCGTGCGGTGTGTAAACTTCAGGGTTTTGGAAGCAAAGGCGGGCAGGCGTGGAGCTGTCTACTCACCACCTCGTGTGCCATTTTGGCCATCATAGGGTACTAACATCACTTGCCCCAAAAGTCTGCTAAAGCAATAGGGAGGATTTTATTTCGATTTAAAGCTTTCGTGACTGCAGGGATTCATCTTCTTGGTTCTTTCGGTAAAGTCACGTAGAATGGAAATAATAAAATGATAAAAATAAAACATAATAAAATAATTCTCACGACGTTTCGGCCACAACGCAAGCAGCCGTCCTCAGGTGAAGAACAGGTCTGTCGAGAAGACAGAGTCTGTCTGTCTCTGTGTACGCGTCCTCCACGTGCAAACGTTGCCAACAAGCTGACACGCCCAGGTTGGCACAGTGGAGAGGACATGCTGCGGGGTACCTGCCAGTCGTCTCAGCCAGTGTGACCCATGAACACCGCCGTGTGTGTGTGTCCCGTGACCTCCTGCCAGCAGCGAGCCTTCGACACGTCACGTGATAGCCTCAAAGTGCACCGAAGCTGGCACGGGCGCTGCGGTGACCTCACCCCCAATTAAGTCGAGTTATTTCGTGATGCTGCGTGAGCAGTGGTGCATAATCACAAATAACAGCAACAACAAAAAAACCCACATCCTATGACGAAGGGCCCTTAACCCGAAACGTCGCCTTTTACATATAATTGTTTTTTCACACTTTTATGACCGCACAGTTTTTTTGGGGGGGGGGGTGATTTAAGTACGCCACGCAGGACGTGTTTGTTTGGTGACTTGAGGCTTTTTGAGCCAAGATCGGCGAAAGACGCGCGATCACCATATTTCACCCAGGCACGTGGAGAACGCAGACTTAGATATTTCTCTATTCATCGCCATAGCAACGACAACGACAACACACAATTACGCATGTTACTTAAGAACGCACGATTTAAACAGCAAATATACAATTACGATGAATTAAAGTCACATATTTGTTTAGGAAACTCAAAATCGCAGCAATCATTATCATGCTGGTCTGGGATGATCAGGCGCGTGTAGCGTGGGATAACCCACTCAACAGGAGTTGACATTTACAAAAACATGTGTTCAGGGTATTTTGGCTGCTGTCAATGTCCACCCGATGATAAGCCACTTCGTTGAGCTGTCATTGTGGCCAGGTCGCTTCTGAAAAAAAGGTAAAATAAAAAATAAAAATGTTGATAGTATTCGGACGGGTGGGATCACGTGGTGAGTTGTACAGAGCTCTGCCGTGCCCAGGGTCCCGATGGCCCCGAGTTTTTGAGCCGCGAGCCACTCGCAAAACCAGAGGCACGCGGATGGCGAAGGCGTCAAGTCGGCGAGAGGTTTTCATGAATAAAAAAAAAAGAGTCTGATCGTCTCGCTTCATCGCCACGTGTTCAACCTGCACCCTGGCTTACGCGTCGACCATTTCAATCAAAAAGGTCCCAACAAATTTCAAATGAATCCTCAACACGTTCGTCAATAATATTACGGCCTTAACATAGAAAGAAATATCACATGCGACGTTTTGGGCAAAGGTCCTTCGTCATAGCGCGACAATAGAGATGCCAGAGGTTGAGTGGTTCATAGGCATAAGACGCTACCTATCTACGAAAAGATGTGCTGTGAAGAAGGATCATTGCCCGAAACGCCGACTATTATATATACACAGTATTGTAAGGCAACTTTATTGTTGAATGTGAGACCTCTTTTATTTACTAACCAAAAGGTAGGTAGAACGGCATGTATAGGGTCATGACTTTTATTTTTTTTAATAAAAAGTGAGAGTTCACTTTTACACTGAGATTACAGAACACGTGTGTATCTATATTCTTGGTTCTTTCACACCTGATGATGATGATTGCTTGTGTTGCAATAGAAACGTCTTGATAATTTAATAGGTTTATTTTTTATTATTTTATTATTTCCATTCTACGTGACTTTACCGAAAGAACCAATAATATGAATCCCTGCAGTCACGAAAGCTTTAAATCGCGTTTATCTGTTTAACACGTAACAGGCTTTCGCGACTAATATCATCCATAGTAGAGGGGGATTTTTGGGGGTTAAATCGCGAAAATATATAAATGTGTCGTTAAAACTCGCCACAAATCTGGATGTCGCCTGATGAAGCTAGTTGTAATTACTGGCGAAACGTCGTACTCGGATTGTAAATGTTGTGGCTTGGCTCTCCAACAAACCGCTGTGCTGTTACTAGTGATGAACTGGCCACGTTCTGTTTACGTGACAGCCCTTACTAGTTGGCTGTGTCGGGTGGTGGCGGGTTTTAACGACACATTTATATATTTACGCGATCTAACCCCCCAAACAAACCTTCTATTACGTGTTTCTCTATGGAACCTCGTGGTTGATGTACCGTCCCGTTTTAATTTACCGCAAGAATTCACGCCTCCCTGCGCCGACTCCATCCACTGGTGTTGTTTCAACAGTCTGGGCTCGCTTCAACCGACGCTGGTTTGTTGGCAAGGTTTCCTCTCTGTTAGATATGGGTCACAGTTCGACGCTGGACGATGTAATGCGTAACACAAGATAGTCAATGTGTGCGTGTGTGTGTGTGTGGTGTCTGCATGTGTGTGTGTTTTGCCTGTTGTGGGGAGCGGTAGTGTAAGTGGTTAACCGCACGACGCTACGAACCCGGCCACCCGATTGCCATTCCCGCTCATGGCCAACACCAGTAGCGATTATTTTTATCGGTCCTGGGCCTCCCCTAGGTCGACTCAGACTGAAATGAGTTCCTGGTGCGATGTGTAAATTATCGCTGCGAGGGTGACAAAGGCGGCCGAGCGTGGTGCTGGCCACCCACCCGTTCGTGTGCTGTGCCGCCCTTTATAGTTGCTCGCTAACAGCACTTGCCCCAAAAGTATGGTAAGGCTATACGGGGGATCTTCGTCTTTGTTGTATATTATTGTCTCTGCGCGCGTTGGTGCATACCACGCGTCGCATCGCATAGCGCGGCAGGCACCACCATCATCATCACCATCATCATCACCACCGCCATCATCATTACCACCACCACTATCATCATCACCACCATCATCATCATCATCACCACCGCCATCATCATCATCATCACCACCATCATCATCACCACCATCATCACCACCATCATCATTATCACCATCATCACCATCACAAACATCATCACCATCATCACCATCATCATCACCATCATCATTATCACCATCATCACCATCACAAACATCACCATCATCATCACCATCATCATCACCACCATCATCATCACCACCACCATCATCGTCATCTCATCCTCGCAACAATCATCTCTGGCACCCGCGTCACGGCGACATCCCCACCCCACGCCGCGCTTGCAGCACCACCCCCGAGCGACACGCGTTCGCCCGCAAAGCACTGTGGCATTTGGGAGACAGGGGCGCCTCTGTGCGCAACGCGAATAGCAAGGTCACGCGCGCAATGAGGCATTGGCCTCTGTCAAAATTAATTCTTCCAGATCGTCCTCCTCCTGCCCATCCTTGTCGTCCTCCTCCCTCCTCGTCGTCGTCGTCGTCATCCTCCTCCGCATGACCCTCTCTCCTCCTCTCCCTCCTCCTCTCCCTCCTCCTCTCCCTCCTCGTCATCTCGCGACCCGTCGGTCGATCGGGGAGGCGGCGAGCACCGGTCTGCAGCAACGCGGCGAGGAGTCTCGTCTCGGCGGCTTTGAGCGGAGGCGATACCGCGCGGACGGACGGCGACGGCACTGCGAGTGGAGAGGAACGAGTGGAAGACGATCGAGCCAGCGAGCGAACACACGAACGAGCCGAGCCGAGCGTGCTCGTTCCATTGCACGAACGGGCGGTCGCACGAGGAGGGCGCTCGTGAATTCTCCATCGTCGTCCGCGTGGCCGCGACAGGCGAAGCTCGCGGTCGACACGCACGACACAGACGCGCGGCTTCCGTGGCGAGCGGCGGAGGAATCCGTGTTCACGTTCCCGTTGCCCTCCCTCCGTGGGTGAAATGAGCAGGAGACGAGGATTATTGTTGATGCTGCTGCTGATGATGTTGATGATGATGATGACCGTGAGTGCGCACGCGATAAGCGTGGCGCTCACCAACCTAAAGCGGGACTCTCAGCTCCTCGTGATCAAGAACAAGACGCCAGGTGTGTGATGGCACAAGTTCACCACTCACCTCGTCTCTTCTCTCCTATATCTATACCCTTGTCCTCACCACTCCTATTCCCTCCTCGGTGGTCCGTGCCTGTAAGGGTCGGACAGTTCTCCAGCATGGCTCTCAGCAAGCCGTATTCGCGCTGATGAGATACTGAACATCAAAGCCTGTCCAAGAGTTTTACTTTTGTTGAACCGATGCGGCTGATGAGGTGCAAACGCGATAAGCTCGTGCGGGACGATGGGCTTCGTTAAAACAATGATTATTAGTATTATTTAAAAAAAAATATATATATATATTTATGTAGGGAGACGAATGTGGGATGGCGAGACTTTTTAATTGCATAATTTTTTTTTATTGTATTAATTTATTTTGTATTGATTTTCTCGTTTTATTGTATCGATTTTTTTATTGTATTTTTTTTATTGCCCTTACGATCCTACACGATGACAAACTCACCCGGGATGAGCACTCCAACCGGAGACTGCCCGGCGCTGCCAGGTGTTGGTTTAGAATCTGTGTCGATCATTTACACCATTGGAACCTCATTTGCCAGTAAAAAATATGATAATTGTTTTTTTACCCCTCTATCTGGCAACAAAACTGACACCTTTTTTCACAAGGAGTCATGTTAACATAGACCACAATACCTGCAGCCATAATGCAAACAAAAAACATAACTCTGATAATATATGCACTGTCCTTGAAGTTGATTGGTCCACACCCGAGACAGCTTTCACATGCCAACCAACGTTGGCATGTGATCCTTTAAAGGAAAGCTGTCTCCTTTAAAGGAAAGCTGTCTCGGGTGTGGACCAATCAACTTCAAAGACAGTGCATATATTATCAGAGTTATGTTTTTGTTTGCATTATGGCTGCAGGTATTGTGGTCTATGCAAACATGACTCCTTGTAAAAAAGGTGTCAGTTTTGTTGCCAGATAGAAGGTTAAAAAAACCAATTATCATCTGTGTCGATCGTCGAGCGGGTCGTCTCTCCGTGGGTGGGGCGCGCGTTGTGTCTCCGTGTGCTCGCCTTTCCTCCAGCACACAAACGTCAACGTTCACGAACGGAATCGGCCAAACGACGTTATATGTAGCTGATAAATATATATATAGTCTCTAGGCTTTCCCAGTAAACATGCGACTTTGAGCCAACGTTGGCTCGACGTTTCCAACCACATGCCAACGTTGGGCCACATACCAACGTTGGACCAACGCTGGGCCAAATGCCAACGTTAGTCAAACGTTGGCATGTGGTCCAATTGTTCGTCCAACGTTGGACCACATACCAACGTTGGCATGTGGTCCAAAGTTGGCCAAACGTTGTTTCAACGTTGGCATGTGGTCCAACGTTCGTCCAACGTTGGTACGTTTACCGGGTTCACGGGTAAATAAAGGTCGTCTTTATTAAAAATTAGATTTGTTATTACGCATTCCCGATCTATCGGCGGGTGCCAAACAACGAGATTGCATCAACAATCGC
Organism: Lampetra fluviatilis; assembly: GCF_964198595.1. NCBI lineage: Eukaryota > Metazoa > Chordata > Hyperoartia > Petromyzontiformes > Petromyzontidae > Lampetra > Lampetra fluviatilis. Next base: position 6,246,020 of record NC_136304.1, on the reverse strand, counting down.
CTGGGGTCACGTGGGGGGGGGGGGCTAATTGCTTTGTTTTTCTTTTTGTCCTCCCAATCATGAAAGTTGAATGCAGCTGTCACGGCTCTGTAACGCGACCTCGTGTAGCGTTGCGCAATCAAACTATGAATCAATTCATTAAAATACCCGACACTTTAGCACGTACTGTACACATACACATACTTCATCACGTCGGGGGAGAGGGGGGCGGGGTTGATGGGTGAAAGGGCAGGGGAGTTACAAATACCCCAACAACCCCAACATGTGCTCCACGCATTCTATGGTTCTTTCGGTAAAGTCACGTAGATAGAAAATGAAATAAAAATAATAAAAAAAATAAAAATATCAAATATAAAAAAAAAACTACAAACTCACGACTTTTCGAGGTTTTAATATTTTTTTAATTATATATTTTTTAAAATTTTGTATCTACGTGACTTTACCGAAAGAACCATGTAATATGCATTCCTACAGTCACGCAAATTTCGAGTCGAAATGTTTTCCACGGTTCATTCTTCTCTCGACCCGATAACATTCGTGACTGATGTCAGGCGCACGCTCTCGAGGCCCCTTCTGGGACATCACCAGCGGAGTGTCGTAAACTCTGCTCATCAGAATCTTCATTTCGACTGTGCGGAAGACGATGAGTTGTGAAGCTCTTTCTCTCTCTCTCACAGGTATCCAGTAAGGGGCGAGTCAGCGATTTGCCAGTTTCATCTGCGTATGAATGTCCCGTCCCCCCGTCCCCCGAAAAAATAAGAAAATGTGACCAGAATTCACCACCACCACCACCACTACGAGACCGCGCCAGAGCGGTGGGGTTAAAGTTCTATCTCTCGTTAGGGTTCGGGCGATATAAGCCGGCTTTAATAATACCTTACCGAATATTCTTATTCTTATGTTTTTTCGGTAAAGTCACGTAGGTAAAAAATGAAAATGAAAATTAATCAAAGTAAAATAAAAAATAAAATAAAAATCACGCTCATTCAGAAGAGGTAAAGTCACGTAGGTAAAAAATTAAAATTTATAAAAGTAAAATAAAATAAAAATCACGCTCATTCAAAAGATGAGTTCTGAATGAGCGTGATTTTTATTTTATTTTTTATTATACTTTCATTAATTGAAATTTTATTTTTTTATCTACGTGACTTTACCGAAAAAAACCTAAAAATATGAATCCTTGCAGTCACGAAAGCTTCAAATCTAGAACCTTACCGAATCTCTCCGCCGATGGACTAGAGTAAGCGCAACTGGCCGGTAGCAACCCCAGCTCCACACACACACATATATAGGGAGAGGTAAAGTGGATGTGGTGTATCCGGCACAGATACGGGCACAGCGAAAGGGTACATGAGACCCAGCGTGGCCGACTCGCATCTAAGACGATAAGCAATCGCCGCAGTCATAGCGAGATGCAGAATTAATAACAATAATTTACATTTTGAAGGCGCATTTCATCCAAGGATCCCAAGGCGCAGTATAACTGGACGTGGTGTGCCGGGGTGCTGAGATGTTGCCAGGGTCGTTGATTGGGACAGACCCGGGTAACCTCTTCGTCTTAAGTGGAAATGGATTCCGGTCCCGTTATTGTACGCCGAGACTTCATGATTTTCCGCCCACACCGTGACATTTTCAGCAAACGAAGTGCGTGGGGAGTGCGTCTTCAAATCGGGCACACGCCATGGTCCGCGTTTCACTTTCTGGAGTTGTCCGCTGATAATCCTGAAAGTACGGCGGTGTTTGTTTACAGTGCGCTACTGCTGCTGCTGTTGTTGTGAATTCTGTTGTTGCTTCTGCTGATGTTGCAGCTGTTGTTGTTGTTGCTTCTGCTGTTGCTGCTGATGCTGTTATTGCTGTTGCTGTTGTTGCAGCTGTTGTTACTGCTGTTGTTGCTTCTGCTGTTGCTGCTGTTGTTGATGCTGTTATTGTTTATGCTGTTGTTGTTGTTGTTTCTGCTGCTGTTGCTGCTGATGCTGTTATTGCTGTTGCTGTTGTTGCAGCTGTTGTTGCTGCTGTTGTTGCTTCTGCTGTTGCTGCTGTTGTTGATGCTGTTATTGTTTATGCTGTTGCTGTTGTTGTTGCTTCTGCTGTTGCTGTTGCTGATGTTGTTGTTGCTTCTGCTGTTGCTTCTGTTGTTGCTTCTGCTGCTGCTGCTGTTGCTGCTGCTGTTGCTGCTGCTGTTGTTGCTTCTACTGTGGATGCTGTTGCTGCTGTTGTTGATGCTGCTGTTGCTGATGTTGCTGATGTTGTTGATGCTGTTGTTGCTTCTGCTGTTGCTGCTGCCCCTGGATATGCAGCAGGCTCCGTGTCCAAGGAAGCGTTCGCCCTCGAATCCCTCCACAACAAACTCCGCGCCACGGTCCAACCCCCGGCAGCGAACATGGAAAAGATGGTACGAGTGCACGAGTTCTTCAGGAACTGTTGATGGGGGTGGGAGGGGTTGGTGTGTGCATAAAGCACGCACAGATGCTGAGTGATTTTGTATTTATTTTCTACGATCCAACGGGCCAACAACCCCTTTACTCCATCGCCTCGGCGGACGTCGTCTCGGGCGCGTTCGCTCCTTTGACTGCCACGACATCCCTGGTCTCGACCAGATGCCATCGCGCCTCCCAGCCAATGGCACGTTCCTGCCCGTTGCCCGATAAATTATCTGAACGCGCCAATGTCGTCGCCTCCCGATTTCGCATGCGTCTTCTTCCCGAGTCCACGCGCCTCGTGCTTCTTCCTCTGCTTCTCCTTCATCTGCTTTTTCGTCGTCTTCTTCGTCGTCGTCGTCGGAAATCTGAACTTGCATTAAAATTTCTCGTGGTAAACAAAAACGCAAAAAAAACACCACTCGGCTCCACTACGCACCGAGTGATTGCAATGAAAAATTAACGACTGTTTATACAATAACGTCTTCTACTACTACTATTTATTATACTTCTTCTACTACTTCTACTACTTCTTCTTCTTCTTCTCCTCCACGTGATTACCAGAGGACAAAGCCAGGCGCCAGCCCCCGCAGACCAAGCAGACAGACGGTGTCTTAAGTGGGCCCTCTGGTCCACCAACCCCATAGATCACCTCGAGTGCGGCCTGACCGCCCGAATGCGCATGCAGACGCAGACGCACACAGACGCACGCACACGCACAGACGCACACACACACCCACACACACGCACAGACGCACACACGCACGCAGACGCACGCAGACGCACAGACACACACACACAGACGCTCAACTCTGACCAAAAGCCAGGGCAGCAACCATGGAGAAGTGGTGCAGAGGGCCTGCCTAGTGAGAGAGACAGAGAGACAGATATAGTTACACAGGCACGGAGACACACGCAGAGACAATGTATGTATGCTGAACTTCTTTCGCACCGTACGCAGCCAACCGTGATAATCAGAGGTGCGTGGGAAGGACAACAAACTAAACACAATAGGCAGTTCCAAAGCAGTGAGTTTTCATTCGAGAAAAAAAAGAGATACAGAACTAGACTTTGACATTTAAACATCTTTTATTGCCGCCAGCAGCAACAGCACTGGAGGCGATTTCGATATGAAATACACAAAGTCACCAGCGAACAAATGAAAATGAATGCTACAAATCCACGCGCTGTGGCGCTAAAAGCACCGCGCACAACACGAAATAAAAGTCACGTGGTGGTGGTCATCGCGCACGCCACGGCGACGAGCGAGCGCTTCAGAAGGTGAACACGAGGTTGCCGTCCACGCTGGTACAGAGGGCGAGAGAGAAGTGGAGAAACAGCTACCGACAGAGAGTGACAGACAGTTACAACAGGCAGAGATGGAGAGAGAAGCACAGATTGAGAGAGACGGAGGGCGAGAGGGAATGCCACAGATTGAGTTTGAGAGGTATTGCTGTGTAGACACACTGAGGGCGACGGAGGGACCGAGAGTGGACACGCGCGTCTATGGAGACGGACAAAGAGACCGATAGAGACAACGCGGGAGGTTGTCGCAGAGAGCGATAGACGGAGTCTGAGACAGTTTTGCAACAGACTTAAGACAGTGTTGTCCCGAACAGCTGACTCTGCCTGATCAGTACGCATTCTCGATGGACTGGACCCATAGGAGTGCGCGCTAACAAATGTTCAGATTTACTTCATTGCCTGTGTCGGGTGGAGTAGGATTTACGACACACATTGAACACAACCTAACCAAAAACATGTGTTTGAATCAATATTATCAATCACAATTTACACCCTTTTGTCAATTGTCAATCTACTGAAGGTCGAAGGTATCCCCCATTCATTGTCGCTTCGCGAAGGGTGTTTGGCCATACATCACACGGCTCGGGTTTCTGGGTACAGACGAGATCACACAGGCGCATTCAGGCCGACGCGAACCCCGGCGCGAACCCTAACGCACGAGCTCTGCGGCCCGCCGCCTCCACAGGAGTGGGACGAATCCTTGGCTCAAGTCGCTCACGAGTGGGCGGCAGTCGCTTGCGATAATCCCCGAGCGGCAGAGGGGACCCCGGCAGAGATCACCAGTGAACCAGGGATTCAGGGGACCGGAGCAGCTGGAAGAGGTGGAGGACATCGCCGCCTCGGGGTGAACCTGCACCGCGCGCCGCACGGGGCGGCCTCGTTCGCCGGCGTCCTCGCCTCGTGGTTCTCGGAGGGGCAGAACTACGACTACGCGCGGTCAGGGTGCGCGCACAACCGCACGTGCCGCCACTACACGCAGGTACGCAACCCTCGGCACACGCGCGGCGACTCTCGCTCGCTCGCTCGCCGTTGCGAAAGTCGCTCCACTGCCCTCCTGTTGTTGTTGTTGTTTGGAGGGCGACTGCTTGCGACTGCCTAGCAGCGTCCTTCACGAGCCTCCTCCTCCTCCACAGAGGCCGATCTTGACACTGTTGGTGCCGGTCAGCTGCAAGTCCAGTCAGCTCCATATCCTCCTGTGCCACATCAGTCGGTGTCTTCTGCAGCCCGTGCGGCGCCCGTTTAGCCCCCTCTATCAGGCAGAACAAAAGCTGTTGAGGCTTGCGGTGACTGGCTGGGTCTCTGCCCCTTGCCAACGCAGGCTCACCGATGGGACCGTGTCGCAGAAATACAAAGCTCCACCGTATAGCCTGTAACAGACTGTTTGGGGCAAGTGCTGTTGGCGAACACCTATGAAGGCCGGCACGGCACACGAGGGGGTGGTTGGTTAGCACCACGCCCGACCGCCTTTGTCTCTCTAGTGGCAATGTTTACACACCGCACCAGGTACTCATTTGAGGCTGAGTCGACCTAGGGGAGGCCCGGGACCGGTTCATATAATCGTCACTGGTGTTGGCAGTGAGCGGGAATCGAACCCGTGTCGCCGGGTTCACAGCGCAGCGCGCGAACCGCTACACTACCGCTCCCCACACGACCGTGTCGCGCACACACACACACACACGCGCACGCACCCATCACGTCTTCCTCGCCGAGCAGATGGTGTGGGCCTCGGCGAGTCGCGTGGGCTGCGCCAAGCGCTGGTGCCGGGACCCAGGGAGCCGCGTGGAGGCGTTCGCGTGCGTCTACCTGCCCGGGTGAGCGGAGGGCACGGAAGGGTCATTGTGCCAACGACTGCACCACCGTTCCCCTCCCCCTCCATACAAAGATCCCCATATTACTTAAAGAGGCCGTTGGGTCAAGTGCTGTTAGCGAGCACCTATGACGGCCGGAACGGCAGCCGAGGGGGTGGGTGGTCAGCACTATGCCCGGCCGCCTTTGTCTCCCCAGAGGCGATGATTTTTACACACCGCACCAGGTACTCATGTGAGGCCGAGTCGACTTAGGGGAGACCCAGGACCTGTTCAGATAATTGTCGCTGGTGTTGGCCGTGAGCGGGAATCGAATCGAACTCGGAATGCCGGGTTCGTAGTGCGCTGACCGCTACACCACCGCTCCCCCTACACACAGACACACGCACGCGCGCACTTCAACGCCCTACTGCCCATGGGCATCGGCAAGTTCCAAAGCCGTGGCTAGATTTTGGCAACCGGGGCAAGGTGCCAAAGGGGCCGTCCATAAATGACGTCACGCACCGAGGGGGGGTGGGGGTCAGACATTTGTGACGATGTGTGACGAGGGTTGAGAAATGTGACGTCACATCAAAATGCGCAACTTTAAATAAATATAGAATTGTTATAACAACACAAATTGTTATAAGAACACTCCTACAACATCAGAATGCAGCGCCACATTAAATACGCACTACAATGACAATAGTTTAAAGCGATCTGAAGCATGTTTTATTTTAAAAATGGAAACATGGTTTTGGGGGGGGGGGGGGCAGAGCTTTGTGACGTCATATTTGAGGGGGGTTCTGACTTTTTGTGATACCGTGTGACGAGGGGGGGGGGGGCGGGTCAAAAAAATCGTCCAAAATCGCGTGACGTCATTTATGGACGGCCCCAAACCTTCGCGCCACCGTCACCCGTCTCGCTGCTTTGCGACGCCAGCAAACGTCTCGGTTCGAAACATTCAGGTGGGGGGCAGTGCACCGCTTCGGGGGGGGGGGGGCACTCGGCCCAGCCCGGCCCTGCCTCAGCTGGGACAGCACTCGGCTGGAGGCATCTGCCAATCGCTCGCTCGCTCGCAGACTCACACGCACCTATCACTTGTGACAGTGGGGTGACAAGTGGCGCCTTTTAAATATGTGCGCTCGGACCTAATTAAATGTACCCCACGTGCCAACCGAAGCCCGCAGTGCGGAGGGCGGCAAGGCACGACCGTGTCAATCCAGAATATTCCAGCGCCATTCGCTGACCGCGTATGTGACTCTCCTACCACTAAATCAACCTGAATGCGACGAATCTCAACAGCTAAGCAGGAGTCGAGCCTGGTTAGTGTTTGGATGGGGGGATAACCGCCACCACCAGGACTTGCCAGGTTGTCGTAGCTGTGGGGCTGCGAGGTGTGGCCACGTGGGAGGAGAAAATCCACGCGTGCGAGGGGGAAACACTCTATCCCGTACAGACGGAACAGGTGGAGTACACATGCTGCTGTACCGCCTTCTCTTAGAGAGCCAGGTTATGTCACCACCTGGATGCCCACGGGTAAGGGAGTTTCAAAACGTTGCGCACGTGATACCCCCAATCCTCGCTTCCAACAGTGCTGGATTACAGGCCACGTGCATAGCCACCACCAACTTCCCAGCTAAAAGGGCCGTGTTCGTGTCGAGTGTAGTAACGGACCGACACTGCCACCCAGTGGCTCACCAGGGTGGGTAGCGCTCTGCGTGTGGAATGATTATCACAGTCAATAAGTTGGGAGCAAGTCACCCCACCCCCGACCCTGACTGAGTCAAATTTTTGGGCACCACCGCTCTCAATAACTACCCTTGATTACGGCAACAATACCACAATACCTGGCTTGCGTGGGCTAAGCATGCATTCGCTCAAAATCCGCGTCAAGGTGTGCAATCAACAGTTCACCTACTGGACATCTGCTAAAAAGAGCGTTATGGCTCATTGGATTCCTCCACTCTCAATATTCAGATTTTCATTCTGGTTTTGTGTAACCACCGTCACATACCCGCCCTGACCAATTAACTTCCCTCGCCCAGTGCAGTATTGTTGCCAAGATCATTTCCTCCAGGTGTTCACAAATCTGACCTTTTGACACCCGGCCACGTGTTCGTCATCTCGCTCGCCTCTAAATAGCCCAAGTGCAACGTCTCGTCGCGTTCAAGGCAACCTGCGATTCAAATGGCCGTCGGGCTCGCTCGTACCCACCCGCTCGTTTGACTGAGTTCGCTTTGATCCCCGGCAGAGGAAACTGGCTTCTGGACGGCAAGACGATCGCTCCCTACAAGGCGGGAGACTGGTGCTCGCTCTGCACCTCCGTCAAGTCCGGCTGCTTCAAGCACCAGGGCGCAGGTGGCCTGTGCGGTGAGCAAGGGGCAGGCGCTGGGTGACGTGAGCCAGGGGCAGGCGCTGGGTGACGTGAGCCAGGGGCAGGCGCTGGGTGACGTGAGCCAGGGGCAGGCGCTGGGTGACGTGAGCCAGGGGCAGGCGCTGGGTGACGTGAGCCAGGGGCAGGCGCTGGGTGACGTGAGCCAGGGGCAGGCGCTGGGTGACCTGAAGCAGGGGCACATTTACGACACATTTATATTTACGCGTGTGCTTATAAATGTTTGCATATATACAAACGTATATGGTGCATCGTATCAGGGCACGCCTATCCAAAATAAGCCCACGTTATTGTACCTTGTATTGATATAATGCTTTGAATAGGATTATATATACGTGTATATGCATGCGCCAACATGAAAAAACGTGTATATTTGTAATCATTTGCATATTTGAAAACGGCTTTTGTGCCTTGAATATTGCAATGTTTGTACGGAGCGTTGAATATATTCACACGTACAGCGCTTTGTAACCTTTCAATGACTGGCGCACTATCAAAAGACACACACACCCACGTATATATAATTGCAAAATTAGCCAAAACGTTTGCTGACCTGGCAAACAATATTTCCCAGAACATAGTTCCGGACTGCCGCATACTGAAATTCAGACACCGGAGCATAAGGGGCCGTCCATAAATGACGTCACGCACCTAGGGGGGGGGGGGGGGGGGGGTGAGAAATGTGACGTCACATCAAAATGCGCAACTTGAAATTAATATAGACAAAACGTTCTACTTAATAAAATAGACGTTTTAATAAATGTTTTATCCTACAACATCAGAGTGCAGCGCCACATTAAATGCGCACTACAATGACAATAGTTTACAGCGATTTGAAGCATGATTTATTTTTTTGGAAGGGGGGGGGGCATAGCTTTATAACGTCATATTTGAGGGGGGGGTCTGACTTTTTGTGACGCCGTGTGATGAGGGGTGGGGGGGGTCAAAAATCGTCCAAAATCGCGTGACGTCATTTATGGACTGCCACTTAGTGGGTTATTCAATGCTGACTCTTGCAGCCGCAGGTCGTCGTTACGGAACGACCCGAACTTTGGCAATGGGACCCGTTGACGCTCTCCTGGATAAATGACGTGCGTTTGCGTCTAAGAAGCCTTGCAGCTTCACCGTTGTGCTGCTGCTATTGTTGTTGGTTAGATTGTTGTTGTTTGTTCATTGTTTCTTGGCTTCTGTCTTCTAACGATGAATCTCCCGGGACGTGCGGAGTAGAAGTGAAGTCACGTGTGGCTGCGTCTCTCTTTCTCTGTGCTCAACGCCACCCTTTCCTTCAATCTTTTGGTGTTCCCCCCACCCCCTCCACTCTCTCTGTCTCTAACCGGCAGCCCTTTAGCATTCTTCTTCTTATTAGTATTGCTTTATAACCAATGTTGACGACAAGCTGGGGCACTTGTTGAGGTTGCTTTGTTAACTTGTGCTTGGGCAGCACTTTGCTCGGGACTGAAAGGGGTAAATGTAATAGCTGTGTCCGGTTTGTCTGTCAGTCTTCACAATGCAATCGGAACTTTGTGGCAAAGTTCCCGCATCACCGATTAGCGCGGTTGCCTACGTACGGTGTGAAAGAGGTTCAACACACATCCAGTACGTACCTTCTCCACTCGTTTCCCACCCATTCCCTCGTTTTCCACGTACCCCCTCGTTTTCCACCCATTCCCTCGTTTTCCACGCACCCCCTCGTTTTCCACCCATTCCCTCGTTTTCCACCCATTCCCTCGTTTTCCACCCATTCCCTCGTTTTCCACGCACCCCTCGTTTTCCACACATTCTCGTTTCCCACCCATTCCCTCGTTTTCCACGCACCCCTCGTTTTCCACCCATTCCCTCGTTTTCCACGCACCCCTCGTTTTCCACCCATTCCCTCGTTTTCCACGCACCCCTCGTTTTCCACCCATTCCCTCGTTTTCCACCCGTTCCTTCGTTTTCCACGCACCCCTCGTTTCCCACCCATTCCCTCGTTTTCCACGCACCCCTCGTTTTCCACCCATTCCCTCGTTTTCCACCCGTTCCTTCGTTTTCCACGCACCCCTCGTTTCCCACCCATTCCCTCGTTTTCCACGCACCCCTCGTTTTCCACCCATTCCCTCGTTTTCCACCCGTTCCTTCGTTTTCCACGCACCCGCTCGTTATCCACCCATTCCCTCGTTTTCCACCCATTCCCTCGTTTTCCACGCACCCCTCGTTTTCCACCCATTCCCTCGTTTTCCACGCATGCGCTCGTTTTCCACTCAATTCGCCACTCATGTTTTCGCCATTCTCCACTCATTTCCACTCACTCTCCACTAAACTCTCTCCTTCTCCTCTCATTCTACGCTCTCTCCCCGCTCATTCTCCGCTCACGAGTAAGCACATTTGTGAGCGCGCAACGCGTCTAAGCGAAGGTTGCTTCGGCGCCGTCTCCGCAGAGGTGCCGCAGAACCGCTGCCGGATGAACTGCGGGCGCCACGGCCACCTGGACTCGTCGAGCTGCAGGTGCAGCTGTGCGTCCGGCTTCTCTGGGAAATACTGCCAGGGTGAGGACCCACACCACCCTCCCTACCACCGCCTCCTCTCCCTCCCTGCCTGCCTCGCCCACCTCTTACACCTCCCACACCTCTCACACCACCACCCCCACCTCTCCCACCACCCCCACCTCTGCCACCATCGCCACCTCTGCCACCATCGCCACCTCTCCCACCACCCCCACCTCTCCCACCACCCCCACCTCTCCCACCACCCTCACCTCTCCCACCACCGCCTCCTCTCCCACCACCCCCATCTCTCCCACCACCCCCACGTCTCCCACCACCCCCACCTCTACCACCATCGCCACCTCTCCCACCACCCCCACCTCTCCCACCACCCCCACCTCTCCCACCACCCCCACCTCTGCCACCACCCCCACCTCTACCACCATCGCCACCTCTCCCACCACCCCCACCTTTCCCACCACCCCCACCTCTCCCACCACCGCCTCCTCTGCCACCACCCCCACCTCTCCCACCACCCCCATCTCTCCCACCACCCCCATCTCTCCCACCACCCCCACCTCTCCCACCACCCCCACCTCTCCCACCACACCCATCTCTCCCACCACCCCCACCTCTCCCACCACCGCCTCCTCTCCCACCACCCCCACCTCTCCCACCACCCCCACCTCTCCCACCACCCCCACCTCTCCCACCACCCCCACCTCTGCCACCACCCCCACCTCTCCCACCACTCCCACCTCTCCCACCACCCCCACCTCTCCCACCACCCCCACCTCTCCCACCACCCCCACCTCTCCCACCACTCCCACCTCTCCCATCACCCCCACCTCTCCCACCACCCCCACCTCTCCCACCACCCCACCTCTCCCACCACCCCCACCTCTCCCACCACCCCCACCTCTCCCACCACCCCCACCTCTCCCACCACCCCCACCTCTCCCACCACCCCCACCTCTCCCACCACCCCCACCTCTCCCACCACCCCCACCTCTCCCACCACCCCCACCTCTCCCACCACCCCCACCTCTCCCACCACCCCCACCTCTGCCACCACCCTACCTCTCCCACCACCCCCACCTCTCCCACCACCCTACCTCTCCCACCACCCCCACCTCTCCCACCACCCCCACCTCTCCCACCACCCCCACCTCTCCCACCACCCCCACCTCTCCCACCATCCCCACCTCTCCCACCACCCTACCTCTCCCACCACCCCCACCTCTTCCACCACCCCCACCTCTCCCACCACCCCCACCTCTCCCACCACCCCCACCTCTGCCACCACCCTACCTCTCCCACCACCCCCACCTCTCCCACCACCCTACCTCTCCCACCACCCCCACCTCTTCCACCACCCCCACCTCTCCCACCACCCCCACCTCTCCCACCACCCCCACCTCTCCCACCACCCCCACCTCTCCCACCACCCCCACCTCTGCCACCACCCTACCTCTCCCACCACCCCCACCTCTCCCACCACCCTACCTCTCCCACCACCCCCACCTCTCCCACCACCCCCACCTCTCCCACCACCCCCACCTCTCCCACCACCCCCACCTCTCCCACCACCCCCAACTCTGCCACCACCCCCACTTCTCTCACCACCCCAATCTCCAGCACCTCTCTCCCCGACCTCTCCCACGGATGAAGGTGGGGAGGGGGGCTGGATTTGTAGAGAGCTCCACACGGATGCCACCTCCTGCATGCGACCAATCCCAATGGAGTAATTTCCACAGCGTTGGGACGTTTGACCCCGACACCAATGAGACTGTGTGAAGGCGTCGTGGATGTTGTTGTTGTTGTTTGTCTTTCAGTGAAGTGCTCCTACCCGTGCGTGCACGGACGGTACAGGGAGGAGGAGTGCTCGTGCGTCTGTGACCTGGGCTACGGAGGGCTCACCTGTGCAGGTGAAGCCTCTCGTCACGCCAGTTCTCCCCGAGGGAATAAGATCGACATCATTGTGTTTTTGTTTTTTGAGGAGGAAGGCCCCGGGCGAGCTTGTTAAGCTCGTTATTTCATGGGCGTCCTGCCACGTGGTACAGACGTTGCTACACCGGTGCGGGGTCTTGGCGAACAATCACGGCCACGTGATTGGTCTGCGACGCAGAACGACACGGAGTGACGCAAGCGTGGTGCTTCACACGTCACAGCAATAGGGGGAGCGGTCGACAACGTTAACAACAACAACATGTGTTCATATTCTTGGTTCTTTCGGTAAAGTCACGTAGAAGGGAAATAATACAATAATCAAAATATAAAACAGTTAAATTATCACGACGTTTCGACTGCAGCACAAGCAATCATCATCAGGTGTGAAAACACAGCAAGAAAATTAGTGTGTTTTTCACACCTGATGATGATTGCTTGTGTTGCAGTCGAAACGTCGTGAGAATTTTATTGTTTTATATTTTTATTATTTTATTATTTCCCTTCTACGTGACTTTACCGAAAGAACCAAAAATTTGAATCCCTGCAGTCACGAAAGCTTTAAATCAAAACACGTGTTCTGTTTACACAAGAGGCAGAGGACTTATTAGTACGTCGTATTATTACACTACTTCGCCTCGGGAAAGCCTCGGACTTTTTTTTCTGCCAAGTTTTTGTTCGCAGTAGGGGGCGATGTTGCCGTGAGTGGTGGGCGGTGGTGTCGCGGTTCGCGACCTGCTCGACGAATCCGGCGACCCGAGTTGGATTCCCGCTCACGGCCAACACCAGTGACGATGTTCAAAACCGTTCCTGGGCCTCCCCTAGATCGACTCGGCCTAAAATAAGTACCTGGTGTGGTGTGTAAACATCGCCACTAGTAAGGCAAAGGCGATCTGGCGTGGTGTTGGCGACCCACCCCCTCGTGTGCCGTGCCGGCCTTCATAAGTGCTCGCTAACAGCACTTGCCCCAATAGTCTGTTTAGGCTACACGGAGGATATTTGTTTTCGATGCCAATCAAGTTGGCACAGTAGAGGGGCACAGCTGGTGCATCAGCCAGTCATCTCAGTCAACCAATGGCACCTACTGGGTCTGTCCCGTAACCTCCTACCAGCAGGCGTTCGACACTTCACGTGGCCTTAACGTGCACCTAGCCTGGCACAAGCGCCGTGGTGACGTCGCTGCCACTTAGTGGCGACTGGCGGTTGTTGTTGTTGGTGATGCCAATTGAGTAATTGGAATGCTTGGACAATAGCAGTTACACCAAAGCAGTGGCGGTCCCTGGTGGCCTTGAGCGCGGCCCCCCTCGACAAAACACAAACAGTGAAAACACCCCACGTGGTCATCGTGCTGTTGTCAAACCCCCAATGGTTGCAAATGTGTGGCGGCCCTCACGCGCTGACGTGGTGGCTCATCGGCGAAAGTAGCCTCCCCTCCCCTCCCCCCTCCTCTTAAAATGAGTGAAGAACACTGCACTCTAGGTTTGTTTTAGCTATAGGAGGAAACCGGAGAAGTCTGAAAGAACCCCATGCAGAACACGGAGAGAACACACGACGCACTCTGCACGGAGATGCACCCGAGTTGGCGATCGAACCCAGGACTTTCTTTGCTGTTAGTTCACAAGCGTCCGCCACTGTGCCACTCCGCCACCGGCACTCGATGGGCGAGTGTCTGTCTTGTGTGAGCGACTTACGATGTCCCACACCGACATGTTGATCGCTTATTCGTAACCTTGTGGACTCTCTGGCCATGTGGAATACCTCGCTGGAGTCCCGCGCCTCTTTGAAATGTCCTGGCGATGCACAAGCACACAAACACGACAACAACAACAACAACAAAAACCCAACACGTATCGAGCACACATCGCTTTTTTTCTCTCATTTTGCATTTTTATACGGAGGGCTTTTTATCTTTCTTGTTGTTTATCTTTGTCCACAACAACGATAAGAAGAGAGGCGACGTTTCGGGCTGCGGCACCTTTCCGGCCCGCCTACCGACTCAGGGGGCCGCGCGTTGTCCGCTGTTGCCTCCCCTCCTCCTCCACCCCCACGGGTCGCAGAGCGAGCGGAGTTCCCGTACCAGAGCTGCGCGCTGCGTGTGGATGACGACTGCCTCTCCGTGTCGGACGACAGCGAGACGTTCTACACGGCGCGCAATCAGTGCCAGGTAGCGACGCCGGCCCCCCCTCTACCCGCCCCCCCTCCTCCTCCTGTGTTGTTTTGGGGGTCGTACCGCTTGTTGATGTCCTGCCGTGAGTTTTTTTTTTACTCTTTAGATTTATTTTGGCTGATGTGTCTGGCCCAAATCGATAGGCCACTTTTTTGCGAAGCTATCACAACAAACGCGATAGGAGTGCAAAGTACAATAAAGGTAAACAAATCACCCGAACGCACGCACAAATAACACTGAACTATCACCATCCCAACCAGGCAAATCCCACTGAGGTATTAACTTATCTTGATTTGAAGCTTTCGTGACCGCAGGAATTACTCTTTGGTTCGTTCGGTAAAGTCACGTAGAAAGAAAATAAATTAAATAATACAGTACGACGTTTCGATTGCAACACAAGCAATCGTCATCAGGTAGAACTAAATGTGAGAGAGAGACAAAACACGGAGACACACAGACAGATACACAAGCGGAGAGAGACAACAGAGACACACAGAGAGACACACAACATAGACACACAGAGTTCTGTGTCTGTCTGTGTGTCTCCGTGTCTGTGTTTTGTCTCTCTCTCACATTTAGTTCCACCTAATGACGACTGCTTGTGTTGCAATCGACACGTCGTATAATATTATTAAATTTTTTTCCTTTCTACGTGACTTTACCGAAAGAACCAATGAGTATTAACCTATATGGCAAAAGCGAGCTGGCCACAAATGATAGCCCAACAAAGTGGCTCATCATTTGGACATTTATAGCAGCTAAATAATCTGAACAGTCTAAACGCACGTTTTCTAAATGTGGAGGGAAAACCCCGAGAGAAAAAAAATCCACGCGACCGCGGGGAAAACATGGGCGGGCGGATGAGTGAATGAATGGGTGGTCCGTGGGTGAAGTGGTGGGTGCAGGGGTGGGTGCAGGGGTGGGTGAAGTGGTGGGTGCAGAGGTGGGTGCAGGGGTGGGTGCAGGGGTGGGTGCAGGGGTGAGTGAAGTGGTGGGTGCAGGGGTGGGTGCAGTGGTGGGTGCAGTGGTGGGTGCAGGGGTGGGTGCAGGGGTTGGTGGAGGGGTGGGTGCAGGGGTGAGTGAAGTGGTGGGTGCAGAAGTGGGTGCAGGGGTGGGTGCAGGGGTGGGTGCAGGGGTGGGTGCAGGGGTGGGTGCAGGGGTGGGTGCAGGGGTGGGTGGGTGACACGGTGAAGTGAGTCGTCAGTGGGTGAAGGGACAGGAGTCGCCCCCCCCCTCTCCCAGGGTAACTCGCAGTGCTCATACGGAGAAGAGGGCCAATCCGTTTGTCAACAACTCCGCGCGTGGCCTTAGCAGGACATGATGTATAACGGGCATTGGCTCTGCTTCATAGCACACCCGTTAATGGCACACAAGGACAATGTGCCATGTATGTATGTTGAACTTCTTTCGCACCGTACGTGGCCAACGTGCAGGGGGAAGGACAACAAACTAAACTCAAAAAGCAGTTCTATAGAAATAAGTTTTCAATCTAGATTGAGAAGTACATATCTCCAGTGGCTTCCTAATATTGGAAGAGCGTTCCAGACGGCCGCAGAAGCGCGTGTGAAAGCGCGCGATGCGTTAACCGTCTTTTCTAAGTTCACGAACAAGGGCCGTCACCCGAAACGTCACCCATCATACTTTTAAGGCCACGCTCTGCGTCGCGTCGTTTTCCGTTCGAACCCGCTTCGTTTTGTTTTTCTTGCCGTCGTCTTCTTCCCGTGTTTTTGGCGAGCGCAGGGCCGAGGTGGGACCCTGGTGCAGATCGAGAGCCAGCGGGAGCAGGACCTCCTCTCCTTCTACCTGCTCAGGGCCACCGACAGCAACGACGTCACGGGCCTGGAGCCCGAGTCCAACAGCTTCTGGATAGGTGATCACGCGCGCCCGCTACGTGATTCACCCCCCCCCCCCACCCAGAACTCCCACGCTACAAATTCGTCATCGTCTTCGGATCGGATAGACGGTGGATTGGGAAAAATTGGGAATATTTTCGGCCCCTGGTAACCCAGGGGCAAAGCTGCATAACTGATGCCACGGTGGCGAGATGTTAACTACCTTGCCGGGTATACAGGAGGTCGTGGGTTCGATCCCAACCCTGACGCCTGTTTATTTGGAGATTGCGTGTCTCTCTCTCCCCGCGGTCGCGTGGATTTTTCTCCGGGACCTCCGGCTTTTCCCTCCGCATTAAGAATCAACATTTCCACACGATACACCGATTCGTTGAGCTGTCATCATTTGTGATAGCCAGGTCGCTTCTGCAAAACGAGCTTTCCAGCTCAGTGGGCAATGCCTGTTAAAATATAAACAAGTTGTTTAGTTCATAGTTTAACTTCTGTCGTCTCAAGACGGGAGCTGAGCCTTTAGGCAAACCTCTCGGTCTACCGGTCAATATTCGTCCCGAACCTGACCTACGGCCACGAAACCTGGATCCTGACGGAAAGGACACGCTCAAGAGTGCAAGCAACAGAAATTGGCTTCCTGCGCACGGTGGCAGGGCTCTCTCTCTCTCTCTCTCCGGGATCGGGTGAGAATCGCGGCTATCCACCAGAGACTCCAAGTCCAGTCGGCACTATTGAGCGTGGAGCTGAAGCCAGCTACGGTGGATGGGTCACCTGCTAAGGATGCCGAAAGAAAGACTCCTCCCCGGGAGACGTTGGAATGACGCCCTCCAAGCAAAAGACCCAGAGGCCGCTCGCGGTCGCCCTGGAGAGACCAAGGTGGTGGTGCGCCTGGCTGAAGGAGAGGCCGGCGATCCGGTAGCTACGGTTGATGCCGCTGGCAGGAGGACACGGCAGGATGTGGAACGCCTTGCTGGAGTTGCTGCCCCCGCGACCCGATTCAGTTCCGGAATAAGCGGGCCGATATTGATTGACCGATAGTTTAATTCTGTCCGTGCTCACGTCCGTCAGGTCTCACCTACAAGGTGTCTAAAGGCGTCTTCCGCTGGGACGACGGGAGAGCCGTCAACTTCAGCAGCTTCGCCTTGGGACAGCCGGACAGCCACGGGTGAGACCAACCCGGAGCAAGCATGAGGGGGGTTTGGGGGGTTGGGGGGGGTGCTCTCTTGACATTTTTTTGGGATTAACAACGAAACAACAAAAATCAATCACCCAAATCAGGGGGTCTAAGGTACGATGTTTCGAATCCGAAAACGTTGTTTTGTTTTGCTGTACCATTGTGTGCGGGTACCGATTGTAGCTGGCAATTATGACTGCTCAAACACAAGCTACGATGATTGCTTTGATATTGTGCAATGCCTCTGTGCTGTTCGCCTTTTGGCGTTCTCTGGTCTGACACTGGAGAGACGAAGCCGTACGAGTGGCTGTCTATGGTGTAGGCCAATCAGTTTCAAAGACAATGCCTAGAGTACCAAAGCACGTTTTCACGCATGTTTTACCACAGACATGCCTAGCGACAGGTGTCTATTTGGTGTCTGAACACTTTAACACCTCCTGCATTTTATTGCCGTTTGTTTCCGGCGAAAAACTTCCAAAAATGGATGAGTGGATGCGTGGGTTTGGCAGTTGGAATTGAGCCAAATTTCCTGCAGTCTAAGCCCACCAACTCACTGCACAAGAGAATTCCAGTTGTTTTGTATTGTCCAGAATCGCAAGTTCTGGATTCTCAAGTGTACAGTGAGGGAAAAAAGTATTTGATTCCCTGCTGATTTTCTACGTTTGCCCACTGACAAAGAAATGATCAGTCTATCATTTTAATGGTAGGTTTATTTGAACAGTGAGAGACAGAATAACAACAACAAAAAATCCAGAAAAACGCATGTCAAAAATGTTATAAATTGATTTGCATTTTAATGAGGGAAATAAGTATTTGACCCCCTCTCAATCAGAAAGATTTCTGGCTCCCAGGTGTCTTTTATACAGGCAACGAGCTGAGATTAGGAGCACACTCTTAAAGGGAGTGCTCCCAGTCACTGTAGGGGCGGCTGCCTGGAATGGGACTCAGGAACTCAGCAGTAGCACCAGCTGCTTGCCCTATAAGCCACCCGTCCAATTTTGAATCTAATCCAAATCACTAAATCACTGTGCACGCTGCCAAAACCTGACATGCTGCCAAACCCCCGACGCTTGCAGAAGTCATAACGAGAGTTGGAACTCTCCGGCACTGAATCATCGCGGAACGGACCGAGCTCCATATGCGTCGTTTAAAACGACTTCATATGCACGAATGTTGACGTTCTTTCGCACCGTACGTAACCAATCGTGTTCATCGGAGGTGCGGGGGAAGGACAACGAACTAAACACAACACATCAACAAGCAGTTATTTAAGAAATGGGTTTGCAGTCGAGATTTGTAAAGTCCCGCCGTGCGGCTGTTTGCGTTTAGGTTCGGCAACTGCGTGGTGATGCACGCCGAGTCTGGCTTCAATTGGAACGACCGCCCCTGCCGCTCCCGCAACAGATTCATCTGCCAGTTCGGTGAGCGCCGTGAGCGTTGCCAGCGTTGTGAGCGTGGTGAGCGTGGTGAGTGTGGTGAGCGTGGTGAGAGTGGTGAGCGTGGTGAGCGTGGTGAGTGTGGTGAGCGTGGTGAGTGTGGTGAGCGTGGTGAGAGTGGTTAGCGTGGTGAGCGTGGCGAGCGTGGTGAGAATGGTGAGCGTGGCGAGCGTGGTGAGCGTGGTGAGAATGGTGAGGGTGGTGAGCGTGGTGAGCGTGGTTAGCGTGGTGAGCGTGGTGAGTGTGGTGAACGTGGTGAGTGTGGTGAGCGTGGTGAGTGTGGTGAGCGTGGTGAGCGTGGTTAGCGTGGTGAGCGTGGCGAGCGTGGTGAGAATGGTGAGCGTGGCGAGCGTGGTGAGCGTGGTGAGAATGGTGAGCGTGGTGAGCGTG
The DNA here is from genome assembly GCF_964198595.1 of Lampetra fluviatilis. Lineage (NCBI taxonomy): Eukaryota > Metazoa > Chordata > Hyperoartia > Petromyzontiformes > Petromyzontidae > Lampetra > Lampetra fluviatilis. The sequence continues at coordinate 6,226,702 of NC_136304.1, read as the reverse complement.
GCGAGCGTGGTGAGTGTGGTGAGCGTGGTGAGCGTGGTGAGCGTGGTGAGAGTGGTGAGCGTGGTGAGCGTGGTGAGTGTGGTGAGCGTGGTGAGTGTGGTGAGCGTGGTGAGTGTGGTGAGCGTGGTGAGTGTGGTGAGCGTGGTGAGCGTGGTGAGCGTGGTGAGAGTGGCGAGCGTGGTGAGCGTGGTGAGAGTGGTGAGCGTGGTGAGCGTGGTGAGTGTGGTGAGCGTGGTGAGTGTGGTGAGCGTGGTGAGCGTGGTTAGCGTGGTGCGCGTGGCGAGCGTGGTGAGTGTGGTGAGCGTGGTGAGCGTGGTGAGCGTGGTGAGCGTGGTGAGCGTGGTGAGTGTGGTGAGCGTGGTGAGCGTGGCGAGCGTGGCGAGAGTGGTGAGCGTGGCGAGCGTGGTGAGCGTGGTGAGAATGGTGAGGGTGGTGAGCGTTGTGAGCGTGGTGAGCGTGGTGAGCGTGGTGAGTGTGGTGAGCGTGGTGAGCGTGGTGAGTGTGGTGAGTGTGGTGAGCGTGGTGAGCGTGGTGAGCGTGGTTAGCGTGGTGAGCGTGGCGAGCGTGGTGAGAGTGGTGAGCGTGGTGAGCGTGGTGAGCGTGGCGAGCGTGGTGAGCGTGGTGAGCGTGGTCAGCGTGGTGAGTGTGGTGAGCGTGGTGAGTGTGGTGAGCGTGGTGAGAATGGTGAGCGTGGCGAGCGTGGTGAGCGTGGTGAGTGTGGTGAGCATGGTGAGCGTGGTGAGCGTGGTGAGAATGGTGAGCGTGGCGAGCGTGGTGAGCGTGGTGAGTGTGGTGAGTGTGGTGAGCGTGGTGAGAATGGTGAGCGTGGTGAGCGTGGTGAGTGTGGTGAGCGTTGTGAGCGTGGTCAGCGTGGTGAGTGTGGTGAGCGTGGTGAGAATGGTGAGCGTGGTGAGCGTGGTGAGCGTGGTGAGTGTGGTGAGTGTGGTGAGTGCGTTGAGCGTGGTGAGCGTGGTGAGGGTGGTGAACGTGGTGAGCGTGGTGAGCCTGGTGAGCGTGGTGAGCGTGGTGATAATGGTGAGCGTGGTGAGCGTGGTGAGCGTGGCGAGCGTGGTGAGAATGGTGAGCGTGGTGAGTGTGGTGAGCGTGGTGAGCGTGGTGAGTGTGGTGAGTGTGGTGAGCGTGGTGAGCGTGGTGAGCGTGGTGAGTGTGGTGAGCGTGGTGAGAGTGGTGAGCGTGGTGAGCGTGGTGAGTGTGGTGAGCGTGGTGAGTGTGGTGAGCGTGGTGAGCGTGGTTAGCGTGGTGAGCGTGGCGAGCGTGGTGATAATGGTGAGCGTGGTGAGCGTGGTGAGCGTGGCGAGCGTGGTGAGAATGGTGAGCGTGGTGAGCGTGGTGAGTGTGGTGAGCGTGGTGAGCGTGGCGAGCGTGGCGAGCGTGGTGAGTGTGGTGAGTGTGGTGAGCGTGGTGAGCGTGGTGAGCGTGGTGAGTGTGGTGAGCGTGGTGAGAGTGGTGAGCGTGGCGAGCGTGGTGAGTGTGGTGAGTGTGGTGAGCGTGGTGAGCGTGGTGAGTGTGGTGAGCGTGGTGAGAGTGGTGAGCGTGGTGAGCGTGGTGAGCGTGGTGAGTGTGGTGAGCGTGGTGAGCGTGGTGAGCGTGGTGAGTGTGGTGAGTGTGGTGAGCGTGGTGAGCGTGGTGAGCGTGGTGAGTGTGGTGAGCGTGGTGAGAGTGGTGAGCGTGGCGAGCGTGGTGAGCGTGGCGAGCGTGGTGAGCGTGGCGAGCGTGGTGAGTGTGGTGAGCGTGGCGAGCGTGGTGAGCGTGGTGAGTGTGGTGAGTGCGTTGAGCGTGGTGAGCGTGGCGAGCGTGGCGAGCGTGGTGAGCGTGGCGAGCGTGGTGAGCGTGGTGAGTGCGGTGAGTGTGGTGAGCGTGGTGAGTGTGGTGAGTGTGGTGAGCGTGGTGAGAATGGTGAGGATGGTGAGCGTTGTGAGCGTGGTGAGCGTGGTGAGTGTGGTGAGCGTGGTGAGCGTGGTGAGTGTGGTGAGCGTGGTGAGTGTGGTGAGCGTGGTGAGCGTGGTGAGCGTGGTGAGCGTGGTGATAATGGTGAGCGTGGCGAGCGTGGTGAGCGTGGTGAGCGTGGTGAGCGTGGCGAGCGTGGTGAGAATGGTGAGCGTGGTGAGCGTGGTGAGTGTGGTGAGCGTGGTGAGCGTGGCGAGCGTGGTGAGTGTGGTGAGCGTGGCGAGCGTGGTGAGCGTGGTGAGTGTGGTGAGCGTGGTGAGTGTGGTGAGAATGGTGAGCGTGGTGAGCGTGGTGAGTGTGGTGAGCGTGGTGAGCGTGGTGAGTGTGGTGAGAATGGTGAGCGTGGTGAGCGTGGTGAGTGTGGTGAGCGTGGTGAGCGTGGTGAGTGTGGTGAGAATGGTGAGCATGGCGAGCGTGGTGAGCGTGGTGAGCGTGGTGAGCGTGGTGAGTGTGGTGAGAATGGTGAGCGTGGTGAGCGTGGTGAGTGTGGTGAGCGTGGTGAGCGTGGCGAGCGTGGTGAGTGTGGTGAGCGTGGCGAGCGTGGTGAGCGTGGTGAGCGTGGCGAGCGTGGTGAGAATGGTGAGCGTGGCGAGCGTGGTGAGCGTGGCGAGCGTGGTGAGCGTGGTGAGTGCGGTGAGTGTGGTGAGTGCGTTGAGCGTGGTGAGCGTGGTGAGGGTGGTGAACGTGGTGAGCGTGGTGAGCCTGGTGAGCGTGGTGAGCGTGGCGAGCGTGGTGATTGCGGTGTGGTGAGCGTGGTGAGTGTGGTGAGCCGTATTCTCCCTTTTTTCGTCCCATAGTTACTTCATATTTTTACAACTTTATATTTTACAACCTCCTTTCCTGTCTTCCCGGGACGTCGCATTTTCCATTTATATTTTGTTTAATTACCCCACGGAGACTCATAGACTCACACAGAGCCCTATAGACGTACACAGAGACCCGGTTACAGCTCCAGTCGTCCGCAGTTCACTCCCTCCATAGACTGACGCCCGTAGATTGACACAGAGACTCATAGACTCACACAGAGCCTTATAGACGTACACAGAGACCCGGTTACAGCTCCAGTTGTCTGGAGTTCACTCCCTCCATAGACTGACGCCCGTAGATTGACACAGAGACTCATAGACTCACACAGAGCCTTATAGACGTACACAGAGACCCGGTTACAACTCCAGTTGTCTAGTGTTCACTCCCTCCTTTCTCATTACACACTTGGGCGTCGAGAGCGGGTGGTGGGTGGGGGGGTGAAAGAAACGTTTTCTGGAGCTCAGCCCCCGACTTCTGTGATTCATTTTCCCTCCTGTTGTTTCGTTAGGAAAGAAACACAGGATACACTGGAGCTACAGACCCTGAGCTCGGACGGAGAAGTCGCGCAACCGTCTGGGTCATCCGCTGGGCGCGAGCGCGAACCGCGTCTTGCGCACACGCACAAGACCAAACAACAACAACAAAAAACCGTTTAGCCTCGACAGACGTTTGAGTCAAGTGCCGTTAGCGAGCACCTGTGAGGGCCGGCACTGCACACAGGGGGGAGGGGGGCAGCACTGCGCCCACACGCGCGCACACGCGCACACACGCACGTACACACACGCGCGCACACACACACACGCACACACGCGCGCACACACGCGCACACGCACGTACACACACGCGCGCACACACACACACGCACACACGCGCGCACACGCGCACACACGCACGTACACACACGCGCGCACACACACGCGCGCACACACACGCACACACACGCGCACACGCACACACACGCACACACGCACACACACGCATACACGCACACACACGCGCACACACGCGCGCACGCGCATACACGCGCACACACGCGCGCACACGCACACACACGCGCGCACACGCGTGCGCACACGCACACACGCGCGCGCACACGCACACACACGCGCGCACACGCACACACGCGCACACACACACGCACACACACGTCCGCACGATCTGTCTCGGTAGGGCAGAGGTGGGCACCCGACGCACCCCCGCGCGCGTTACTTCCGGCCCGACGTCCAACGTTCCGCTCTCCCGCCGAGGACGTGGAGCGAATCGTCGGACGCCGTGCCGAGCGGCGCTTCGGGATGCGCCGGGGGGGGGGAAGAGCTGCGAGGCGCAGTCGTGAAACCCCAAAAGCCGTGGCTGCCGCTCAGCCCGATCCTACGCAGCCTTGCAATCCAAATACACCCCCCCCCAATCCCATACACGCACTGGGGACCAGCCTCAAATCCTACATGAAAGCTTTCGTGTGTTCCTCTACTCTGATGCGTTAATCCGGGAGAGTCACGCCGCCTTGTAGGACTCGTTTTCAGGAGGGTCCTGCTACTTGCAAGATGCCTTCAGCCCATTGAATCATGAGTTGTGTTCAGTACTATTATTATACAGGAGGAAGGAAACCGGGACAGCCGGAGGAAGTCCACGCCTTGCGCGAGGAGGCAGCGCTCCATTCCCCGTACAGATGGAAACATATTCTGGAAACAGTCCACCTGCTGTACCGCCTTCTGCTGGCGAGCCACGGGTACACGGCACCTCCTCGATGCCCACGGGAAGGGAGTTTCACAACACGTGTGTGTTGGTGTGTGTGTGTCAGGTGATCCAGCGGTCACGTGCGTAGCCACTGCCTGATCGCACCACGCCCAACGGTGAATACGAAGGGCGGTTTGGCGGATGAACCTGGCAAAGTTGTTTTTTTGAGTCCGGCTTCGCCGTTCATCGCTCACGCTGAAGGAATTCACGACGCTGCCAATCGGAAAGCAAAGCCTCGAGTTTGGCGCATTCTCTCTTTTTATTTATTTATTCGGTTTGTGTGTGTGGTTTGTTTCTTTTCTAACTCACACACAATCCATTGCATTCACCGGCCGTGTCTCTGTCGTTCGGGGGAGGGGTAGGGGGGGGTGATGACGAGTCGACGGTACGCTCTCGCCGCGTTTCATGAATAACACTCGGCGAAATGAATTCTCTCGTAAAAAACTCAACGCGTCCGTCAACAACAACAACGCGGCACTAAATACAATAGATTTTAGAAGGTGGCGTTTCAGCGCAATGGCCCTCATTTCTCTTATTGGCAAATGGCTAGAGATGCCAGTGAGATAGAGTGGATGAGATTTGGAGTAGTACGACCATAATGTGAAACGCCACCCGTAATATATTTTTCAATTCATACTTTCTCCAATTTACGCCCATTTTCCTGTCGGCCCTCATGATCTGAGAACCCAAGGGACCAGTGTGGTCTCGTGTGCAGAGAGTGACCTCATGCAGTAGAAGAAGGGACGGTTACCTAAAACGTCGCCTAATATACAACAAAAACAGATTTGAAAGCCACAGTATTGACAGACGTGGTGAGTTTTTTTGTAATGATTATTTGAGCTTGTGCGCCAAAGCCAACACAACAACAGCAGCAACACCAAATAATTGGTTTTCATTTCTCATCGATTGTTTTTTATCTGTCTAAAGTGCCCTCAATCCCCAACACCAACCCGCTGTGGGATGGGGGAAATATTTTCAAGAGTTTAGCCCCATACAGATCCGGCTGAAATTACTTGCCCCTTGGAAATGTATTGCGTTTTAATAATAATAATACTTTCATGTTATATAGCGTAATTCATGCCAACAGCATCCCACAACACCAGGACCGGGCCACAGGTCTTGCATGATCGCTTAAACTTCGTCGCGGCTCGAGAATGTTTGCATACATTTTTTATACGTGTGTGTGTCTGTGTATATGTACGCTGTACAATTTACTTACCGAAAAAAGTTACAATTTTCATAACTAATTTTGAATGGAAAAAAAAAACCGGTTCGTGCCAGCATTTTAAATGTCACTAAAACAAATGTACGCGCGCTCGCCATTTCACGCCTTCGGTATCAATACTAACAATTAAAACGAAAGTAAGTAACGCTTTGACTGCCGCTCGCTGCAATAGAGAAACAGGAGGAGGAATATAACCCCACGTGGAGAAGACGAGTCAGGGATGTCGACCGCGAGGTCAGGGGGAACCGCTGGTTCCTCGCCGCGGGACACACTTTCTCTCCAGCCTATAGCAGCAGCAGCAGCAGCAGCGTTCCAACAGGAACCGCGTTCCGTTTCAAACGCCCGGCAGCTGCGCCGGGCTCCGAGACGCCCCGTTGCACGCTGACAGGACCACCCCACCAGCTGGCCTTCATGCCGTCGCGAATAGCACGCAGGGCTTGCGACCCAGAGGGCTCGCGGGACTTCGATCCCAGCTCCTGGCGCGGCAAGGTTGAAACAATGGGAGCAAGATTCTCAAATATCCCCCCCCCCACACACACCTCGCAATTGCGCTGTCTCTGTCGACCCAGTGGAAGTGATGGTGGGGTCAAGTGTGGGTGCTGGTCAACGTGGAAGAGCCGTTGCAAAATACCACCGAGAGTCAGTTCTATAGCGGAAGGCCTCTTCTGCAACTGCAGCAGGCCCGCGCCTTGTCGCCAGAAAGTGCAGCTACGCTGTGGTCCTCCGTCCCGTCTTTGGTGGTGGAGGGGGGCTGCCCAAGGTCAGATGTGTGGGGCCGCTCGACTCGGAGCGCCCAGCGCTGCCGCTCGCGCGCTCGGCCGATGAGGCCCCGTCCCAGGTGTTGGTTGGGGAGCCTAAACCGCGTCGTGTCCTCGGCTCCGAAGGTGGCAGGGTGCGCGCGAGGCGAGAGGCTACGCGTAAAGTCGACGGGCTCAAGCGCCCGGCAACTTAAAGGAGGGTTTCTCGGTCGCGCTAAGACCTTGGTCCGCGCGGCGCACGAAGTGTCTTACGGTTCGCGGCGCTCCGAGCTGAAATTCTGTAAAGGGAACGGACACAAATAATTGGGGATTAACAACCCAGACGCGCACGCCAACGCACGCGCGCGCGTAAGTCGCACTCAAGAGAGACGGAGAGTAAAACGTGTACCGCTCCTACTGCCAGACGTCGCGTTCACTCGTGAATGCGATGTTGCGTGCCGCTCCTCCTCTGCCGGTGCTGGTGGGAGGTCACGTGGCGTCGGAGTGCACCTAGCCTGGCACAAGCGCTGTACTGACGTCATCGCCACCCGTGGCGAATGGCGGCTGCTGTTGTTGTTGGTAGCTCAGAGAGAGAGAGAGCGAGCGGCTTGCGATCGGAAGGTTGGGTGGTAGGGTGAATATAGCCCCTCGCTCCCCTCCCTCTGAGGTCGATAAAATCCAGCACCACTTTGTGGGTGAAGTCAATAGTTTGCTCTACGGATATACACACCCACCCCTCCTGTCATAACAATGTGGAATTACCACCAGTGAGTGGCTCCGTAGCAGGGCCGTAAACGTGAGGTTTGCACCAATGTCTCAATGCTCAATTTGAAGAGAAAATCGCCGAGACATTTTTTGTGTGTGTCTCGTAATTTTTTATGAGTTCCCTTCCTCGCGACCCGGAGGCTTTGAAGGTTCCCGTTTTTTGTTTGGTTTTCAACAGTTAAAGGTGCCCGCAATTTGCGACCACCAAATTTGCATTTGATTGGAGAACAATGGATTTGGGCAGCAGCGGTTACATGGAAACGCTGAGGTGGAGTACGCGGACTGGATCGCGGAACGCGGCGCGGTGAGATTCCAGCCCAGCCGGTCACCACAGCGGTGAATGGAAAACGCCGAGGTGAAAAACGCGTACCGGATCAGCACGATCCCAGCTCCGCCGGTCGCCGCAATAGCCTGAGTCGCTGAGTCACGCGCGCAGGGCCCAGTGTCAACGTTTTCATCGCCGCCGCTGCCGCGAAGTTGAACTCCGTTACAGCGACGAATTCTTCTTCTGTTTTTGGTGATAAAAACGAAACCACGGAACTTCCCGAGACTGGCAATGCCTGCACGCGGCAAAGCGTGCCGACGTTGATTGGTTGGCACGCGGTTGGATCGGCCCAACGCGCCGTGTTTACAGCCGTGGCTGCGAGAGAAAACAAATGATGCTGTGCGGGGTTGGGACGGCGGGCCGGATGGGTGGGTGGGTGAGGAGTAACGGGGTGGATTGGGTGCCGTGGCGGGGAGCGGTAAGGTGGCGGTTAGCGCGCTTCGCTTCGAACCCGGCAAAACCGAGGTTCGATTCCCGCTCACGGCCAACATCAGTGACGATTGTCTGAACCGGTGTTCTGTGCCTCCCCATCGCTCGACTCGGCATCAACCGGGTCGCTGGCGCGGTGTGAAATTATCGCCCCGTGGGGAGTGAAAGGCGGTGTGGCGTGTTGCTGGCCACACCGCAGACGCTCGCTAACAGCGCTCGCCCCAACAACATTCTGAGCACTAACAGCGCTCGCCCCAACAACATTCTTTGCACTAACAGCGCTCGCCCCAACAACATTCTGAGCACTAACAGCGCTCACCCCAACAACATTCTGTGTACTAACAGCGCTCACCCCAACAACATTCTGAGCACTAACAGCTCCTGCCCCAACAACATTCTGAGCACTAACAGCGCTCGCCCCAACAACATTCTGTGCACTAACAGCTCTCGCCCCAACAACATTCTGAGCACTAACAGCGCTCACCCCAACAACATTCTGTGCACTAACAACGCTTGCCCCAACAACATTCTGTGCACTAACAGCTCCTGCCCCAACAACATTCTGAGCACTAACAGCGCTCGCCACAACAACATTCTGAGCACTAACAGCGCTCGCCCCAACAATATTCTGAGCACTAACAGCGCTCGCCCCAACAACATTCTGTGCACTAACAGCGCTCGCCCCAACAACATTCTGTGCACTAACAGCTCCTGCCCCAACAACATTCTGTGCACTAACAGCGCTCGCCCCAACAATATTCTGAGCACTAACAGCGCTCGCCCCAACAACATTCTGTGCACTAACAGCGCTCGCCCCAACAACATTCTGTGCACTAACAGTGCTCACCCCAACAACATTCTGTGCACTAACAGCGCTCACCCCAACAACATTCTGTGCACTAACAGCGCTCGCCCCAACAACATTCTGTGCACTAACAGCGCTCACCCCAACAACATTCTGTGCACTAACAGCGCTCGCCCCAACAACATTCTGTGCACTAACAGCGCTCGCCACAACAACATTCTGTGCACTAACAGCGCTCGTCCCAACAACATTCTGAGCACTAACAGTGCTCACCCCAACAACATTATGTGCACTAACAGCGCTCGTCCCAACAACATTCTGTGCACTAACAGCGCTCGTCCCAACAACATTCTGAGCACTAACAGCGCTCGCCACAACAACATTCTGAGCACTAACAGTGCTCACCCCAACAACATTCTGAGCACTAACAGCGCACACCCCAACAACATTCTGAGCACTAACAGCGCTCGCCACAACAACATTCTGTGCACTAACAGCGCTCGTCCCAACAACATTCTGAGCACTAACAGCGCTCGCCACAACAACATTCTGAACACTAATAGTGCTCACCCCAACAACATTCTGAGCACTAACAGCGCTCACCCCAACAACATTCTGAGCACGCTTTACGGGGAGGGGAGGGGGATCTTTGTGTTTTTTCTTTGGAGAGAATTGGGTGCGGGGTGGATGGGCGGGGCAGTGATGGGCGTTAGCGATGAAGTTGGGGGATGGGCGATGAAGGGGGGGTGAGGGGGGGGCGATGGAGGGGGAGTGATGGGGGGAGAAGAAGGGGGGTGAGGGTGGGGCAATGAAGGGGGGGATCAAGGAGGGGGAGGGAGTGTGAGGGGGCGATGAAGAGGGGGATGAGGGGTGATGAAGGGGGGGGATGGGCGATGAAGGGGGGGGTGAGGGGAAGGGTGAGGGGGGGGGTCGATGGAGGTGGGTGAGGAGGGGCGATGAAGGGGGGGATCAAGGAGGGGGGGTGTGAGGGGGGCGATGAAGAGGGGGATGAGGGGTGATGAAAGGGGGGGATGGGCGATGAAGGGGGGGTGAGGGGGAGGGTGAGGGGGGGGCGATGGAGGGGGGTGAGGGGGGGCGATGAAGGGGGGGATCAAGGAGGGGGGGGTGTGAGGGGGGCGATGAAGAGGGGGATGAGGGGTGATGAAAGGGGGGGATGGGCGATGAAGGGGGGGTGAGGGGGAGGGTGAGGGGGGGCGATGGAGGGGGGTGAGGGGGGGCGATGAAGGGGGGGATCAAGGAGGGGGGGGGTGTGAGGGGGGCGATGAAGAGGGGGATGAGGGGTGATGAAAGGGGGGGATGGGCGATGAAGGGGGGGTGAGGGGGAGGGTGAGGGGGGGCGATGGAGGGGGGTGAGGGGGGGCGATGAAGGGGGGGATCAAGGAGGGGGAGGGAGTGTGAGGGGGGCGATGAAGAGGGGGATGAGGGGTGATGAAGGGGGGGGATGGGCGATGAAGGGGGGGGGTGTAGGAGGGGGGATCTAGGTGGGGTGGTGGTGAAGGGATGGTGGGGGAGGGGCGCTGCAGGTGGAGGCCTGGGAGTGGTGCAGTCAGCATGAGAAGTGAAAGCAGACACGGGGGAGAGGCCCTGGGCGCGAAGAAGAAGAAGTAGCCGGGAGGGGAACAGAAATAAAATAATCGGAGAATATTTATTGACACTGGAGGAATCCGACGAGCTACAAAGCTCTTGCCCCCCCCCCCCGGGGGATCGCTCCGGGGCTCAGCCTACGTACGGTGTGAAGGAAGTTCAACATAGAGTTGACCATACCCTGTCAATCCATCCGGTTCACACCGTAGTTTTGTAACAGGGAAATTGAGTTTTCAGGTCCATGCGGCGTACAGCCGTTTCAATGCGGGCACACACACAACTAGAATGTTATGTTTGTTTGCGTTTCTCCCTTGCGATGGGACTTTGTAGGATGAACGTTGAGATTTATAACGGCACGGGGTGGCCAAAGAGGTCTGAATTACTCTGTAGTAAGGTAGACACCAGAGGTGTGGACTCGAGTCATGTGACTTGGACTCGAGTCAGACTCGAGTCATGAATTTGATGACTTGCGACTCGACTTGGACTTGCATAACAATGACTTTGTCCCACCTCTGAGATGTGGACTCGAGTCATGTGACTTGGACTCGAGTCAGACTCGAGTCATGAATTTGATGATCTGCGACTCGACTTGGACTTGCATAACAATGACTTTGTCCCACCTCTGGTAGACACTGACCAGGGGTTGACAGGTTACGAGTTACATGCAACGAGCCTTGGTCGTCCGGCTCGATCGTTTTTTTTGTAAAATTCCTCCAAAACTTCACTAGGCAGTTTTTGTTGTTTCCCCATTCCGAATATTTACGCAGAGTAAACTGACGACGATGTCAAGGCGCGGCCCTGCAATTGCACGCTCGCGCTACTTGCTGGCGGAAGAGTCCCTCCGCCAACTCGAGCGAACTCCCTACACTGTCCGGTTCGCTCTTCCACCTTTTCCAGGACCCGTAGTAAGACGAAGGGCGCACCAACGATGTTATCCCACCACCGCACGCGTTGCTGCTGTCCGGTCCATCAACTCTTTTCCGTTAACCATTCACACTGCTGGGTCGACGAGAAGTTTTGGGCTTTATTATTATTATTTTAAAGCCTCTTGCCAACACGTTGCTTTTTTATTTTACGATCAAAGGAAACAAGAAGATGCTCGGTGTAGTCGGCAATTTGCTTCATTTATTATTTAGTTTTTTTTTGTTTCAATACTTTGCTTTATGTGCCCCCCCCCCTTTTTAAATGATCGACCACCGCGCTGGAAGATGAAATCGAATTGGCGACCTCTCTGGATCTCGAGTCGCGTTCACAGAGAGGAGCTGCAAACCCATTACGCCCACCCTCACGGTGGCGGCAGCTCCAGTAAACACAGGGAAATCCCGTGCCGCATACCTAGAATCGCTGCCTAAGCCTCCGTGCGTACACGGCCGTCCTCACCCCGTGCGAGTCGCTAATACGAGGTGGGGGTCAGTTGGCAACAGTGCTGCTGCTACGTCGTGCGCGCATTTGTTCCGACTATCGCTGTAAAAGGGCGACTTCATCGCACGCACGTACAGAGACGCAACCACCCCCCACCACCCCGCACTTGGCCCCGTATAGCCTCGACAGACTTCTGGGGCAAGGGCTGTTGGCGAACAGCGTCTATCAACGTTGACAACGGCACAAGGAGAGGGTGGATGGCCAGCCCCACGTCCGTCCGCCTTTGTTTCCCCAGTGGCGATGTTTACACACCACCGCGCCAGGTGCTCATTTGAGGCCGAGTCGACCTAGGGTAGGCCCGGAACCGGCTCAGATATTCGTCCCCGACGCTGACCGTGTGCGGGGGATCGATCTCGGTTCCGCCACGTCCGCTCGTACTCGCGCGCGCGCCCAACGCCCAAGAATCGCGTAAACCGAAACGTCTCGTGCGAGATTCAGTTCACAATTCACAACCGGATGTGCGAGGCAGCAACACGCAGTGCATGGCGGAGACACGCGGTGCACAGTCGCAGCAACAACGATTGCAGAAACAACCCACAGCGATGAACCCAATAAGCACCCCCCCCCCTCCCCCCCCCCACGTGTTTTGCCCCCCCTCTCTCTCTCCATTTACGTTCTGCGGTTCCGTGAACAGCAGCGGCGTGTTGCTACTCTCCCGCGTTGTCGGACCACCTGGCCACCAGCGCAGGGCAGGCGCGGGGGGGGGGCTGAGATAACGAGAGGTTTCCGGCTACGCGGTAAGTGGCATGTGGCCCTGACCACAAAACAAAAGAACAAAAAAACCCCCGCGGGCATCATAGCGGTGTTGGTGGCGGCGCTGCGCGACCAACGCTGTGGCTGTGAAATCCCCCAGACAGGCCTCTGGAACTCGGACTGCTGGAGTCACTTTAAAATCGACTATTAAACCGGTTTTTTTTTCATTCTACCAGGCAGTAACGTCCACTGAGCTACTTTATAGCTCTTTTTCAGAGGCGGCCTCGCTATCACAAATGATAGTAAGTGGCTTATCATCGTGTGGAAATTCATAGCAGCCACATGCTCTTAAACGCACGATGTTGATTCAAAATGTGGAGGGGAAAACTGGAGGGCCCGGAAAAATATCCACGCGACCACGGGGAGAGAGAGAGACACGCAAACTCCAAATAGACAGCAGCAGGCGTCATGCTCGGAATCGAACCCACTATCGCCTGCATACCAGGCGAGGTAGCCCGCGTGGGTGGTGTCATATTGTTCACGAAGCCACTCAATAATCAATCATAGTCGTTGTCATCATCAGCAGCATCATCAGCAGCTCTGATTGATCCACTGAAGGCCTCCCCAAGCCCTTGCCAATCTGGGTGAGAGTTTCACAGGGGAGCGTGTTGCTGATCGATCTTCGTTGGGTGTGTCGTCCTGAGAACCGCCAACAGTAGTCGCCACAGTTTTACGCACACGACTTCCGTAGGTCAAGTCAACATTCATTTCTACAATTGTCTTTGGTTTTTGTTTGAAATCTTACAATTTATTTTATGAACAAGATGTATAAACGTTGAACACGCCGGAGATAAAATTGCAATGTTTGCAGCTCAATTCACGTAACTAATTAAACATCGATTTGAAGCTTTCGTGACTGCAGGAATCCATACTCTTTGGTTCTTTCGGTAAAGTCACGAAGGTAGAAAATAAAATAAATCACGACGTTTCGGGCGCAACACAAGCGTCCGTCATCAGGTGGGAAAGCGCGGTCTGCTTTCGGTAAAGTCACCGACGTGACTTCACCGAAAGAACCAAAGAGTATAACTCAAACATCATACAAACCTAAAGCTTCCGAGGTTGTCTGACCAGCGTGGAAGAAGAGTAGGCCAAAAACACCCTCTTGGGAGAATCTCTCTTGGCAAGGGTGCACAGCAGCCCTGCAATCGCCTTTCTCGCGGCACTGTCGGCAGAAGAGGCCCTCACTCGAGAGAGGGAGGAAGGGAGGGAGGGAGGCGGGGGTCCTCCTGCCGACGGTGGCGCGAACAGAGGGATTCGTACGCAAGTCACGTGCCGACGGACCAGGAACAACCTTCGTCTTCCCCAGCGGGCGACAATGACGCACCCGCACCATGGCGCTCACTCGAGGCTGAGTCGACCTAGGCGGGAGAGGCGCAGCGCCGGTTCAGATGAATCGCCAGCGGTGTTGGCCGTGAGCTGGAATCGAACTCGCTGCACTAGACCCGGAGCTGATTTTTCACTTGGCAGGCGAAGCAGCCGACGTATATCACAATCATGGCATCTCCTTTGCCAGTACCAACATATGATAATAGGTTTGTCTCCTTGTTTCTGGCAACAAAACAGCTGTGTTGAGATGTTAAAACACCAAACTGAAACCTTTAACAAGGGGCCACAATGCTTGTGGTCAGAATGCAAACCCAAAAAAATACTCTATGTGCAAGGACAATGCTTATATTATCAGAGTATTTTTGTTTTTTTTGGTTTGCATTCTGACCACAAGCATTGTGGTTAATGCAGACATGATTCCTCGTAAAAGGTTTCAGTTTGGTGTTTTAACAACTTAACACAGCTGTTTTGTTGCCAAAAAAGGGTAAAACCCATCATCATATATCACAATGACATCGCTCCTTCCAATTTCCTTTCACGTGGGGACCAATACGCAGTGAAGTCCGTGGCAACCACTTGTAAAGGGCGTGGCTATCAAGTGATGCGCTCTTTCAATTACAAAAACATATCAACGGGTGCTTACGAACGGTGGATGAGCTACTTTCGATGGTGCCGATGCTTGCTCCGGCCCTTGATGGGCTAACTCTCAGTTTTGGTCAAGAACGTAGTAAAATTATTAGCTCAATCGACAAATTAAAGAATAAAAAAAAATATGTACAAAATACTGAACGCAGTAAGAACGCGAGCAAAGCGGTTCACATCGGCCCAAGATGATGAGAAATCTTTCTCGCAAACGTAAGATGGTGACACCTCTCCGTAAGCGGTGCATGGAGATAACATCATTTAAAAAGATTAATCTATCCACAAGTTCATCGCGATTACACTGGTCAACAAAAAAAAATTCTGGTCTGGACTTTTGCAGCTGTTTTAGACTAATTTAAGGGTGCTGATTCCAAATCTGATCTCAGATTTGCTCTATCACATCTCATTTTTATGCTATCGGCATACCCCATTTTCATTGATTTTACGCAAAATTAACTCTGTCACTTATGATTGCAAGTTGTTGCGAGTCAGTGACTGCTTTAGTGTTAAAATATGGTGCTGTATTTTTAGGATAGTGTATTTATAATATCATTTTATGTAGATATCCACATTTATTTAATATTTTTCTTCTGCAGTTTTTATTGAAAATGCAATATTTGATATCTCAAAAACCTGAAAACTGATGCCAGATTTGGAATCAGCACCCCAAAATTACCTTAAAACCGTTGGAATACCTTATGCCAGAAAAAGTGTGTTGACCAGTGTTATCGGCGTCACGCGGCGCGAGATCCGACGATTCGGAACGCTCGCAGAGGAGCAGCGGGGCAACCGCCTCGCGCGAGAGAGCGGTGCGCGAGGATGAATTCAAATTTATCGTGGTGTGTGGAGGGCGGGGGGGTTGGCACGCGTGAAGGAAAAATATCGAAGGGGGTGAGAAGGAGGACACGAGCACATGGCTTGTCACTCCCGGCCTCCTCCTCCCCCCACTCACCACTGCACAAAACAATTTGTGGGGGGGGGGGGGGTCATGTGGTCACGTGGTGTTCTCTCCTGCTTTGTAAAAAAAACCTAGTTTTATATTCCGTGTTGGCACCGATTAACTAGTCGACGTTGCGTGCCATATTGTTTGCGATCGGCTCGTGCGGCAGCCTGCCGATGGCATCCAGCACCGAGCCGCCGTGCGCTTGGAAGCGGCAACGACCGTGACGTTACACGTCGACGTTCGCGCAACCCGCCCGGCCGCTGCCACGACACCGCCGCTACGGCGCCGAGGCTACAGCACCGTCGTGGTGGCGGAGCCCTGGTTCAGGGACGTCTTGAACAGCGGAACCCTCGAGTTGCGCACGGTGCCGGTACCCGTGGTGGCCGACTGTCGCCGCAGGGGCTCCTGCGGCCACCTGCCGCAGGACGCGGCGCGCAGGCAGGCCCGAAGCGGCGCCACGGCCTTGCGCAGGTCCTCGCGGAAGTTCTCCGACACGAAGATGTTGAGGATGGGGTCGAGCGCGCTGTTGAGGCAGGTGAGCGCGAAGGCGACGCGGTACGCCTTGCGCACCTTGATCTCGAAGTCGCAGCTGCAGCCCTCCGTCACGTCGCTGGCGATGGCCCGTACCAGCAGCAGCACGTGGTACGGCAGGAAGGAGACGACGAAGATGGTGATGATGACGACCACGAGGCAGATGATCTTGCGCTTGCGCCGGCGCTCGACGGAGGCGCAGCGGTGCACCGTGCGGATGATGTAGCCGTAGCAGCCGACGGTGATGACGAAGGGCAGCAGGAAGGCGACGAACACACGGAAGTAGGAGAGCTGCGCTACCCAGCGCTCCATCGGGTAACGCTCGTAGCAGAGCGAGCGGCTGTGGCTGTCCTTGAAGAGCTGCGGGTGCAACAGCAGCGGCAAGTTGGTGATGAGCATGAGGAGCCAGACGGTGGCACAGACGCCCCACGCGGTGCGCATCCGCCGCAGCCCGAGCGAGTGCAGCGGGTAGACGACGGCGAGGAATCGGTCGAGGGCGATGCACGACAGGAAGATGATGGTGCTGTAGTTGTTGGTGTAGAAGAAGAACCCCACCGCCTTGCAGGCCCCCTCGCCGTACGTCCACGACTCCTCGTTGGAGGTGTACGCGATCCAAACGGGCAGCGTGGCGAGGTAGAGCACGTCGGAGATGCACAGGTTGAGGAGGTAGACGCCGAGCACGTTCTTCTGCTTGACGTAGAGGCGCACCAGGAAGGCGGCCACGACGTTGCCCATGATGCCGACGATGAAGACGATGGAGTAGATGACGGGGAACATCACCGTGCCGAAGTCGGGCGGGATGACGCAGCTCACCTCCTTGCAGGTGGCCATCGTGAAGGAAGCCGCAGCTGCCTGCGAAGGTGGGGGGGGGCGGTGGGTGGGTGGGAGCGGCGGGGTCAAAAGGTCAAAGCGATCTTCCGCCCCGATTGGACTTTCGAGGTCAGTGCTCGTCTCGTGTTTACGGCCGCCCGAGGCTTGTACACATCTTATCGATCACTGCCTCCCCCCCCGATGGAGCGATGATGGGCTGAGTCGACCCACAAGTTAGCCACTCGCTCTCCTGCCGTGAGCCGCCATGACCGGTTATGATCGGTCGCGTCGCGTACTCACGAGGATGATCTGTCGCGTACTCACGGAGATCGGTCGCGTACTCACGAGGATGATCTGTCGTGTACTCACGGAGATCGGTCGCGTACTCACGAGGATGATCTGTCGTGTACTCACGGAGATCGGTCGCGTACTCACGAGGATGATCTGTCGCGTACGCACGAGGATCGGTCGCGTCGTGTACTCACGGCGATCGGTGGCGTCGTATCGGAGCCGGGGACAGACGCTCCGCCGCTACCGCCACCACCACCAACAGCCACCATGGCAGCCTTCGGTGTGCTTCTTATAAAGTGAAGGGACTTATCGCGGCAATCTAGCATCGCTTGCCAACTCCGAATGGAAAGCACCCAAAAGCAATGGGGGGCCCTCATGGTGACGATCGTTGCTTAAATTCTCACCGAACATTCTGTTTCGCAGGTCGACCGGAGTAGGTGGCGTCTGGCTCGCAGCCACAGCCGTAGCAATTGCGGGTATAATAATAATAGGGGTTTTCCCCCTTTTTTCCGGCAACTAAACTGAAACCTTTTAACGAGGATTCATGTCTGCATTAACCACAATACTTGCAGTCAAAATGCAAACAACAAACACACCATGATAATATATGCATTGTTCTTGAAACTTATTAATTAAAGAAAGGCGTCCCTTGGTGTGGACCAATCAGTTTCAAGGACAATGCATATATTATCATAGTGCGTTTTTTGTTTTACATTTTGACTGCAAGTATTGTGGTTAATGCAGACATGAATCCTTGTTAAAAGTTTTCAGTTTTTTTTCGATTTAAAGCTTTTGTGACTGCAGGGATTCATCTTCTTGGTTCTTTCGGTAAAGTCACGTAGAAGGGAAATAATAAAATAATAAAATAAAACATCATAAAATACAATTCTCACGACGTTTCCGACAGACCTGTTCTTCACCTGAGGACGGCTGCTTGCGTTGTGGCCGAAACGTCGTGAGAATTGTATTTTATTATGTTCTATTTTTATTATTTTATTATTTCCCTTCTACGTGACTTTACCGAAAGAACCAAGAAGAAGTTTTCAGTTTTGTTGCCAGAAAAAAGTGGAAAAACCCCTATTATTATATTTTGGTACTGGCAAAGGAGGTCTAATGATGTAATTGCGGGTATGTTGAATGTCGTGGTTTGTGCCAGGTCCCTGGCCTGTACAAACCCGGCTGAACCCTAGTTATGGGTGCAGTGGATCACGGGGGCCTGGGCGGCTAAGGTACGGTAGAAGTCGAAACGGCTCTTGGGTGAGATATTAATAATCCTCGTCAATCCGCCGCTGGATGAAGGCCCTCCTCCTGACCGCGGTCGGTCGTGGTGGATTGTTTGACCGGCACTACGCAGCGCTGCTCGCCACGTGGCGTACCGCGTGGCTTTGGAGCAGGCGGCTCGCACAATGCGGAGAACTGATGTGGCCAGAGAGTCGCGTTGGTAATCAAGGAATCGGAAACGATTTATTTAGACTGCGGGGAGGAATGCGATGAGCTAGGAAGCTATTTTATCGCAGATGATGTCCAGTCGGGGTGGGTCAGTGAGTAACAACGACAAACTATTGCCAAAAAAACGACAGGAGCGCGAAATAGAGAAAAGTTAAATAAGTGTCGATCATCTTCTTGGTTCTTTCGGTAAAGTCACGTAGAAGGGAAGTAATAAAATAATAAAAAATAAAATATAATAAAATTATTCTCACGACGTTTCGGCCACAACGCAAGCAGCCGTCCTCAGGTGAAGAATGAAACACCACTTCCCTTCTACGTGATGACTTTACCGAAAGAACCAAGAAGATGAATCCCTGCAGTCACGAAAGCTTTAAATCGAAATTTAAGTGTCGATCAACAAATGAATCTCAACAAAGTATATGCGGTTGATCATCGATTATCCGCCGTGCGATTATCCGGCTTCCAACATTATCCGGCGGTCCCGGGCCGATCCGGCGAAACCGCTCCTAAGGCTGTCTGTCACCAGTCCGGCAATCAGCACGCGCGTGTGACTAAAAAAAGAAGCTACGCTTGATTTGAGTGTCAAATATTATGTACGGTACGTGATACACTACACAAAACAACTTCAACAATGCAAATACTGCACTTAAATACATTTTTCATGACTAATAACTACCGGAATAAAACCAGAAAAAATGCAGTGCGATCCGGTAAAAAGTCCACGTGATTCGGCATCAGCCCGGTGATCGTGAAGCACGTGGTTCTGCTGAAACACACATCACCCCATGCAGAGTCTTCGAGGTTGGAGTGGTAAGTACGGTACAGTAAACACGTCAACTTTTTACAGTGGGATATTTTATTTCTTGGTTCTTTCGGTAAAGTCACGTAGAAGGGAAATAATAAAAAAATTAAAATTAAACATAACAAAATACAATTCTCACGACGTTTCGGCCACAACGCAAGCAGCCGTCCTCAGGTGAAGAACAGGGCTGTCGGAAATACGCGGCGTTGTGGCCTAAACGTCGTGAGAATTGTATGTTATGCCATTCGGACGCTGTCTTTCCGACAGCCCTGTTCTTCACCTGAGGACGGCTGCTTGCGTTGTGGCCGAAACGTCGTGAGAATTGTATTTTATTATGTTTTATTATTATTATTTTATTATTTCCCTTCTACGTGACTTTACCGAAAGAACCAAGAAGATGAATCCCTGCAGTCACGAAAGTTTTAAATAGAAAAGTAGGATATTTATTTGTGTCTATTTGTATGTCTATTCATGCCAATTTCACATTGTCAACGAATTTAAAACACTGAAAAAAATAACACCTAATGTGCTAGAATGTGCTAAAAATAAAAATGATGTGATTATCCGGCGTTGTTGAAAATCCGGCACCTCCTTCATCCCCAAAGCCGCAACATATATAATCGATGATCTACTGTAAAATTACGGCCTACTAGGCAACACCAAATGCAAGCTTGGGGCAATATGCGTTTTAGATTTGTCAGTTTATTTTGCTGCTATAAATGTTCCAGTGATACGCCCCTTTGTTGAGCTATCATTTGTGGCCAGCTCGCATTTGAAAAATAAGTTAATACCTCAGTGAGCTTTGTCTGGTTAGGATGGGGATGGCTTAGTTTTATTTGGATGTGTTTGGGCGATTTGTTAACCGTGCTTGTACTTTGCACTCCGATCGTGTTTTTGTACTGTTACCCCCACCCCCGACTGGACGTCTGTTAAAAAGAGCTTCATGGCTCATCGGATTCCTCCCAGTATAAATAAATATTTTGATTCTCTGTAGCCACGTAAACCAACAACCTTTGGGTGGTCGGGTGGCTCTCGAGGCCAAAGCGCCGAGCCGGGAACACCGAGCTCCTCGTGTTCGAATCCGCGTCGGTTTCGACGCGATGTCTGACGTTTCGCTCCACGGGCTGAGCAAGGCCGAATTAGTTGCTCGATCGAATCGAGCAGCCCCAATTCGCTTTCTCGAAGATGGCTCCCATCCGTTGGAAGCGGAACCACCGGACATCGTGTGCCAAGAACAGCGGCGTGACCCCCTGGTAGACCGCTGCGGCGTCGGAGGTCGGAGGTGCTCCCGGCTCCGAGAGAGCATTGGGGCGGCACGTAGCCACGACCGACAGTCCCCGACGGAGCCAGTCAGCCAGAGACGTTGGAACCGTGGAAGTAGAGTTCGACGATGCATTGAGCTGCACTGTCCTCTGCACGATAACGTCGTAGCAGCAGTGAAGCATCAGCAGCAGCAATGGCAGTTTCCGCCACAACACCCGTGTATTGATTTACCTATGCGTGGTGGTCACCCATCCAAGCACAAGAAAGGCTCAATCCTCGCCGAGTTTCCGAGATGTGATGAGATCGGGCGAGTTTCGGGTGTTGTGGTCAGTATCCCGGCAATGTCAGAGTCGTCGATTTCACAGCAAAATTATTTGGTGCTGCTGCTGCTGTGTTAGCGAGCCGTGTGTCCAAACGCAATCAACTAAGAAAACAGCTCTTACGCTTTCGGCAAATTGCATTAATTTAGGACACTAGCTTTAAAGGGAGCCACATTCTTGATCGTGTTTCTTTCTGGCCTCGAGGAGGAGGAGGAGGGGGGGACCACGCCTATTGTTGTCTCGGCGCACACTACCGCCGACGCAGCGCCGTCGAGACAAACACACTTGTGTGCAGTTGTCTGGACACACGCAGATAAACCTGCACGCAAGCGATAGGATAGAAAAGTGGCATTTCTTTGAAATGCGCACTCACGTTCCAAGGACAATTAACAGCCACGCCGCGCAGCGTTAGCTTAGTTAATGTTCGTAACGTTACATTTGAGTCATAGCCTTAGTCTAAGCCTGCAGAATACCACGACGACCGCCGCTGCCGCTGACAATATTCCCGTGGCAGATTCGATCATCGGGGGTCACTCCCCTTCGGGATGACTCAAGCCGCCAGTGTCCTCGGGCAGAGGCCGCTCCAGTCCGCTGCTTTTGACGCGTTCCGTGCCGGGTTTTTGTTGTTCCGCCCTTTCCCGGGCTCCTACAAATAACCTTGCCGAATGACATCGGCCTGCCCTCTTTAGTTTCAGACGCGTTACTCTCGCCCTTTTGGTTGGGTGTAGCCGTAGACATGCGCCACGTTTGGCGCTCGACATCCACCCGTGGTCACCGTGAAACTTGTGAATAATTAAAGGAAGAGAAAACAGCGCGCTTGACGAACGTTTTCGTGGCTAATTCAACGAACACGACCACCGATGATTCGCACGTTCAATTTGTGCACCCCGAACGCTGGTTTGATGTTCACGCAGGGTACGGTTTAAATCCATAATACAGGTTTTTTTTGGGGGGGTTAGATCGTGTGAATATAAATGTGTCGTTAAACCCGCCACCACCCGATACAGCCAATTAGTAAAGTTTGACACTTTAAAAAAGAGCCCGTTCCTTAAGAGTTCAGCTCACCGGTGTGCTGTAGAGTAAATCCACAATATTTACCATCGCTTTTACGGTTTTAAGGCTCGGCATTTGGCCCAGGTCAGGCGCTGGGCGAGCCAAGGCACGTGTTTTGTGTGCCGTGTTTTTTTTTTACTCCCATCGGATTCTTGCCATTCGCTGAATACCTTTTGCGCCAAGATCCCCCCGACAGATATCTTTCCAGAGGACGGACGACACCGCGTGCCAAAGTCAGAGGTGATTATGGCCATGTTTTCTTCCTCTTCGTACGAGAGAAACCTGGTTTCCTGGTAACCTGTCTATATACTGTACCAGATGGGAAGTTTTCTGGCGCACACTCGAGATCCGTTCCACTTGCTGGATCAGGGCCTTCAGAGTCACGCTTGCCTGTGCGGACCTTGAGCGAGATCTGACCATTCTTGACCAAGCTGGCCAGCGCGAGGTTCCAGCCAAGGTTTGCGTAGCGCAGAAGGACGGTGCACGAAATGGATGTCACCGCACTGCCCCTTTTGCTCCCCAGACACGCGAGCATAGGCCAGCGTGACACCTGCGTGGCAAGCTGTGCGTGGTGATCACCCTTCCAAAGGGCTATCCAGGCTCAGCGCCTGCTTAGCTTCGCACTTGTGACGAATTCTGGTGAACTGCGCGTGATTTGGAGATAGGCGTCTCGTATGTAAATGGACAGTGTGTGTGTGTGTGTACGTCTAGGAGAGCGTATTCAGCTACTGGATAAACAAGCACAGGGTTCATATTCTTAGGTTTTTTCGGTAAAGTCACGTAGGTAAGATTAAATAATCTAGCTGTGACGGTCCCACCTGATGACGGAGACTTGTGTTGCCTCCGAAACGTCGTGATTTATTATTTTATTTCTATTATTATTTCTATTATTTTTATTTTTATTATTTATTCTTACCTACGTGACTTTACCGAAAAAACCTAAGAATATGAATCCTTGTAGTCACGAAAGCTTCAAATCAAAAAGCACATGGGGTATCCCTGTTCAAAGCGCTGTGGGGGTGGGGCTCGCCGAGATTGGCAGGGATGAGACACTGGTGGTCATTCCAAATTCCCATGACGGAAACCTCCATCCCACCCGACTACCGTGCAGCCAATATGTGTGACCGAAACTTATACCCAATTTTTCGCGAGCTATCTGGAAGGGCCATTGGCCTGAAACGTCGCCCAGTGTATGCTCTAATTTTTAAGGCCACGGTGCTATTGACGAATGTGTCTAGTTGTGTTAAATTCTAACGCTATCATACTTTTAGTTTTTTCGGTAAAGTCACGTAGGTAAAAAATGAAATTAAAATGAATAAAAATAAAATAATAATGATTTTTTATTCTTATTATTTTATTATCATTTTATTTTTATAAATTTTTATTTCATTTTTTTACCTACATGGTGACTTTACCGAAAAAACTAAGAGTATGAATCCTTGCAGTCACGAAAGCTTCAAATCTAGGATCTAACGCTATTCTTGCGCGGGTGAAATAAAAGGTTGAAATCTATCACAGCCAACTAACTAGTCGAGTATGTACATGCTGACGTCGATAGGTGGGTGGAACATGATGAACCCGGGCGACCCGTGTTCGTCATATTTTGTTTGTTGCGGTTGCACGTGACTTAAGAGCCGCATGGCTCACAGGGCGATACCGAATAAATGAAAAACTTGAAAGAAAAAAAACTTGACTGCAGTGACTGCAGCCCCCACGGCGAACATCGGTGGCGTCCAGCGATAATCTGAACCGCTCCTGGAGGGGTCACCCCCCCCCCATTATTCACAAACCCGCACTGACCAGCGTGGTGAAGTATGGTCAAACGAGCCCCTTGGCCCGACATGGCGTGGGCGGATCGAGTCATTTATCCAGCAGTGGATTGGCAAAGGACTGCATATTTTACTATTATATATGCCCAAACGGTACTCGAACGCGCAAATATTATATATAAGATGTATACCCATAATGATTAAAATATATATATGTACCCCATATTTGTGCGGAAATGTGCCCGGTGCCAATAAAGTTTAACAAACCTGGCCACAAAAAAAGCGATAAGATCCCCTGTATCGCCTCGAACACGCCGTGTAGCGAGAGATAACCTATGAAGGCCGGCACGGCACATGAGGAAGTGGGTGGCCAGCACCACGCTCGGCCGCCTTTGTCTCCCCAGTGCTGATGTTTAATACTCATTTAAGGCTGAGTCGACCTCGGGGAGGGGCATAACAGGTTCAGATATTCGTCACCGATGTTGCCCGTGAGCGGGAATCGCACTCGGGTCACCGGGTTCATACCGCAGTGCGTTAACCACTGCACCAAAGCTATAGACAAAGATCCCCCGTATAGCCTGTAACAGACTGTTGGGGCAAGTACTGTTAGCGAGCACCTATGAAGGCTGGAACGGCACACGAGGGGGTGGGTGGCCAGCACCACGCCCGGCCGCTTTTGTCTCCCTAGTGCCGATGTTTACACACCGCTACACCAGGTACTCATTTGAGACTGAGTCGACCTAGGGGAGGCTCAGGCCTAGCTCAGATATTCGTCACTGCTGTTGGCTGTGACTCGAACTCGGGACGCCAGATTTGTAGCGCAGCGCGCTAACCACGACACAACCCACTGCAGCACCACCCCCCCCCCGACACACACATCCACACAAACCGATCCGATTACAAGCCACACTCGCAATGTTTCTGCTTGGATATTGTACGTGGAACAAACACACAAGGGCGTCTCATAATCCGACGTGTACCACACTCGTGCAATACGTTACCCAAAACGTGAGTTGCTGCAAGACGACAACTCTGGAGTTATCCTCGAAGCAGCGTCGCTCGCTCTCTACTAAGTCGTTTCGAGTCGCCGGATGAAGGAACGATCACCTCCCCCCCTCTCCGCACCCCAATCGCGTCCCTCTCCACACCGCGCACCGAGGAGGTCATCTCGCCCGTGTCTGAACTCAGCTTCTTCCAAAGAAAAATAGTTTGCGACTGAGCCAATCAACTACTGCTGCTGCTGCTGTTGCTGATTTCCGTCGAAGATGAATTCTCGTGCGAAGAGTTCCCCATTCAACGCTCTGTCCGCCACACGGCTCCCCGTCTCTCCCTGCCTCCTGCTGCTGCCTGCAGCGAGGGCGGACGCGAGCACGCGCGCTCTCCCAGTGTCCACGAGCTCAGGATCTCGTGCCGTGTGTGTGTGCGGGGTAAATAAAGTAACGTGTGGCGGCTGGGTTCTCTCTCTCTCTCACTCACTACCCACCCCCACACTCCTCTTACACTTTCTTGGCCAATCCTTTGGTGTGCCCCCACCCACCCACCATCTCTGTCTTTCACCGGCAGCCCTTTTTTTTATTACGACATTTTATTGACCTTGCCTTGTTGTCTGTGTACGTGCTTTCAAATCTTTGACGTTTAATATCTTCGGATCTACGAAGCCTAACGCGCTGACATTTTCTACACAGACTCGTCCCGCGTAACAATTCAAGATTTCATTTTAAAAAAATTAACCCGTAAAAACAAAGTTTTTCACTATAAATCCTTTATATGCGTGGCGGCTAGAGTCCTCTAGTCCTCTGGCTTGAGATGGCTACCACCTATGGGTCAGATGATTGCCTGCCACCATTCAGCAATTGGTAATGAAATATAATTTATTTTTTTCTAAAAAGTGTAAAATTTTGGAAAAAAAATTTCACGAAAATAAATTGTCACGCACAACGAGTCTGTGTGCAAAATGTCAGCTCGATTGGATCACGGGAAGTGGGTTAAAAACGACCGAAAGATTTGCACGGTCGTAAGCGCGCAAGCAAGCAAGTAAACTTAATCTAAAGGATTTAAAAAAACCGGTCCAGGTCCCAACGATCTTGCGCCTTTTCGTGTTTTCGACTTGTTCTTTTTGTTATTACTGTTGACACTTTCCAGCCAAGGTTTGGCCGCTGACGCGCGTGTTAAGTCGCTTTGTTAATTTGTGCTTGGACAGCACCGATGCTCACGCAGTAGCTCGGGAGTGAAAGGGGTTAATGCAATAGCCGTGTCCGGTCTGTCAGTCCTAACAATACGAACGGGATTCATATTCTTACACGCACCTTTACATCATCCGCACCTAGTTTACACAACAAAGGCCCATTCCTAACAGCGTGCTTCAGCCGCACCGAACCTCACAAAAATAATATTCAGGGCCTACCTTGGCTCCTCCCACCCTCAACCAGTATATATACAAATACTGTGTTCTTGGAATTTCTCTCACTTGATACAGCTATCGTGCTGTGACGGTTCCACCTGAAGACGGAAGCTTGTGTTGCCTCCGAAACGTCGTGATTTTTATTTTATTTTTATTTTACTTTTATTAATTTTTTACCTACGTGACTTTACCGAAAAAAACTAAGAATATGAATCCTTGCAGTCACGAAAGCTTCAAATCTAGAAATACGAACGGGAGTTTAGTGTCAAGTTGCGGCACCTCCGATTGGCACCGTTGGCTAACGTACGGTGCGAAGGAGGTTCAACATACATACAAAGTTGCGTTGCTGCTCGGGACTGACTCTAGGAAGAAAAAAAACTGTCAAATGTATTTAAGAATAAACCGATTCAATCTTGATTTGAAGCTTTCGTGACTGCAGAAATCCATACCTCTTTGGTTCTTTCGGTAAAATCGCGCACGCTTGTGTTGCGCCCGAAACGTCGTGATCTATTTTATTTTATATTATACCTAGGTGACTTTACCGAAAGAACCAAAGAGTATGTAACAAACCGATCATTTGATCGTACTGCGTTGGTAGTGGTGTGCAAATTAAAAGCAACCTCAACACATTCGCCAAGAGACAACTGTGGCCTTAAAATGAAAAAAAGCATATAAAAGTCAACATCGTGGGGCAATGTTACCTCTCTGCGCGATAGCGCGTGCAACTGATATAAGGTTGCCCAAAACGCGGATACACAAACTCGGTGGCAGGCGTGGCAGGCTCACGCCCGTGACCTGTACCCATTGCTCGGGACCCCTCGTAAGACGACGCGTGTTGCATGCACGCGGCGTTCACAGAGACCACACGTGCGCACGGATATTCTTCCTTGGTTTCAGACTCTTAGTTCTTTCGGTAAAGTCACGTAGGTAAAAAATGAAATAAAAATTAATAAAAAATAAAAACAATAAAATCACGACGTTTCGGAGGCAACACAAGCTTCCGTCTTCAGGTGAAACTGTCACAGCAAAAAATCGGCCCCTGCCGGCTGGATGGGTGTGAACAAGTTGCCGAATGCTCACCCACTCCTCCCCCCACACCCCTCCCCCCACATCCTCTCCCCCCACACCTCTCCCCCCACACCTCTCCCCCCACACCTCTCCCCCCACACCCCTCCATCCACACCCCTCCCCCCACACCCCTCTCCCCCCACACCTCTCCCCCCACACCTCTCCCCCCACACCTCTCCCCCCACACCTCTCCCCCCACACCTCTCCCCCCACACCCCTCCATCCACACCCCTCCCCCCACACCCCTCTCCCCCCACACTCCACACCCCTCCTCCTACACCCCTCCCCCCACACCCCCTCCCTCCGCACCTTCCCCCCACACCCTCCCCCCACCCCCCTCCCCCCACACCCCTCCCCCCACACCCCTCCCCCCCACCCCTCCCCCACACATCCCCCCACCCTCGTCTCGACCCTGCGGGGAGTGTGCTTTTGAATGACACAGCGCACGGAGAGAAACCGGTCCAGCCAGTCCTGAGCTCACGCGCGCTCTGCGGGTCGCAATTACCCACTGTGCAAGATTGGACGCGGCTCTTGAGTTCTAATCGCATCACCGTGGGTTGTGTGTGTCCGTGTGGCGCCTCCAGCGACGCAGCTCTGCGACCGTCATCCAATCAATCCACTGCTCGATGATCAGAATCATCGACGCATGCCCACGAAGATGCCACGATCCAGCTGCCGCGCACGACCTGATCGTATCGCAGCACTGTCGTCACGGTTTCAGGCGCACACGTCCAGAAGCACGGGCGGGCATTCCTGCTTTGGCTACTTCAGGCGAGTCGGGAGTTGGGGAAGTTTGGAAGAAAAAAAACCCTTCTCGTCTAGGCCACCGAGCCACATTGGCGCTTGGTGGCTGTGCTGCACGGCCGATGAGCACGGTTAGCTACGCACCGTGTGAAAGAAGTTCAACATACGTGCGTCCACTGTGCATACACGTGCGTCCACGTGCATACACGTGCGTCCACGTGCATACACGTGCATACACGTGGACTGTAGTCTATCACTGGAGGCAGTAGCGAGGGTTGGTTGATTGGACAAACAACAGAATGCACTACAGCAAAACGTGAACGAATATACGTCCCTTCTGTACGGGATCGAGTGTTGTCCCCTCGCATGCATGACGGGTGCGCAGGTTTGCTCTCACGTGTATAATGAACACAACTCAATTAGCTGGAAAAAAAACATCATAATGTATAGAGAAGTGCGGGGCAAATGTTTCGTAGTGGCGTCCTGGCAGCTTTCCTGTTCGTGTCTGTGGTTCCTCCTCGGCGATTGTCAGATGCGATTTGCATAAACCGACAACACGAATACTGTAGATTAAACAAAACGAATCATTCGATTTATGTCTGAAGACAGTGGGACGCACCGAGGTGGCGGGGCCGTCTCTCAACAAACGCCAGAGACTTGTACTGGTAGGAACCTCCTGGTTATACCAGCCCACAGGGGATTATTGTGTCCGTCCGTCCGTCGTGTATCCAAAAATGGGAGGGGCTGGGTGGAGAGGGGAGGGGCTGGGTGGGGAGGGTGGGGAGGGGCTGGGTGGGGGGGGCTGGGTGAGGAGGGTGGGGCTGGGTTCGGGGTGGGAGGGTGGGGCTGGGTGGGGAGGGGCTGGTCATCCCGTGGTGCCCTTATAAAACTCAACGTTTAACCTACTCACGCCGGCTTGTGCCAGCCCTCACAGTCGGCCATATTTGCGGAATACACCACGCCGCCGTTGACCCTGGCCATTGACCGAGCAACCCAACGTTCCTACCAGCTCCCTCGACAGGAATGCGTGTTGTGTGGGTTGCGGTAAATGCGCAAAATGGAAACAAAACGTCAGACTTTATAAAGTCGTAAAAAACAATGTGTTGTGGTTGTTGTTGTCAAGATTACTCCTGTAGCTACACGCCCAGAGGACGCGAGGTTACCGATTGTTCAGTCTGAGTGTAAATGTTCATTCGCAAGGGGTGGGGGTGGAATGATATCACGTGACTTTCCAGCACGCTGCAAGTGACGTCACTGAACGTGGCCCGGCCGCATCCCTCCGAGTCGGGCCAATTCTTCTGTCCGCCTCGTGCTCGGAGAACTTGAGAGAGAGAGACAACGATTGTCTCATTTGCAAGAATGACCCTGGGGGAATGGCCCTTCATCATTGATGCGCTATGAAAGAAGAGCCATTGTCCGAAACGTTGACTATTTTTGTTTATAAGGCCATTTGTTACTGACGGATGTCTTGAGTTTTGTTGTGATTTGTACTTTTGGACAATTGGCCAACTCAGCAGCAGGATAACACATCTTCAAACGCCATTCATGGGGTGGAGGGTGTGGGGTGATTGATTAGTGCTATCTGAATCGGGCCCAGGACGTTAGCCATGGCCAAGAATCGAACTCCGGTGACCGGGGTTCTTATCGAAATACGCCAACCATTGCGCCACCGCTCCCTACCCCTGTTGTACGTGTGTATGTTGAACTTGTTTCGGATCGTACGTAGCCAAGCTTGCTGATTAGCACCGTTCATTGTATTGCGTGGAGAAGGAAACAATGCAGGTGAGATCAGCACTGGTGGCGTAAATATTCACGGTCGGTGACACCCACAGAGAGAGAAGTCGGCAGCCTGGACTTGATTAACTGGGTTTTTTTTAAACAATTTCTAAAGTCTCCTACTGCCGTAAATATAACATT
Organism: Lampetra fluviatilis; assembly: GCF_964198595.1. NCBI lineage: Eukaryota > Metazoa > Chordata > Hyperoartia > Petromyzontiformes > Petromyzontidae > Lampetra > Lampetra fluviatilis. The sequence goes on along the minus strand of NC_136304.1, from coordinate 6,196,798 downwards.
GGGTCGGCAGACAATGGAATGAGCCAGAGCTTGGCGTGAGTGGAGGCTTGGTCCACATTGTTTATAAATCTATCGTCTACACACTGTGCACTACAGTCAAAACTTTAGTAGTTTAGTAGTTCTTAACATTTACTGCAGCCTTGCACCCCCTTTGGTTCTAAATTGTAAAAAAAACTAATCTATAATGTCAATAAATACATCGGGGTTTGATGAAACAAAGTAGTTGTGCGTACGTGCCCGTGCTCAGTTTGTTTATCGATTATTTACCTCCTAATCAAATCTGGCCACGTCTCGCACCCCCAGAAAGGTCATCATCTCACTCCCAGGAGGTGCTTGCACCCCCAGGTGAAGAGCCACCGCTCTCTACAGTCTACACGCGTGGAATACCCCAAAGATTGACCCAGGTCAGACACCGCTAAAAAAAGTCTCCTTCATACATCTGTGTCTCCACAATAAGCCTGACACTGCTGGCGAGACGCAGTTTCCTTTTTGCAGTGAATCAATGCCCTCGGCTCTATGGGTTGTTGTAGCTCTGCTGCTGCACGTGGCCTGTGATCCAGCACTGTGGGACCAGGTCGCTAGATCACCAGATCTCACTCATTACCACGTCACTTACTTCACTTTATAACTAAATAGCTTTACTACCCGGCTTTGCCCGGGACTTGGATTCACCACGCCCGGTCGACTTTGTCGGCCCCAGTGGCGATGTTCATACACCACAGCAGTTACTCGTTTGAGGCTGAGTCGACCTAGGGGAGGCCCAGGACCGGTTCAAATAATCGTCACCGGTGGTGGCCGTGAGCGGAATCGAACTCGTGTGGCCGGGTTCGTAGCGCAGCGCGCAAACCACTGCACTACCGCTCCCCCCCACACACATGCGCGCGCGTCCATAGGTACACATACACACGCTTGCAGCTTGCTGCAGACACATACAACTTTCAGGGTGCGCACGGCAGTAAACGACTGAAATAATAAACCAATGTTGCGCGAAGAACGCCTCAGACCTACAACACATTTGTATGGCACTGTACCCGCGGAGGGTTGGGGGGGGGGCGTGACGTCAGCAGGCACACTGCGTGACGCTTCCGCACACGGGTCACATGACAGATGTGACGTCACAGCTCACTTACCGTGCAAAATATATGCATTATTGCGCCCCCCCCCCCCCCCCCCAAAATACAAAAGTATATTTTTTTATCATTTTTGCACAGTGTACAGTCTGGAAAGTACCCACATGCCAAATTTCAAGTTTGTTGCATGTCGGGAAGTACGCTAAACATTTTGAACAGACGCACATAATCACAAATTTCCATTGTATATATATTATAAGATGTAATTACACCGTCATACAATTAAGGAAAGGCGATTTTCGCCGGCCAATAGATTCACCTTATTCAACAAACCTGCCAATCACAACCAATCCACCAGCAATCGACACCAATTATTGAACAAGTTCACCTGCAAAGCTGTGCGGGGGGGGGGGGGAAGCGAATTGCACGCGAGAGCTGAACTCTTGTTGACGCCTGGTGACGCCCGGTGTAATCTCGCGCGAAACGTCGAATACAATTGTCAGGAATATTGCTTCTTTTGTTCAACGTTCCTCCACCGGCTTACTGAAAGAAAGAAAGAACACAAGTGACATATTTGCCCACGTGACAAAATGTGTTGAATGGCTCAGTCGGGTGGTGGAGGGCTATCCTCAAAATAATTGACATTATACACGACAAGATCCGACCCAAAAACGAACTAATGATGAATCATAACAGTAAGCGTGAAAGCCTACGGAGTCAAATAAACTAAATTAACTGAAAAAGATAATCTCACCTGTGTCACCGATTGCGAGGTGGCTGGGTGTGGCTTGGTGACATAATCAGCATCATTTCATTGGGCTTGGCTTGCGACAGAGGTCGCAAACGGGTTTTGATTCCTTACCCGTACCCGTACCCGGCCGCACCAGGGTCGCAAATGGGTACCCGTACCCGTACCCGTGCCCTACCCGAAATGAGTGACAAACGGTGACTCACCAGTGACTCACGGCCTACCCGTACCCGTACCCGGCCGCACCAGGGTCGCAATCGGGTACCCGTACCCGGCCGGGTACGGGTAGCCGGGTATCGGGTAGGGTACGGGTATCGGGTACCCGGTTGCGACCTCTGGCTTGCGATTTGGAGGGTTTCCTGCAGTCAGGGATGAGGCAGGATGTGGCAACTCCCGAGTCATTACCCGCGGAGTACGAACGGTCTTAGGCGCTAACCAGACGACCGAAGAATTGTCCATGTATGTGTGCGAAACGTACGGTATGTTGATTCTTGGACTTCATATTTATTTTGCAGAGAAGTATTTGGGTTAAAAAAAAAAACTTTCATTATTTTAGTTTTTTCAACCACCGTTCTTGTCATCGCATTCTAAACCTCCCTTGCAAAACAAACTCCAAAAAAATGTTGACATTACACATAACGACTTCACAAGCAAGTAATAAAGCTCACCATTTACTCCCAGGAGAAGGAAGGCTGTCTTTACATTATATGTTTTTCTCGGAAACGGCCAAATGTAGTAATGGGGATGTTTTATTTGTTCTGGCTCATCTAACCCACACCACATGTGCCCGCCTATGAGTGTCGACGAGAGGGCATTTTTTGTTGTTCTTATTCCACGTTTACCCCCCCCCACCCCCAACTCAATTTTACTCAATGCGGGAAAAGCCCGCGGTGTGGCTTCAGTGTTCAGTGTGGGTGTGAGCCCAGTGAGAAGGGATCACAGTGGGCATGCAGCTTCTATGACTCTGCACCTCTCACACGTGAACGGAAGGGAGCGCTAACGTCTACTTCTTAAAACCCTTCGCGGACTCTCCTTTTGTTTTGTCCACGAGCCCCTCTGACCTAACATTTCACTTGTGCGTACCGACGGATAGATGGGATAGAGTGTTGTTCCCTCGCACACATGGGCTTCTGAGGTTGCGGCGGTTTTAATCACACGCGTGGATATTAATTGGCCGATACGTTAATACATCGAGGACCGCAGAGCTTGGCGGGGGGGGGGGGGGGTAGAGAGCAATTTATTATTTTGATTTTCGATGTTTCACTCCTCGTGCTGGAAGGTGTCTGGCCTGGATCTGGATTCGATCCCAGGATCTCAGCGGTGCGAGCTCAATGGTCTGTCTGACCTCTGAGCCACCTCGGTCACATCGAGGATTGGCTCTTTGAAATGCAATCACATCTCAATTTAACGTCTGTTCTGGAAAACAAACAAACTTGATAACCTATATTTAATAAACAATTTCCCATGTAACCCACACTGGTTGCATGCAAACACTTTCCTATCCACTTATTGTATCGTCTCTCCGCAGATGGCCTCATAATGAACTTCATAATTCACTCACTTTAATCCACTTAATCCTCCTGCTCTCAATATAGTTGTAATCTGAGGGCAAACGAGCATCTGTGGGTTATCGAACATCGTCTAGGACACCGCTTCAGTCATGAGACCATTTTGCAAGATTACGTATCATGTATTGGAAGCTTATGACCAAGTATACTGTTAGTATTGTGATCGTCCCTCCGTGAACGAGTGAGCAAATGTGTCACTTAAATAGTATAATAATCACAATTTATAACGTGCAGATACTTCTTGCATCGGACTAGATGTTCGATCGAGGCGTGAAACTAGAGCTCAAACTCCCTCGTACGCCAGTCTGAACAGGTGAGAGCTTGGACATGTTAGAGCCTGGACGGGTGAGGACATGAACAGGTGACTGCATGTACAGGTAAGGGCCTCGACAGATGAGAGTCTGGATAGGTAATGATGGCCTGAACCAAGTGAGAGCCTGAACAGGTGAAGGCCGGAACAGGTGAAGGCCCGAACAGGTGAGAGCCTGAACAGATGAGAGCCTGGACAGGTGAGGGCTTGAACAGGTGAGAGGCTGGACAGTTGAGAGCCTGGACAGGTGAGAGCCTGGACAGGTGAGAGCCTGAACAGGTTAGGGCTTGAACAGGTGAGAGCCTGAACAGGTGAGAGCCTGAACAGGTGAGGGCTTGAACAGATGAGAGGCTGGGGAGGGTGAGGGCCTGGACAGGAGAGGGCCTGAACAGGTGATTGTTGCCATCGTGTACTCGTACAATATGGAAGAAAAAAAAAAGAACAAATGATCACATCGGTCGCGGAAGCGTCATTGTGTTTGTAAACTAAACACACAACTCAACACAATTGTTAATACCGCTAGCAAAGTGAGCAGTAGAGTTTATCAGGACCGGACAGGCAAAATGTGCATATAAATATGGGCTGGAATGTTCCATTTTGGGAAAACAAACAAACAAACAGCAGTTGTAATTGGATTACGCGAATAAAAAAAAACACGCACATTAGTACACTATAAACAGTAAATACACGTATGAAAGTAAAGTATGTCATGCAAATAAATGCTCAGTAATTTCTTTTTTTGTACCCACGTGATTCACATTCGAATAAGGGAAAGAAAATGCCCATGTTGTCCGAAAACAACACGCGTGTCGCAGCGTCTGCAGGGGGTCATCTGGGCTTCTTCTTAAATCCTTTATATTAAGTTCACTTGCTTGCTTGCTTGCGCGCTTACGACCGTGCAAATCTTTCGGTCGTTTTTTAACCCACTTCCCGTGATCCAATCGAGCTGACATTTTGCACACAGACTCGTTGTGCGTGACAATTTATTTTCCTGAAAAAAAAATTCCAAAATTTTACACTTTTTAGGAAAAAATAAATTATATTTAATTACCAATTGCTTAATGGTGGCAGGCAATCATCTGACCCATAGGTGGCAGCCATCTCAAGCCAGAGGACGAGAGGACTCTAGCCGCCACGCATATAAAGGATTTATAGTGAAAAACTTTGTTTTTACGGGTTAATTTTTATTGTTTGCCCAGCAGAGCCCGCCTCACTCAAGTGTCAAGTTTTTGCAGCAGGGGGCGATGGTTGCTGCTATGCGTATTGCAAACGAGTACATCTGCCGGTGATATCTGCACATTCGCATACGTGTCAACCCCTTATCAGTGCCTACCCTATTGTAGACCAGACCTTATTGGTCACCCCGTACCCTTATAAATCTCAACGTTCATCCTACAAAGTCCTATCACACGGGGAAAAACACAAACACAAAACATTTTTGCCCGTATTGAAACGGCTGTACGCCGTACGAGCCTGAAAACTCAATTTCCCTGTAGCAGAATCCGGGGTAAACCGTATGGGTTGACACGTGTGCATTCGGCGAATGTGGACCGTGACACGGCCACACGATGGCCGAGCCTTTGCGAACGACCCCGCGGGATCCCTTCGCCTCCACCGTGCAGCGGACGGCGTGCAGAGTCGCTGCGAATATCGAGCCCCGAGTTGACGATTTGACGGCGTTCCTGAACGTTCTAACCACAGTTCCTCGTCCCCTTCTTTGGACTTGGCGGTATCGTTGCCGTCGCGTGCCCGCGTACAAATGTATCTTGGCGCTACTTGGCGCAAACAGAAGTGACGGCAGCCGACGCCACGTGACACCGAACCAAAAGAAAAAACCCGGCGAAGTAATGTCATGTTTGTGAACGCATTGGTGATACTATGATCATAATATAGGTTGTTTGGTGGGAGTTTCTTTATCATGAATATAAATGTGTCGTTAAACCCGCCAACACCCGACACAGCCAATTAGTAAGGTTTGTCACGTGAACGGAACATGCTAATTCGTTACTAGTACAGCACACTGGTGTGTTGGAAAGTAAACCCACAGCATTTACAATTCGAGTAAGAGATTTCACCGGTAATTACAACTAGCATCATCAGGCGACAGCCAGAGTCGTGGACACATCCTCCTGTTTCGATCTTAAATCGAGGGATAAATGTGATGTCGTCACTTGTGAGCGAGCCAATCAGGTGCAAAGGCCAGAGGGGTGGGGGCGTGGTTAATGTCTGCATATCAATTGCAATGGATATCCCATGATTTATAGCCTAATCAACATACTTTATGCGTGTATATTATGCATGAACGCCATGCGTGTACATCCTTTCCGTTTTTGGGTGCAATAAATCGCAATGCCTGTTATTGTCTGCTCAGTTAATCACTATTGACGTATGGTGACCTGTATAGGCATGCAGTTAAACAGTGTGGTATTACTTGATCATTCGTTTTCAAGCAGCACTAAGCCTGTTGCTATCAGAAGGGTTAAAATAAATATGTGGCACAGGTCGCGTCTAGTTGATACTGCCGCAAATAACGAAAAAAAAACATTCGTCAATAACAGTGCGTGGCCTTAAACATTTGAAGTATATAACAGGCGACGTTTCAGGCAATTACCCTTCACAGTACATAGCGAGGTTAGAGAGGTGGCAGTGTGAGTGTAAAATAGTATTCTCGAGGACAAACTTCCGTACAATTATGATTCGTCGCGAGCGTTCAACGTCTGTGTATATGTCGTGTAGTAGAACGACACTACTGTGTTCGCTCGGTATGGGGGCTGTAGGCGGGGGTCACGGAGGTCGTATCAGGCTGTGACACTCTGCGTGAATATTCTTAGGATTTTTCGGTAAAGTCACGTAGGTAAAAAAATTTAATTAATAAAAGTAAAATAAAAATAAAATAAAGATCACGACGTTTCGGAGGCAACACAAGCTTCCGTCTTCAGGTGGAACCGTCACAGCACGCTTGCTGTATCAAGTAAATGAGGATTATTACTTGATACAGCAAGCGTGCTGTGACGGTTCCACCTGAAGACGGAAACTTGTGTTGCCTCCGAAACTTCGTGATTTTTATTTTATTTTACTTTTATTAATTAAACATTTTTACCTACGTGACTTTACCGAAAAAACCTAAGAATATGAATACTTGCAGTCACGAAAGCTTCAAATCTAGAACTCTGCGTGAACCCAACAGGACACGTGACCGGATAAAGTGGGGGGGCAGGGGCCCCAGGGGGGTCACGTGGTTGGGGGCTCGGGCCTTCCAGAAGGATCGGGAAGGGGGGCGTTGCCTGGGGCGGAGCCGGCCACGCCGGAGTGGTTATAAGCGGGGTGTGGACGGAGAGCTGGGCTGTTCTGCTGGGTCAACTCTGGGATGAAGCCACCATCTACGATCCTCGGTCTTCGGTCCAGAAATGTAGTAACCCCGTGTGTTAGCTAAGTTAGGAACGGTGGTTACCACCACCCCATGTCGTTATCCTGTCAATGTTAAGAGTTACCCGTTGTGTTTAGATAATAAATAGTGTTGCCTCCAAAGTTCCAGGGTGCGCTTGAATTGAACCCACTACAGATATATTTTTATTTTACCAGGTAAGGTCCACTGGCCACAAATGACAGCTCAACGAAGTGGCTTATCACGTGAAAATGTATCCCAGCAGCCAAACACTTTAAACGCACGGTTTCTAAATGTCGAGTGGAAACCCCGGAGAACCCGCAGAAAAATCCACGCTACTACGGGGAGAGAGTGAGACATGCAAACTTCAAATATACAACAGGCATCAGGGTCGGGATCGAACCCGCGACGTCCAGCATACAACGCGAGGTCCTAAACAACTCGCCACCGGCTGGTGTTTTTGATTAGCGACACCCGCGCGTAACAGGTGCTATAGGCAGCAGAGGGCAGCGCAGCGAAAATCCATTGGTGCACTGCACTTATATGCTCCCCACGTCTGCGCCCTCCCCCCCGTCTTCATCAACGCAGCCAGCACTGTCTGCTTTGCTTTGCCAGAGCCGATTTGCACTGCGGGGGAATTTATTTTTTACAGTATTTTTTCAATTCCTCAGCTTTCTGTCCTGATTTTCTTTTGTCATTTTGGAGACCCCCCTCCCCCCCAGCCCAGCCACTCAGGCAAATACGACTCATCCTGGCCCGGATCATTCTCATCCGCGGTCAAAACTTATTGAGCAGTCGCAGGACCGCAAACTTTGTCGAAATAGCGGAGCCGGTTTGAAACGAATGCGCGTCGCTCACAATGCTGCGACGTTGGACTGAATTACGGACGTGAGGTTGGTCTGCGACACGCGGAACACTGTGGTGACGCTCTGCGATCGCGACGACTGGCTCATGTTCTGCATCGACGAGCTCCGCAAGAAGGTGATCACGCGGCGCAGGATCTGCGAGGCCCTCTCCCGGTACATCTTCCCGAGGAAGACGTAGATGAGCGGGTTGAGGCAGCTGTTGGCGTAGCCCACCACCGTGAGGATCTGGACGCCGGCCTCGATGGCTTCCGTGGCGTCGCAGCCCCCGATGACCTTGCGTCGAATGAGGAAGTCGAGGAAGAGGAAGAAGTGGACGGGCATCCAGCAGATGAAGAAGGCGAGCACCATGACGCACATGAGCACGGTCACCCTCTTCTCGTTCTGCCTCGTCTTCTGGAAGGACCTGCGCAGCTCCTGGACGATGTGCCACGCGCAGAACATCATGACTCCGAGGGGCAGGAGGAAGCCGGCGACGTTGAGGAAGGCGTAGTTGGCCGTGAGCCAGCCCGTGTTCGCCTGGTTGATGCACGCCGTGATGTTGTACTCCTTGAGGAAGACCGTGCCGCGGAACACGAACACGGGCACGCTGAACACGGCCGTGGCGGCCCACACGAGCAGGCAGACGCGGCGCGCGCACGACCGCGTCCGCCGCAGGCCCAGCGACATGGGCTTCGCGACGGCGAAGTAGCGCTCGACGCTGATGGCCGTCAGGAAGTAGACGCTGCCGTACATGTTGACGTACACGAGGCCTCCGACGACGCGGCACAGCGCGTCGCCGAACGGCCAGTCGTATTGGCGCGTGATGTTGACGGCCCACAGCGGCAGCGTGCAGACGAAGAGGAGGTCGGCGCAGGCGAGGTTCAGCAGGTAGATCTCGGCCGCCGTGCGCTTGGTGGCCTGCAGGCAGAGCACCAGGATGACGGAGAGGTTGCCGACGACACCCAGCGCCAGGATGACGTAGTACGCGGTGGGGACGAAGACGTAGATGGAGTCCCAGATGGCGCTCGCGTTGCAGAACATTTCCGTTTCGAGGGTGAGGTTCGCCGGGCAGGGGGCGACGTCGCAGACGGCGCTCGCGTTGAGGCCCCCGTGCGCGCTCGCCGTCGGGGTGGAGCTCGCGAGGTCCATCGCGGGCTCTCCCGTCTCCGTCGGACCTGGCGCGGCGGATCGCGCGCACGCACGCACACACGCACACGCACACACACGCACGCACAAGCACGCACGCACGCACGGACAAGCACGCACGCAAGCACGCACGCACACACGCACGTACGCGCACGTACACACACGCACACACACACGCACACACGCACACACGCACGCACACACACACACGCACGCACGCACACACATACATACGCACGCACAAACACGCACGCACACGCACGCACACACATGCACACACACGCACGCACGCACGCACGCACACACATACATACGCACACACACGCACGCACACGCACGCGCGCGCGCTCTGTCAACGTCGTTGCCGACAAAACTTAACTCAAGCCCTTAGTGTAGTCACTGATGGATGACGGCCTCCAGTTGCCGTGTCAGTCATGTCATGGGGGTGGGGTGGGGGGGAGAGTTGTTTAACCATACTTCACCACACTGGTTGGCGAATGATGTTGGCCAGGACATGATCAGATATCACCTGCCACTAATGTTAGCCGTAGCTGGGAATCGAACTCACGTGGCCGATCGCAGGGCGTTCACCACTGCCTCCACCACTCCACCTCCGGTTTCTGATTAGCATACCAATGTTGTACACGGTACATGAATTCGTGTTATGTGTTTAGTGCATATAATGTTGATTCATTGAATGACCTTCATGTAACGGTACCCAAACTCATCATCTGTTGCCGTGGTACATTGAGCCTAAAACGCATTCATAAGCAGAATAAGTGCTCCGTGTCTTCACACCACGCTAATATAAAATGCGCGCGTGTTCGTCCGTGAGCGTCTTTCTTTTCCAAGCAAGCACACACTGGACCGGCTTTGACCTTCTGGGTTTCATCAGCAGTCAAAGCCCGTTAAACGAATGCTGCTGGATCACCGCGCGTTATTGGCAAGGGCACTCCATATTAAATTCTTCCCCGTTCAACTGAATAACAAACAAACAAAAAACCCCGCGCTCTGTATTGCCTGGTGAAAGTCTGCTTAAGCGCAGTCTCTCTTCAAAGGGAGATCAGTGCATCGGGAGGATTCTAAATTGAAATCGAACCAACACATATATTAAACACATGGCGAGAACGACGTGAAACGTTGCAACAGCTGCAGTCCTGACTCAGTTCCGCGACTAACGCGGACGAAGCCAGACGTCCGAACTGTATAATGCGATGGGTTTAAATTCTCACATTTAGTTTGATGTCCTTCCCCCCCGCGCCTCCGATGAGCGAGGGGTGGCTACGTACGGCGCGAAAGAAGTTCACGCGCACACCTTGTTTGTTAATACGTCCCGGAAGAAAAAAAACAGTCGTCGCAAAGTCTGAAGACTGACTTGAAAGAGGGCCCTCTGCCACGTTGTGATGTTTTGGCAGAAATGCTATCGAAGTGAACATCGGGAATAATGTAATTGGTCATTTTCAAAAGTTAAATGAACTTGATGCAGCTAATTCGGCTGTGACGGTCCCACCTGATGACGGAGACTTGTGTGGCCTCCGAAACGTCGTGAATTTTATTTTGTTTTGTTTTATTTTACTTTCATTAATTTTAATGTTTTTACCTACGTGACTTTACCGAAAAAACCTGAGAATATGAATCATTGCAGTCACGAAAGCTTCAAATGTAGAATAATAGTTGCTTAAACAAAAACACAAATATGTATAAATGAGTGTTGATAAAATAAATATGACTAAAACTCGTTCTTCCCGTGTGCGCCTGTTGTACGCTCGTGGGTTGTGTTAAACTATATAGATGTGGGTAAGGAAGCGATGTATATTTTAGTAATGATAGTCGTTTTTATATTATACGTATCATTTGGTTAATGTACAATGCGCCTCTCATTGAGGTTTTCGAAGCACCGTTCCCAAAACCCGGCAGCAGACGTTTAGCGTGAACGATATCTCACGGAAACTAAAATGCAACGGCAGTTTAATTAAATGCATGCTAAAATCCGTTCGCTGAATGAGCTAAACGTTCAATAAACCTAAGTGTGTGAATATATTAATATCCGAGTAGAAATATTTATTTCTTTATTTAAAATGTAATTAATACTTTATTTGAATTCATACGGGAAAAAAATCCAAGTTATGTAGGGCTACGTGACCAAATGGTTTGTTCAACTTTATTTTGTAATGCCACAATCGTGCAAGAAATCGCTGGTGGTCCCCATCATCAACCACTTCTGAACGGTGAACGCCTCTGCTATACGCGGGGCATTATAAACTCGAAACTATGTATAGATATTTCTGGTAGGAATCTCTGGTTACACCAGCCCACAGGGGATTATTGTGTCCGTCCGTCGTGCAGGGAGGGGCTGGGTGGGGAGGGAGGGGCTGGGTGGGGAGGGGGGGGTGGGGAGGGGCTGGGTGGGGAGGGTGGGGCTGGGTGGGGAGGGGAGGGTGAGGAGGGGCTGGGTGGGGAGGGGCTGGGTGGGGAGGGTGGGGAGGGTGGGGCTGGGTGGGGCTGGGTGGGGAGGGGCTGGTCACCCCGTGGTGCCCTTCTAAAACTCAACGTTTAACCTCCTCACGCCGGTTTGTGCCCGCCCTCACAGTCGGGCATTTTTGCGGAATACACCACGCCGCCGTTGACCCTGGCCATTGACCGAGCAACCCAACGTTCCTACCAGCTCCCTCCGCAGCAGGAATGTGTTTAATTGTACCTGCAGGTAGGGGCCACTGAGCTACACGGCTCTTTTTTTTCAGACGCGAACTGGCCACAAACAATCGCTCAACAAAGCGGCTTGTCGTGTTGAAATGTGCGGCAGCCAAACGCTCCGAGCGCGTGTTTCTAAACGTGGAGGGGACAAAAAAAAACCTTAAGGAGCCGGGAGAAAACTCCACGCGACTACGGGGAGAGAGAGAGAGCGCGAGCGAACATGCAAAACTCCAAAGACACATGCATCGTCAAGGTCGGGATCGAACCCACGACCTCCTGCATAGCAGACGAAAGCGATAACAACTCGCCACTGCGCTGCCCTATTAACGATGACCCCCCCCCCCCTCCACACAGTGTAGAGATTGCAGTCATCATAACCACAGAGTGGACTCAATCGCCAACATCTGGACCCCTCTGATCGTTCAACGGCGGATTCGACAGCGGCAGTCGCGCCACTAGCCGAAGCGATGACCGCATGGCTCACACTGCAATCTACGCGCTCTTTTGCCATTTCACCGGAAGAAAAATAATTCGTACAATCGCCTCTCAAAACGCTGTGAAATAATTGTGCGCGGTCACCCATCAAAGAAGGGACCGATCCCCAACAGAGAGAAGTTGTGAACGGCGTTAATCAGTGCAAGCGACTAACACAATAATCGCATGAATATAAGTCGGCAAGTATACACGAAAATAGGCATTTGTTGTCATAATTGGCGAGGCAGAACGTTCAGATTCACACACCAGGCTAGGGCATCCGCCAGAATCACACTCCCGGCTCCGCTGCGTCGGGAGATGGTGTGTGGGAGATGTGTGGGAGATGTGTGGGTGGTTGATGGCCCTAACCCGCAATATGGATTGTCAATGCGATAACGCACATTTCGTTTCCCCCTTCTAAATTAAAATTAACCCCCCCGCCACCTCCGCGCCCCCAAGCGCGTGCACGAAATGCACCCTCGCTCGGATAAAAAGATGCAAATCTGAGTTTTTAAAAATTTCCACCAAGCGTTTACGAGCGACCCGGATTCATCATCGGAGCGCCGCGAGACGCCGCGCACTCCCGGCACCGCGGCTGCGTGCATTCCGTGAACTCACAACTCACCTCCGATGGTGGTGGTGATGAAAATCAAATTCTCTGCCCCTCTCTCTTTTCCGTCTCTGCCGTCTCTTCCCCTCTCTCTTCCTTCCTTCCTTCCTCGCTCACACTCACTTGACCAGGGTAACGCTGCTTATCTGGAGCGCGTAAAGTGATCGCTGCATGAATGGCCCTTTGGTTAAGTGCGATCACGCGTCATCCTTAGCGGGGGATGGTGGTGGGGGAGTGGTGGTGGGGGAGTGGTGGTGGTGGGGAGGTGGGGGAGTGGTGGTGGGGGAGTGGTGGTGGTGGAGTGGTGGTGGTGGGGGGGTGGGGGAGTGGTGGTGGGGGAGTGGTGGTGGGGGAGTGGTGGGGGGGTGGTGGTGTGGGGGTATAACCCCTCCTCCCTGCACCACCACCCCCCGGGCCACAACTCTGGGGTCCGCCCCGGGCCAGCTTCCGACGGTGTCCAGATTGGGAAACTTAAACAAGTGACGGATTGTTTAGCTTGAAGCTATTTGCCGAACTGCGATAGCAGCTCGTAACCATGTTTGCATGGAATATTTTGTATTTTTCCGCCCTGAAAACATTCGTCCGCGTGCATTTTACAGATGTTTATAAACAAACAAAAAATAGTGGTTGGTTCAGAAGCACGGTCGTGACGACACGATGTATATACACGAGCAGGCACCGCCGACTGTGTGCGCAAGGGAAGAGATGGTGAGAGCTTGGAAGCACACGGAGAGACAGAAACGGGAACGCATCAGAATCAGAATCAGAAAGGGTTTTATTCGCCATGAAAGTTCGCACAGACAAGGAATATACTTTGGCCGGAAGGTGCATACATTCAACATTTAGGAATCTTAAATCTTAAATAAGTGGTTTACAAGTCTAACTATGCTAAAGGTACATGTCTAACTAATACTAAGGAGCTAAAGTATGTAAACATTTAATAAAATAAAATCGAAAATATGCAATAGCTATAATATACAATATAAAATAACAAAAATGCAAATAGGGTAACATAGTGCAAATATGGCAGGGTGTCATTGTGCAGATATTGTGTTCAAGTCAGTTTGAGCGTTAAAGTCAGACAACAGCAACGACAGCAGGTCGATGAGACGATTCAAACTTTGCGTAGACGGGACACGTCGCGAAAGGGCGATGGGCTTGGGAAATGGAGGACGTACACCGAGGAGGTCGAACGACGAATCGTTTGCGCGCAGGTGTATTGTGGGCTATTGCATCACGTGATGCCGAGAGGTGGTGGTGGCTTTGGAGACGCCTTCGTCTAACAGTGGATAGACCATGGCACCTCCGATTAGCACTGTTGGCTTCGTACAATGCACATACATGCACGGTCGGTACATTTTAGTGGTTGTGGTGGGGCTGACCAATTGGGTGCCAGAAGCAGAAATACAAATTTGGGGTCCACCTCACATTTCAATTTCAAAACTAAATGCAGCGAGATTGCATACGATGGAGAGACAAAAGGGGTAGAGATGTGCCAACAATGTTTGGCAAAAAATCTATCGGTGCAATCAGCTGAAAGACGAGAGATACCGATGGGGCAGAGAGGTGGGTGAGATGGAGGTCTCGGGTGGTCGTTGGTGGCGAGCAGTGGCGGGTGGTGGCGGGTTTAACGACACATTTATACATTTACGCGATCTAACCCCCCCCCCCAAAAACACTCTATTATGGATAATATTGGTCGCGAAAGCCTGCCACGTTTTAAACTGAGATGAATGTATCGTCAAGAGACGGACGGAGTGAGGGTAAGAGACGAAGGCTCGATCAGCCTGTAAAATTAATTGACCATTTTAAGTTCATTGGGAGCTGAATGCGACGGTAATATTTGTCACATCCCATTCCCCCCCCCCGCCTCTCATCAATTGGAGAGGCCCCTTGAGCTGCTTAGGTGGGGCGCCTGTGATATTTGCTGAACTCGCTTCATCCCTCTAGGCCACCGGACCGCGGTCCGCTTCGGCTGATACCTCGAGAACCTTCGCTGGCGATTTCCACCCGCAGCTCCGCAACGAGTCGAGCGACGTGCGCGCGTTTCCAAAGGCCATCAATCAGCATAGACGCTCGGTTTACGAAGCGTGGTCGCTTCCTATCAGTAACGTTGTCAAAACACGGATGTTGATGGGCGGGGGGGGGTAGCCTGGATGAGTGTCGGCACGGCACTGTGCTACTCTCGCTGCCGTCGAGTGAGCATTTTGGAATTTGCTCGAAACTAGAACAAGCGCGCCTTGTGTGCGTGTGTGTGCGTCCGTGTGTGTGTGCGCGCGCGTGTGTGCGTGGCCATGCAAAGCGATTGCCTGTGCGCGCTAAGACATGGTTTTCTGTTTAAATCTGTGAAAGAAAAAATAACCGAACAGTTTTAAGTGCAGTCAGGGGGCCACGTTAGGTTCGATGTTATCGTTTTGGGGAGGCCCTTCGATTCGTATATCCCCTTGACTGTTTTACAACCACCCAAACCCGACGATTGTCAGTCTCTCCCATCGTTATCATCATCATCATCATCATAAGTGTACGATCAGCTTATTATCATCATCTCACTGCTGTGCTTTGCAACCTTCTTCCATTCCACGTCACTCGCTGTCGAACTCGCTGGATCTCCGCTGCACACGTGTTTGCATGCGCGACCGAGGGAGGTGAGAGGGCCGGCGATGGGGGCTGACGGCTGTCTGCGGGGAGGGTTGGAGGTGAGGGCGCGGGGGAGGGAGGTGCTGAATCGGCCACTGAACGGCACGGAGAGTTCGTCTGCCATGGCTTGCGAGCAGCTAACTTCTTTAGTTTTATTCAGAAGACACCGCGGCGCACCTGGTCCTCGGCGCCACGCCAGTTGCAGAGCACTCCGCTGGAGTGCGACGATTGTGTCAGAACCATTACAAAAGCGGGACTGTGGATGATCTTTTGGGGGTGGAAGGGACACGTCTCAAAGTCTGAGGCCCGCGGGCTGCAGCTACGACCCCCTCCCCCAGCCTTCCCTGGCTCACAGCGCTTCTCGGCGTCACGGAAGGTGGCTGCGATGGTGGCCCTTGCCTCTAAATCGTGGTTCGCGTGTAAGCAATGGCAGGAGAGTTTGTAAACCGTGCGGTGGTGACATTCGCTGGGGGGTGTGCAAAGCCGCCCCCGCACCCCATGCCCCCCCTCCGCCACCCGCTGGTTTACGATGTTAACAAGGGCGGAGCGATACGTGAACGCGACGTCGGAAAATGTGACTCTTTGAGAACAATACCGGGGGGTAAGGGGACTGGGTCGGGGGTTATTCGCGTCTCGTTTAAATCAGCGATGCTGAAGCACGGTGCCCAGAGGGCCACGATGCCGAGCGGGCAGAGGCAACACACAGTGCTATTGAAGGTGAGTTTTTTTATATGTCCTCTGAAGAAGGGCCATTGCCCGAAACGTCGCCCGTTATCTACATGTTTTTTTTTCTTTCATTTTAATGAAACGGTGTTATCGACGAAAACGTTTTTGTTATTTGTACTTTGGCATCATTGCCAACTCACAAGCTGCAGCAGCATCATCACCACATAATGCTACTAATGTGGCGGGTGTAATAGATAAGAGTTAACAGGCTTATGTAATGGTGCAACCCGAGTCTTAGATGGGATGCCGGACGATGGGAGGGGAATTGTAATATCGCGCAGTGCGATGAATGAAGCGTTTGGCTCACTGCACGGTGAACCTAGCCGGCCTGAGTTGAATTCTGGGCCCCGGGCTAACATCAGTGGCGAGTGACATCTGAAGCCGGCTCGCTGGCTTCACCTCTTCACCAACTCCACCGTGACGAACGTGGTGAAGTATGGACGAACAACTCCCATGACTGACACGATGTGGCAAGGCCTTCATCCAGCAGTGAGTTTGAAAATAATATTTATGAATGACCAGCTTTACTACCCGGCTCCGCCCGGGACTTGGATTCTTGTCTTGGATTAATAGACGGCCTACGCGGATGGTGGGGGGGGGGGGCGTGACGTCAGCAGGCACACTGCGTGACGCTGCCGCATGCGGGTGACATCACAGATGTGACGTCACCGCTCGCTTGCCGTGCAAAATATAACCATTATTGCGCCCCCCTCCCCCCCAAAATACAAAAGTCAATTTTTATACTTTTTCCATTGTGTACAGTCTGGAAGCTACCCACATGCCAAATTTCAAGATTGTTGCATTTCGGGAAGTATGCTAAACACTTCGAATAGACACGCATATTCACAAATTTCCCTTTTATATATTAAGACGACCGGTTACACAATGTTCTAGGTTGCAGTGTTGCCCAACAGTATCCGCAGTTAATCAGAATAAGAATAATATTTATTTTCACTGGACGAATCCGATGAGCTACACACCTCTCTATTTGACAGATGCTGAGTAGGGGCACGGGGTAAGTGAAAGCAGAACATAAACCCTCAGGTTCTGAATTTCCTCCATGAACAATGATCTTCATTTACAGTGCCTTTTGGCGTCATCTGGTCCAACACCATGTGAGACTAGGCTCTAAGGAAGCTGTCTCGTGTGTGGACCAATCAACTTCAAGGACAGTGCATATATCATCAGAGTTATGTTTTTTGTTTGCATTATGGCTGCAGGTATTGTGGTCTATGCAAACATGACTCCTTGTAAAAAAAAAGGTGTCAGTTTTGTTGCCAGGTAGAAGGGTAAAAAGCCAATTATCAATAATTTTCCTTTTCTTCTCATTCGCAGACGTGATCAGGAAGAGTCGGGGCACGTGCGCGCGGGGATGGAGGAGGGCAGGCAAGGGCACAGACATCGCCAGTGGAGTGGCACCCAGGGTGGTGGGGGGGGGGCGACCGAGGGGGAAGGACGCGAACAGATGGCAGGCGGGGAGGATCCAACGGTGAGATCGAGTCCGAGGATGTTGGATGTCGACTTTGCAAAAAACTTCAGGATCTCGCCGGAGGAAGGAAGGAAGGACGTTGCATTTTCGGGAACGGCGATGTTGGCCGAGTGTTGCATGCGGTGATTTCTAAAGATATCCACAGTGCGCATGGATCGCTGCTTCGTGCGAGCGTTTTCTATTTTTATTATTTTTATTACGGCGTTTGAAAAAGAATAGCAGCGCTGCCGTTGTACGCTTAATGTCGTGAGCCATCCCACGGCCAAATCCGGAGTGGTAGCTGAGTGGAGTGGTCCACTCGTTCCACCAGGGCACGCGTGGTTTTATTGGTGCAGTCATCAGCGACGCGCCTGATGGTTGGCACAGCATTCACAGGTTGGTGGAGTCTCCTGAACTTTCATTTTCGAAAGAAAATCACCCCACCCCTCCTACTTCTTCCCTGCGTTGTCGGGGCACCGGTTGGTTGAGAGCGCTCTCCGCTGTAGTCGGGCAGAGGAGATACACTACAGCTGCTCTTTCGTCAGGTCTTCATTGCGGTTGTTGGTCATCCAAAATGAGTAACTTGCCGGTTTTTCTTTGAGTAGGTCAAAAACAATTTTTTGGCCCGTGACGCCGGAACACGATGGCTTACTCGCGTCGATTGACGTCAAGGGGATCTTTAACGTCCAGTAATTTGTCGTTGTAACGGTCAACACGCACCGCCGCAGAGTATTAACCGGGGCGGCCGCCGCGGTTCGACGGAAGAAAAAAAAACCCGTGAACTCCTGCAACGAGCAACGAGCTTGGCGAAGTAGCGAGTTACCCCGATGGGGTCACGGCGCCGCGTCCTCCGCGCCCCGAGCCGAGCGAGACAAACGCGGGCACCCCCAAGACTCGAGACATTCAAACAGAAATGCAGCAGGCAATGCCGCCGCACGCGTGTATGTGTGGTCTGCGTGTGCATCGGGCGGAGTTTCACTTCTATGTTTGGGGCGGGGTGGGCAAGGCAAATGGAGGTTCGCTTTGTCCCTCGCCATTCGGAATCGCGGGTGCATGTGATGAATGTATATTTTTAATCTTAATTGTAAACTTCTTAAAATAAACGAATGAATGTTTCCAACTTCCCCCGTGTATGTGTGTGGAACTTCGTTCGCGTGTAATGAGGCAGGGGCGAGCTTTTAAACGGCTGCAACTCCACCGGCCGTGTTTGTACAACAGCAAAGACAATGACAAAGATCCGCTGTTTAGGCTGAACAGACTGTTGGTGCAAGTGCTGTGTGCGAGCACCTATGAAGGCCGGCACGGCACACGAGGGGGTGGGTGGCCAGCACCACGCCCGGCACGCCTTTGTCTCTCCAGCGGCGACATGCACACACCGCACCACGTACTCATTTGAGGCGGAGTCGACCTAGGGGAGGCCCAGAACCGGTTCAGATAATCGTCACTGGCGTTGGCCGCGAGCGGGAATCGAACTCCGGGCCGCCGGGTTCGTAGCGCCACCGCTTCCCACAACAGCACAACGAGGGGGGGGGGGTCGAGGGGCGGGGAGACCACGTAACATCTTTGTCCTGCGTGGCCCGAAGGCGTTTGCTTTCGCCCCGGGAAAGGGGAAAACGCGCATCAGTGTTTTGTTTACCCAGAATCCGGGCTGCGTTGGGAGGAAGTTGAGTGGGGGGGGGGCTGTGTTGGGACGCAGCCTCGCGTGGGAGTGCCTCTCGCTGGCGCGGCAGAGCGCGCGCGGAGAGCTACAAATGTTGGGAATTCCCGATCATCGTCACCACCATCACCAGCCACGATCAATCAAATCCACAACTGCACGTGTGTTGAACTTCTTTCGCGCCGTACGTAGCCAACCGTACTGTATCGGGGGTGCGCGGGGAGGACAATAACACGAGACACAATGAAAGCAGTTTTTAAAGAAATTCGTTATAGATCGAGATGATTTAAAAGTGCCGAGCTCCAGTGGCTTCCGAATAAAAGCCGCTGGACGAAGCCCTTCCCCACGATCCCGCGATGTAAACAACAACAACAACCAACAACAATCCACTCGGGAAATCTGTCCGGGAGCTGATTCCGTCACTCCATCTTCCCGTATTAGACGAAAACAAAAAAAATTTAACCCGTAAAAACAAAGTTTTTCACTATAAATCCTTTATATGCGTGGCGGCTAGAGTCCTCTCGTCCTCTGGCTTGAGATGGCTGCCACCTATGGGTCAGATGATTGCCTGCCACCATTAAGCAATTGGTAATTAAATATAATTGATTTTTTCCTAAAAAGTGTAAAATTTTGGAATTTGTTTTCACGAAAATACATTGTCACGCACAACGAGTCTGTGTGCAAAATGTCAGCTCGATTGGATCACGGGAAGTGGGTTAAAAAACGACCGAAAGATTTGTACGGTCGTAAGCGTGCAAGCAAGTGAACTTAATATAAAGGATTTTAAAAACACGCACTCGACGCATTGGCCAGCAGCACCGTGCGTTCTTGAAAGATAACGACGTCAAACGATGGCGATGCTTGTGCCAAGCGGCGCGAACTTGCGCGAGTCGCTGATTTACCGTCGCCAATGAAACGATCGTTCGAGGCGCGGACTCTATTCGAACGTGGTTAGCCCTTGGCACCACCACCCCTTGCGAGGAAGAGGGCTCGAGTCGATGGGAGGAGGGGTGGGATGTGAATGGATGGGAGAAGAGAAAGGAACGGGACAGGAAAGAGACGCTGGTACCGAAGTACCCCATCGAGACGGACAAAGAGGAGGCCGCGGCTCATGATGAGCGGCAGGGAGGGGGGGGGGAGTGCTGTGGTCAGGACGGGGCATGAGGTTGAGAAGAAGGATCGGCCGAGACGAGATGCCGTGGAGGAAGAGATGATGATGATGGTGACGGCAGGTGGGAGGTGGGGAGGCAGGAAAGAGAATGCGCTCTTCCTTCCGATTTTCGGAAGCCACTTGGAGCTGTGCACTTTAAAATCATCTCGATATATAACAACAAATAAAATTACACTATGGGAACCTAATTTGCCAGTAAAAATATGATAATTGGTTCTTTACCCTTCTATCTGGCAACAAAACTGACACCTTTTTACAAGGAGTCATGTTTGCATAGACCGCAATACCTGCAGTCATAATACAAACAAAAGACAGTGCACATTATCAGAGTTATGTTATTTTGTTTGTATTATGACTGCAGGTATTGCGGTCTATGCAAACATGACTCCTTGTAAAAAGGTGTCAGTTTTGTTGCCAGATAGAAGGGTAAAGAACCAATTATCAAAAAAAAAATTTTCTTAAGAACTGCTTTTTTGTGTGTGTTCAGTTTGCTCTCATTCCCCGCACCTCCGGTCGGCACGGCTGGCTACGTGCGGCGCGAAAGAAG
This sequence comes from Lampetra fluviatilis, assembly GCF_964198595.1. Taxonomy (NCBI): domain Eukaryota; kingdom Metazoa; phylum Chordata; class Hyperoartia; order Petromyzontiformes; family Petromyzontidae; genus Lampetra; species Lampetra fluviatilis. The sequence goes on along the minus strand of NC_136304.1, from coordinate 6,175,742 downwards.
TTCACCGCACGGTACACGCAGAAGGGAAGCTGCACGGAGGAGCGGTGGGGAGAAGGGGGGGGGGCACGCACAAGTCACGTGATTTGCGAGAGCTTGAGGTGACGTCAAGATGTATAAATAGATTAAACAATCAAACATTGTTCGCACGAAGGCGACGAAAGCCGGGGAAAACAGTTCAGACGAGGCGATTGATAAAAAAAAATTACGGTACATTTTTACGAACAAAAAAAGTTTCGTAAGTTTTTTTTACACGTCAATTTTTTGTTGTTAAATCACAAGTTCACAATCACGACGATCGTGGTGGCATGACGTGTCGCATGCCCGGCGTTTGGTAAACAGTTCGCAGCATGCGTCACAGTCATGTTGACAGTAAATGTGTGGTTGGGTGTGTGTGTACGCGTGCCTCTATATAATCTGACGCAAGGCCGTAGCGATGGAGTCAACATTGGGGGGGACCAAATCTTCCAGGGGGTCTGGGGCCCCCCCCCCAGAAAAAAATGTAAATTTGAAAATAATTTCCTGCCATTTCCTTCCTAAAATAGCAAAAAAATCACGAACACATAGGATGAACTTTGTATATATTTTTTACAATAATGTCTAAATAGAGTATTGTATTCCATTGCTCTGTTTTTATTCTTTACCTTTTCTTGTTTTATTGTATGTAATGGCAGAGATTAGGGATCAATAAAGTACAACCATAACCACAATCATATAAACAGGAATCCATTTTATAGCAATATATTGGGGGGGACATTTTGAACATATTTCAATATTGGGGGGGGGGGGGGAGATTTGCTTATATTATAATTACCGCCTTGATCTGACGCACTCCGCCCTGAGCGACATTCGGGTGCCCTTGAAGCAAGAGTCGTTTCCTCATCGTGTCGTGCGACCGCTATCGTCGACGTGTCATCCGTCAACAAGAGATCACCACCGTCACCGTGCACGGCACGCGTCAACGTGGTGCCCCTGCAGCACCACGGCAAAGCGAGTCACGAGCTAAACACACATTCCTGCTGCGGAGGGAGCTGGTAGGAACGTTGGGTTGCTCGGTCAATGGCCAGGGTCAACGGCGGCGTGGTGTATTCCGCAAATATGCCCGACTGTGAGGGCGGGTACAAGCCGGCGTGAGTAGGTTAAACGTTGAGTTTTATAAGGGCACCACGGGGTGACCAGCCCCTCCCCTCCCCACCCAGCCCCACCTCTCCCACCCCCCACCCTCCCCACCCAGCCCCTCCAACACACCGGTGTGCTGTACTAGTGACGAATTGGCACGTTCTGTTTACGTGACAATCCTTACTAGTTGGCTGTGTCGGATGGTGGCAAGTTTAACGACACATTTATATATTTACGCGATCTAACCCATAAAAACCTATATTATGGAGCTATAAAGTTTTTTTTTTTAAATTTATTTTACCAGGTAATGTCCCACTGAGCTATAGACTGCAGCTCTTTAACAGAAGCGATCTGGCTTCTCGCCAATGATAGCGCAACGGAAGTGGATCATTATCATCACGTGGACATTTCTAGCAGCCAAATACCCCCCCCCACCCCCCGCATGCTTCCAAACGTGGAAAAAAAAAATCCACGCGAACACAGAGAGATAGACACGCAAACTCCAAATGTACAGGCGTCAGGGTCGCGATCGAGCACACGGCCTCCTGTATACGAGGCGAGGGAGTAAACATCTCGTTACGGCGGCGGGAACAGACACACGCAAGCAGTTCCAACGCGCACGCTCACAACGCACGCCCGTTGAAGACGCGATGCCGAGTAATAAGCGAAAAACGCGTCGAGCGACAAAAATGTCCCCCCTAAATAATATAACCGTCAAGTTCGGCGAGATGCGATGTACACTCACACGGTGAGACAAATAACTGAGGGTACGCCACCGCCATACCGTATCAATCCGCGTACGGTATCACTGTACCGCTCAGACGCACAGACCAAGAAAGTAGTTCGTCGACGACCGCTCAGAAACCGCGTTATAGCGGTGCACGTTCCGCGTTATAACGGCGCGTTTCACATTGTGCGTTATAACGGCGCGTTCCACATTGTGCGAAAAGTGTTGCCGAATGAAAGAACCGCGTTATAGCAAAAACGCGTTCTTGCGAGCACTCATCAATACGTGATACAAATAATAATTACTCGAATATAAACTATTTTTTTTTTCTCAACAAACTTCTGTATACTGGAAAATTCTGGACAAATTATAATGGTGAGCTGTGTGCTGAGTTCAGCCTTGTTGATGATGCATTGTGTACGGTGCGTTTAGTGGTGCTCACGGTGATCTGTGTGGGTTTTCTTTCACATGTCAAAGTGAAATGAGCAAACACGATACGTCTCATTGTACGTGGGGGGTTATTACTCCGCATACTCAGTAGCCTCTCCGCAGGCTCGGCGAATGTCCGTGATGCTGCCCGCGAATCGGCGGTGCAGGGAGGGGGTGGCAGTGTCGGATCACGTGATCCGTGGTCTGGCCCTGGTGTCACCGTGCGAACAGCGCTTCACTCTCCATCACGATGATGGAGGAGATGGTGGTCGAAGCTACGGACCCCACAGCGTACCAACGACGCAATGCCCCGATCCACAAAAACGGCAATACACTCCGCCGGTCCTGACGCGGTGGTCTGGCTTGATCCCCTGAATGTGAAATTGTAGTTGTGTTGGCTCTGCGTCTGCACGAGCAGAAGCAGAAGGCGTTATTGTGTAAATAGTCGTGAATTTTTCACAGCAATCACTCGGCGCGTAGTGGAGCCGAATGGTGTGTTTTTTTGCGCTTTTTGTTTACCACGAGAATTTCAATGCAAGTTCAGATTGCCGCTCAGCTCCCTGTCGTATCCCCCCCCCCTCGCTACCCCGACGAACGTAATAACTTGGGAAGGTGAACGCGCGACTAAGACGACGACACTGCAAGGGGTCAGAAGTTCGAGGAGCGTGCAGGAGGGAGGTGGATTACCACCCACCAGAAGAACGACCACGTTCTTGTAGACACAGCCGCGTCTCGGTCGCACCCGCAAAAATCTGCGTGGTGAGTTCAGTCGCCGGTATCGGCGATCTGCGGTGGCGAGTTTCGCGAGCGATCGGTGGACGCCGTCTCTCCAGTCTCGGCAAAAATCTGTGGCGTGCCCTGGGACAGATGGAGGCAGAAGGACAATAATATTTTTGTGCGCAAAGCCATACATAGCTTACTCTTTGGTTCTCTTTGTAAAGTCACGTAGGTATAAAATAAAATAAATCACGACGTTTCGATAGCAACACAAGCGGTCGTCCTCTGGCGGAAAAAATATAATCCAGCAGTGGAGGAACTGCTGAACCAGCGAGAGAGCTGATACAACAAGATGTTATTATATACGTGGCGATGGGCAAGCAAGCGGGGTCTGAGCTGGAAAGGAATTCCATCCACGGGTGTAAGCACGTCAGTTGTGTTAATGGGCGAGATTAGGGAGAGAGGGGTTAGCTTGTTGCCTCCCTTAACGGCGTCGCGATGCACCGGCATGCACTGACAGGCGTGGTGAAGTATGGTCAAACAACCTGCGCATGGTGGGGTAGGAAGAGGGGTGCGTGTCCACGCGCCCCTTCGCTTTGTTGACACCGCACTCTCTTCTTCTTGGTTCTTTCGGTAAAGTCACGTAGAAGGGAAGTAATAAAATAATAAAAATAAAACATAATGAAATAAAATAAATTTCACGACGTTTCGGCTACAACGCAAGCAGCCGTCTTCAGGTGAAGACGGCTTCAGGTGAAGACGGCTGCTTGTGTTGTAGCCGAAACGTCGTGAAAAATATTTTATTTTATTATGTTTTATTTTTATTATTTTATTACTTCCCTTCTACGTGACTTTACCGAAAGAACCAAGAAGATGAATCCCTGCAGTCACGAAAGCTTTACATCGAAATTTGATTATTTTATTGTTTTATTTTTATTATTTTATTACTTCCCTTCTACGTGACTTTACCGAAAGAACCAAGAAGATGAATCCCTGCAGTCACGAAAGCTTTAAATCGAAATTTAACCGCACTCTCTGTTCTCTCAATTCCATGAAGTCCGCGTCCCAGTCAAACCGCTTCCTACGAAGTCAACTGCGAGCAGGAAGCTATAAATTGTTCGCACAATTGCGCGAGAACAGTCGACTCAGTTTGACTTTGTTTTACCATTGTGCTCGGGAGTCTTGTGTCTCGCATCGAGCAATTTTTGGCGTTGCAAATCGCTACGGGCGGTTTCTCTTTTCGCGGAACCCGAAATTCTGACGGGAACTAGTGGCGTTGTGTGTGGGGGTGGGGGCGGATATTCGATGAAAAAAAAGTGGAATGCGTCTTAATGAAAAAATATCGTCCCGTGTGTTTCTCCTGACATTCCTGCACATCATCGTGGTGCGTTCCGAGCGCATTCCTCTCGTCCGAAATGCGTCGGAGCTTCTCCGTGCTGTTCATGTGGTACGGAAAAAATAATCAGTTTTGATGGACGTTATCAGAATATAGTATAACATTTCAGCTCACGGCTCCAGTAAATCACATGACTTCGGTGTATCTTCCCCCACTATGAACCTCTCTCCTCACCCCCACCACCGCCCCCCCCCCCCGGTGAAAACAGATGCTGCTCCTCGGTGTGACTCCCTTCTACTCCCTCGTTCTCTCTTTTCCCTCTCCATCCCCTCCCTCCCACCCCCTCTCAACATCATCCTCGTATCATCCACAGAATTTCGGCCCGGTCTTTCTGTCTCCCCCTCCTCGTCCCCTTCCTGCCTTCCCCCCCCCCAGCGCTCTTTCTGTGTCCCTGGTGCTCAACTGGAGGCGTGCCCGCTTTTGCCCGTCCTGGGGATGTCCGTCACGGGATCCCTTCGAATTCCCGTCGCGGTGGCGAGAAGTTCACTACCCGGCCTGGTGTACAGTAGGGCGTGGGTTCGATCCGGACACTGACGCCTGCTGCTGTATATTGGGAGTTTGCATGTTTCTCTCCCCCGTGGTCGCGTGGATTTTGCTCAGGGTCCTCTGGGTTTCCCCTCCACTTCCTGGAGCTATCATTTGTGGCCAGGTTTCTTCTGAGCTTACACAACTCAGTGGACCTTATGTGGTGAAAGGAAAATACACTAGTGCATAGTTTACTCATCTTTCCAGTGCTCTACCAAAGGTAAAATAATAGCATTTTCTTTCCAAACCGCGTGTACAGCTAATAATTGTGGTTTAAAAAAAATACAAACTTTGAACGAAATCCAGACATTCCAGTGGCAATCGCATCAGAGCATCACCAGGCCGATGCACACGTCTCATTCGTGAGTTGCGATGTTAAGACGCGAGCCAAAGGAGTGCGATTGTGGCCGTGCAACCCAAACTCTGTACTGCTTAGTTAAACTCCACTGAGGAGGATGAACAGCATAACTACACGAACTCTCTCTCTCTCTGTCTCTATCTGCCAAAGCCCTCTTGTCGTTTCTAGATTTGAAGCTTTCGTGACTGCAAGGATTCATACTCTTAGGTTGTTCGGTAAAGTCACGTAGGTAAAAAATAAAAAATAAAATAAATAATAATAGAAATAAAATAATAAATCACGACGTTTTGGAGGCAACACAAGTCTCCGTCATCAGGTGGGACCCTCTTATCGTGGCCAGCAGACCTCTAAATTGGCATTGAGCTCCTGAACACAATGCTCATGCGAGACGCGAGAATCGGGTGAAATCCACCACGCTGACTTTCAAGGTACCCCCCCCTCACCCCCCTTAAGGATTCGGTGAGCTGGTCGACTGAGTCGATCGTGGACCTCATCTCGGCCGATCCATGTAAGGTGACATAGTTGTTGCGATTCTTTAGAACTGATGTTTGTGTTTGGAGTGTGTTGTCCTTCCCCCGCAACTGCGATTAGCACCGTTGGCTGCGTACGACGTTGGACAAACGAACGCGTGCCAAAGTGTAAAAAGTGTTTATCCTGAGCACCAGCAAGCAGTGATTCATCTACATTAGCAGACTACTAATAATGACGAACCACTGTTTAGACCGTGCGGCCAAGTCGACTTCAGCATATGTTTGCATTGTCCTGCGGAGCAACGCCGGCGATGACACTGGAGCCAGAGAGTCTGCAAGCAAAAGCACTGCGCAGAGAACACGTGGCCACGCCGGAGAGTGACGCAGCGTGTAGACTTGACACGATAGTGACACCTTCTTGGTTCTTTCGGTAAAGTCACGTAGAAGGGCTGCTTGCGTTGTGGCCGAAACGTCGTGAGAATTATTTTATTATGTTTTATTTTTCTTATTTTATTACTTACCTTCTACGTGACTTTACCGAAAGAACCAAGAAGATGAATCCCTGCAGTCACGAAAGCTTTGAGAATTATTTTATTATGTTTTATTTTTATTATTTTATTATTTTCCTTCTACGTGACTTTACAGAAAGAACCAAGGAGATGAATCCCTGCAGTCACGAAAGATTTGAGAATTATTTTATTATGTTTTATTTTTCGTATTTTATTACTTACCTTCTACGTGACTTTACCGAAAGAACCAAGAAGATGAATCCCTGCAGTCACGAAAGCTTTGAGAATTATTTTATTATGTTTTATTTTTATTATTTTATTATTTTCCTTCTAAGTGACTTTACCGAAAGAACCAAGAAGATGAATCCCTGCAGTCACGAAAGCTTTAAAACGATAGTGATACCGCGTGCAGATTTGACACGACAGTGACACAGCGTCTCGGCTCCAGATGCAGGCTCTCGTGACGCGTCCCGTGCTTAGGACAACTTCAGGACCCTGCTTTGTCGTCATCATCATGATGATTATTATTATGAATAACCCGATGCAAAGTTACAACATTATATCGTTTGGTACAGGTGAGTGCAGTGTACAGGTGAGTGCAGTGTACAGGTGAGTGCAGTGTACAGGTGAGTGCAGTGTACAGGTGAATGCAGTGTACAGGTGAGTGCAGTGTACAGGTGAGTGCAGTGTACAGGTGAGGGCAGTCTAGGTGAGGGCAGTGTACAGTTGAATGCAGTGTACAGGTGAGTGCAGTGTACAGGTGAGTGCAGTGTACAGGTGAGTGCAGTGTACAGGTGAGTGCAGTGTACAGGTGAGTGCAGTGTACACCAGGACACAGCTCGGCTCACCGAAATTATCCATGGCTGACGCTTCATAAAATGAAAGTAGTATTTATTTGAGCGAAAGTGTATTCGTAAGAGAGTTTGCAAACAACTCTATTGTCATCGCCTCGAGTAGCAGGGATTTGTGTGTAGCTTGTTGGGGTTTTTTTTTTGCGTCTGTTTAATTTGTTGTCCTTCCCCCGCATTCTCCGATGAGCACGGTTTGGCGGCCACGCACGGTGCGAAAGAAGTTCAACGCTCGGCTCGGGACACACACACGCAGGCACTAGAGACGATGTGTGCAAGAGGCGGCCCGGCACGGCCAGTTGTTCTGACTCCGCATCATCAATAAAGGGCTCTTTCAGTAACCCAGAAGAAGAAGAAGACGACGACGACGAAGAGAAAGACGATGAGGACAAAGGCGAAGACGTTATTGTATAATCAGTCGTGAATTTTTCACAGCATTCACTCGGCGCGTAGTGGAGCCGAGCGGTGTGTTTTTTGCGTTCTTTGTTTACCACGAGAATTTCAATGCAAGTTCAGATTGGCACTCACCTCGTTGGGACATTCCGTCGAGAGGAAAGACACCAGAGGTGAGACAAAGTCATTGTTATGCAAGTCCAAGTCGAGTCGCAAGTCATCAAATTCATGACTCGAGTCTGACTCGAGTCCAAGTCACATGACTCGAGTCCACATCTCATAGGTGGGACAAAGTCATTGTTATGCAAGTCCAAGTCGAGTCGCAAGTCATCAAATTCATGACTCGAGTCTGACTCGAGTCCAAGTCACATGACTCGAGTCCACACCTCTGAAAGACACCCACACGGATTCCTATCTAAAGCCTGACTCCCACCACCATCCGGCCCAGAAGAACTCCCTCATCACAACACTACACCACAAGGCCTGCTGCATCTCCGACCAGCGCCATCTAGCCAGTGAACTGGAGCACGTACACCAAGCCCTCAAGATAAATGGATACTCAGACCGCACAATCCGCAAAGCTGTAGTCCCAAGCATGGGGAGACAACCATCTGAGGACCCAATCAAAACCATCACTTTGCCATACATAGCAGGTGTTACCAAAAATATTTCCAAAATCTTAAACAAACACAAGATCCAGGTCCGATTCAATACAGTGCACAACATCCGTGATTTGATCCCATCTGTGAAGGGTGTCATTCCTGAAATGCAATACCATGGTGTCTACAAACTAAGTTGTGTCTGCAGCAGCAGTTACATAGGGTAAACGAAACGACATGTCTCGGACCGTGTTCGCGAACACAAGGCAGATTTGAAACACGGCAGAACCAATACCTCTGATCATGGTTATAACGCAGTGGGCTCGCACGATATTGTTTTTTCTGAGACCAAGGTACTCTGCAAACCTTCGGGCTACCATCGAAGATTTGTCCATGAAGCCATCCAGATATATAAACACAGAGACAATTTCAACCGAGAAGATGGGTATAAGCTGAGCAATCATTGGGAGGACGTTATTAACCAAGCAAAGTCGTCACTTGCAGTGGTGCTTCCATTCTTCCCTGCCGTTTGGCTGTTGTCTCCGACTCTCTGAGTTGCATTGCCCTGTTGGGTGCCTCTGCATTAACGGGCTGGGATCTCACTAACACGGCCACCTCTGCTCCCTTAGCCTCGATGTATCAATGGTTCTGGCTGTGTGATGGGCTGTGCGTCTCACTGGCGCGACCACCGTTGCGGTGGTTCCCTTGCGTGGACGCGCTTGCCTCTCACAGCGCAGTGGGCAGCGCCGCAGCTTGTGTTACACACAGACAAGACATTAACTTGCGAATCCCCCTAATCTCCCTGCCTAATCTCTCCCATTAACATCGTGCTAATCTCCAATTAACACAGCTGTTGTGCGCTTATGCGGGGACGATACTCTTATGCGGTGACGGAAGCTCATTTCATGCTAATCTCCCTCCCTAATCTCTCTCCCTAATCTCTCCCATTAACACAACTGACGTGCTTGCGTCCGGGGATAGAATTCCTTTCCAGCTCAGACCCCGCTTGCTTGCCCATCATCACATATATAACCTCTTGTTGTAACAGCTCTCTTGCTGGTTCAGCAGTTCCACTGCTGGATTATTATTTTTTTCCGCCTGAGGACGACCGCTTGTGTTGTGTTGCGATCGAAACGTCGTCATATATTATTTTTTGTTTTATTTTATTCTTCTACCTACGTGACATTACCGAAAGAACCAAAGAGTGTGAGTTCCAAGTTTCCTCCCAGCGAATTCGACTGCGTGTGATGTCACATTTCAATTTAGCGGAATAATATCACAACGCAAAGGCAACAACAACAGCCATAAATAACATACCGCCAACTGCAACACATGTTAAGTGCTCGGCGCAAGTCCCCGCTTCCTCATTCTCGTGGCGAGAATCCCGATGGCGGTAGTCGCGTTAGCAGGGAGACAATCAGGCGACCGACCCCGTGCCACCGCCGGTGATTGAGTGAGCGAGCGAGTACTCTGCGCTGGGCCTGAACGATTAATCGATTACAAATCGATATCGCGATTTGAAACAATGCCATTAGCGAATCGCAAAGGCTGCGATTTTGTTTTGCGATTTGAAAAGTCCTGTTACTTTCTTGTTGGAATTGTTTTTTGTTATTATAACTTTATTGAGGTAACTTAACAATTGTTCTATGTTTGATTGTTCTATTTCAATTAAACCATATTAATAAATACATGTCGAAAGCAATTATTATCTTTTAAGTTCTCATCCTTGCATTCGAATATATAGAGCAGTTAATATTTTGATGGTATCATGTGGTAATGCTCCATCACACGTTTTAAATTTATTACAATATTGAACTGAAGCTTGACTTAAAAAACATTTTAATCGCGAATTAAATCGCAATCGCAATATCTGTCACAAAAATCGCAATGAGATATTTCCCCCAAAATCGTTCAGCCCCACCCCGTACCCTGGCACGCGTTCGCTCGACGTGTTAGACCAGGTTCTGTGTCCCTTTGCTTGTGGGCGGGGGTGGTGACCGAGGGGGGGGGGGGGTTGGGGCTGAGGACCCGGTGACAGGGGGGCTGGCTGGTTGGTTGAGGGGAACGGGGGGGGGGGGGCGGTGGTGTTTGACTTTTAAAATCCAATTTTACCTGCTACCAGCAGCAAAGGCAGCGAAAAATCAAACAATTATGGTACAGATCGCCTGCGTGCGCATCGTGCGTACACAATCATACGTACGCGACGGCGTATTATATACACCGTGGTGTATCGCGAGTATGCACGCCACGTGGCATCACGTGGAGGGTGACACGGGGCGATTGAACCCAAGACAGAGAGAGAGAGAGAGACGGTGAGAACAAGAACGCCGTTCACATTGGGGCACGAGAGAGAGAGAGAGAGAGGTGGGGTAGCCACAGTTCCGGAGTTCATCAGCGGTTCGCAAACCACTCTGACCGTCGACGAAAATTCAGATGACAATACTTCGCTGACCTCGTCAAGGAGCCTAAATCCATCACGCGAACTGCGGTCATCCTCGCAGTAGCGACGGGTTTTATTTGACCACCGAAAGAAGACGGCGGTCAGCGCATCGCGCGACGCTTTCAGATAGCGCTTCAGCGGCCGTCTGGAACGTTCTTCCGATATTGGGAAACCACCGGGAGCTGTGCACTTTTAAATCATCTCGATTTTTAGACTAATTTCTTTAGAAACAGCTTTTTTGTGTTTAGTTTGTTGTCCTTCCCCTGCACCTCCGATGACCACGGTTAGCTACGTCCGGTGCGAAATAAGTTCAATGTACATACTATATATGTTTACGTGGAAGACACGGGACGAAGTTCTGTTTGTATATGTTTCTTTGTGAGTGACCAAGCGTAGGCGCGTTTAATAGACGAGTATTGTCAGCTTGTGTTTGTTTTAGCACGCTTGGTAGTATTTGCCGACGCACAGTGCAGATGCTGCACTGTTCACGTTGACCCTGCGTCACGGCGCTGGGAGAACACGCATATTGGGCGCTTCCCAGCCCCGGGAAACAATTGCAGCGTTGAGAAACTCTTTGTGCAAGGCCTCTTTTGTTTATACACTAGATTTACATTTAACAAAAATTAACCCGTAAAAACAAAGTTTTTCACTATAAATCCTTTATATGCGTGGCGGCTAGAGTCCTCTCGTCCTCTGGCTTGAGATGGCTGCCACCTATGGGTCAGATGATTGCCTGCCACCATTAAGCAATTGGTAATTAAATATATATTTTTTTCCTAAAAAGCGTTAAGTTATGGAAAAAAATTTTCACGAAAATAAATTGTCACGCACAACGAGTCTGTGTGCAAAATCTCAGCTCGATTGGATCACGGGAAGTGGGTTAAAAAACGACCGAAAGATTTGCACGGTCGTAAGCGCGCAAGCAAGCAAGCAAGTTAACTTAATATAAAGGATTTAAAAATAAAACGCTATTTATCTTGAAATAATCATTCATGTCAATTTGTAACGTGCCGCGCAGTACTCGCTCACTTTTGAAACGAGATAACTGCTCAAGAGGCGTGAAGAGTGATCGCGAGCCAGCAGGAAGGGAAGCAGGCACGCGGCAAGCCGCCCCAAACAATATTTGCCAAGCTCTGCGGTCCTCTGTGTACATCAACGTGTTATCGGCCAACGTACGTGGCGGGGAACCCGCAGTTGCCCCGGAGACAATTCCGCGCGTACGAAGGGGGGGGGGGTGACACAATCCCGTACAGATGGGCATGAACTTTCGTAACATTTTCTGCGATTCGCCAAGCTTCGCCTCCACAGCGCCAGATACCAGACGTGCCACACAGCCCCCCACTGCCCGGCTGAAACCGATCGGTGCTGTGCTGGCTCTGGTCAGCGTTAAGCCCACGAATGTTACGTTGGCAATGTGAGAACGGTGACTCCAGCACCGCGTTAAATTGTGCAGCTGTCGTAACCGTGGCTCTGCATCCTGTAACACTTGTGCCGCAGCAATATCGTCATCAGCCATGATCAATCCACTGCTGGATGAAGTTCCTCCCCGATCGGTCGCCGTCTCTCACGACCATGCCGATGTAATAATCATCGACCCAGCCCATTCCATCGCTCCATCTCTTCGATGGACGACCTCTAAGATACGCGCCATTCCCTCGGCTGCCATGCTGCCATGATTCCTGACCATCGCCTTCAACCTTTGTAGCCATGACGATGTCCTGCCCAAAGCCCCTTACTTCAATTTCGATTTAAAGCTTTCGTGACTGCAGGGATTCATCTTCTTGGTTCTTTCGGTAAAGTCACGTAGAAGGGAAATAATGTATTTTATTATGTTTTATTTTTATTATTTTATTATTTCCCTTCTACGTGACTTTACCGAAAGAACCAAGAAGATGAACCCCTTACTTCACTCAACCAATCTTAGATGCCGTCCTTTACTTGCGCGTGCTTTCTAATCCACGTGGCTCCTATCGCTGTCTCTCAGTCTAATTCCCAGCCTGCGTCTCCCCGTGCGTCTTTGCGCACCTCGGATTAGCAAGGTTGGCTACGTACGGTGCGAAAGAAGTTCAACATACGTACGTTTTCAGTTTTGTTTGTTCAATTTTCTTTGCCCGTACACCGTTTTTTTTTCGTTTGAAGCACGTGTCATGCCAGCAGGGTGATCCGCACTGCGTGCTGCTTTTGACACGTGACGGAGCCGTCCATATCAGTGGTAATATTTGTTTAGAGAACAGGCCCTGCTGCGGTCTGTTTAAACACGGCCACAGTGAGCTCCTGCTCCAACGAGCGGTGAGGCGCCGTTCATTGCCTCTGTTTGACACGACCGAGCCAGTGGTGGAGTTTCCACATTCTCCTGTCGGGGGGAGGGGGGGGTGAGTCTACCCGTGGGATAACCGCTGTTGACTCCCACACAGAGTGATTCTTTTGCATGTCCACCCCCGGAAGGGAAGGGCTGATGGGCTGAGTCGACCCCCCCCGACTCAACCAGTGATGTGGGCTCGCCAGGCGATGGATATCCCCTCCACCATGAACGTTCGACCCGTTCTCGCCTCTCGCCTCACAGTCGCATCCTCGCCCTTAAGACCCCATCTCTTTTCACTTTCTTCATATTTTGTTTACTTTACCCTTCGGGTTTTTATTTTGTTGCATTTGGGTCGGTTTAAAAAAAAATCACGAACCTTTAATGAGCTTATTTTTGTTTTACTGGCTTCATTTTATTATTCTACTTAATTTACTTTATTTCTGTCTTGCAGCTCTGTCCAGAAACTCTGTGCCCTGCGGGTAAAAAAAACCGCTGCTTTAAAAGTGTAAAGTAATATTGTGATCACGTATAATTGTTATTGCCGCTGAGCCGCGTTTGGCCCCCGTGTTTACCTCTAAACCTGATGAGTATTTTGTTCGGGGCTACCGCGTTAGGCCGCCGGGGCGAGGCCTGGACGCACGGCTGCTCCAGGCGGACTGTGTGACAGCAGCGCAAGTGAGAGAGCGGCTATCTTATCGGCGGTTGTGCGATGCGGACAAATGGAAGCCAAATGGGCCGCTAATGCGATGGAGACGCGCGCTTTCGGAGGAAGCAGCCGCGGTTTCTAATTGCGTTGGGCGTAAATTGCGCGCGCCTAATCGATGGCGGGCGAATATTAAACCATCGCCGCTATCTGGGTCCGTAAGTGCGTCTGCCCGTTGTCGGGACGATGGTCTTCGTGCATTGTTGAGTCAGAGACGGAGAGAGAGGAGAGGAGCTCATGCTCCTAATGAAGGCCACGTGCCGCTCGCCCGTGCCGGAGAGCGATGGGAAAAGGGGCTGCGCGGTGCGGAGGATGTTCGGAATTCCTCGGAAGAAATTTAAAAGGAACTGGCATCGAGATCTGCATCCAAGTTTAATTAATGTATGTGGTGATGGGTGTAGTGGTGGTAGTGGTGGTGATGGTGATGCTGCTGCCTTAGCAGTGGCACACAATCAGAGTGAACAAACAAACATTGGACTCGTTCGTCAAATAACGCTGCGTGGTCTGAAATAGGAAAACACACACACACACACTTGTAATGGGTAATGGCGCCTTCTTCACAGCAGTACTACGACATATTTGAAAGCCAAGTGACGGATGCAGGTGAGACCGAATGCAATGATGCTGTTGCTTCGCTCAGTTGGCAGTGGCTCACAAAAAGAGGCCGCGATGTACGTCGAACTTCTGTTGCACCGTACGTTGACAACGGTGCCCATCGGAGGCGCTCTGCTGTCACGTCGATCGTGGCGAGAAAACGCGGGGGATGCAATCGGCCCTTTTCACGATGTTGGACGTGGATGTTAGCGACCTCGCCTGACATAGCGACGAACCTGCGGTCGATTCAAGGGTTAACGAGCGAATAACTGACAGCCCATCCGTATATTAACCAACATCAAGATGTCCTCAACGCCTCCCATTACCAAGCGACTGATGATATATTTTCGTGAAATTTATGACCGCGTTTTGCAAATTGATTTTTTATTCTTCTTGACTTTGCAATTAGCCCGGGCGAGAGAAAACTTCCGCCCAACTCGGAAAGCATCAGAGAATCAAATCTCCTCTTCGCTGCTCTTAGAGGCCAAGCAGCTTTGAGCCCGGTGAGCACTCGGCATGGGTCACCGCCACACCATTCGGGCTTGCCAGGTGCTCTAGGCGTGGGGCTTGCCAGGTGCTCTAGGCGTAGGGGCTTGCCAAGTGCTCTAGGCGTTGGGGCTTGCCAGGTGTTCTAGGCGTTGGGGCTTGCCAGGTGCTCTAGGCGTGGGGCTTGCCAGGTGCTCTAGGCGTGGGGCTTGCCAGGTGCTCTAGGCGTTGGGGCTTGCCAGGTGCTCTAGGCGTGGGGCTTGCCAGGTGCTCTAGGCGTGGGGCTTGCCAGGTGCTCTAGGCGTTGGGGCTTGCCAGGTGCTCTAGGCGTGGGGCTTGCCAGGTGCTCTAGGCGTGGGGCTTGCCAGGTGCTCTAGGCGTGGGGCTTGCCAGGTGCTCTAGGCGTTGGGGCTTGCCAGGTGCTCTAGGCGTTGGGGCTTGCCAGGTGCTCTAGGCGTGGGGCTTGCCAGGTGCTCTAGGCGTGGGGCTTGCCAGGTGCTCTAGGCGTTGGGGCTTGCCAGGTGCTCTAGGCGTGGGGCTTGCCAGGTGCTCTAGGCGTGGGGCTTGCCAGGTGCTCTAGGCGTTGGGGCTTGCCAGGTGCTCTAGGCGTGGGGCTTGCCAGGTGCTCTAGGCGTGGGGCTTGCCAGGTGTTCTAGGCGTTGGGGCTTGCCAGGTGCTCTAGGTGTTGGGGCTTGCCAGGTGCTCTAGGCGTGGGGCTTGCCAGGTGCTCTAGGTGTTGGGGCTTGCCAGGTGCTCTAGGTGTTGGGGCTTGCCAGGTGCTCTTGGGGTTGGGGCTTGCCAGGTGCTCTAGGTGTTGGGGCTTGCCAGGTGCTCTAGGAGTGGGGCTTGCCAGGTGCTCTAGGCGTGGGGCTTGCCAGGTGCTGTAGGTGTTGGGGCTTGCCAGGTGCTCTAGGTGTTGGGGCTTGCCAGGTGCTCTAGGCGTGGGGCTTGCCAGGTGTTCTAGGCGTTGGGGCTTGCCAGGTGCTCTAGGCGTGGGGCTTGCCAGGTGTTCTAGGCGTTGGGGCTTGCCAGGTGTTCTAGGCGTTGGGGCTTGCCAGGTGTTCTAGGCGTTGGGGCTTGCCAGGTGTTCTAGGCGTTGGGGCTTGCCAGGTGCTCTAGGCGTGGGGCTTGCCAGGTGTTCTAGGCGTTGGGGCTTGCCAGGTGTTCTAGGCGTTGGGGCTTGCCAGGTGCTCTAGGCGTTGGGGCTTGCCAGGTGCTCTAGGCGTGGGGCTTGCCAGGTGCTCTAGGCGTTGGGGCTTGCCAGGTGCTCTAGGCGTGGGGCTTGCCAGGTGTTCTAGGCGTTGGGGCTTGCCAGGTGCTCTAGGTGTTGGGGCTTGCCAGGTGCTCTAGGTGTTGGGGCTTGCCAGGTGCTCTAGGCGTTGGGGCTTGCCAGGTGCTCTAGGTGTTGGGGCTTGCCAGGTGCTCTAGGCGTTGGGGCTTGCCAGGTGCTCTAGGCGTTGGGGCTTGCCAGGTGCTCTAGGTGTTGGGGCTTGCCAGGTGCTCTAGGTGTTGGGGCTTGCCAGGTGCTCTAGGCGTTGGGGCTTGCCAGGTGCTCTAAGCGTCGGGCTTGCGAGGTGTGGCCAGGAGACGGCCGTGCTGAGTGTTTGCCCCTCGTTGACAGCGCCGTGGGTTCTCCAGTTTCCTCGCACGTGAAGCCAAACTCCAGTGAATTGAATTGACAACGCAGCACCCTCCAGAAAAAAAAAACATTGACACTCAGTGTGACCTTCATGGCAAAAAATAATAGACATCTACTCTTATTATTATTGTTGTTGCTGTTGTAAAAATACCGAAGCCTTTATTTTCCGGCAATGCATCACAACATTGTAATTGAAACGGCCTGCAGATGAGTAACCTGAGTTCGATATCCTGCCACGGCTAACATCAGCAGCACGTGATCTGCACCAGTCCTTACCCCCTCCCCCAGCACCCCCCATCCTTCCCTTCTATTCTATTCCGGGTTTATATAGCGGCCTTTCATCCTCTTTCACAAACCCACACTGAGCAGCGCGGTGAAATGTGGTCAAACAGCCCCTCACCACCGACAGGGCATGGGAAGGCCTAGACGTGGCGGTGGGTTGACAGTGGTCTGCGGATCACCATCAACTCTTCGAGTGTGCCGCGAGCATCACGTCAATCGCTTGATCATTCACACGCGCTGGGGGCTCTGTGTACAATCGCTCAAGATGAAGCGCGCCGAGAGAACGCTGCAGCACATACTCTTTGGTTCTTTCGGTAAAGTCACGTGTAGGTATAAAATAAAATAAATTACGACGTTTCGATCGCAACACAAGCGGCCGTCCTCTTCACGTTCTGCAGATGTAAGTGCCACTGGCTCGTCGGGTTTTGCAGATGCAGATGCCACTGATGCTTCGTGTTCTGCAGATGTAGATGCCACTGGTTCTTCACACTCTGCAGATGTAGATGCCACTGGTTCTTCACGTTCTGCAGATGTAGATGCCACTGGTTCTTCACACTCTGCAGATGTAGATGCCACTGGTTCTTCACGTTCTGCAGATGTAGATGCCACTGCTTCTTCACGTTCTGCAGATGTAGATGCCACTGGTTCTTCACGTTCCAATATAATCCAGCAGTTCTGCCTGAGGACGACCGCTTGTGTTGCGATCGAAACGTCGTGATTTATTTAACTTTCTACCTACGCGACTTTACCGAAAGAACCAACGAGTATGGATTCCTGCAGTCACGAAAGCTTCGAATCAACGCTGCAGCAGTTTCCCTCTCTCCGCTGCGATGATGTCAGCACTGCAGGCACGCACGACACATCACCGACGCCCGCGAAAATCCGGCCGAGGCGCTCTCCGCTCCACGTCAGAGGGTTCGCTCTCTGCGCGGAGGGGGACGTCGCGGAATCCTCAAGAGGCGCCGCGAAAAGTTGTGACTCCTTCAACCCCGGCACTCCACGAGCGTGGGTTGACTTTGTAGCTCTCGGCAAAGGTCACGGGAGAGTGGGAAGGGGAGGGGAGGGGATGGGATGGGGATGGGGAGGGAGGTGGACGGGGGAGACAGGTGACAGGAACGGGGTCTCGCGGACGCAGTGGCGCGCAGGGGATTCTATTCTCTCCAGAAATTATTTTCTGTGTTTGTGTTTTACGCGAAGTACTTGCTCTACTGCCCCGCCACCCGCCCCCCGCCACCACCCACTTCGTATGTACGTAAATTATGTATGTGACGTATGATACTCCTGCTGTTATGGAGTGACTCATGCTGCCAGCTATGGCTGCAAAGTTTGGTCGTACATGTTACTGTGTATTGTTATGATCACTGTTACATTGTTTTTCTAGCTTTGTTTTAGTGATTTCGAAAACGTATGGTTTAGCCATGTTTGTCTGTTGCAGTACAGAGTTAACCTAAACTGTCTTATGGTTGTTATTGTTTAATTTGCATCCCACTGAGATTTTTGCACACAGCGTTGATATGCGTTGTTTATTTCTGGAAGACTTTGCTGTTTTCTCCTGGATTTTTCTGTTGCGCGTAGTCACTTTAAGATGTTCTTTGTTCATGTTTTTGCTTGTTGCGGTTGCACCCGAGTCAAGATCCGCATGGCTCACAGGGCTACACCGAATACATGCAACTGAAACTGAATGTATGTTGCACCGTCAAGTTGACACAGCAGGGGGCACAGGTGGTGCATCGGTCAGTCATCTCAATCAGTCGACCCGTGGCACCTGCTGGGTCTGCCCCGTGACCTCGTGCCGGCGGGCGTTCGACACTTCACGTGGCTTCAACGCGCACCTAGCCTGGCACAGGCGCCGCGGTTTTACGCACCGCATAGAGCCGACCGTGCCAATCGGAGGTGCGGACTTTGATTGCGATCGCGCTGTCACGCGTCGTGTCACGAGGCCGACCGCTACGTTCGAGTTCGTGGAGACGTCGTTCATTTGGACGCGCAGTGCGTTACCCCACGTGTCTACAGACCTGCCCGCGGAAGGAGATGTCATCGAACTACTTCAGAGAACGCTTTTGAATGATCTTCTCAAGCGATGCACTCGAGGGCACTGAACTTTACTCCTGCAAGGGAAGAAAGTTTGTTGCGTGACAGTTAAATTGACCTTTCTAATTCTCCGAGCCGGACTCTAACCAAATGAAGTTCAAACATCTAATTTAACGTGATGGGGTGATTTTTTTTTGTCGTGCGGTTATACAACCGACACGCTGCGAATGAGCCGATAATTAAATTGATTCTTGAACGGAATAATCGTTGCCCCCGAATCGTGACAATTTAACAGATTCGATGGTGGAGTGGGGGGAGGGGAGAACGAAGAATCACATGCCTAAGCCTGGCATGAAGACTAACCTTGAGCCTCTTGCCAACTTTTGAGTCACTCCCAATAGCAAAACAAAAACATCTGGTATCAGAGCCAAGGATCCTTGATTACTTTTCCTGACTCCTCTATCGCCCTAGCCCGAAAGGGAATGTCACGGTGATAGATCAGTTCCCCTCCGTATGCGTGCGTGCGTGTGTGCTCAGCGTCGTGTTGCCAAAACAAAAACAACAGCCCTTACTGTAAACAAAAAGCAATTTGCTGTGAGTCACTCGTATTACTGCGAGAGGTTTTAAAAGCGCCGCAGCTCCCACTCGAATTGCCACGGACGGAAGAACTAATTTTAGCATCGCTACGCGGCGGCCGCTCTGGGCTCCGTGGCTCGCCCGGGCGAACGCACGCGGCACGCACGCGAGCCAGAAGCGCGCGTCCCCGCGGGCACGAAGGTGTCACGCGGAGGCGCGCGCGTGCGCCGCGGGGGCGCGAGGGTGCCACGCGGAGGCGCGCGCGTGAGAGCGGGGGGGGGAGGTGTACGAAGGCGGAATCGCTGCCGCCGCTTGGCGCCGGCGTCGCTCAGGAGCACACGTACACCACGCCAAGCAGCACGAGGTTGCCGACAATGGCGATGACTGCGAGCCACGCGCACGCCCGGCTCCGCCAGGCGGCCTCCATCCCCGTTGCCCCCACGGCACCGCCGCCCGCGACGCCACCCAGGCTGGCCAGGCCAAACGAGCGTTGCCGGCCGGACAGGGGCGGCCACGGGATGATGAAGATTGACGGTCGCCGTGGGCTGTAGTTCCGGGCGATGGCGAAGCCGTGTCCTTGCGCGATAGACGTCCCGACCATCGCTGGGAATTTCTGCGCGTGGGAAAGCGTGGCTCACGATTAATCGTATAGTTCGTTTTTTTTTGGTATTAAAATGTTTTAACTGGGAAGGTGAGAGCCCCCTGATTTGGTGAAACTGCACAAGCCCCGGCTCCACGCTTCAGAACCCACGTTAGTCACGGTTGGGCGCTTGAACCCAGGATTCAAACCCAGGGACTCAGCATTGCCGGCTCAGTGCTCTGAGTCCTGAGCCAGCCAGCCACCTCTTGATCCTCACCGAAAACAAGGAAGAGAAAATCCCCCGCACCGTCCGGTGTGGTGAAGCAAGGTCAAATAAACCCGTGACCCCGCACGACCATGGAAGGCCCTCGTCCGGCAGTGGATTGACAAAAGGTTCGTGCGTGTAATCCACACCAGATGTGATAACACGCGTCAATGTGATCCAGCACTTGCATGCAAGGGTTGGTGACTCTAACAGACGGAACTCCACGTTCCTATGTCGGGGGCGTCGCTCTCTGTAATAAAGCGAATACTGTGGTTGTCCCACAAAACGGTACTCATTTTATTGACCTAGATGAGCCGAGTCCCAAACCAGGTGTGTTTTGTTTGTACTCGTGCCAATCAATGCACGTGGCCTGTAATACAGCACTGTGGAGGCAGCCACGTTTGGTGGGTCGCACGAGCGCGAAACTCCCTTTCCGTTGGCGTCGAGGGTGAGTCATGATAGCCCCTGACTTGCGAGTCGAAGGCGGTACAGCAAAGTGTGGACCGCACCGGCATCGAACGTTTCCCCCTCTCGCGTGTCACTTTTCTCGCGGGTGCTCCAGTTTCTTCCCGTATGTAAACACTCATCAATTGGCCAAGAACAACTTCGTAAATAGGGAACCGCAGAACTTGGAGAGGGCGGAGTGGCGGGGAAGGGGTGGATGGAATTCGGTATTGGCTCGAGCGCGTGGCTCAGGGTTCCTTTTCGCGTCTCAGAGTCGTCCTCTCTCTACGAGGTGCGAGCGACCTCTGGGTGCGGCACGGTGCAAACTAAAATACAATTTCACCAAAATAAGTAATATTTAAAAATACTTTTTTAAAACACGCTTTAAGGAAATGTACCGTACGAGTAATGGCAGAATTCCAGGAAGTGGCCGCAAAGCTTGCCATAACGTAAGTGGCCGTAGTCAATTACAGCCAACGTCAGTTGAGCGTGGACAATTAGACCCAAGCCGAAACATAACAGAAACAAAGATGGTTTAATCTTTTTTTTTTATGATAGAATATAGTATTGTCATCAGTATGACATAAGTATACCAAGTTTGCAGTCGATAGCACATTGGGAAGTAGGTTAAATTTGAGTTACAAGATTTGAGGATACGACAACAACAACAACAACAGATAGAGTGAATTGATAGAAAGCGTGTAAAAAGAAACCCCGCAGCGCAACAGACAGCCAGATTGACCCGACCGAGGCTGCTATGAAATATGTGAAAGATGGCATCGAGTCACGAAAGCCCTCCCGGCGTGAACCGAGATTTTGGCGTCGGCAGCTCTCCGGAGTGGATGAGCTCACCGCTGTTTGGTTGCGAGTTTAAAATGTTAATGTCGGAGCGTCGGCGGCGAGAGCCGAGCGTTTTTGCTTATTCATGGTGGCAGCTGAGAGTGGAAATGGGATGGTAAACAATTAAACAGCCCACGCACTCGCACGGCACCGCGACCGTCTCCCTCGTGGTATCGACGGGGAGGGAGGAAATAATAATAACATTAACACATTTTTTGCTCCTGGGTAGTAAGTGTTATTTCGTAATTGCTTATGCCTAAAAAGTATAGAAAATGTGTTATTATTCCCCGCAATCTTTGATTTTGTGACCAGGAAAGTGATATTTTGAAATTAACCTTTTTTCAATGAGAAAACGGGCGAATTTGTGTCTTTTCGTTCACATAAAGTCAGAAAAAAAACCCACATATGAATAAAAATGAACATGTATGTATACTAAAGTAAGATAAAAATTACAACAAAATATTTAGAAGTGAGTAGTTTTTCGAGATTTACGATTATACTGTAAATCACTTTCACGAATCAGCCCCCAAATGTAGTCTCCCATCATGTTCTCGTTATACTGTCCTTGGTAGCGGCGTTCAAAGTCCAGCATATCCTGGTAGAAACGCTCGCTTTGCTCCTTCGAGTACGCTCCCATGTTCTCCTTGAATTGATCAAGATGAGCATCAAGGATATGGACGTTGAGGGACATCCTACAGCCCATTGTGCCGTAGTTCTTCACCAGAGTCTCAACCAGCTCCACATAGTTTTCGACCTTGTGATTGCCCAGGAAGCCACGAACCACTGCGACAAAGCTGTTCCAAGTCACTTTCTCCTTACTAGTGAGCTCCTTGGGGAATTCATTGCACTACAGGATCTGTCTTTATCTGTGGTCCGACGAAGACACCGGCTTTGACCTTTGCCTCAGACAGCTTAGGGAAGCAGTCTTGAAGGTACTTGAAGGCTGCCGACTCCTTATCTACAGCTCTGACAAAGTCCCAATTTGATGTGCAGTGGTGGCATCAGCACCTTCCAGGGGTCCACCAGTGGTTCCCACTTGACGTTGTTCCTCCCCACAGAGAACTCGGTCCGCTGTGGCCAGTCCCGCCTGTGGTAGTGCGCCTTGGTGTCTAAATCTTTTGTAGTCATTTTATTATTACTTTAGTATAAATACATGTTAATGTTGTTGTTTTTTTCTCACTTTATGTGAATGAAAAGACACAAATTCGCCCGTTATCTCATTGAAAATAGTAAAATTTCTAAATATCACTGTCCTGGTCACAAAAGCAAAGTTTGTGGGGAATAATAGCCATTTTCTATACTTTTGAGGCGTAAGAAATTACGAAATAACTTTTACTACCCAGGAACGAAATTTTTTTGTTACACAGTGTAATCAGCGCCGGCGCTCTTCCTGAACACGAACCATCACACGCAACGACACATACCTGGACTGTCAAGAAGGTAGACTCCAGCTGTTGTGTCGGGCAGTGCATTGCGGTTCGCGGGCCTCTCTCTAGCTGGTCGCTTAAAAAAAAAACCGCAGACAATTCTCCTACAAAAAAGTTACCAAAAGAAGGTTTTTATAAATAACTTGTATTCCGAGACCGACTGATTCGCTCGTTGTGTAGCCAGCATACGGAGCTTTTAGGCGCGATCGGCAATCGTCGTTTGTCACTGCCGGATTTGTTCAACTGTTTCTTTCCTGGTAGCGCTTGCAGCAGCACTGGCAGCAACATCAGCAGCAGAACGAGCAGCACTAGAAGCAGAACTGACAGTACCACAAGCACCAGCACCAGCAGAATTAGCAGCACAAGCAGCAGCAGCAGAAACGGCATCAGTAATAGCAGCGGCACCAGCAGCAGCGCTTGGCAGCAGAAGGAACAGCAGCAGCCGCGGTAGTGTGGAGCGAGATACGTGTGGTCGGTAGAGGACACACAGACACACGGTGCGCGGAGCCTCCTCCACCGCACCACAAACACCCAAAGTGCGTTGCTTCGTCTGCTCTGGTCACAGTCCCAAATGGCCCAAATCGCATCCGCACAAACCATGCGAATACCTGATGCACAAATGAGAAAATAAATTTGAAAAAAAAAAACTTTCCAGCGTGCGACTGTGGCCATCCAGAACGCGGAACGACGCAATGCCCCCGATCCACAAATACGACGGTGGCATCGCGGCGAGACGCTCCTGCTGCCGCTGGCGCGGTCGTCTCGGCTCTACCGCTCTGAATGCGCAGTGGAAATTGTGTCTCTGCGTCTGCATCGGCAGCCGTACGGAAGAAGAAGGCGACGATAAGCCCACGGCTCACTGACCTCCAGCAACAGTAGCAGCAGCAAGTCGTGTACTACTGGTGGTGTTGTGTTCAGAGTGGGAGGGCGTGAAGGGCATTTAGGGCATGCGGGAGGAAGGCGTGAGAGAGGGAGAGAGGGAGGGAGGGCATGAGGGAGGGAGGGCATGGAGGGCATGGGGTAGGGAGGGAGGGCATCGGTGAGATAGAAAGAGAGGGGGAGACATGATTTAGGGAGCGCATGATTGACGGAGAGCGTTACAGGGGCAGGAAGAGCATGAGTGAGATATGGAGGAGGGAGAGAAAGAGGGCACGTCTCAGGAGTGTTGGGCACTGCGGGGAGAGTGGGCAGCGATGTAGGGGGGGGGGGGGGGCGCGGGGTGGGGTGGGGGGGATAGGCGATGCAACGATGCAAATGAATTTGGCGCGTGGGGAATCCATCCGCAAGCGGCGAAGTGAACGGTGAAATGCGACGGGACAGCCGCTCTGGATAACGGCGGCTGCAGCAGCAGCAGCAGCAGCGGCGACGGCGGTAGCAGCAGCGGTCACGAGTCATTTGTTCTATTGCGAATTATTGGGAGGGGTTGGTTTCTGTTGTTGTTTTTGTATCGTCGGTAACACTAACACGAAAACGAGATTATGGACATGTCGGGGGCCAACGGCTCTTCTCTTCACGACACGTAGAATCGAGAATGGGGCCGCTGTTCGAAACGTCGCTTGTCGCGAAATCTCGCATTTCGGGTCATAGTGTTGGTTCACGGAATTGAGGCGTTATTGGCTGTGGCGAGTACACCACAGCCAATGCAGCAGCAGCGGCAGCGGTGTCAGCGGCGCAAGCGACTCGTTCGTTCCGTCGCAGCAGCTCGTAGCCGCGGCCTCGTCACAAATAATCGCGATCCGCCACGCAGCGGTCGACCCCCGCACTCCGCGCGCGCGTCGTGGTGATGCCGAACTTGGTGATGCCGTGGGTTCGTGCACGCGATGCCCAAGTCGCCCGCTGTGGCGATCCTCGCCGCGAGGGAAACTTCGGGGGTGGAGGTGGTGGGGGGGGGGTCTATAACGAGATGAGCGTTTGTGATGGAGCACCGCAGGGCATTAAACGTCGCACGCAATGACCAGCTACCGGTGGTCATTGCGTTCGTGTTGAACCGGACACTCACAGGTGGCGAACGGCGAGCATTTGATTCGTGGAGCAATGTCGCACGCTCACGTGTCCAGAGCGTCATCATCGTCATCGTCACCATCAGCCATGGTCAGTCCACTGCTGGATGATCATTTCAATCCGCTGCCGGCGGCACCGCCAAATCTCACGTTTCCCGCGGTGCAATAATCGATGACAGCACTTGCACACACAGTTATTTGATCGCTCCATCTCCTTCTCGGTGGCGGACCCTATGAGACGCACTTTGATCCGTGATTTGTCCTGCCCATTGTCCGCATTGCCCTCGAGCTATCATAATGAGTGCGTGCCGTGGCTACATCGACTACGGAGTTAAGCTGCTTTCAAAAGTTACAAAAATCCCACGTGAATAATAATGATGCGTTACAACAATGCCGCCATGTAACCAGGAGAGCGTCGCTGAGCCTCAAGACTCTCTATCAGGAGCGTGCTGCTACCATCGAGATGTTTGGCCATGAATTCCACCGGAACGAGAGGTGCTGGCTTCGTGTCGGAGGAGGAAAGCGGAGAAAATTTGAGAAAAACCATCACGCGTACGACTGGATAGCACTCAACACTCTGACGGGATGGATTCAATCCACTTGCTGTACTGCCATCTGCTGGTCATCCGAGCTCAAGGACTAAAAAAGTTTGAGAAACAAACCGCATCATTTGAATGTTTATGTATGGAGAACTTCTTTCGCACCGTACGTAACCAACCGCGCCAATCGCAGGTGCGGGCAAAGGACAACAAACGAGGCACAAGCAGCAGAGTTCTAAACAATTTCATTTTAAATCTCCATGTAAAAGTGCAGAGCGCATCTGAAAGCGCGCGATGCGGTGATTGCTCGACTCGAAATCGCGACAAGCCGATGCCATCTCTCCGACGTTGTTGTTGTTTGTTTGTTTGTTTTTACGAGTTGTGCCGCGCGTTCATTCGGCGTGCATTTCGCTCCGCGCGCCGGGATCGACGACGAACGTTGGGGGCGTCGTCGCGAAACGTCGGACGTCGTGCGCCGTTCAACTCGCGGTGCCCAACCCGAGAGCTGGACACGGCGAAGCGGCGCGACCGCGAGACCCCGAAGCGGCAGTCCGTCCAATCGTCCCCTCGCTGGGGAGGAAATTAAACCGTCGGACTCGCCAAAAAAAGACGGTGGCGGGGGGGGTGGGGGAAGGCCCCCCTTGAGCGACGAGGCCGCTTCGTCGCATTTGCTTCAAAGCGTTTTCACCGCCTCGACGGCTCTGGACGAAGGCGACGATGCTGCGTGCGCGCCGCAGACGAAGCGGGGGGGGGGTCGCTGTGCTCAAGCGGCGTTCTTCATCACAAGGTCCGCGGGCCACTGGCGGCCCCTGGTGGCCTTTACTGCGGCCCCTGACGTGCCCCCCCCTACCACCACTGACAGTACACAACATGTGAATTATTGTTGTCTCACACCCCCACCCCGATAACACACAAATAGTGGAAACACCACACCCCCCCACACACACACACCATCATCGTGCTGCTGTCAAACCCCGATGGCTTCAAATGCGTGCCCCCCCCCTCCCATCAGACTGATGATGTCTTATCGGCGAAAGTTCGCCCTACCCCCAACCCTCTCTTAACCCCTCCCCCACCCGCCCCAACAATTATTGAAGAACACTGCGCCAAACAGCGAGCGGACGTCTCTGTGAACCCGCCACCACCACCGTACAGCCACGGCGCCCCGAGGTGGTCTCCTCCACGTGGATGTGCGGCCGTCCCGTTCACTCGCTCGCCATCACCCCCCCCCCACCCCCCCGCAGTGCTGAACGCAGCCGATGTTGTCGCCACCGCTACGGTCTCGATCAACAACCGCTCGCCAAGGTCGATGCACCTCCATCGGGCCGTGCGTAACGGAGTTCGTCGGATATTCTTAGGTTCTTTCGGTAAAGTCACGTAGGTAAATAATTTAAGTTAAAATTTATAAAAGTAAAATAAAATAAAAATAAAATAAAAATCACGACGTTTCGGAGGCAACACAAGCTGGCTCATCCCCTCCTCAAGCAGTATATATACGGGGTAGTATCTCTTGGAATTTCTCATTTACTTGATACAGCAAGCGTGCTGTGACGGTTCCACCTGAAGACGGAAGCTTGTGTTGCCTCCGAAACGTCGTGATTTTTTTTTATTAATTTTACTTTTATGAATTTAAATTTAAATTTTTTACCTACGTGACTTTACCGAAAAAACCTAAGAATATGAATCCTTGCAGTCACGAAAGCTTCAAATCTGGAATTCGTCGGATTTTATTTGAATCGGCGAGCCCGTCGGTGAAAAGCAGTGGGTGCAATATTTTGTTTTGTCTCTTAGTTTTGTTTATTTAAAAAAAAATCCCCTCCCGCGCCGCCACGCGCCCATTGACCGTGGCGTGCCGGATGACCACACCACAGTGTGGTCGCGTGTAGTGGTGGTGGTGGTAGGGGGGGGGGTCGAGTGAGGATACTCCGACATCTTCCAAGGTGATTCGTCCGCCGCGGGAGAGTCGGCCAAGCTGCCGAGCGAGAGGGGCTCTGTTCGGAGCTCCCTCGAGCGGAGGCCCCTTCGACGGCAGTGGCGTGAGCGGGCAGTTACGGTGCTGTGCCTTTGCCACTTTTATACAATTAACAGACGCAAGAGTCCATCTCTCCATGTGAAATACATTTTATTATCATTATTATACAACCTATTATTGCTATAAAGGTTTTTTTTCCCCATCAGCCTTTTGGTCGTGCGGATCCATATATATATATTTTTCTAATTCAGCAGCATTTGCTCAAGCAGGCGAACTGAGCCGGTTGCGACATCGTTGGGGCGCATCCTCATCAGCAGTGCACGGTCAGACAGACAGCTGCCAGATATTGTTGGCGAGGGTCCTCCCGCCTACACGATGGGGTCCGTTCAACGCGAAAAATAAAAAATAAACCCAGAAAAAGCCAGAAAGAATATAATAATTACCAGCTAGCGTTGATGTTCACGGTTAAAACAAACGAAACGTATTGAAACGTCCATTCTCTCGTCGTACAGAAGCGTTGCTGATTTGTCCGTCACTTTATGGACTTGTAGACCAACATATCCCAGAACGGATTATATAAACTCCCCCTCCGCCGCCCGCCGCCCCATCTCTCTCTTTCTCTCTGTGTGCCGTGTGCCAGCTTGTTTGCTACATCGGTGACAAATTCGTGAACGCGTCGTCAGAATGTGGGTACAGATACAATGCGCATGCGTCGGGACTTCAAAGATGCGAAGTCTTTTTGAAAACGCACGCGTGACAGCGGCGTGTGAGACACGAGATCATCAGTAGAGGCCGACCGAAAAGTCGGTTTCGGTTTCGGCGCCGAAAGTTGGCAAATGGCCTCTTTCGGCATAGTTTCGGTTTCGGCCGAAAGTAAAATTTTAACTTTCGGTTTCGGCCAAAAGTCAATTTTAAACTTTCGGTCTGGTTTCGTTTTCGGCCTAAACCAGAAATTCAGCTTCGGTCGGCCTCTAATCATCAGCATCTCGCTGTTCACCCGTCGTCACCAGCGTGTCGGGACTCAGCACGGGGACATTATTCACGTCGTAATTACGCTGTAGAGTACACAGAACCGAATAACAGTAACACGGCACAGCCGCTCTGCTGTGACGGCTGGCACGCTGGGACTTGCCGGGAACCAGAGGCGGCCGGTTCGATTCCAATTTCCCAGCGCTGCCGGTTGGAACAATGGCGCCTCCATCCACCCTACACCGCAGCTAGTCGACACGCAGTTCGCGTGTGGCGGTGGGGTAAAGCGTGGCTACTCCCACCGATTCCAATACGGAAGGCCGGCGTGGAAGAGTAGGCCAAACATCCTCGAGACAGCGGGGCTCTCTCAAGCTCCGCGCTCTCGTTTGGAGGCCCTTCCGGCAGCAGTGGCGCGAGCAAGCAATCGCAGGGTCTGCGACTTTGCCTCCGTGGTTACAACGCGAGATGACTTGGCAGCGAAACGGACGTGTGAGGAACACGCCGTTCTCTTAGAACCCTCGCCGTGAGTCGAGGCCGAGCTCAGTGTCCATCGCCGCGGGTCACAATCAGAACCGGAATATTTATTCGTGCCGGAGGAATCCGGCGAGGGGCTGAAGTTCTTCTTCGCCGATGTCAACAGTCGACCGGCTCACGCGGCGTCTCTCTACGCGCGCCTCGCCACGCTTGTCGCCGCGGGTTGTTCGCGCTTCGAATCCAGCGGCCGCCCCTGGTTATTGCCGCGAGCGTGAGCGTCAGCCGTGGCAATACCGCTGCCGGCGCGCCGTCTGCTCCACCTACAGCGGACGTTAAAGATCCCGTGACGTTGTTGCGCAAGAGCAAGCCACCGTGCGCGGGCGCGAAAATGTGCCAAGTATGGCAAAATAAAAAAAATAACACCGCAAATTACTCGATTGTGATGACACAGCGGCAGCAATCATCGCCCCCCTAGTGGCGGGCAAATACCGCAGGTCACCCTTGGTAGAACGAGTGGCACGCAATCGCAAGGTTGTCAGTTCAAATCATGGTTGGGGTGCGGTGGGTGGGCGGGGGAGGTTGAAGTAAGCCATAACTACCATGGTCCTAAAGAATAAATCAACCGCTCCCTAGAGGAATGTGGGACATCAACCACCGGCTTAGTGGCTGTAAACATTAGATGAGCATCGCCTGAAATGCTCATTTGAGCAGCAATTCATTCCTACTCTCTCTCTCTCTATCCCCATCCGTCTCTCCGTTCGCTCAAAGAGCACGGCCGCGGCCATGTGGCTCATATGAGCGACGTCGAGTCGAGCGGTGCTGACGCGCCACGTGGCCGCGCGAGCGAGTCTCGGGATTAAATCGCGGTTGACGGAGCGCGCCGCTCGCCCGCGGTGTTCGCGGCCGCTAGACAATTTGCCGAATGAAAAGAAAATCAGAGAGAGAGAGAAAAAAAAAATCGGAGCACCGGTGATGCGGAAGACGCGGGGCAATGAGACGAATCGTCGCGGTGTGATTTAACGCCGACGGCTGTGTGAGTGGCACGCGAGCCTGTGGCAGCAGTGGGTGGATCGGTTTTGTGTGAGCCTGTTATATACGAGGCGATGACGGATCGATCATTCGACGAGTATCGGTTCTTTAAGCGGTGCGAGGTACAACATGCCAAATCGTGCGCTTGAGAATCGGATATATATATTTTTTCCGACTTGAAAAATAGTGTGAAAAATAAGATTCCTTGTAAAAGGTTGCAGTTTGGTGTTTTAACGTCTTAACACCTGGGACCTCCTTTGCCAGTACTAAAATATGATAAGAGGGATTTCCCCTTTTTTCTGGCATCAAAACAGAGTAATCAAAACAGGTGTTAAGATGTTAAAACACCAAACTGAAACCTTTTTACAAGGAATCATGTCTGCATTAACCACAATACGTGTGGTCAGAGTGCAAATTAAAAAACAAACTCTGATAATATATGGGCATTGTCCTTCAAACTGATTGGTCCACACCAGAGACAGCTTTCTTTTGAGCCTCGTCTCAAGGCGTCCTCTGATCTAACACCGTTTGAGACGAAGCTCAAAAGAAAGCTGTCTCTGGTGTGGACCAATCAGTTTCAAAGACAATGCATATATTACACTGGTCAACAAAAAAACAACTTTTTACTGGCATGGACTTTTGCAGCTGTTTTAGACTAATTTCAGGGTGCTGATTCCAAATCTGATCTCAGATTTGCTCTATCACATCTCATTTTATGCTATCGGCATACCCCATTTTCATTGATTTTACCCGAAATTAACTCTGTCACTTATGATTGCAAGTTGTTGCGAGTCAGTGACTGCTTTAGTGTTAAAATATGGTGCTGTATTTTAAGTATAGTGTGTTTATAATATAATTTTATGTAGATATCCACATTTATTAAATATTTTTCCTCCGCAGTTTTTATTGAAAATGCAATATTCGATATCTCACAAACCTGATGTGATAGACAAAAACTGATGCCAGATTTTGAATCAGCACCCCAAAATTACCTTAAAACCGTTGGAATACCTTATGCCAGAAAAAGTGTGTTGACCAGTGTTATCAGAGTATATTTTTTGTTTGCATTCTGACCACAAGTATTGTGGTTAATGCAGACGTGATTCCTTGTTAAAAGGTTTCAGTTTGGTGTTTTAACATCTTAACACCTGTTTTGTTGCCAGAAAACCCCTATTATAATAAGAATAGGTTTAATCCATTATGTCAATAAAACAGGTGTTAAGACGTTCGAACACCAAGTAGATTCCTTTTGCAAGGAATCAAGTCCGCGTTAACCACACGCGCGTGCGGTTTGGCATGCAAACACACGTGACTGTGAAGTAGTGACCTGGGTACTTGTGGTGCCCGTCACCTTTCTTACAGGCGCAAGGCGAATCACGAAGTAGCAATGGCGGCCAGTCAGCCAGTAGCGGGCGGGGGGGGGGGCTTTCCAAATGGAGTCGAGTCCAGTCGATTTTACTTTTTCGATTTAACACGTGGCGCCAGGAATTCGATGTTCAGATGTTACATTTCTCCTGAATTCTATCCCGGTTTGCGCAGCGGATCACCGCGTCTGTAGAGTCCGTGGAAGGGGACACTACAGAGCTGCTTCTAAAATCTCATCAAGTGACGTCTTTATCCGCACACTCTAGGGCAGCACTTTCTCGCGCACCATGCTGCAGAGAGAACAGTTAATCTAAGCGACGTTAAAACTAGCATCGTTTTCATTCTCAGAATGGGAATTCAACCTAACCAAGTGCAACGCCGAACATATTAAGATGCGTTTTTTTTTTCATGAACTGACCGGACTGAAACCATCAACTCACAACCACACTCGCGAACCGGTTTAATCACGGGCGGCTGATATCCGGATTGGAACCTCAGGATCTTAGCCGTGCGTGGCGGCTCAGCGCTCTGACCTCTGCTGAGCCTCCCGGCCACCTCATAATTGTCAGCTTCATGTGCCGGACAAACCCAAGCACAAATGTGGCTGCGAGCCCAGCGCGCACATCGTTACAGAGCCCCGCATCTCCGCGATTATGACGAGAGCCAGATGCGCGACGCGGAGCAATCTCCGCGCCCCCCCACCTCGCCCCCCACTCCACGTCTCCCGTGTGCTCAGCTGCGGTGCCCTCGGCTGATCCACGACGGCACATTCCGTCGCGGCACCAGTCAATATGTCAGTGGCTCGGTCGGCGTGCCGTGACCGCTGTTGTCCCTGCTGCTGTTGCTGCAGATCCAGCTGCTGTTGCTGCAGATGCTGCTGCTGCTGCTGCTGCATTGTCGTCGGCGGTTATCAGCCCAACGTCGGCGGCGTCCTGTATTTCTCAGGAGGAAAAGTTTACCGGCGTCGGTGTGTCGGTGTGTCGGTGCTTCGTCGCCGACGCCGATGTCGGCCGGCTGCTGCTGCTGCTGCCACTGCGGTGGCGGCGGCGCTTCCTCATCGGTTCGGCGAAATAAATGTCTCCCTCGACCCGTTCGCAAATGGCTTTGCCTGACGACGAGCGGACGCCGTCTGCCGAGTCGACCCAGCGCGTTCGGCCGTAGCTCTTCGCTTCCGCGCCACTCGCCTCCACCCCCTACCCCCCCTTCTTCTTCTTCAAGTCAAATCTGATGGTGCACCCGTCATGGAGAAGCAGCAGAGCAGCAGAGCAGCAGCAGCAGAATGTCTCTTCGCGTTGCCGCCACAGCTGTCACGTTGAGCCTACGGTCTGTGATTTTCTCTGCTCTTCACACTGACGCCGCATTGCCACGCGACCTCTATTTTGATTCGATAACGAACGCTATCGGAGCGAGCGGCTGCCACCCAAACGAACGCTTGGAATGGCAGACGACGAAATTGTTATCGCCAGCAGTAGCAGCAGCAGCAGCAACGATGGCAGGGGGAAGGAGAAGATCACAACAACAGCATCTTCCAAGAAGGTCAGGGTTCTCAAGTAGTTCAGAGGTCAGTTCAGAGGCTCATTGTGAGCTGCGAAATTCCGGTGCTTCTCATTGTCGGGGAGGTCGCTCGGCTCCACTGTGTGAAACAAGTTGGTCATTTTCATCTTGCTTTTCTCACTGCCGAAAGATTACAATGTCAACACGATGCGACGGCTTGCGCACCGCATGGCCGCCCGTCCGTCTGGCCATGCGTTCATTCATTCATCCGTCTGTGCGTCTGGCTCTCCGTTCATCTGTCCGTCCAAATGTCTATCCATTCGTCTCATCCATTCAGCCATCCATGCATCTGGTCGTCTGCTATTCCACACAACAAGGCCGTATTTATAATATATATATTGGGGGGGACACATCCCCCCCCCCCAATATATTGCTATAAAATAGTTTAACACGTAGGCTTTCGCGACCAATATTATTCATAATAAACGTTTTTGGGTTAGATCGCGTTATTTATAAATGTGTCGTAACCCTCCAACACCCGACACGCCCAATCTTTTGTCAACGTGACACTTTTTTTGCTGATTGGCCGTGTCAGGTGGTGGAGGGTTACAACACATTCGTAAGTAACGCGATCTAACCCAAAAACGTTTATTATGCTATAAAATAGATTTCTGTTTATATGATTGTGGTTATGGTTATACTTTATTAATCCATAATCTCTGCCATTACATACAATGAAACAAGAAAAGGTAAAAAAGAAAAAAAAGAGCAATGTAATACAATACACTATTAGACCTTCTTGTAAAAAATAAATAAAAATTCCATCCTATGTGTTAGTACTTTTTTTTATATTCTAGGCAGGAAATTCGTTTTCAAATTTAGATTTTTTTTCTGGGGGGGGGGGACCCCCATACCCCCTGGAAATGTTGACTCCATCGCTACAGCCTTGCCACACAGACATACTGTACATGAATCCGTGTGTCAGTCCATCTGTGTGGCCAGCTACCATTCTGTCTGTCCATCGAAGTATCTGCCCAATTGCCCATTCGTCCGTCTGTCTGTCTATAAATCTGTCCATCCAGTCCATCGGTGAGTCCATCGATAATTGTATCTGTCCATCCCTCTGTCTGCCCAATTGTCCATCCGTCCGTCTGTGTGCTCATCCATCCATCTGTTCACCCGATTGTCTGTCCATTCGTCCATCTATCCATGTCTGTCCGTGTGTCCACACATCCACCTGTCTGTCTGCACCATTGTCCGTCCGTCCGTGTGCCGGTCCGCACGTGTTCCTACCGTGGGGTAGTAGGGTGGGGGAGGGGGTGATGGGGGCAGCTGTCCCCAGCGTCACACCTCGTAGAAGGTGCACACGTAGACGACCACCACCACGATGATGTTGCCCACGGTCGCGCCGATGGCGATCCAGAGGCACAGCGATTCGCCCGAGAGGGGGCCCTGCTGCTTAGCGCCCGTGGCGGAGCAGGCGGCGTTGCAAGCGGCGGCGTCAGCGGCGGCGGCGTCGGCGGCGTTCGCGGCGTTGGCTGCGGAGGCAGCCGCCTGCGACGGAGGGCGAGCCGTGGCGTTGAGGCACACCACGGAGTTGTGCAGAGGCACTGCCGAGCCGCCGTTGTGACAGCGCAGCGGGTAGTGGCCTCGTGGCGACGCCATCACGGAACACTGGCGGGCGAGAAGGCGCCGAGATAAACGCAGCAGAACTGACGGAGAACGGAGAAATAAACCGCGCTACGAGCACGACCCGCCTCGGGTTCGATTCCCGCGGATTACGTCGCTGGTGGATGTCTGATCCGCCGTGCTGGGGACTTCCCTACGACGACTCCGACTTACATCCTTGCCTCGTGCGGTGCGTTACACATCGGCGTTGGGGAGACAAAGGCGGCCCGGTGTTGTTCTCAACAGAGCACCGGCTGGTGTTCCATGTCTGATTTAATCAGTGGTCGCTAACAGTGCTTGTCCCAACAGTCTGGAAGGCTGTATGGGAGATCTTTGTCTTTCTCCCTATGTATTACTGCATGCTGTTCCACGATTTCGGTTGAAATTTGTTTCCAAGATTTATTTTGTGTAAACCCCTTTTGTTTAAGTTGCTTATTGTAATCCATGTGTAAAGTACAATGGTTTTTAATAATTTTAAGTCGGTGTTTTTGTATATATATTCCGTGACCCCACCCATTGTTGTACCCGACTATTTCAGAGAATCCTAACATTGTAAAGTGCTCTGAAAAGACGCGACGTAAAATAATGTTTAATTGAATTGAAGACTGTGACAAGTGGAAATTCATGGGTAATTTAGATTCGTAGTTTTTTTTAGTTCATCACAACTTAGTCAGTCTAGCAATGCTTGTATCTGTAGATATCTACACGTATAAATTATATTTAAGCAATAACAGAGTGATGTTATACGGTACCCACTGGTATTCTATATAATCGTTATTAATTAATTCAACGTTGTCACCAAATCCAAACTTTATCTCAACGTAGCTGTCGTTCTCGCCATACCATCACGATACTCCGCAGCCAATCGGAACCCTCGCAGAGCCAATCCAACCCCCCCCCCCCCCCCCCGCGTTAGAGAATGGTCATTTAGGAAGTGGATGTCACAGAGCTACCTCCGAGATCCCTCCTTCAAGAGACTTGTGGTGGCACACGGTAGAGGGCGGAGCTTCACCCACTCGAGCTGCCGCATCAGAGCAATGATTGTCGCACGTCAGCCAACAACTGATGTTTTAATTCTCAGAGTTGTAACAAATGTAACAAATTAAAGTGCAGAACCATTTTTTTGGGGGGTGGGGTGGCTAACCGGGTTGATGCTATTAGCTTGCACCTGAGAACCCGGTTTTAATTACAGGTGACTGAAACCTGGACTCGAACCCAGGCTCATCAGCGGTGCCAGCTCATCGCTCTGACCTCAAGCAAGACCCACGCGGTCACCTCATCAGATCTCTGGCGGTCGTACTGTTTGGTGGCGCTCCCACGTCCGACCTTTCCCTCCTCGCTTAGGGAGCTTCCTCTGCACCTCACTTCCTGAAGAAGCTCCCGGTGCGTGGAGCGAAACGTCGGGGACATCATCGCCGAGCGACACGCGGCACGACCCGACAGCACGCCGGAGGGTTCCCGATCATCATTACAACCTCACGCACCGATCATTAACGCGCGAGTCGATGCTGGGGGGGGTGGGGGGTGGGTTTAGCTACGCAAAATTCCGACTAATCGGTTTTTTTTTTTTGCCAATAAATTCCGCAGTACCGTGCCCTTGTAGCCGCGACGGCTGCGACCCCCACACGCCTGTAGGGACGGCGCCGCGGTCGCGCCAGTAACGTCGCCGCGCCAGCTCGCGTTCACCTGACTGGAGTCGAAGGATCGATCGGCGGGGAAGCCCGGGCGAGGCGGAACCTTCGTTGCCATCGATGGGCGGCCCTGCGGATGCCCAGCGCACGCGCTATTGACGCCGCCGCCGCCGACGCCACTGCTGCCGACGATACGCTGGGATTTTGTGATCTTAAGATGAAGTGGCAGCCTGAACAAGGGGGGTTGGGGAGGGGTGGCGACGTAGGGACGCGAACGCAGAAGGAGGAGGAGGAGTCTGAGTAGGATGAGAGCGTGGAGTGGAGCGGCGAGGGTGTTGAGAGAGCGTGTGGGAGATTGGGGAGACAGCCGATGGCGTGGGTTCTGATGGCAATGGGGGAGAGCCGAGGAACGATGGGGGGGAGGGGGGGAGGCGAGGTCCCGCCTGCAGTCCAGGCGCACGCACGCACGCACCCAGATGGGCTGGCGCTGCAAATCCTTGCAGAGCGTAATCCGGATTAGTGACAAGTCACGAGCGCTCCTGTGCGTTCAGCTACAATGGTCGTTAACAGATTTACTTCTGCGCCGAGATGAATGTAACACAATGAAACGGAGAGCATAGCTGAAATCAATCACGTCGTTCTCGGCTGGGTCTTTGCATCCACCTGCGGTCAAATCACCCAGAGTTGCACCTTATGCAGTGCGGGGTTAAGCTAGTGCGGGGCCTGTAGCTAATGTTATGAAGGGGCCCTGAATAAATAAAAAAAAAGTAAATATTAAAACACAAATGTTTTACTTGCATAGTATTTTTCATTTGCTATACGGCCAGATAATACCCGGTCGTTCATAAAAGCTGAAGGCAGTATAGTACTATAGTAATAGAGCAAGTGCAGAATCACTGAACGGGAATTGATAGCTTGAAGGCATTTAGCGCGGGGCCCTTGAAAGTGCGGGGCCCGTAGCCACATATGTAGCTACTTCTGCTCCTAGGATATAATCCGGAACTACCCACTATGTCATCGTATCTCACAAGCTAAGTCGGCCTGAGCCTGGATAGTGCTCGGAGAGGTGAGCACCGTCCGTTATAACCGGTGGTCGAGGTGGCCGCAAATCAACGTTGCCAGCCAAGCACAGTGAAGCAAACGCGCGTTTGTTGGGCTGCACGAGGCGCCAACATTTCGTCTCCCTGCCTTCACCGACCCGCTTGGTGACGCTCAGGGGCCTTCGTGCACCAGTGCGCTGACAAAGAAAGGGCTTTCGATTTAAAGCTTTCGTGACTGCAGGGATTCGTGATATTGGTTCTTTCGGTGAAGTCACGTAGAAGGGAAATAATAAAATAATAAGAATTAAACAATAAAATTATCACGACGTTTCGACTGCAACACAAGCAATCATCATCAGGTGTGAAAACCACAGCAATCGAAACGTCGTGAGAATTGTATTGTTTTATTCTTATTATTTTATTATTTCCCTTCTACGTGACTTTACCGAAAGAACCAAGAATATAAATAAGGGCTGTAAACTCTTCCTGTGCATTGCTTAGGGGCCGTCCATAAATGACGTCACACGATTTTGGAAGATTTTTGCCCCCCCCCCTCGTCACATGCCGTCACAAAAAGTCAGACGCCACCTCAAATATAAAACATGCTTCAAATCGCTTTAAACTATTGTCATTGTAGTGCGTATTTAATGTACCGCTGCAGTCTGATGTTGTAAGAGAAAACATTTATCAAAAAGTATTTTTTATTAAGTAAAACGTGTTGTGTCTATATTTATTTAAAGTTGCGCATTTTGATGTGACGTCACATTTCTCAACCCCCCCCCCCTCGTCACAAATGTTTGAACCTCCCCCCCCCCCCTAGGTGCGTGACGTCATTTATGGACGGCCCCTTACGTATAAACAATGGTTGGTAACCGTCATCATTTCAGAGGATAGGACGATATTCCCACTCGGAATTCCTCAGCTGGCCGTGCATCACCCGACCTCAGCAGCAGAGGTCGCAACCGGGTACCCGATACCCGTACCCTACCCGATACCCGGCTACCCGTACCCGGCCGGGTACGGGTACCCGTTTGCGACCCTGGTGCGGCCGGGTACGGGTAGACCGTGAGTCACTGGTGAGTAACTGTTTGTCACTCATTTCCCAACGTCTTGTCTCTTCTCACAATTCAAGTTCCTAGAATCAACCCACCCGCGCCTGCAACATGGCTTCATCCCAGAGGTCGCAATCAGGTACCCGATACCTGTACCCTACCCGTACCCGGCCGGGTACGGGTACCCGTTTGCGACCCTGGTGTGGCCGGGTACGAGTACGGGTAAGGAATCAAAACCCGTTTGCGACCTCTGCTCTGCAGTTATGGTCGGCAGCGTGGTGCAGTGGGGGCCGTACATGCCTCACGGCAAAAAAACGTCCCTGGGTTCGATTCCAGACTCGGGCGCCTTTCGATAGGTTCTCCCCCTGTTCTCCACGGATTCCCTCCGTGTTCTCCCGTTTCCTTCCATAGCTTAAACTAAAAACAGCCTCCAATGTCACCGGTACCGGCCAAACATCGCATGGCTGAAGCATTACCTGTGCCCCCCCCCCCAACCCACCCACCCCGACTGCGAAAACGTGGCAAGGAGTGTGGAGACTCCGCAAGGCTTTCCTGGGTAAAAACAAGCTGAAACAAATCGATTGGCCTCGATAATCCACACTCGGAGAGACAAACTACTGATACGACGACTACGACTATCCTCAGAGCTTTCATATTCAGGGGAGTATTTTTTTTTATGTTGTTGTTGTCTAAAGAACGGGGAGATCGTTGAACGGCGGCACCGGGTCGCCGGGTCTGGTGACGGCATCGGCCGCGATTCGACACTTAACAAGCGTGCGGGCTGACAGCTTCCACTCGGAAGGGCAGCGAGCGATAACCAGCGGCGACCGCCGCATTGAGTCAACGGCGCTCTGCATGCCGAGAGGAGATGATGATGATGATGACGGCGCGGATGCGAGCAGCAGCTGGAGCGGAGCACTCGTCGGGGTTGATCGGGTTGGCGGCCCCGGCACGGAACGCGATTAGGACGATCGCTGAGCGCGCGCGTGCTCGTGCGCGTTCGTGCGCGTGCTCGTGCGCGTTCGTGCGCGCGCGTGTTCGCTAATAGCGCGCGCACTTTGTCTCAACGTGCACACAGCCTGGCGCAAGCGACGTTACCGCCACTTAGTGGCGAATGGCGGTTGTTGTTGTTGCTGCTAATAGCACTTGCCGCAAAAGTGGTGGTGGGGGAGGGTCTTTGTCTTTGTGTCGTGGTCAACGCACTGCGCCACGAGCCCAGAGACCCGAGTTCGATTCCCGCTCACGGCCAAACGCCAGTGACAAATATCCGAACGAGTCCTGGGCCTCGCCTAGGTCGACGCAGCCTCAAATGACTTCCTGGCGTAGCGGTGTGTCGTAAACATCGACACTGGGGAGACAAAGGCGGCCGGGCGTGGTGCTCGCCACCCACCCCCTTGTGTGCTACCGTGCCGGCCTGGATAGGTGCTGTCGGGGGGGGGGGGTCTTTGCGCGTCTCCACGCCGCGCTTTTGACACCGGGAGCAGCTGACCGCTGCTCCCGGTGTCACTTAACGTCACCCGCGACATTCCCTTTGCAGTCTCGTTAGCCTCGTGGCGGGGCTGACTGCCGAAATGCGAGACGTCTGTTGATTGAAATGTAATGTCCATGAACCCAATTGAGAGTGAGTTCGTTAAAGCGTCTCTCGGCGTAGTCTTGTCCTGTTACGAGCCAATGGCCATTACTCGCTGACATTCGCTGCGTCACTCTCTATCCCGCAATCAAGACGCATGGCGTGACAAGACGGCGAGCGGTGGAGTGGTGGGCGCAGTGGTTAGGGCAATTGCGCTACGAACTCGGCCACCAGAGTTCGAGTCTTGACCATGACGGGTCACGTTTTGTGGAGAGGGGGGGGGGCGTCTACCCTGGCACGAGCAAGTGAGTACTTAATTGGGGTTCTTTCTGGGTGTCCAGCACGGGAAGGAGTGAGGTGGAAAAATATATCTGAACCGGTCCTGACCCACCACGACGGGTCGTCACCTGTCCTAGTTTCCCCAGGGGTTATCCTCTTGTTGCGGTAGCTCTACTGGGAAATCTATGACATCGTCATATTTCATAGTTTTTTTTCATAAATATATTTTAATATTTATATAGCGCCGTTCATGCGACTCGCATCTCTCACAATCGCCGAGGAACTACAGAGACGAGCTAGAAGGCATCAGCAGCACGGCGGCGAGCCGGCAACCACCAACAATTGCCCGAGCTCTGCGGTCCGCTGCAAGCACTACGTAGTAATGCGTTTCCAGCCAATGGGTGAGCGTCTACACAGGTGCGAAGAAACCGGAGTGGCCGGAGAAAACCCACGCGTGCGAGAGGGGGCAACGCTCGATCCCACACACGAGGGACAGCTGAAGATTCGTCCGCACTTTGCTCTCACTGCCTTCTCCTGGCGAAACCTGTGTACGGCACCTTCCTTGACGCCCACGGGGAGAGAGTCTCCCAACGCTCGTGCTGTGATTCACCAACCCTCACTGCTGCCTCTGGAGCTGTTGCAAGAAATCTGCAGTATGTCTCGCCGGTGTCTGTGTCAGCATCGTAAACATGAATGCACCACTGAAGACAGCGCATTGACACGCAGTTCTCCACTCTCAGGACTTCGAAACAGAATCAGAATGTGTATTTATAGTGGAGGAATTCGATGAGCTATGAAGCATTTTTTGACAGATGCCCTCCCCACGATGTAACGCAAAGAAGTGGAATCGAACCTCGCTGCGACCGAGGATCGAATCCGGCTCACGGTCAATACAAGTGGCGATTATCTGAACCGGTCCTGGGCCTCCCTTAGGTCGACTCAGCCTCAAATAAGTACACGGCACGGTGTGTAAATATCACTACTGGGGAGACAAAGGCGACCAGGTGTAGTGTTGGCCACCCACCCACTCGCGTGCTGTGCCACCCCCTCGTGTGGCGGCCTTCATAGGTGCTCGCTAACAGCACCTGCCCCAACAGTCGATTCAGGATTTATGGGTGTTTTTTTGTCTTTGGAGCACCAGGCGGTTAAAACGCAGCGAGGTGGCGCAGTGGAGAGCACTGGTGGTGCATCTCAGAATCAGAATCTTGATTTAGACTGGAGGAATCCCATGAGGCTCTTTTTTGTAAATATCTCACAAGATGTCGGTGATTCAAGCAGCCCCCGTGGACTGAGGCGGCGTGTGCAGTGGGCCTGCATCCATCCAGCAGTGGATTGGCCAAGCGCTGTATATACACACACACAACCACACACGTGAAAGGCGATGGCGACTCATCGCAGAAACTTCGCAAATGCCACGGTTTGACTCGGCCGAAGGCGGCGCTCCTTCGGGATGTCATCAGTTTGCCGGCTTCTCTGCGTCGCACGCGCACAAACTCTCCGTGTTGCAGCATTCACGCGACCTTTCGTGGCTTGAGAGGCCCGAGGCGGCTGCGTCCGTGTGTGGTCGTGGGCCAACGTCGTACCCCCTCCCCCCCCTTCCCGCAACTCACCGCACCGCTTGCCGAGTCCAAGCTCGAGACTTGGCGTGCGTCCTCCTTGGCGTGCGTTTAATGAGATGGACACGGTGACGACCCTCTGCTGGCACGCGCACGGGAAAACTCGGCGCGTTCATCAACGCCGCGGCCGTAATAGAGTCGTGATTCAAGTGGAGAATTTCAATGGGGTTCTTTAAAAAAAATAATTACACATATATATTGCGGTGAACAGAGCAGTC
Source organism: Lampetra fluviatilis (assembly GCF_964198595.1). Lineage (NCBI taxonomy): Eukaryota > Metazoa > Chordata > Hyperoartia > Petromyzontiformes > Petromyzontidae > Lampetra > Lampetra fluviatilis. The sequence continues at coordinate 6,134,130 of NC_136304.1, read as the reverse complement.
AAGCCTGCAGCGGACAGGCCTGCCGGCAAATGATGTGACCGACCGTCACACGCCACAACAACAACAACACACACACAAACACTCATTGCGTTAATCGTGTCGAGTGCTCGAGTGATGCGACATTGGGCCGTGCCCGCTTACCGTACGACTCGCCGTAGTGGTGGGTTGGGAGAAGGGGGTAAAGTGGCTCTCAGTCCTGTCCCAAATCAACTGCGGCGGCAGCGGTGACTGCGCTGCACGTGGCTGCGGCTCCTGCTGCAGCTGCTGCTGCTGATGTCTGTAAATCCAGCGCAAGCGTGAAGGCAACAGCGGTGACTGCGCTGCACGTGCCTGCGGATGCTGATGCTGCTGCTGCTGCCTGTAAATCCAGCACAAGCGTGAGGGCAGCAGCGGCGAGGGCCTCGTGGATCGACGCACCACCGCACGCAGATGCTGCGAGAACTCCCCTGCCGTGGGCGCCGAGGTTGTGCCGTACCGCCGGCTCGCCAGGAGAAGGCGGTAACGGTGCGGCGAAAGGTTGGACTCTCAGCCCGATCTGTCTGAATTGGGCGGAGCGTTGCCCCCTCTAACGCGCGTGGGGTTTTCTTCGGCTGCTGCGGTTTCCTCCCGCGTCTTCAAGCACTGGCCGCTAACACGTTAACACGTGTATATGTCGAGGACCGCAGACATTGGACAAGTTGCTTCCATTTCGCTCGTCTGCGGTTCCTCCCAGCGCGGCGTTCTTCATCGCAAGGCACGGGGGGGGGGGGCCCTGGCGGCCTTTAGTGCGCCCCCTGACGTGCCCCCCCCCCCCCACCACCAACAGTACACAACATGTGAATTATACTGGTAGGAACCTCCTGGGTACACCAGCCCACAGGGGATTATTGTGTCCGTCCGTCCGTCGTGCATCCAAAAATGGGAGGGGTGCGGCTGGGTGGAGAGGGGAGGGTGGGGAGGGGCTGGGTGGGGAGGGTGGGGCTGGGTGAGGGGTGGGAGGGGTGGGGCTGGGTGTGGAGGGGCTGGTCACCCCGTGGTGCCCTTATAAAACTCAACGTTTAACCTACGCACGCCGACTTGTGCCCGCCCTCACAGTCGGCCATATTTGCGGAATACACCACGCCGCCGTTGACCCTGGCCATTGATCGAGCAACTCAACGTTCCTACCAGCTCCCTCCGCACGAATGTGTTTGTTGTCTCACACGCTTGACCTTCAATCAGTCAATCACGTCTTTATTTCTCTAACATTATTTCGTGCAAAGGATGCCATTCAAAGTGCTGTACAGATCGATGAAAAAAAACATTGCCAATAGACTAAATCACAAGAAGAATAGAAGCAAATTCCATGCAAAACTAAATTGTATTATAATAAATTGCTATCGAAGGCACATTAACGATACCTATCCTGGGTTGCTAGATTTGAAGCTTTCGTGACTGCAAGGATTCATATTTTGAGGTTTTTTCGGTAAAGTCACGTAGGTAAAAAATTTTCATTTAAATTAATAAAAGTTAAATTAAATAAAAATGTATTTTTATTTTATTTTACTTTTATTAATTAAAATTTTATTTTTTTACCTACGTGACTTTACCGAAAAAACCTAAAAATATCTATCCTGGGTTGTTTTAAGTTCTCCACGGTCGCTCAAGGAACGCACTCAAAACTCGAAACCCATACTCGGCATGAGGTCACTCACTCATCCTCTCTTCTCTGCCGTCGTTGGAAACGCGTTCCCCCCGGCCGCCCGTGCTGCCAAGCCCCTGCCTCTGGTAAAGTCCAGGCTCAAGAACACGCCTTTCTTCTCTGCGTTTAACTGAGTTTTCATTTATTTATGTACAATAAATATGTAATGTCCCTCATGCCCAATATTTGTTACAGCCTCACGAGATGTTGATACGATTGGATCGTGTATAAATCCGCGTCTGTTTTTCTTGATTCACGATGTTTATTTCAAATCTCGTACTTTATTTTATTGCCTTTGTCCTTGAACCTTTGTGAGCCTGGAGCAATCTGCCAGCTCCACCGGCAAACAACGGCTGTTCCCTCTCGTTCGCTCTGTTTTTGGTCAAATTGGACACTGGTTCCACCCCAGTCTCTCCTTGCGCTGACAATGGCTTCGTGTTAACATTTTTCCCCAGCGTGAAAGACCTTCTCGATTGCTCAAAGTCGTAAACTTTTTTTTTTAACTTGTATTCCTCTATAATTTTGTCTTAACATGTCTCTTTACATAATTACAGCGCATTACAACTGTGGGTCGTTCGCACACTAAAACTATCAACTATTGTTTTTATTTCGATTTAAAGCTTTCGTGACTGCAGGGATTCATCTTCTTTGTTCTTTCGGTAAAGTCACGTAGAAGGGAAGTTATAAAATAAAATAAAAATTATATTATTTTATTATATTATTTTATATTATTTCATTATGTTTTATTTTTATTATTTTATAACTTCCCTTCTACGTGACTTTACCGAAAGAACCAAGAATATATTGTTTTTATTTTACCAGGCAAGGCCCACTGATATAGAGAACTCTTTTTCAGAAGCCAGCTGGCTACCACAAATGATAACTCAACGGATGTGACGTATCGCGTGGGGACATTGATATCAGCCAAATAATCGAAACGCACGTTGATTCTGATGGGAAAAAAACCAGAGGAGCCGGAGAAGAATCCACGCGACCACGAGGCAAACACGGAAACTTCAAATATACAGCAGTAGGCGTCAGGGTCGGGATCGGGATCGAACCCACGACTTCCCGTATACCAGGCGGGACAGTTAACATCTCGCCAACGCGGAACCGAGTTCGATTCATAGCAGCGGTAAACATCAGTGGCGAGTGATATCGGAATTGCTCCTAGGCGATCGCTCCGACTTCACCAGCCCGCGTTGGCCACCGTGGTGAAGTATGGTCAATCACGCCCCATCTAATCAGCGAACTGACTCAGGGGCTAAACGTTTCAATTTGTTGTGCAATCAACTTCCCTTTCTCTCGAGCATTGTTTTGGACTTGTACGCGCTCGGCGTATGTCGAACCAGAGCCGGCCCAGCCACTAAGCGACCCTTGCAATTGCAAAGGGCCCCGTGGCCAGCAGAGGGCCCCCTAGAGTCACTGCTAGCTAGTGGGTGAAAAAAATCATACATCAAAGGGGCCTCCAACCAAATTTTGCTTAGGGCCCCCAAAGGTCTAGGGTCGGCTCTGTGTCGAACCGTACTGGCTGTCACGTGTCTATCGGATCAATCTCGCTTAGCAATATTTGACATCTCGGTGGATTCTCCCCTGCAAAACTGAAGTCATTAAACCGATTATTCAAATCGTATTGCGGCAATGCGTCGAAGGCCGGCCACGTGGTTGGGCGGGAGAGCGCGTTGCTCTGCAATCGGAAGGTTTGCTCGACGTTCAACTTCTGGTTGGTTGGTTCACTCGCCCCATTATCCCGACGTGGTGTAATAATATGACCACCAATCTCTGGGAGAAGTCAACAGTGGTCGGTTGTCCTGTATAGACACTCGCCCCCGCCATAGAAATGTGGAGTGTTCACCACTGACTCAAGTAGTTGAACACCGCTTCGATGGCTCCTTTGAGTCGGGCATCACTTTGACGTTTGACTGCATTCCAGCACCTTCGCTTAGCACGGTTGGCTGCGTACGGTGTGAAAGAAGTTCAACGTTTATACAATACAATGCACTGCGAGCAAACATTGATGCAGTCGGAATAAATGGGGCGTCTGCAAGTCGGGCAAGTTGTGGGCGATGCCGGGAGGTGGCGCAGGAGGGCCATGAATTTGCTCCCTCGGAGTCCGAGTTCCAGACCTCTTGCTGTGCCCCCCCCCGACTCGAGACAAATGTGTCAGACGATGTCTCCTTCACCAACAATCCGTTCAGATAGAAGAAAAAAAAAACCAAAATTTTTTAGTTTTCTTTTCTTCTTACACAACCCATCGTCCCGCAAGGTTTTCTGGGAGTGCGTAATTTCAACAGCGTTGAGTCTGTGCAAGGAAAAAGACCACAACATCAGGAGCACCACCGCTGAACCAGGGGGTGCAGAGGTGGCGCTCAGTTGGAATGGGGCGATTCGCCTCCTCGTTGACTCGATGAGTTGTCACGATTCATGGTGGATATCAGATGCAGGAATTGATCGTTATTTTAAAATATATATATTTTTCTCCCGTCTCGTTTGCATTGTTTCTTGGCAATTTCACTGTCCGATTTGTTTACTTTTGTTGATGGCATGCTTTGTTTAAAATTGTAAAAAAAAAGTTTTTTGGATGACAGATTTTATACATTGAGAGTGAGAATTTATTGTAGTTGATGAAACGATGGATGTTTTCACGCCTAGCGCTTATTTTCGTTGATTAATCAATGGAACTGTGAATTGAAACGTGTGTTTGAGAGTGAACAATTATTTGCAACGTATATGTAAATTCTATGCGATTGCGTATTAATATTCGTGGTAGGACTGAGACGGAATTAATTATACAGACAATACAAACGAGAAAACAGAGTATTCATTCTGCGATGGAATTGTTGTGAGTTAGAATCGTGGCAATTCGCAGACTGAGTCAGTGGTGGAAACTCCACATTACGTTGGTGGGTGCTCAGTCACCTCCCACAAAGTGGCATTCAAACTCAGGCCCTTAGATCTGTGAGCCATAGCGACACCACGTCAGGTCGAATCTACTCTTACGCTTAATCAATAGTATCTACTATTGAACTCTTCTTGGTTCTTTCGGTAAAGTCACGTAAAATGGAAATAATAAAATAATAAAAATAAAACATAATAAAATAATTCTCACGACGTTTCGGCCACAACGCAAGCAGCCGTCCTCAGGTGAAGAACAGGTTGCTTGCGTTGTGGCCGAAACGTCGTGAGAATTATTTCATAATGTTTTATTTTTATTATTTCTTATTTCCATTCTACGTGACTTTACCGAAAGAACCAAGAAGATGAATCCCTGCAGTCACGAAAGCTTTAAATCGAAATTTATACTATTAAACTATGAATCGCAGTTCCAATGATCACTGTTACATTGTTTTTTGCGGCTTTATTTTGGTCATTTTGAGGACGGTTTGGTCTGGCCACGTTTGTTTGTTGTAGTACAGAGTTGGCCCAGATAACTTTAATCTACATTGCCTTGTGGTTGTTATTGGTTGACTTGCATCCCACTGGGATTTTTGCACACAGCGTTGAAATGCGGTGGGTTTTTTCTGGAAGGCTTTTCTGTTTTTTCCAGGATTTTTCTGTTGCGTGTAGTCACTTTAAGATGTTACTTGTTCGTGTTTTTGTTTTGTTGCGGCTGCACCCGAGTCAAGAGCTGCATGACTCACAGGGTTATATACCTAATACATGAAACTGAAACTGAAATGTGTCTGCCAAGTATCCCCCCCCCCACACCAACTCTCTCTGGTCTATCTATGTATGTGCTTTGAAGAAGAGCCATTGCCCGAAACGTCGCCGATTAGATATTTAATTGTAAAGCCACAATGTTTTTTTTGCGAATGCGTAGAGTCTTTATTTATGTATTTAGTCAGCTGACAGCGGAGAGTTGCTTATACTGCTCGTTATCCCAGAAGATCAACAAGTCAACAATTTGGATTTGAATACTGCCCTTAATTAAACGTGATTACTATAAAATCGCAGTCTCCTTTCCGTTTAGGAGTTGTATCGCGCGTTCATGTTCGACGTTTCGGCTCCGCGTGCCGGCAGCTTCTTCGGTGCAACTGAAGGGACGTCGGACATCGCGCGACACGACCCAGAACAAGAGAAGGGGGGGGGGGGAACAAGTCAAAGGTCACGGCGAGGATCCTTAATCAGCGGCAGCAGCGTCTTACAAACGAGCGATAACAATAACAATAGCGCGACTCACGATCTCCTCTTGATACCAAGATCCAGGATGGTCATGTCTATGCGCCGCTTCTCGGTGGCAGCCCCAACAGTCTGGAACGCCGTCATCCCTCTGCACATTCGCAGCATCACCTCAATCGCCTCCTTCAAGAGAGACTTAAAAACTCACCTCTATAACCACGCTTTCGAGCGACTCTGAGCTTGGCTCCGCGCCTCTGAGTTGCGGCCACTACGTCTGCAAATTTGCGCGCGTTACAAATTGAACTATTATTATTATTAAACAACAAGCTAAATAATGTAAACATGAACGCGGTTACGAGGCTACGCGGCGTTGGGCCAATTGCTCGGCGGAGCGAGCGGCGCGTTCGACTCGGGGAATGTAGCGCGGGGCAGTGCGTCGCCAAAGCGCGAGTTGTGTGTGTGTTGCGTGAGTGTTGCGTGAGTGGTGTGTGTGTGTGAGTGTTGCGTGAGTGGTGTGTGTGTGTGAGTGGTGTGTGTGTGTGGTGTGTGTGTGTGAGTGGTGTGTGTGAGTGTTGCGTGAGTGGTGTGTGTGTGTTAGTGGTGTGTGTGTGGTGTGTGTGTGTGAGTGGTGTGTGTGTGTGAGTGTTGCGTGAGTGGTGTGTGTGTGTGAGTGGTGTGTGTGTGTGAAAGTTGTGTGTGTGTGTTGTGTGTGTTATGTGTGTGTGTGGGAGTGGTGTGTGTGAGTGGTGTGTGTGTGAGAGTTGTGTGTGTGTTGCGTGAGTTGTGTGTGTGTGTGGTGTGTGTGTGGTGTGTGTGTGTGTGGTGTGTGTGTGTGAGTTGTGTGTGTGTGGGTGAGTTGTGTGTGTGTTGCGTGAGTTATGTGTGTGTGAGTTGTGTGTGTGTTGTGTGTGTGTGTGTGTTGCGTGAGTTGTGTGTGTGTGAGTTGTGTGTGTGTTATGTGTGTTGTGTGTGTGTGTTGCGTGAGTTGTGTGTGTGTGAGTTGTGTGTGTGTTATGTGGGTTGTGTGTGTGTGTTGCGTGAGTTGTGTGTGTGTGAGTTGTGTGTGAGTTGTGTGAGTTGTGTGTGTGTTGTGTGTGTTGAGTGTGTGTGTGAGTTGTGTGTGTGTGTTGTGTATGTGTGTGAGTTGTGCGTGTTTGTGTTGTGTCTGTGTGAGTTGTGTGAGTTGTGTGTGTGAGTTGTGTGAGTTGTGTGTACGTGAGTTGTGGGTGTGTGTGTTGTGTGTGTGTGAGTTGTGTGCGTGTGTGAGTTGCGGGCTACGAGACCCCATTTCTCGCAGCAGAGCTGCTGGGGCTGTAGCAATTCCGCTGCCCCGGAGGGAAGCAAGTTTGGCAAACCGATCCGAACACGTAAATGAATAATAATGATCTGTGTGAATGCATAAATAGATGACGGCTATGGCACGCACTCAACAAAGACAAATATCTCCACCCGTCCCCCCCCCCGCATAGCCTTAGCAGACTGTAGGGACAAGTTCTGTTAGCGAGCATCTATGAAGGCCGGCACGGCACACGTGCGTGGCTTGCACCATGCCCAGCCGCCTTTGTCTCCCCAGCGGCGATATTTACGCATCGCACCATGTACTCATTTGAGGCTGAGTCGACCTAGTCGAGGCCTAAGACCGGTTCATATAATCGTCGCTGGTGTTGGCCGTGGGCGGAAATCGAACTCGGGTCGCCGGGTTCATAGCGCAGCGCGTGAAAACCCCGATGCGCACGTGTACACACGCACGTGTACACACGCACGTGTACACACGCACGTGTACACACGCACGTGTACACACACACGCACGTGTACACACGCACGTGTACACACACACGCACGTGTACACACGCACGTGTACACACACACGCACGTGTACACACACACGCACGTGTACACACGCACGTGTACACACACACGCACGTGTACACACACACGCACGTGTACACACGCACGTGTACACACGCACGTGTACACACACACGCACGTGTACACACGCACGTGTACACACACACGCACGTGTACACACGCACGTGTACACACACACGCACGTGTACACACGCACGTGTACACACACACGCACGTGTACACACACACGCACGTGTACACACGCACGTGTACACACACACGCACGTGTACACACACACGCACGTGTACACACGCACGTGTACACACGCACGTGTACACACGCACGTGTACACACACACGCACGTGTACACACGCACGTGTACACACACACGCACGTGTACACACACACGCACGTGTACACACGCACGTGTACACACGCACGTGTACACACACACGCACGTGTACACACGCACGTGTACACACACGCACGTGTACACACACACGCACGTGTACACACGCACGTGTACACATACACGCACGTGTACACACACACGCACGTGTACACACGCACGTGTACACACACACGCACGTGTACACACGCACGTGTACACACACACGTGTACACACGCACGTGTACACACGCACGTGTACACACACACGCACGTGTACACACACACGCACGTGTACACACGCACGTGTACACACACACGCACGTGTACACACGCACGTGTACACACGCACGTGTACACACACACGCACGTGTACACACGCACGTGTACACACACACGCACGTGTACACACACACGCACGTGTACACACGCACGTGTACACACGCACGTGTACACACACACGCACGTGTACACACGCACGTGTACACACACGCACGTGTACACACACACGCACGTGTACACACGCACGTGTACACATACACGCACGTGTACACACACACGCACGTGTACACACGCACGTGTACACACGCACGTGTACACACACACGCACGTGTACACACGCACGTGTACACACACACGCACGTGTACACACACACGTGTACACACGCACGTGTACACACGCACGTGTACACACACACGCACGTGTACACACACACGCACGTGTACACACGCACGTGTACACACACACGCACGTGTACACACGCACGTGTACACACGCACTTGTACACACACACGTGTGTATACACACACACTGCAGTGCACATGCGTGAATGCACTTTGGAGGGCACATCCTTTGTGGTGTTGCGTGCACAAGTAACACAAAACACACGCAACTCGCTCGTCAGTAACGCCGCCCCCCCCCCCAGGCCGCCGTGTTGATGGGCACGGGTTGTCTCCTGGCCACACTCCGTCGTGTCCCATGCAGCTCACGTGAAACTTCGTGCCGGTGCAATGTCAGAGGAATTGTGAACTCGTGTTTTTTTTTGGTGTGTCTGTGGATTGTGACGCCGACCACTTCAGCTGCAGCGTGTAACACAACAAACCAAGATCCCCCCCCCCCGTATAGCCTGTAACAGACTGTTGGGGCAAGTGCTGTTAGCGAGCACCTATGAAGGCCAGAACGGCGCACGAGGGGATGGGTGGCCAGCACCACGCCCGGCCGCCTTTGTCTCCCCAGTGGCGATGCTCACACATCACACCAGGTACTCATTTGAGGCTGAGTCGACCTAGGAGAGGCCCAGGACCGGTTCAGATAATCGTCACTGGTGTTGTGCCGTGAGCGGGAATCGAACTCGGGTCGCCAGGTTTGTAGCGCAGTGTAGCGCTAACCGCTACACCACCGCTCCCCACAAACACGCACGCGTTGAAATATTACCGTCATTCACTAATTCTAGATTTGAAGCTTTCGTGACTGCAAGGATTCATACTCTTAGTTCTTTCGGTAAAGTCACGTAGGTAAAAAATGAAATTAATATTAATAAAAAATAAAATAAAAATCACGACGTTTCGGAGGCAACACAAGTCTCCGTCATCAGGTGGGACCGTCACAGCCAGATTAATTTTAATTTTTTTTTTATTTTAATTTCATTTTTTACCTACGTCACTTTACCGAAAGAACTAAGAGTATGTCATTCACTAACCCACGGAAGCCTCACTGCCCAGTCTCAAGGGTCCAGCCACACCGGGATGGTTGGGCCAGCTCCACGAGTGGGTGTTTGACTTTCGTGCGGAATCGAGGCCGTAGAACCCCGGTGGGAGGTCACCACGCACGCACGCCAGGAGCGTGCCACTGAACATTAGGGAATCCATCGGATGCGCGGAAATCTCCGGGCCACCTCTCAGCCGTAGTCCACACCACGTGGTGTTCCTAGACAGTCGAACATCCAAGCACCGACCAGGCGGACGCTTGCTTAGCTTGCGAGATCGGACAAATATTGGGTACATTCAGGGGGATTTGATCGCGTACGAACAGGTGAGAGTCTGAGCAGGTGAGGGCCTGGACGGGTGCAAGCCTGAACCAGGTAAGAGCCTGGGCAGGTGAGAGCCACGACCAGGTGAAGGCCTGTAGAGGTGAGAGTCTGAACCAGGTAAGAGCCTGGGCAGGTGATAGCCAAGACCAGGTGAAGGCCTGGACAGGTGATGGCCTGTACAGATGAGGGCCTGGACGGGCGAGAGCCTGGGCAGGTGAGAGCCAAGACCAGGTGAAGGCCTGGACAGGTGAGAGCCTAAACAGTTGTAGAGCCTTGCGCTGCTGCTTGAAGGTGCAGGATAGTGCCTAGCTCCTGCTGCTGCGTGTGCAGCAGTGGAAGGGAGAGAGCGGGCTCCAGACAGCTGCTGCTGCTGCTCCTGCTGCTGTTGCGTGTGCAGCAGTGGACTAGAGAGAGCGGGCTCCAGGCAGCTGCTGCTCCTGCTGCTGCTGCCGCTCCAGCCACGGAGAAGAAACGCCACTCAGCCACGGCCCTGGTGCTGGGTACGACGAGCAGCGCTCGCTGGGATGACGGACTGACAGAATGCTGCGACTGGAACAAAAACAAAATCAACAAACCATCACTTGCGAGGGCAGAGTGACGTCTTGACGACGAGCCAAGTCGGCTGCCCCCCAACCCCCCAAATATTCCACTGATGCGCGCGGGCAGCTGCTGACGTCTCCCGGCACGTAACGTCACTTGACGCTGCCACGGGGACAGACAAAGTCACTCACTTTCACTCACTCTCTCTCTCTCCCTGCTTTCTTTCCCTGCTGTCTCTCTCCCCTGCCGTCTCTCTCTGCTGTCTCTCCCTGCTGTCTCCCCCTGCTGTCTCTCTCTGCTGTCTCTCTCTCTACTGTCTCTCTCTGCTGTCTCTCCCTGCTGTCTCCCCCTGATGTCTCTCTCTGCTGTCTCTCCCCCGGCTGTCTCTCTCTGCTGTCTCTCTCCTGATGTCTCCCCCTGCTGTCTCTCCCCTGCTGTCTCTCCTCTGCTGTGTCTCCCTGCGGTCTCTCTCCCTGCTGTCTCTCTCCCTGCTGTCTCTCTCCCCTGCTGTCTCTCTCCCTGCTGTCTCTCCATACTGTCTCTCTCCCTGCTGTCTCTCCCCCGGCTGTCTCTCCGCGTTGCCCGCGATTTAATTTCCCCTTCCCTTTAAAAGGCGCTCCCCCGTGGTAATCGCGACAAGACGAGGGGTTGCCGCCACGTGGCGGATGCGAGCACGCCGAGTCGCTCCCGGCATGCGGCTGTGGGAAATCCTGAGCAGGCAGCAGTGCACCCCATTGCGAACCGTGGCGTTCTCCCGGCTCCATTCCAACGGGGGCATTGAAGGGTTCCATTTCAGCTTCCCGCGAGGCTGTCCTCTGTGCCACCAAAGCCGGGACATGGAATTCACCATCACCATGATCATCATCATCGTCGTCGTCACCATTATCCTGAGCCACGTGGGTCAATCCACTGCTGGATGAAGGCCTCTGACACCTCTCACAATCCCGCAATGCTGCAAGCCCGACACCAAACACGCGAACCGATTTCACCCGCTCGGTCTCCCCGGTTCACGTTGCCTGGGACGCGTTACAGTCGTTCGCTACCGCCACCCCACCACCCTCCCCCACCACCACGATGAGTTAAGGAGTTGTTAACAGCCGATGAGCTACGTGGAGCGCGACTCGTGAGTTCCTATACAGAAAGCCGCACGCGAGAACAACCCCCGCCCCGCCCCCCTCCCCCCGGCATGGAACCCATTAGCGACGTCAGTGGCGTTCCTGAGACGCCGCAGGGAAATCGGCGTAAAAAACAAAAAAAATTGGGGAGCTGTGGAGGCGGCGTGACGCGTCGCGCAGTTTCCCCCCGTGACGTGGATTACGACGGGGGCTCTGTGGGAAACGCTCCGTTGATTATTTTTGTATTTAAAATTTTTATTATTTTATTTCTATTATTTTCGGCCGATAATTTACGTGCAGCCCAAACGTGGCCCGGAGCTGTGGCGAGCGCGAGCGCGCGTGCAGCGGGTGGGTGTGTGCGTGGTGTCTGCGGAGCGGCGGTGTGTAAACGTCGCCACTGGGGAGACAAAGGCGGCCGGGCGTGGTGTTCGCCGACTGACCCTCTCGTGTGCCGCGCCGGCCTTCACGAGGTGCTCCTCGCTAACAGCGCTTGCCCTCACAGTCTGTTCGAGGCGGAAAACTGTTGGGGAACTCCGCGTGCGCCTGCGCGTGGAACAACAACAACATCAACCGTCAGCGGGAGATGTGCGGCCTCCATTTCTTCCCGCGATGTTCCGGTGGCACCAGTCGCGGGATTTCGTGGTGACCCACGGGCGCGCAACTTTGGCAGCTCGCGTCGAACGCGGCTCGCAAAGTCGTCCCAACCCATCGAGCTCACGCCGACGACGCCGCCGCGGCAGGGCAGGCGCGCAAATCTTTCCTGCGAGGTGGGGAGGTGAAGCGGTTTGGGGGGAGGGAGGGAGAGAGAGAGAGGCCTGGAGTGATTAAATTCTTCCACGTGCCACCCCCCCCCCTTCGCCCCCCGATAGGCACGGAGTGCGCGCAGATTTGGTCAGTAATGCAATGCACAGCCATGCGTTAACTCAGAAAAATCTCAGGGTTTTTTTTTATGTGTGTCCCCAATTATTGAGGGGGGTGCCCTCGGAGTAATAGTCACAAATCGACGGGATTTCCTGCTCAAATGAACGATTCGGCGGAGCACATCTCCTGTTTACAGCCCCCTATGACGGGGGCGAGTCCCGCTATAGGGCAGCCGCTGTTGAGTTCCCAACATAGTGATACTCGTTTTATCGACCGCCGAGGGATGATGGGCTGAGTCATTCCTCCCCCAACCAGGGTATGAACTTGCAACGTTCTGATTGCGAGCCGTGCACTTTACGTCCGCTCGATGGGTGACCTGGCCTCTTCCCGTGCTACCCTCAGGCTGTGGAATTGACTTCCGCCTGGATAGGTGTGATGCCTCCCGCTAAGTTATTATTTTTATTCCTTATGTTTTGTTCCAACTTTTTGTTTTAGTTTTAACTCCTCCAACATTGCAGATTTTGGATTCATGAGAATATGCCACGAAATTCTCATTAACATTTGTCAACATAACTGATGCCCTCTCTCCTCTGGCATGACAGGATGTGACTATAAGTGACCACGCACGAGACCAAGAGACAGTGGAGGGGTCGCGTGGACCGTGCGCTGCCCCATCCACCGTACCGAAGCCCCTTGATCTGGAACCCCCTCAAATGTTTCACCTGTGGTGGGCACAGCTCCTTGAAAATGACACTGCTGTGTTGTGAAAAAGCCCGTTCATGATGCAGATGAGTCCATCTATCGTGACTGAACACTGGTGGTTCAAACTAAAACTAAATTATAAACTTAAAAAATGTTTTTACCAAGTAAGGCCCACTGAGCGATATAGTTATTTTCAGAAGCGGCCTGGTCACAAATGATTCCTCAACGAAGTGGCTTATCATGTGGGCAGTCAAATACTCTAAGCGCAAGTTTCTAAATGTGGATGGAAAAACCGGAAGGGCCGGAGAAAAAAATCCACTCGACCACGGGGAGAACATGCAAACTCCAAGTATACAACAGGCGTCAGGGTCGGGATCGAACCCACGACCTCCCTTATATCAGCCGAGGGAGTTAACAACTCACCACCATAGCGCTCCTGTTGATACGCGTGCTACATCTATATAAATACTCATTTACCCAGGAAAGCCACACTGGGTCTGAACACTCTTTTTCATGAGGGCACTAAATTTGGATGTGTAGCCAAAACCAGTTAACTTGTACGGTGCTTAGCTATGTGAACATTATGGAGAACGCGGAGAAAAATCCGTGCCGAGCAGGGGGAGAATATAAAACTCAACGCAGGAAGGTGACCTCGTCAGAAATCAAACCTCGCTTCTTCTTGCTGTGAGACGCGAGCGTTACCACTGCGCAGAGGTCGCAAACGGGTTTTGATTCCTTACCCGTACCCGGCCGCACCAGGGTCGCAAACGGCTACCCGTACCCGGCTGGGTACGGGTAGCCGGGTATCGGGTAGGGTACGGGTATCGGGTACCCGGTTGCGACCCCTGCCACTGCGCCACCCGGTCGAGTGCATTGAGAAGGATGTCAACCGTGCTGATAAATGGCTAAATGTCCACAATGTTCCCGTAAACAAATGCCTCAAATGTACTACCAGTTGAATAGCAAAGTCATTGAGGAGAAAATACGAGACTTTGGGGTCGGGGCCGCAGGCCTCGCTCCAATGTTAGGCCTCATTTAAACGTATGCAAATGGTGGTAGTTTTTTAAAGATTGGAATAATTACGCGTACCCATGGATTATGTAACATGTTCTCACATGTGTTTGTCTTCGGAAGTATCTAATAATTTAATTAGCGGTACGGAAGCCACCCGGTAGCGGTCAGGGCACAACGCACATGCCTGCTTGCGGCACCAAGCTTTGGGGAAGCCTTTGCCCCGATGAGGCCAGTTTAATCGGGAATTGAACATTCAACTGCATACATTTGTGATATGGCGTTGGCAGAGGTGCATGAGCACAAACAACAAAAGCGCCGCTATGTGCTACGAAGAGTAATTGCCGCTTCCCACCATGTTGGTTTCCCTTTCAGGGCAGCGTTGTCAATGGATGTGCCGTGACATCCGTAGGGTTAGTCCCCTAATCGTAGCGCAACCTTTGTTCTAAAGTTTCAATCATTTCTGATTATTATCTTCACGAAGAGTTATCATGCCCTCCGTGTACCGCTCCTCCCTCCCCTCCCCACCTTCGGTACAGACAAACGGACGATCAGCGCTAACGCATCATATACGCGTTCAACCTTCGCTGGAAAAAGCGTTCGGAAAGACGCAAACTGCAGGCACGGGCCAGTTTCTGCCGCTACCGCTGCTGCACCTGGGCTTCCTGTTCGCATGCAGGGAGCGCCGCTCGTTGCACCGTTCCCTTGCGACACCACGAGCCATTGCCATGTCGGAACACACAGCCCCAGGTGCTTTTCCTTCCATTGCTTCCATTACCCCGCGCGTAATTACGGGCGCGCAAAGTGAGCGAGTGTTGTACTCGGCAAGGCTAATGGCGTCTAAATGCGCACATCGCCAGAGTCCCCGTGCGTGCGCCCTAATAACGACGCCGAAACACACACAACTGGAATGATTCCTCCTCCTTATTAGGTCACCGGTTTGGGTGCCACATGTTGATTTTAAAAAAAAATGTTGCGTCACAGACGGAAACCCCGCCGCACGAGTTGATTGTTTGAGGTCAACTGGCCTGCGTTAAGGTCATCTTGGGACCCCCAAGAGCCATGGACCGCATGCTTTGGGGGGCACCTTGCCTTGCCTATAGGTGCCGCTCAATGGCCTTCTGATGGCTGCAACGGGCCCTCAGCAATCATCTTTACATTCAAAACGAAACAACTGCCGCGAACCAACACACCACGGCCGTGGAATTCCGCTACACCTGTGTGGAATCAAAACAGAGCAACGTCCACTCGCCTAAACTCATTTTCCACACGGCAGCTGCTCCCCGCCAAAGTTCATTTGTTTTGGGCCGAACCGTAAAAAAATACAAAACACGGGTTTCGATCCAACACAATGGGACATTGTCCGGGCCCACAGAGTTGCTTCCTGCCCCGACGATCCGGCGGTAATTGCCCCGCGCCACGGGCAGCTGTGGCACCCCAACTGGCCGCGACTGTCCGAGCGCGTGTGTCGGCGGCTTGCCGAGTGACCCCCTCGTGCGCTCGTGGTTTTCTGAGTGTGTGGAGGGGGAGGGGGGCGGGGCGGAGGAGGGGTGGGGGTTGTGGGGGTTTCGCTGCCCTTCGTCCTGGCAATCAAAGGGGGTTTCAAAGTCGGGACTGTGTCCGTGACTGTTCCGCTGCTGCTCCTCGTGGTACGGGCCACCGCTCACACGATGGTTGCCCCCTGTGGTGAAGTATAGGTGGTGGTGGTTGCTGGTGGTGGTTGTGGTGGTTGTTGGTGGTGGTGGTTGTGGTGGTGGTGGTTGGTGGTGGTGGTTGGTGGTGGTTGTGGTGGTGGTGGTTGCTGGTGGTGGTTGTGGTGGTGGTGGTTGTTGGTGGTGGTGGTTGTGGTGGTGGTGGTTGGTGGTGGTGGTTGGTGGTGGTTGTGGTGGTGGTGGTGGTTGGTGGTGGTGGTTGGTGGTGGTGGTTGCTGGTGGTGGTTGTGGTGGTGATGGTGGTTGGTGGTGGTGGATGTGGTTATGGTAGTGGTTGTGGTGGTGGTTGGGGGCACAGGCGGTGCCACTGTTTGAGTTGTGCGGTGCGGGACCGGGAGGAGTGGTGGATCGGGTCATTGTCCCTAATCTAGGTGGACGTGGGGGGGGGAAGACAATTGATAAAACTTCTTGTGGACAAGACGGTAAGAGCCAAGTAACCCAATGTTCATCGTGACATTAAAAATCGTACTTTAACGGGCCGTACGCGCCTCGTGCTGTTAGATTGACACCTATAGTGCATTGCCAATATACTGTAGTCATCGTCATTATCATCATCTGAAGCCATGCATCATCTATCCACCAATTGACAAAGGCTGCGTTCCCCACGCCGTCGCCATCTCTTGCGACCTTGCGATGCAACGCTGCTCTACAATCTCAAGAGCCACTCACATCTACGACCGGTGCATTAACCTTGGCACTCAGTGGGGAGGGAGATGTTATAGGCGAGAGAGTGGTAAAACAAACAAAGAAACGCCGAAGTTTCCTTTTCAATCTGAACTGGCGATTCGAACTCATGTCATTTGTATCCACTTCCCTGAAATTATCTTACCCCCCACCCCATGTGCCCCCCACACCCCCACATCCCTCGTGGGGGTCATTTATCCTAGCCCCCCCACCACCCCCGCCCCCCAACGGTTCACCGCCCTAAGTGAGCCTCAAGCTGTTTGGTCTATTGCGACGTTTCGGCGACGTCTGGGCAACGTCCAGGACCCTGGCAGGTACACCGGAGAGCTCGACTCGCAGTGTGGATTTGGCTGGCAGAGGGTTAGAAAATAAAAATACAATCGTCTAAATGAATACTACCTGCTACACCACCCCCCCCCCCCCCCCCGAATTAATTTGGATTATCAAATCCAATCACTCATAGCCTAGCGCGGTTCGCGAAAGTGTTCTGGACTTGCGGTTAATTTACAATAGCCGGTTTGCTGTTTATGCTTACAGCAGAGGGCCTCAAGTATTTTATATATTTTTTTGTTGACTGCATACGCCGCTCAACGGCACAAATCGTTCTAGCCGGCTTCGTCTCTGCAGGTCGGATGAATAAATCAGGCCCCGTGACTTGCGCGGGGATTTAAATTACACTCGCAAGCATACACGCACCCGCACAAAAAAAAACGAAACGCTTTTAACACAAAGGCACTGAGAAAGCGATGGTCCACTCAGGCACATTTTTTTCCCTTCTCCCCCCCCCCCCCTAAAAAGCTCATAATGCCAAGCTGTAGTCATCCAATACCAGATGGGTGGCTTGATCCAGCACGCATTTATTTTCGGGTTTTTTTTTTACAAAACGTTCCGCGGAATCTGCGGTGCGATCGCTGCCAATTGGACAATGTGCCGCAGTGTTGTCCCGTTACACGAGCCCCCCCCCCTCCACTCCCCCCGTCGTCGTCGTCGCAGTCCGAGTGGCGTTTCGCCGACGCGGATTCATTTCCGTCCGCTGACACTCGTCCCCAGCAGGAGCGCACTCAGGCTTGCCGTTTGGCGGGTTGTTGTTTTTTTCTTTTTGCTTTGCCCGTTTGACACTGGGCACGGTTGGGTCGTCTCTGTTTCACCCCAAAACCCCACGAAGATTAATCTCCAAGCACCCCCCCCCCCCCCCCCGCGGAAACGGTCCATCACGGATACTACTTCTGGAGATTATTTGAATAAGACCCCCGCGATCCACAGAATCGGGGGGCAGCATCAGCACTTTCCTAACTCGCCCTGGCAGAGAAACGAAAGTTCACCGCGTGGCAGTTCAACCGGCACAAGCAATGTCTCGGAGCCGGACATTCGTCAATGTGTGCGCGAAACCAAGTTTCATTATGGGTTTCTGTGTACGGCCAAAGGTGAACAGGCTGAGCCCATCAACCCGCAACACTTGAGAACCCAGTTTAACTCCAGTCCGCTGCTACCTGGAGTTGAACCCAGAGCCTCAGCGGTGCAGGCTCAGCGCACTGACCTCTGAACAACCCCGCCACGAATCCCAGGGTTACTATAATTATTATTTTTACGTTCGGCAAGCTACAGAATGCCGTTGTTTCTGGAGTCGAATTATTATTATTGTTATGCGGTATAATGGATTGCTCTGATTTTCTCCAGTGAGAATTGTGTCAAATTGTACATCGGGGCAAGGGGTCGGGGTCGGTGGGAGGGGGGGGGGGCTTGCTATTGGCCTTAAAGCGCGATGTTTGGTGGATGGGGGGTGGGGGCAAGGGGGGCTCACCAATGGCTCTGATTGGGGCAAGCGCACGCTGTTCTGCGCGTGTGACCCGAGCGCCAGATCGTTTTGTTTAGGGTCGTGGTGGGTTGTTGGGTTTTTTTGGGGGGGTTTCGTACCCCAGCCTCACTCCCCGAGTGCACGTCGCGTGTGAAGCTGAATGCGCTCGCGCACCTCGGAATATGCACCGCCGCATATTTGCCCAACTCCCTCCCCAGCCCTCCCCCTCTCCTCCGCTCTCAAAAAAACCGAGGCTCAATCGGAGTGATTTCTGCTGCTGGTCCATCGGTTTCAAACCGCGCTGTTGTGATTTTTTTTGTGTGGGGGGGTTTTCACGTTTGACGAATGCGTGTGAAGGGTCACCCTGGCTCTACGACTTTATGTCCTCGTCCTTAAAACCTTCACCATCCTACCCCTTCCCAAACCTGGCCCTCTCTCCTTTTCCCCATCATCACCCTTCCTCGCGATCCCTTCCCCTCCCCAACACTCAAATCTTATCCAATTCCCCCCATCAGCCAATAACTAATGTGCCATTTATAATTGTTGTAAAGTGCGCTATGTAAAATGGAACGTTCCTGTCGGGTCATGTACTTTCTTTAAAAAAACAATTGCCGCGGTATGTCTACCAAAAATAATAATAATCCCTTCTTCTAGCTTTTGGGCAAATTACAATAAAAATGTGATTTACATCCAGCAGCACTTCTCTCCTGTGCTTCGTCTTACCCGCTGGGTGGGAGACGGTGCCCCCCCCCCCTCCCCGATCCCCCCTTCTCGGGGTGACCACAACTTCTGCGCGTGGTCGTGCCACCTGAAACGCAACTCACGCGCCGTGAATCCGTGTCCGGTTTTGAGCGGCGGAGCTAATTTCCGACAAAAGGCCCATTTCAAGGGGCCAGAAACCAACCAGACCTCAACATTGGCCTGAAGCTCCTGAACATGCTTTGCCAAACGCAGGAATAGAATAATACAATTTATCCGTTTCCACAGGGAGTCGCTGCGATGTGCGCAAACGCAAGCCGGCTGGGTCGATTCATTTATTTACTGCAAACGGACGAAATGAGAAAAGCGAAGGGGCTTAAGCGGCTCGCTTCAGTTAAAATGCGTGGAGCTGTCACTCTCTGGGACATTTGCAGCTTTGCAGAATGTTCTCATATAATAAAACATTTTACTTGTATTCATCTACATATATAAACCGCGGAAAGTACGGCCAAGCAAACTGACGTGGGTTGGTTCCAAGACATGTTACAGCAGCAACTAATTCGCCATCGCTGCTCAAATATGTCGGCTCGTGTACAATTGTGATCGTGATGACGAGAGTGCGTGCCTTTTAAATAATAACCCGTAACTGAATCGAGACACGTTTGCTGGCAGCTTCCTTTGCAACGGAGCGCTTCGTGTCATCCGCAAGGCAGGGTCTTCATCTCCATCCCTCTCTTCCTGCCACTGCTGCAGCCACCGCCGCCGCCACCATCTCATTCCGTTTCTCGTCCGAGTTTCCGACCGCATGCTCGATTCCGGCAGGCAATTCGCCTGGAGTGTTGTTTGGCGTGTTTGGCCTCTGAGCGACACGAGGCACCTGCTGCCCGCAATGATGTACACGCAACACGCGGCGATGCCTCGGTTGAGAAATTCCCATTTTGGTGGTTTACAACAACAACAAAAAACCGTATTGCTTATTAGCACGCGATGTATTGTTGTTTTTTTTGTGTCGCGGAGCGGTTTGGATGTAGGGGAGGGCACGTGTGGGGGGGGGGGGGGAGGGAGCACGCATTGTAAATATTTTCATAATTATCATCGCTACGAAATCCTGCTGCCATGCACTGAAAAAAAAGTAGCTATGTTTTGTTTCCACCGTGAAATTGTTTCTTTTCCCTCTCCCTTTTAATGGGATGACCGTGTAATTGGTGATTAATTCCGTGTTGCAAGTCCGCACTGGGTTTTTGTCCCCAATGTTAACGTCAATGTCAGACACGTCTTAATAATAAAAACACAAAAAAATGGTTCGCTTTAGTTTTAGTTTGATTCATGATTAAAACGGCACTCGTCTAACAGCACGTGATCAAAACACCACAGGCGCAACAGGTGTCATGGGCACTGCACCAAATACATCGCGGGAGGGTGAGGGTCTCCGCGGCCGTGCGTGCAGCTCTCCGTCGTGTGCCCCCGCGGGTTCGCCCGCGCGTTGTCCGACGTTTCGCTCCTCGTGCCGGCAGCTTCCTGGGGAACTCGACGCGGTAACGGTACGCAAGTTATGCGCGTTGGCAGCGGTGCGCGAGCGAAAAATCTCGAGAACGCAACCCGTTCGTCAACAGCGTTAGCCCCGAGAGGGACAAAGAATATCTGTTTGGTGACGTTTGGGACAATGGTCCTTCTTCATAGCTCCCCTTGCCTTTTATTCATTTTATATTTGTTTCCCTTTTAGGGCAGTGTTATTGACAAATGCGTTGGGTTCAGCAGGAATTTTGAAAGCGTCTGCGAGAAAAGAACACAAACCTCGCAAGTCCAATTATTTGGCGGTGGTGACGCTGCTGCTACTCCTGCTGCTGCTGCTTAGCGTTAGCATCGGTGCACAAGCACAGCGAACACATTCGCCAACAACAGTGTGTAGCCTTAATATAAAATAAATATAATGTATAAAAGGCGACCTTTCTGGAAATGGCCCATAACAGTGCAGTACTATGGGAATGGTCGTCATGCACTGAAACGACACGTGATAGACGGATATAAGCACACCGGCTTGGGGTGCTAGGTCAGCTGTGCTTATATCCAACGTAGTGTGCTTATATAAGAAGCTGCCCTTCGCCTTCCTCCCCATCAGCGTCATGCAACAATGTGTTGCTTATATCAGAACTGTTCTTACATAAGCTGTGCTTATATCCTACGTCTATTGCATATACTAGCAAACAAGAGTTGCAAAAACAACTTTGCTGATTCTCAATTAACAAAAACAACCGAGCGCTTTCGTGAGAAGGGCCATTGCCCGAAACGTCGCCGAGTATATATTTATAAAAAATCATCATACCACACAGTGCCATAGTTCTGCCACCGACACCAAAACCCGAGCGAGCGAGCAGTGTGCCCGCTACCCACCTTAACGGGGTGGTGGTGGTGGGTGGGTGGGTGGGGGGCAGCTTCGCTTCTTAAAAAAAACCCACACAAACACACACACACGCGAGCAGAGAGGGCAGCAGAAAAAAAAGGGAAAGTACAAATTAAATAAATTGGCATGTGGCTGCTGATGAGAGTTGACAAGTGAAGTGCGCGAGACTTTGCCACGCTTGGGGCCCCCACCGCCGCGGAGCCCACACAACTTCCGCTCGGTAACCAAAGGAACACGGTCAATATTTGTGGTAAGTGGGTCCCACGTCGCCCTTAATGGCCACGGTGGAATTATGCAGCGTGGTTGGGTTTTTTAAAATATTTTTTTGCGCGCCGCATAATTTCGTAGCTGGCCGTCCGTCGCATGCCGGCATCTCGGTCTCATCTCTCCCGGGAGAAAATTAGCAGCTGAGAAAGCGGCGATCGTGGCTTCTGTGGTATGGCCCGTGCTGATTACTTGACCTGCTCTCCGCTTCTCGGGATAACTGCTGAACTGCAGTGAGAAAAAAAAACCAAAAAACGAGGCTATCGAAAATCCATCATCGTGGCATATTCCGCTCAACAAACATAAAACAAATATATAAGTTCGGCCCAAATCGACATGTGTGTGTACGTAAACATATGCACGTGCACACTTACATTTAAGTCGCCGGCCGTCATTATTTGGAAACTCTTGATATACATTTGCGAACGTGTGTTTATTCGCGAGACGCTGATGTGTACGAGTTATAATTCATCTTGGGAAATAATTTACAGCTCTTGTGGGGGTGGGGGAGGTGGTAGTGGCAGGAGAGGTGGCAGTAGCGCTTAGAGTGCTGGCCGCGTCGTCATGAAGCTGGCCCACACCTCGGTTCGATTCGCAGCCACGGCTAATATCAGTGTCGAGTGATATCTGAACCGGTCCCGAGCCGTAACCATTCGCCGACGTGTACTGACGATCGGCGTGGGGAAGTGTGATAAATAAACCCATATGATTGGCACGGCATGCGGATGCATTCAAGCCAATAGCGGATTGCCAAAGGGCCATAACCAATCGAGGACTTGATCACAGAAGCTCCGAAATTGACTTTCTGCCAGCAGTAGTATATCGTTATTTTAACACAGAATATGATTATATCTGAACAGGCTGTGTATATTTAAACTTAAAGTAAAATTACGTAACTTTGTAAACATCGCCTTAACGTGTTTTGTAGCGTTCATCCAACGGGATACTGGTGCAGCCCTGTAATTATTGGGCATCTTGGAAGAGGTGGGAGTTACCCACGCGTTACCCCACCACACACAGAAAATGAGTCAAACCAGGAGCAAATCAACAAAGTGGGATCTGGATTGGCTCAGAGTTCTACTGCTGGATGAAGGTCAATTTCGGCGCTTCTGGGATCATGCTCTTGATTACTTAAGGCCCTTTGCCAATCCGCTATTGGATGAAGGCATCCGCATGCTGTGCCAGTCATTTTGAATTTCAGTGGAGGTCAGCGAAAAGTTACGGTTCTGGACGCCTGTAAAAATGAGCTCAATAGCTCATCGGATTCCTCCAGTATAAATAGATCTTCTGATTCTGCGATCCCTACGACAGAACCCACAGGTATTCCAGCATGTGCATCCCTTGCGTCAGATGTATCCAGCGGGCACATTTTTTCCCGAGCCATGCGGCAGCTGTTTCAATCAGGCGGGTAGAGGGGGGTGGGGGGGGGAGAGGGCCCTGAGACCACCGCCGAGTACATTCAGAGGGCACTCGTCGACCAACGCGAGGCGCCGTGGTCCGTCCCTGACCACGTGGACAGAGTGGCTCTGTGGTCACGTCGGGCCCCGGTGTGGAGGCAAGTCGGCTGCTCGTGGACCCTGGCCACGTTCGGAACTTCGTTTGATATTCATATTCTTAGGTTTGTTAGAGATAAAGTCACGTAGGTAAAACATTAAAATTAATAAAAGTAAAATAAAATAAAAATCACGACGTTTCGGAGGCAACACAAGCTTCCGTCTGCAGGTGGAACCGTCACAGCCACGACAGCTGTATCAAGTAAATGAGAGATTACAAGAGCTACCACTCCGTATATATAATGGTTGGAGAGGGGAAGGGCCAAGTAAGGCACACTTCGTTTGAGCAGGGCCCTTGACCGGCGTGGGAGGTCAAAAACCGGGAAGAAGAACGTTGGGTTCGGCGAATATTGGTCTGAAAACGAGAAGTGGTCGTTGATGTCTGGGCAAGAGGGGACAGGTGTGGCTGGGTCGCGGGTCTTCCATCCTACGGTTCTCAACTGGAGGAGTCTTGAGAGCACTGGAGGCAACGATTCTCGGTGGTGCGGTCGTGTGGGCGAGGGGGGGGGGGAACTGTCACGTTTAAATTGCTCTCGACTCCTCTGGCCGGGACATCTTCGAAAATAAATAAATAAGAAGGCGGTACCCACCGTGGAGGGCCCTAGAAAAACATTATGGAAATATCCGAACCCCCGGCACCGATCTTAGCCTCGTCCCCACGAGACGCAGCTTTGATGCGGAAATTGTTTGTTTGATTGACCCGGCAGAAAGGCAGCCCAGGGCCTGTATTCGCTCGAATCGGCGTTGGATAAATATCGCCGCCTCCTCCTCCTCCCGCTCCTCTGGAGCAGCGCCGCCACCGGAGGAGGCAGCTGGTGACCATTAGCGCCGCCCGTTTATTTGCTGCTGCTGCTGCTGCTGTTGCCTGCAAAGGAAAATAATGACGCTGACCACGCCGGGAGTGTTCTGGTCATTTCAACGCGGACGGGTTCAGGGCCTCCCCGTCCACGTACCGTTTGTGACCTTCGCGAGCGTGCATGGCCAAACGCTCGCTTCCATTTCTAGATTTGAAGCTTTCGTGACTGCAAGGATTCATATTCTTAGGTTTTTTTCGGTAAAGTCACGTAGGTAAGAAATTAAAATTAATAAAAGTCAAATAAAAAATAAAATAAAAATCACGACGTTTCGGAGGCAACACAAGCTTCCGTCTTCAGGTGGAACCGTCACAGCACGATAGTGGAAATCTCACTTGAGATCTCACTTGATACAGCTATCGTGCCGTGACGGCTCGCTTCCATGTTTTACACCTCGACCAGTAGGGGTCATTGGGAGCTGTGGCGAGTGGGTAATTTATTTTTTGTTCATCCAAGACTCGTCCTTTGTGAATACTCAAAAGGCTCCGTGCACAGACATCAAAGTGGCCAGGAATTCCACGCTCCGGTCCTCGAGCCTCCAAAAAACGACGCTCCAGATTTCCGCCAACGCCGAGCGAGAGGCAGATGCTTGAGATGCCCTCTGAATTTAATCTCCACGTGAAGTGCGCAGGATCACGGGATGAAGTGGAAAGCCAGACCCAGGGTACGGGCCCTCAGGGACACCAAGGAGTTGAGATGCTTCCCTGCGCAGCTGAGTTGAGTGTCTGCTCCCTCTCGTGCTGTGTGGGGGCTTCTCCCGGCACTCAAATCGGGGGGGGGAGGGGGGGATTGGTGGGGCTGCTGGTCCATTTGGTGGCACGAAGCAGAAATTATTTACTTGGGGGCTCCAACCCCCCTCTCCTCCGCCTTTTTGAATCTATACAACATTCGTGAGATGACAGATAAGATATTGAAAAGAGGCTTAGCACTGCATCGCCCATGATGAGGATGATGCTGCCAATGACGCAAAACAATAAACACCGCAACCACAACAAAAACTGTGCATACATTTGAAACGAACGTCGTCAGCTGTGACAAATTCCAGCCACGCGCCCCTTCCCCTCCCCCCCCTTGCTTGCCGACGCTCCTTGTGCCACGCAAAGTGAACTTCGAGATCGTCATCATCATCGTCGTCGTCGGTAGTTGAGCAATCCACTGCTGGACGAAGGCCTCCCAAAGGCGTTGCCATCCCTGATAACCCTGCGACGTAACGATCCATTTTAGGCGCCTTGCCGTACGCGCTCGTTCACGTCCATCGATCTGCCTCCTCCGTGTTGTTGTTGTTGTTATTGTTGTTGTTATTGTTGTTGTTTTAAATTCGACGCGTTCCATTACCTTTGACTGCGCACTGCGTCATTAATCATTGGCCGTCCTCGGCCATCGCCCCATTTACTCCTAGCGACGACAAAGTGGGGCTTCTGACATGGCAATACACTCCCGCCCTCAACCCAGCCCCACCGCAAACAAAAAAATCTATCCAAAAAAATTCAACAACAACAACAACCAGACAATGACAACAAGAGCCATCGATGCCAATTTTTTATCTCGACGCACGCGGCCGCTGCTCTGAGCTGGGATCAACGGGCGGAGCTCTGCCTGGGACCCGACAGCCACGACGCCCTCGTTCGCCCGCGATGAATCAGAATTCAAAATATGCCGGTACACTGGAGGAGGAATCCGATGAGCTACGAAGCACTTTAATCTTTTTTTTAATCAAAGATGTCTAGTTTGGTGGGGGGGGGGAGCAGATTCAGAGCGCTACAACAACAAGAAGTTTCACGCAAAAACATCTATTATTTTATGAACATAATCTTTGTTTTTTTATAATCTTGGTTCTTTCGTTAAAGTCACGTAGAAGGGAAATAAATTATCACGACGTTTCGACTGCAACTCAAGCAATCATCACACCTGATCATCACACCTGATGATGATTGCTTGTCTTGCAGTCGTGAAAATTTTTTTGTTTTATATTTTTATTATTTTATTATTTCCCTTTTACGTGACTTTACCGAAAGAACCAAGAATATTAATCCCTGCAGTCACGAAAGCTTTAAATAAAAAAATAATCTTTCGTTCTTTCGGTAAAGTCACGTAGGTAGAAAATACAATAAATCACGACGTATCGATCGCCACACAAGCAATCATTATTATTAATCGTCTCCCACCTGAAGACGGCTGCTTGTGTGGCGATCGAAACGTCGTGATCTATTATTTTTTCTAACCACGTGACTTTACCGAAAGAACCTAGGGTATGGATTCCTGCAGTCACGAAAGCTTCAAATCAAGAATTTTATGAACAAATAAGAAAACACCATAGGAGTGTAAAGTATAGGGAAGGTAAACACATCACTTAGAAAAAATATACGACGTCACTTTATTGGGGGGGGGGGCAGGTTGGGTGGTTAGGGGGGACGACGACTCCGAGGGCAAAAGTGCCGCCCTCGCTTCGCGCCGGGCGCGAGCGGCGACTACAATGACTGCTGTATGCTTTGTCCTCGACATGAAAGAGGTGGGTCAACACTGGCCCCATTACAGCCTGTCCGTGGGGATATTAGCAGTGGCATTCGGTCTCTCTCTCGTCTCTCCCCGTCGTCTCTCCCCGTCGTTGCCCCCCGCCTCTCCATTCCCCCCCCCACCCGGCTCTGTCGTGTTTTTTTTTACTTTCAGTCAATGCTGAGAAACACGACGAAAAGAATGGCCCCGGATGAAGTCCGCGGTCGTCGTGGCTGCGATGCCGCTTTGCTGCGGTCACGTGACGTTGCGATGGCGGAACGGGGAGTGGTGGCGCAGCGGTTAGCGCGCTGTGATACGGTGGTGAGATGTTAAGTACCTCGTCGGCTTATATACAGGCTGTCGTGGGTTCGGTCGCGACCCTGACGCTTCTTGTACACTTGGAGTTTGCGTGTCTCTCTCTCCGTGGTCGCGTGGATTTTTTTCTCCCGGTCCTCCGGTGTATCCCCCTCAACATTTAGAAATATGCGTTTAGAATATTTGGCTGCAGCAATTTTACACGTGATAAGCCGCCTTCGTTGAGATATCATTTGTGGCCAAGTCGCTTCTGAGAAAGTTTCTACATAAGTCAGTGGGCCTTACCTGGTAAAAAGAAAATGTTTTTTTAGTAATGCTAAATTGAAGCCACCGTGAGTTTAGAGATAATCCCTTAATGTTCATCGGTACTACAACGGAGTTTACAAAATGCATTACAGTTACTACACAGCGTCATAGTGTCGAGGCACAGACGCAGAGGTGAGGAGGAGTAGGAATCCTGAGCACCCTGTACATCGTGAACGGAGCAGAACGAGATCCTCAGCTGTTGACCGTTACACCACAAAGCGACTAATTGAGAGGACGTGGCGATTCCAGCGAAGTGAAACTTTACCCTTTCCATGTGCGCGTTGTCGAGTGGCACGCATGTGCACACGTGTCGCATCACGAGCTCGCTATGCGCGCGTCAAACCGACACCCCTAGAGACCCTTCGCTAAGGACATGTTCCATCTTAAGGGATATCTTTGGGGTTTTTTTACCGAGGTGAAAATATTTGAACAAGTTAAAAAATGTAAGTCGTTTGCACGGTGAGGTTTCTTCCGGGCACTCAAGCTTCCTCGGACTCGAAGCCAAAACACGGATCAGTGGATCTGAGCCAAGCAGCCCACTGGAGCATGAACCTCTTGACAAATAATCTCGAGACTCATCAGCGCTGGACCTGGGTACATATATTTTACAATAATATTTAAAAGGTGTGGTTTACACGCTTGCAGCTGAAGTGGCTGTCAGATTTGTTTATGTATATATAACAAAATCTTTTCCTGGTGAATACATTATAATTATAGAACTCGCAGAGTCCCCATACGTCTTATGGCAGGTCTGGATATTACCTCCGTGATTAATGCTTCAGCTAGAGTTTTTTTTTGTTTTAAACACATGCATGTGCCTACATCAGCTTAGTAAAATAGGCACGGGTCAAGGAAAGGAAACATCTGTCCACCATATGGAAGTCACCCAAACTAACATGCAGGCTATATGGTGCATCGCGTGTACGTACGAAGATATTTGAGTCGGGAAACGATGGCGAAGTGTGGCTATTTCACTGCGCCCCTACGACCCTGGGTTTGATTCATGTCCACGGATAAGATCGTTGGAAAACTATTATTTCGCGCTGCGTCTGGGCCTGCCCGAGGTTGACTCAGCCTTAATATGAGAAAGCCGTGATGTTTGTAAGCATCAGCACTGGTCGGCGGATGAGAGGATGGGGAGACAAATGAGGCCGGGAGTGATGCTGGGAACCCCACCGCCCGCTCGTTCGTTACGCTGGTTTTAATAGGCGCTCACTAACAATACTTTCCCCAACAGTCTGTAAGGTTAAACGGGGAGATTTTTTGTTTTTAGGTCACGTGTGTGGAGTAACGGGAGAAGCGGTAGCGTAGCGGTAGGCACGCCGCGCTACCACCTACGTTCGATTCCCGCTCGCGGCCAAAGCCAATGACGATTATCTGAACCGGTCCTGGGCCTCCCCTAGGCCGACTCAGCCTCAAATAAGTACCTGGTATGGTGTGTAAACATCACCAGTGGGGAGGCAAAGGCGGCCAGGCGTGGTGTTGCCCACCCACCCTCTCGTGTGCCATGCTGGCCTTTATAGGTGCTCGCTAACAGCACTTGCCCCAACAGTCTATTCAGGCTTTATGGGTGGTTTTTGTCTTTGGAACACCAGGCTGGTAAAACGCCCTGCGAGGTGGCGCAGTGGAGAGCACAGGGGGTGCATCTCAGAATCAGAATTTTGAATTAGACTGGAGGAATCCGATTAGCTATTTTTCACAAATGTACAGTCGGGGAGGGTCAGACATTTCCAACCACAAACAATACAAACACGATAGGAGTGTAAAGTATAGGAAAGGTAAGCACATCACGAAAACGAATGCTAATGAAAGTAAGGTATTTATTTTATTTTACCAGGTAATGCCCACTGAGCAATACGCTTATTTTTCAGAAGCGACCTGGCCACAAATGACATCTTAACGAAGTGGCTTATCGCGTGAAAATTTATAGCAGCCAAAGGCTCTAAATAATCCGTGGGTTATCTCAGGCAGTCAAGCCACAAGCGTCTGGGTCTGCCTCGTGACCTCCTGTCAACTGCGAGCCTTCGACGCATTCGTGACTGCAGGAATCCATACTCTTTGGTTCGTTCGGTAAAGTCACGTAGGTAGGTAGAAATAAAACAAAATCAATCACGACGTTTCGATCGCAAGACAGCAGACATCGCGGCTATCGCGATTTTCACCTGAAGACGGGCGCTCGTGTTGCGTTGGAAACGTCGTGATTTATTTTGTTTTATTTCTACCTACGTGACTTTACCGAAAGAACCAAAGAGTATTAATTTATTGTATGGAATCGATCCACGAAATAACTCAATGGTCACGCGCGCCAGATTCGATGCACATTTGCGCGAGCGTCAACTACAGCATCAGCGTGTCTGTGTTCAATACCCCCACCCACCCCACTAACCCCATCACGCCAAAAACAAAGACCCCCCGTATAGCCTTAACACACTTTTGAGGCAAGTGCTGTTAGCCAGGACCTATGAGAGCTGGCACAGTATAGAAGGGGTATGTGACCAAAACCACGGCTGACCGCCTTTGTCTCCCCAGGGGCGATGTTTACACACCGCACCAGGTAATACTAATTTGAGGCTGAGTCGACCTACGGGAGGCCCATGACCGGTTCAGATAATCGTCACCGGAGTTGATCGCCGTGAACGGAAATCGACCTCGGGTCGCTGGGTTCAGAGCGCAGGGGGCTCACCGCGACACCTCCCGCTCCTCACCGCCTGAGTAAAGACAAAGACAAAGATCCCCCGTATAGCCTGAACTGACTGTTGGGGCAAGTGCTGTTAGCGAGCACCGATGAAGGCCGGCACGGCACACGGAGGGGTAGGTAGCCAACACCACACCCGGCCAGGTACTCATTCGAGGCTGAGTCGACCTAGGGGAGACCGACGACCTGTTCAGATAATCGTCATTGCTGTTAGCCGTGAGCGGGAATTCGAACTCGGGCCACCGGCTTCGTAGCGGAGCGCGCCAACCGCTGCACCACCGCTCCCCGTATCACCGCACGCCTCACGCACGCTAATCCGCTCGTCACGCCCGAGATCCCAAGCGACGGCAACACGCAGTTCCGTGTCTGCCCGTCACCCCTTGTCACCCCTGCAGCAAATCCGCGCGCGAGTGTTTATACGATCAGGGGACAAACAATCACGGGTTGCCCGCGCGCGCCTTTGTGACCCCCCCCCCCCCCCCCAGATGCGTCTTGCACGTGCGGCCGGTCCGTCAGTGGGGAGAGGATGGAGCTGGGGGGGGGGGGACGGGGCGGGAGGGGCTTGGCCAGCCAGGTGTTGTCACCGTGTCCTTTCTTGCCAAAACAACGAGGGCGTAGAAACACCCAGAGGTGTAGGCGAGGTCACGCGCCGGTCACCGACACTCGCAGTGGCCTCACCGAGCCCACGGCGCGATCTGGGCACGCCACCGTGGCCCGTACACAAAGATCCCTCCCCCGTGTAGCCTGTAACAGACTGTTGGGGCAAGTGCTGTTAGCGAGCGCCTATGAAGGCCGGCACTGTGGCACACGAGGGGGTGCGTGGCCAGCACCACGCCCGGCCGCGTTTTTCTCCCTTGTGGCGATGTGTACACACCGCTCCATCAGGTACTCATTTGAGGCTGAGTCAACCTAACGTAGGCCCAGCACCGGTTCAGATAATCGTCACTGGTTTTGGCCGTGAGCGGGAATCGTACTCGGGTCGCCAGGTTCGTAGTGCAGGGCGCTAACCGCTACACCACCGCTCCCCAACTGTGGCCATACACAGCACGCGCACCGCACACAGACACACACAGACACGCACAGACACACGCACTGACACACACAGACACACACACACGCACTGACACACACAGACACACAGACACACACACACTGACACACACAGACACACACAGACATGCACTGACAAACGCTGTGGTCCATGCACCCTGAGCATCGTTACTTGGTGACGCTGCGGATGCGTTGACAGAGGTGCACACGCGCACAATAATAATAATAATGATGATAAATAATGATGAAATAAATACAATACGCTGCACAATCGTCAATCACACCGACTTAATATTTATTTAAAATATATAATAGGCGACGTTCCGGGAATCGGCCCTTTTTCAAATCACATAAATTGGTTTAAAAGTAGATGTATGCGCTCTGAAATCACGTAAATTGGTTTATAAGTGGATGTACGCGCTCTGCAGAAGGGCCGTTGCCCAAAACGTCGTCTATTATATATGCTATTTTTTTTCATTTCACATATCCACGCCCCGAGCCGATGCGGTGTCAGCAAGGCATTTGCTTCACGCCACGTGGTAGCGCGTGCGTTCGTGCTATAGCACGGCACGGGTTTCACGCGCTGTGTGCCTCGGTGTGCTTTAATCGCCCCAACCGTGGTCCCCCCCCCCCCACATTCTAAACTTCTCCTGCACGGTATCCACGCCGCACCCTGCACCCCCCCGCCCCACCCCACCACTGCCGCATCTGCCGTGCAGCAGCGCGCGGCGAGCCTCGAGCGCTTTCCTCCTCCTCCCCGCCCACCGTAGTGGGTGGTGGTGGTGGTGGTGGGGGGGTTCACGATGTTCGACGTCGATTGGTGGCGCGGCTCTGCTCAAGAGGCAACCTGAGAGCCGCGCCGTGTAGCGCGCATTGCGTGTCCTCCTCCTCTCTCACCAAGGCATTTGTAGACGCCGCACAAATGTTTACAATTCCTTCAACGCCACGCCTTTGGCAACCTGCCACGAGACGCTGTTCACGCGGTGCCCCGCGTCCTCGCGTGACTCCGCGAACCCGCGCCTGGACCTGCCACGCGCCGCGGTGGATGCGGTGAAACCGCTACAAACCTCGTCGGTAAATCTCCACCGGACTGAGGACTGCAAAATGCGATGTCCGATCTCGGACACCGCGGGCAGCCAGAAGCTTCGTCGCATTGAACCGGCGAAGTCGGCACTCGGGGATGGTTGACTCGCCGCGAAGGCTTCTGAACCCAAAACCTTCCAGCCAGAGGGCCTCTCGCTCGAGGAGCTCCATCTTGTGGAGAGCACTTCATCCGCCGGCAGTGGAGAAAGCAATCTATTGCAGGGCTGCGCCGTGCACCTTCACCGATACTTTTTTTTCATTTTTTTTACAAGTGAGCAATCCCGCTGTGGTGGGAGCCTTTCCCGAGAACACACGGCGCCTGTGTCCTCGCAGGGTCTACAGCCCCCCCCTTTCCCCCCTTGGACAGCCCCCCCTAACCCCGACTCCACCTCCCAATACTCCGCTTGGCGCAGTCACAAGGCATGCGTGGCACGGCTGGCGGTGGTAGGTGGCACGCGGCGCAAGTCATCAGCCCTGTCTGTGTTTGGCCGCTTAGGAGAGCCGCGGGGAGCAGGCCGAGCACCGGGGGATAGCGAACGTCGTAATTCTTCTTCTTCTTGGTTCTTTCGGTAAAGTAACGTAGAATGGAAATAATAAAAGAATAAAAATAAAACATATTAAAATAATTGTGAGAATTATTTTATTATGTTTTATTTAAATAATTCTGAGAATTTTTTTATTTTTTTTATTTTTATTATTTATTTTTTTCCATTCTACGCGACTTTACCGAAAGAACCAAGAAGATGAATCCCTGCAGTCACGAAAGCTTTAAATCGGAACGTCGTAATTATCGCAGAGAGAGAGAGAGACACCCAAATTGCTCCCAACTGGCGTTGTCGGGCGGCGAGAACGCGCGCGGTATGTCTGGGTCTGGGATGGATGGGGTCGGTCCACTCTCGTTTTTCGCGTTAGGTTCCGTTTTGTTTATGCGGTACGAAGTAAAGGTGCAGCCCTGCAACGCCTCGCTCACGCGACTGCTGGTAGAAGGAGCTCCACTCGAGGGATCTCCAGAGAGCAGCTCTGATGTGGTTATTTTGGGGTAGTCCTCCACGCGGGGACAAAATAATTGAACCCGAGTTCAATAGCGACTCACGGCCAACACCAATGATGATTATCTGAACGGGTTCTGGGCCTCTCGTGGGTCAACTCAGCCTCAAATATATAATCGGTGCGGTGTGTAAACATTTCCAAGACGGTCAGTCGTGATGCTGGCCACCCAACCCCTTCGTGCACCGTGCCGGCCTTCATAGGTATTCGCGAACACACACAAGCACGCACGATCACACACATGCGCGCGCGAACCCACCAACCCACCCACGCGCGCGCACGCACGCACGCACGCGCGTTAGCGCTCAGCTTTGATTTGAGCACATCTGGCAGAGTGCCGATTGCGACGCGAGGCGAGAGCGCAGACACGAACGTGAATGGCGGTGGTCTCGCGCGGGTCATTCTCTCGTACCGGCGACCGATAGCAGGTGGGCCCTTCGGGGACTCGCGACAACGCGGCCCGGGGCTGACACGTGCGCGCTGCCTCCGTCCGTGCGGCGCGCGCGGAGTTCGGGCATTTCTCCAGCCACTGACGACTGACGAAGCGCAGGAAGCACCTGGGATCTATCTGGCCCAGCCAGTATTTCATTTAATCATATATTTTAGAGAGAGAGAGAGAGAGAGAAAAAAAAACGTGCTCATCGTCTCAGTCCACGACAACCCATGCAAGTGTATTTGCGTGGTATGAAGCAGAAAGTTCCTACCGGAAACGTCGACGGCATTGTTTTCCTTTTTTAGGGCCGAACAATGTTTATTGATGAATGCGTGGGAATTGTTGACGTTAATTGTGCGATTGCACCACTGGCATGGCACCACCACCACCAGCAGCGGCAACAACCAAATGATCTGTTTAACATGGACGTGTGACAAATTCTGTGGGCTTGGGTCCCCCACCCCTCGACTCCCACCCCCCGTCCGCGGACAAAGGCAGCTCCGGGCCACACAGGCACCACGGCAGCGACGAACAACAGCACAGCGCCTCGCTTGGTGCGCCAGACCCGGTCAAGTCGATGGGGCAACGTCGCTCTGCCGAGCGTCCGTCCGAGACGGCGCGATGCGACCTGACGTCTCTGCCGAGCGGTCATGCAGCACAGGCTCGCCGATTGTGGCGAATAAACCCCCCCACCCCCCACCCCTAAGTGACCTTATCCTTTCAGGGTGCTAATTGCCGAGTGTAGCTTTCAATTAACGCCGAGGTTGCGGCGTTACAATCTCGTTTTTTTAAAATGTATATAGAAAGTGCCGGAGCAATGACATTGCCAACGTGGCTTAATGTCTCACCGAGTATTTTTCGTTTCGCTGCTAGACTGGAGTATGTGGCACGTGACTAGTCGTGATAGCCGTAGCAATTGCCCAGAGGTATACTGGATGCCGTATGCCAAGTGCAGATATTATTTTCCGGGTCGCTGATAGACTGCAGTGGATGGCACGTGACCGGTGGTAGTCACAAAGACGAGAGCTATGGTGGATGTGGTATTCCGGGTCTGGAAGTACTTTCTGGGTCACTGACTTGAACATGTCTGTCTGAGATTAAGAAGCCTTGGCCGCGTCCTGCCGTGCGTAACATCTCGCCGGAGCTCGGGAAATGTGGCCGCGTGACCGACCTCTCAGCCGCGAGTCGTACCATCTTCACATCGCCCGTGACCCCATCTCCTCTCTCAGCTCGCTCAGACTCCCTGCTGTGCTCTACCTCTCTTCTCATCTCGCTCCGCTCCCCTTCGCCGTGCTCTCCTACATCTCCTAAATGTTTTTTTTTATCAGTCAATGCTATTTCTCAATTGCGTGTGCTCCCGAATCCACGTGCTTCACTTCCCGTCTCTCAGTGTAATGCCAAGCGTGTGCCTCGCCACGCTTCTTTGCGCAAATTTCTAGTTTTTGTTCCATCTGCTTCGTCGAAGACCACGCTTCTGATCCGTGCCATAGCAGGCAATATGGGACTGTGCAGCGTGTGTAGCGTGCAGCCTCGTACCCCCCTACGAAAAAAAGAATTACCTCAAATGTAAGTTTTCCTCTCTTTCCCGAGCTCACCAGATGCACATGTGTTTCCCCTGTTTGTGTTTAGCACAATGCACTACGCACATGGCAACTTGATTATGACTCCTGGCTAAGGCTAACATGGGGGTGGGGGGGGGTGGAGGTTGCATCCATCTAGCATAAGCGACGACGAAGCATTTCGCTTCTGACCGGACGTGTTCATGGAATCGCGATTCTTCGAACGCATCGAAAAGACTCCCCCTCGCAGTGCATCGTCAATTCCTTGATTTGCGATTCAGCAGCCTCCCACCACGGATATCCCCGAGTGTGAAGACCGCAGCTGCCTTCCCTTATTGGCCATCGGAGCCACGGGGTGGCACTACCCGCACCTGCAGTAAGCAGGTGCGTACACGGATAATTATTCGCGGAGCATTCATTTGTTCTACGTTCTCATTTATTGGCTTTAATTAGCTCCCTTGGCACCCGGGCGAACATTGCCCTCCGCCATGCCGTCATCTTGCACGGTTGCGTTTCAGTCTGGCCGCGTTTACCGCGCCTCGTCGATAAAACATTCGCAACGGTGACATTTTACGTTCGCTTATTTTCCACGTTTTTATTTACATCGCGTTCACATTCCAGCTGAGTGTGAGCGTAAAACCCCTAAAAGTATGGGGGGGAGAGGGGGGAGCGTTCTCAATTTACGCACGTTGCGGGAGGCGAACATTTCAGATGTAAAAAAAAAACAAAATCTCCGTTATGCCCCTCCACGTGCGGCGTCCCCACTCGGTGTCGAGACCGTGGCTGCACTTGGGGGGCGGGGAGGCGAATTTTTGCCGGCGTTCGCGATTGTGGGTGGCGGTAGTGGTGGGGTTTTTATTATTATTATCATCTATCTTTTGTCAGGATCCATGCAAAGAGCAAATTTAAGACGTTTTTTTTCTTTTCTTTTTATCTTTTTGCACAAGCGCCGGTGCAGCTCGGACTCCGCTTTGTGCGCACGCTCCGAGATTCGTGGCATCGCTCCGCCGAGCGTGAGCCGCGTCGCGCTGCAATGCTTTTGCTCGCGTCCGGCGCGGCATCCTGGGGAGTAGGGGGGGGGTGTGGAAGAGAGGAAAGGTGCGGGGAAGGGTCCCGCAAGCCCCCGCCCCCCCCCCCCCGAGAGAGGCACTCACCCAGTCATAATTCATTGTGCGAAATTCAGCGGCCGCCTATTGTCGGGTTAATGAATGGCATCGTCAATGCCTCTCCAGAAGGCAGAGGAATGCGCTTTTTGTTTCGCAAATTTTTGTGCGGTGCAAAGCTCTCGAGCGGTCCCGTCTTCTTCTTTTTTGTTCCTCCCTTCTTCGTCGACTTTATTGATGACGGCTGCGGCGTTTGTGGTCTTTACTCGAGCTGCATGGCGCGGTGAGCTCAGCGGTAGTAGCGAGGGGGGTGGGTGGGTCGATACAATGAGAAACACTCTGCGGGCAAGTCAAGAGCTGTTGTCCTATGGATAGACTCAAGCCAGCCATAGGAATGTGGAATTTCCACCACGAGCTCAGGTATGTAAACAGGAACTGAGCACCGATGTCTCGATGGAAATCCCTTGTGTGACTTTAACTTGAAAACAAAAGCTCATCCCACAAAATAAACGCAATAATGTGGGTACAATCTCATTGAGCATTTTGGGTTGAACAAGACCCCCATAGTTTAGATGGAGTTGTCTTGCCAATAACATCTGATAACCTAGCAGCAATTGTTAAACAAGCCTGATCTGACCTAGACGGTCGAAATGGGCCCAAGGTTCGTTTTCTTAAACACGTGCCGCTGGATAATGTTGATCTACAAAGCAAATAGGCCGATAGACGAAGACATTCCTTATTTATTTATTTGTGGAATATTTTTCCCGGGTGCTCCAGTTTTCTCGTACACGTATTGGTTAATGGACTGAAAACGTCTCAATATATATGGAGGGGAATGCAGAACTTGTTAGTTGTTAGGGCGCCATGGTGGCTAGGAGATGTTAACTACCTCGCCTGGTATACAGGAGGCCGTGGGTTCGACCCCGACCCTGACGCCTGCTGTATATTTGGAGTTTGCGTGTATCTCCCCCCGTTGTCGCGTGGATTTTTCTCTGGGTCCTCCGGTTTTCCCCTCCACATTTAGAATCAAGGTGCGTTTAAAGTATTTGGCTGCTATAATTGTCCACGTGATAAGCCACTTCGTGGAGCTATCATTTATCATCGCCAGGTCGCTTCTGAAAAATAGTTAGATAGCTCAGTGGGCCTTACCTGGTAAAATAAAAAAATGTTGAATTTTAGTTTAGTAAAGCAGCCCATGTCTGTGGTTACCCAGCGATCGCGAGATGCAATTTCCATGAATGACGACGCTATTTTTATATAAACTAAACATGATTATAATCATTAGTTTAATATGTGGAAACGCGATGGAATGGTTGCTCACATTTTCGTTTGTGTGCGATCGAATGGCATTTGTAAATCACGACTGCTTTACAATTTTGGCGCAAGTTATTGTCGTAATTTATATATACATGTATATATAAAATATATATATATATAATGCCGCAGCACGACTGGGCGTTGGTGTCTGACATCCGACCTTCCGGAGTGACAGAACATGTGGCTTGCGATGAGTCCGATGGAGCATAAATGTGTGGTTGATTTGTTTGAGTTTTATTATTATTTCCCTATTCGTTCCACCATATACTACTGAGCCGAGGGACTATTCAACAAAATGCACGCAAAGTTTACACAAATACATGAAATATGCATTCCATTATTGCAGTCTCTGCGGTAAGTATGATGAATGGCCCGTGCCAAAGTGATTGGAATGAGTAGAAGATGTTTTGTGTGTTTGTCATTGTGACCGATAGAAATCTGCGGAAGCCAAAACTATGTTGGAGATTGTTGCCTGACTTCATTGATAAAACGGCGTCCGTTGACCGATAAAAATCTGCGGAAGCGAAAACTATGTTGGAGACCGTTGCCAGACCACATTAATAAAACGGCGTGCGTTGACCGATAGAAATCTGCGGAAGCGCAAACTATGTTGCAGACCGTTGCCTGACTTCATTGATAAAACGGCGTGCGTTGACCGATATAAATCTGCGGAAGCCAAAACTATGTCGCAAACCGTTGCCCGAATTCATTGATAAAACGGCGTACATTGACCGATTTTTATATTTGTTGAAGCCCAAACTACTATGCATAAAGTTGTCTGACTTCATTGATAATAGCCTTGCGTCGACCAACATAAATCTGCCGAAGATCTTTATTGATAAAACTAAAGACAAAACACTCGTCAATGGCACTGCCTGAAAACAAGAAATATATTAGTCGGCCTTTTCTGCCAATGGCTCTGAATATCATCTATTACATGTGTTTTCCTTTTAAGGCCACAGTGTTATTGATGAACGTGTTGCGTTGTTGTCGTTGGCTGTGCTTGTGCACCATTGCCAACGCAGGAGCAGCAGCAGCAGCGTCACCAAATACATTTTCTTCATCGATAAAAGTCTAATGTTTTTACCGACGCGAAAAAATCTTCGGAAGCCCCAAACTCCGGTGCAGAATGTTGCCTGACCCCTTCATAACTGACAGCCTCGTGTTCCCCACTCGCCATGTGGGTGAGAATCGGCAGTGGTACCACGCTTCCGTCTCAGCTTGTTGCTGAATATGGCGCGTTATAAATCTTGGATTGAATGCCACGTAAAGTAATAAAATAGCAAACTTATAAAAAAAAAACTCCCGTTGCTAAACGATCGATTCCGCGTGCTTCGGAAGGCAACGCCGTGTATGGGCCGGCGGTGGAGGGCAAGGGGGGGGGGGTCGGCGGGTGGTGGTGGTCGGGGGGGGTGGGCGTGGGCGGGGAGGGTGGCTGCCCCTCGAGTGCGAAATTGCTCGTTTGTCACGGACGTCAAACTCTTAATATAATGTCCTGAGCGTGAAAAGGTCGGCTGGCTGGGAAGAGCGCAACCCCTCTCCTCGTCGTCTACGCCTCGAGACGCAGCCTAGGGTGCAGGACTTAGCGCGTTAAGACGTTCCGTTGGTGAGCACCCCCGTGGCCATGTGGGTTGTGGGAAAGCAGCCACACTCCACTGTTGTACTGCGGGCCCACGCTCCCACGTCAAATACGCTCGCTGCCTTCCCCATCCCATACTGAACCACGCATCGCGATGCGTGAGAGCTTGACAAGCGATACTAATCAAGGGTTGTTTTTGCGCTCGTTTCTATAGCTGTTTTGCTTTTGTTATTTTGGCGAACGAGAGCAGTTGCTCTTGCAAAGGAAACTCATCCCGGTCTCTTGAGTTCCCACCAACCTGGTTACGCAGAAACATGAACTTCAATCACTGCAGTGGTATATCCATGTGAAACCAGTCTCCGCACCTTCAATGAACATGAATTGCTAGGCACGGTACGGGAGAAGGTCAACATACAGTCTCCACCCATCTGATGGGATCCAGCGAGATGGAGCACATTCAGGGTGATTTTGTCCCACCACACAGCGAAACCGTACAGCCCTTTGTCGATCTGGTGGCTGGGTGAATGTCCTCCCCGTGCCAGAGGTGGATCTGGAAACTCATGCGGGTAGTGGACGTTCCAGAAATGTCAAGCCTTTTTTACAGAGGGTCGTACATTAATTTAAAATAAAACAACGTATCGTCTACGGTAAATATCAATAAGCCACACATTTTGGGTGTCCTGAAAGGGGGAGGGAGGGGCGAGGTGATTGCCCTCAATCACTCCCCCCACCCCCCCCAGGTCCAACACTGTCCCATGCCGTGACAGTGGCGGTGTTCGTTTGACCATACTTCACCACCCTGGTTGGTAAAGAGGCGCTGCGCAGGGACCGGTTGCGATATCACTCACCGCTGATGCCAGGCGTGTTCCGTGAGTCGAACCCGAGTTGCCTGGGTTCACGGCGCCGTGACGTCACTATCATTGCAAATGAATCCACGCCCGATTCACAGTTTCCTTTTTTGGGGGGGGGGGGGGTGGGGAAGTCGAGCGTTTACAACAATCGTGTGGTATAATATCGCGCACGATGTCCTGAGCCAACAAAAACGAATTATGTACGACTCGTAACATCGGTCGCCGAATCCCACGTTAAAAGGCACCTTTCGTAAGTCGTTGTTCGACGGCGTCGGGTGAGAGTGGGGGGGGGGGCTGTTGCCGCTGACAGGTGGAGAGAGCGGCCAGGACTCCACGAACAATCGCCTATTGTTGGACACGAACAGCGGCACTCTTGTTTTTTGCAAGGAGACTCTTTTCATGCCGAGAAGTTGAGGCAAGGCAGGTCCGAGGCCAGGTGCAAAGGTCGGCCGAAATAATTCCCCACTGCGCTGGATCTCGGAGGCCCCGAAATTAAATGTTGCTCGCTCGTCGGCCCAGCCGCTCGGCCGTGGGGGGGGGGGGGGGGGGGTGAGGGGTGGGGGGGGGGCACCTCTCACCTCGGCGTTCACGCGAAACCCGCGAACGGAATCTACAAGAGTGGGGAAGTGAGCGTTATCGTCGACGCGAAAGTGTCGCGTGGTGAACACGTCTCGCGTGTTTGCATGTGTGCGTGTGTGTGCGCGTGTGTGTGTTTGCATGTGTGCGTGGGGAGCTGTAGTCTCGCGGTTAGTGCGCTGGGCTATGAACCTGACGACCCGGGTTCGATTGCCGCTCACGGTCAATACTAGTGACGAAGATCTGAACCGGTACTGGGCCTCCCCTAGGTCGACTCAGACTCAAATTAGTACCTGGTGCGGTGTGTAAACATCGCCACTGGAGAGACAAAGGCGGTCGGGCGTGGTGCTGGCCACCCACCCCCTCGTGACTCTTCTGGCCTTCATAGGTGCTCGCTAACAGCACTTGCCCCGACAGTCCATTGAGGCTATACGGGGATCTTTGTCTTTGTGTGTGTGCGCGCGCGCGTGTGTCTCCGTGTGAAGTCGGTGGGGAGCGGTCGCGCGCTGAGATACAAACCCGGCGAACCGAGTTCGATTCCCGATCACGGCCAACACCGGTGAGGATTATCTGAACCGGTCGTGGGCGTCCCCAAAGTCGACTCAGCCTCAAATGAGTATTTGGTGGCGATGTGTAAACATGTGTTAACATCGTTAGACTACCACTCCCCACAAAGATCCCCCGTATAGCCTTAACAGACTGTAGGGGCAAGTGCTGTTAGCGAGCACCTATGAAGGCCGGAACGGTACACGAGGGGGTGGGTGGCCAGCGCCACGCCCGACCGCCTTTGTCTCCCCAGTGGCGATGTTTACACACCGCACCAGGTACTCATTTAAGGCTGAGTCGACCTAGGGGAGGCCCAGGACCGGTTCAGATAATCGTCACTGGTGTTGTTGGCCGTGAGCGGGAATCGAACTCGGGTCGCCGGGTTCATAGCGCAGCGCGCTAACCGCTACACTACCGCTCCCCACACACACACGCACACACACACGCACATACACGCACACACACACAACCCACCCCATCGTGTGCCGTGCCCGATGTCATAGGTGCTCGCTCATCGCACTTTCCCCAAGAATCTGTTGAATTCCATACGGAGGATCTTTGTCTTTATCTGCGTATGCCCTATCCGTACCGTGTATTTCAATTCCCAGTGTTCCGTATGGTCATAGGCGGGTGGTGTAGCTCTGGCTGAAGGGGCTTAGCTGATTATGGAAACGGCTTGGAGTGAACTCACTCTGAGATTAAATAGAATGGACGAGACGTACGTGGTATGGACACATGAAATAAATGAACAGGGCCAGATTGATAGTGCTATTTATCCAGGAATACCACACTTAGTCCAGGAGGTAATTTAATTCAGGAATGCCACACTTATTTTTCAAGAGGTTTCTGCTCTATGATGGGCGAGTTGTGTTTACGGGACAAACCTTGCTCATTGGCTGTGTCGGGTGGTGGCGGGTTTAACGACACATTCATATTTACGCGATCTAACCCAACCACCCCCCCCCCCCCCCCCCCCGTAGTATGTATGGATAATATTCCCGCGAAAGCCTACTGTGGAGATGTGATTGCCATTGGCGGGTTAGTGAAATAACAATACATGCGGCGGGTCGGTATGGGGTTCTTCCAGGGCTTCAGGGGCTTAGCCCCTCGACCTTATGGGGGGCAGCCCGGGCCGCGCTCACGCCGCGTGCAGGTGGTGGAACCGTCAACGAAGCCGGGGACTCGGACCGGGGACTCGGGCCACGGGAGCGCGAGGCCACCGCGAGAGCGGAGAGCGATCGCTGAACCCGCGGCCCCTTGGACGCGCCGCCAGTCCACCCCCCGAGGCCCTGCTCCTGGACGACCCTGGAACTGTCTTTTGTGTTTTTTGGACATTGGCATTGCTTTAGATTTAAAAAAATGTTTTATTTCAAAACATATTTCATTTCATTAACGCACCCCCGGCCCCTCGAGGTGTAGTGCTCAAGATTATGACACTGCTCCATTGCTGTGGTATGGAAGAGTCGACGAGAAAATGATGAATGTTTGCTGGCAACGGATGACTTGCTGATCCCTTCACGTAGTTCGATGTTGAAGGCGACGTTACGAGGTCATGCAGGGGCCTGCAGCTTGGATACCAAACACATCACCGTGCCGGGTCTCTTGAAGCCAGGGCTGCATTCGATGTTGAAAAATAAATAAACTTTAAATATACGATTTCAGCCCCACGGTGAAAAACGATCTCTGTTCACAGCCACCTTCGCTGCGTGTGCGCGTCGCTTGCATTCGCGTTCCGATTCCCCGTCTCGTAGGAAGACGCGTTTTGGATTAATGAGCAAATAATGAATAGCCCACGCTCGCGGTCTCTCTCTCTGTGTCTCTCTGCGCGTCTCTGGCGAAGCTATTAGCGCCGATACGCAGCGGCGTCTCGCATTGTTGGCACTGTCCGAACTTTTATTAGCCCGCCACGTACGTTTGGTGTTTACAAATTGACCCCGAGCAAAAAAAAAAAGCGGACACATCACGTTAATCGCTTTTTTTGTTCGCAATTCCCGCCAGCGAAACGCGAGAGAACAATAAAATCCGGAACGAAAATTGTGCAACGAATCTTTATTACTCGATATTCCTTCAGGAGCACTCGAATAACGCGATTGATATTTTCACGGCTGCGTCTCCTCCAAGATGTTTTGCATCTAAAACACGGAGAAAATGTAGTGGGTCTTTTCGGGTTTTT
The DNA here is from genome assembly GCF_964198595.1 of Lampetra fluviatilis. Taxonomy (NCBI): domain Eukaryota; kingdom Metazoa; phylum Chordata; class Hyperoartia; order Petromyzontiformes; family Petromyzontidae; genus Lampetra; species Lampetra fluviatilis. Next base: position 6,090,767 of record NC_136304.1, on the reverse strand, counting down.
TCCCGTTTCTCTCGCGTGATGCAGCGACGCAGATATGATTTAACGTGAATTCTCTGGAAATTACAAATTCTTGGAGAAGGAGCCGATATATCACAGCTTGGCTGTCTGCGAGTGAATCATTACACCGGTCAACTGCGCCGGCCAATATGGAATGAACATCAGTGTGCGTGCGATACACGATGATGCTGACACAGGAACTAATGGGGTTTACACATCCAGCCAGATTGAATTTGTTTCTTAGTTATTCAAATGATCAGGGGAAAAAAAACAACTGCTTTGGGCCTTTTCTCTCGAGCATTTTATTTCCATCGGACCATCGGCGTACAGCCATGACATGAAGAATTGTTTCAACCCGTAGGCCTTTGCAACCAATATGTTTTATTCATCATATTTTTTGGGGTCAGTTTTCCACGTAAGTAATAAAAAATTGTGTTGTGAGTCCTCCTCCACCCGACACAACACAGTTACTAAAGTTGCCACGTGACGATCAGACGTGGCCAATGTATTACTGTTTCAGCAGCACCACGGGTTTTGTTTACATTTGTGGATTTCTCTCCAACACTTTTCGAGCGTAATTTTTGTCACCGTGTTCGGAGCGCAGTGCGCTAACCACTACCCTGTCGCTCCCCTTGCACTGCAACTGCCCCAGCGCCGCACACAACCACAATGGCCTCTCCGCCACACGCAACTAAAATTGTCCCAGCGCCACGTGCAACCACAATTGCCTCTCCGCCACACGCAACTAAAATTGTCCCAGCGCCACGTGCAACCACAATTGCCTCTCCGCCACACGCAACTAAAATTGTCCCAGCGCCACGTGCAACCACAATTGCCTCTCCGCCACACGCAACTAAAATTGTCCCAGCGCCACGTGCAACCACAATTGCCTCTCCGCCACACGCAACTAAAATTGTCCCAGCGCCACATGCAACCACAATTGCCTCTCCGCCACACGCAACTAAAATTGTCCCAGCGCCACGTGCAACCACAATTGCCTCTCCGCCACACGCAACTAAAATTGTCCCAGCGCCACGTGCAACCACAATTGCCTCTCCGCCACACGCAACTAAAATTGTCCCAGCGCCACGTGCAACCACAATTGCCTCTCCTCCACACGCAACTAAAATTGTCCCAGCGCCACGTGCAACCACAATTGCCTCTCCTCCACACGCAACTAAAATTGTCCCAGCGCCACGTGCAACCACAATTGCCTCTCCTCCACACGCAACTAAAATTGTCCCAGCGCCACGTGCAACCACAATTGCCTCTCCTCCACACGCAACTAAAATTGTCCCAGCGCCACGTGCAACCACAATTGCCTCTCCGCCACACGCAACTAAAATTGTCCCAGCGCCACGTGCAACCACAATTGCCTCTCCTCCACACGCAACTAAAATTGTCCCAGCGCCACGTGCAACCACAATTGCCTCTCCTCCACACGCAACTAAAATTGTCCCAGCGCCACGTGCAACCACAATTGCCTCTCCTCCACACGCAACTAAAACTGCCCCAGCACCACGTACAACCACAATTGCCTCTCCTCCACACGCAACTAAAATTGTCCCAGCGCCACGTGCAACCACAATTGCCTCTCCGCCACACGCAACTAAAATTGTCCCAGCGCCACGTGCAACCACAATTGCCTCTCCTCCACACGCAACTAAAATTGTCCCAGCGCCACGTGCAACCACAATTGCCTCTCCTCCACACGCAACTAAAATTGTCCCAGCGCCACGTGCAACCACAATTGCCTCTCCTCCACACGCAACTAAAACTGCCCCAGCACCACGTACAACCACAATTGCCTCTCCTCCACACGCAACTAAAATTGTCCCAGCGCCACGTGCAACCACAATTGCCTCTCCTCCACACGCAACTAAAATTGTCCCAGCGCCACGTGCAACCACAATTGCCTCTCCTCCACACGCAACTAAAACTGCCCCAGCACCACGTACAACCACAATTGCCTCTCCTCCACACGCAACTAAAACTGCCCCAGCACCACGTACAACCACAATTGCCTCTCCTCCACACGCAACTAAAACTGCCCCAGCACCACGTACAACCACAATTGCCTCTCCTCCACACGCAACTAAAACTGCCCCAGCACCACGTACAACCACAATTGCCTCTCCTCCACACGCAACTAAAACTGCCCCAGCACCACGTACAACCACAATTGCCTCCTCCACACGTAACTAAAACTGCCCCAGCACCACGTACACCCACAATGGCCTCTCCTCCACACGCAACTAAAACTGCCCCAGCACCACGTACAACCACAATGGCCTCTCCTCCACACGCAACTAAAACTGCCCCAGCACCACGTACAACCACAATTGCCTCTCCTCCACACGCAACTAAAATTGTCCCAGCGCCACGTGCAACCACAATTGCCTCTCCTCCACACGCAACTAAAATTGTCCCAGCGCCACGTGCAACCACAATTGCCTCTCCTCCACACGCAACTAAAATTGTCCCAGCGCCACGTGCAACCACAATTGCCTCTCCGCCACACGCAACTAAAATTGTCCCAGCGCCACGTGCAACCACAATTGCCTCTCCTCCACACGCAACTAAAATTGTCCCAGCGCCACGTGCAACCACAATTGCCTCTCCTCCACACGCAACTAAAATTGTCCCAGCGCCACGTGCAACCACAATTGCCTCTCCTCCACACGCAACTAAAACTGCCCCAGCACCACGTACAACCTCAATTGCCTCTCCTCCACACGCAACTAAAATTGTCCCAGCGCCACGTGCAACCACAATTGCCTCTCCGCCACACGCAACTAAAATTGTCCCAGCGCCACGTGCAACCACAATTGCCTCTCCTCCACACGCAACTAAAATTGTCCCAGCGCCACGTGCAACCACAATTGCCTCTCCTCCACACGCAACTAAAATTGTCCCAGCGCCACGTGCAACCACAATTGCCTCTCCTCCACACGCAACTAAAACTGCCCCAGCACCACGTACAACCACAATTGCCTCTCCTCCACACGCAACTAAAATTGTCCCAGCGCCACGTGCAACCACAATTGCCTCTCCTCCACACGCAACTAAAATTGTCCCAGCGCCACGTGCAACCACAATTGCCTCTCCTCCACACGCAACTAAAACTGCCCCAGCACCACGTACAACCACAATTGCCTCTCCTCCACACGCAACTAAAACTGCCCCAGCACCACGTACAACCACAATTGCCTCTCCTCCACACGCAACTAAAACTGCCCCAGCACCACGTACAACCACAATTGCCTCTCCTCCACACGCAACTAAAACTGCCCCAGCACCACGTACAACCACAATTGCCTCTCCTCCACACGCAACTAAAACTGCCCCAGCACCACGTACAACCACAATTGCCTCCTCCACACGTAACTAAAACTGCCCCAGCACCACGTACACCCACAATGGCCTCTCCTCCACACGCAACTAAAACTGCCCCAGCACCACGTACAACCACAATGGCCTCTCCTCCACACGCAACTAAAACTGCCCCAGCACCACGTACAACCACAATTGCCTCTCCTCCACACGCAACTAAAACTGTCCCAGCACCACGTACAACCACAATGGCCTCTCCTCCACACGCAACTAAAACTGCCCCAGCACCACGTACAACCACAATTGCCTCTCCTCCACACGCAACTAAAACTGTCCCAGCACCACGTACAACCACAATGGCCTCTCCTCCACACGCAACTAAAACTGCCCCAGCACCACGTACAACCACAATTGCCTCTCCTCCACACGCAACTAAAACTGCCCCAGCACCACGTACAACCACAATGGCCTCTCCTCCACACGCAACTAAAACTGTCCCAGCACCACGTACAACCACAATGGCCTCTCCTCCACACGCAACTAAAACTGTCCCAGCGCCACGTACAACCACAATTGCCTCTCCTCCACACGCAACTAAAACTGCCCCAGCACCACGTACAACCACAATGGCCTTTCCTCCACACGCAACTAAAACTGTCCCAGCACCACGTACAACCACAATTGCCTCTCCTCCACACGCAACTAAAACTGCCCCAGCACCACGTACAACCACAATGGCCTCTCCTCCACACGCAACTAAAACTGCCCCAGCACCACGTACAACCACAATGGCCTCTCCTCCACACGCAACTAAAACTGTCCCAGCACCACGTACAACCACAATGGCCTCTCCTCCACACGCAACTAAAACTGCCCCAGCACCACGTACAACCACAATGGCCTCTCCTCCACACGCAACTAAAACTGTCCCAGCACCACGTACAACCACAATGGCCTCTCCTCCACACGCAACTAAAACTGCCCCAGCACCACGTACAACCACAATTGCCTCTCCTCCACACGCAACTAAAACTGCCCCAGCACCACGTACAACCACAATTGCCTCCTCCACACGTAACTAAAACTGCCCCAGCACCACGTACAACCACAATTGCCTCTCCTCCACACGCAACTAAAACTGCCCCAGCACCACGTACAACCACAATTGCCTCCTTCACACGCAACTAAAACTGCCCCAGCACCACGTACAACCACAATGGCCTCTCCTCCACACGCAACTAAAACTGCCCCAGCACCACGTACAACCACAATTGCCTCTCCTCCACACGCAACTAAAACTGCCCCAGCACCACGTACAACCACAATTGCCTCCTCCACACGTAACTAAAACTGCCCCAGCACCACGTACAACCACAATTGCCTCTCCTCCACACGCAACTAAAACTGCCCCAGCACCACGTACAACCACAATTGCCTCCTTCACACGCAACTAAAACTGCCCCAGCACCACGTACAACCACAATGGCCTCTCCTCCACACGCAACTAAAACTGCCCCAGCACCACGTACAACCACAATTGCCTCTCCTCCACACGCAACTAAAACTGCCCCAGCACCACGTACAACCACAATTGCCTCTCCTCCACACGCAACTAAAACTGCCCCAGCACCACGTACAACCACAATTGCCTCCTCCACACGTAACTAAAACTGCCCCAGCACCACGTACACCCACAATGGCCTCTCCTCCACACGCAACTAAAACTGCCCCAGCACCACGTACAACCACAATGGCCTCTCCTCCACACGCAACTAAAACTGCCCCAGCACCACGTACAACCACAATTGCCTCTCCTCCACACGCAACTAAAACTGTCCCAGCACCACGTACAACCACAATGGCCTCTCCTCCACACGCAACTAAAACTGCCCCAGCACCACGTACAACCACAATTGCCTCTCCTCCACACGCAACTAAAACTGTCCCAGCACCACGTACAACCACAATGGCCTCTCCTCCACACGCAACTAAAACTGCCCCAGCACCACGTACAACCACAATTGCCTCTCCTCCACACGCAACTAAAACTGCCCCAGCACCACGTACAACCACAATGGCCTCTCCTCCACACGCAACTAAAACTGTCCCAGCACCACGTACAACCACAATGGCCTCTCCTCCACACGCAACTAAAACTGTCCCAGCGCCACGTACAACCACAATTGCCTCTCCTCCACACGCAACTAAAACTGCCCCAGCACCACGTACAACCACAATGGCCTTTCCTCCACACGCAACTAAAACTGTCCCAGCACCACGTACAACCACAATTGCCTCTCCTCCACACGCAACTAAAACTGCCCCAGCACCACGTACAACCACAATGGCCTCTCCTCCACACGCAACTAAAACTGCCCCAGCACCACGTACAACCACAATGGCCTCTCCTCCACACGCAACTAAAACTGTCCCAGCACCACGTACAACCACAATGGCCTCTCCTCCACACGCAACTAAAACTGCCCCAGCACCACGTACAACCACAATGGCCTCTCCTCCACACGCAACTAAAACTGTCCCAGCACCACGTACAACCACAATGGCCTCTCCTCCACACGCAACTAAAACTGCCCCAGCACCACGTACAACCACAATTGCCTCTCCTCCACACGCAACTAAAACTGCCCCAGCACCACGTACAACCACAATTGCCTCCTCCACACGTAACTAAAACTGCCCCAGCACCACGTACAACCACAATTGCCTCTCCTCCACACGCAACTAAAACTGCCCCAGCACCACGTACAACCACAATTGCCTCCTTCACACGCAACTAAAACTGCCCCAGCACCACGTACAACCACAATGGCCTCTCCTCCACACGCAACTAAAACTGCCCCAGCACCACGTACAACCACAATTGCCTCTCCTCCACACGCAACTAAAACTGCCCCAGCACCACGTACAACCACAATTGCCTCCTCCACACGTAACTAAAACTGCCCCAGCACCACGTACAACCACAATTGCCTCTCCTCCACACGCAACTAAAACTGCCCCAGCACCACGTACAACCACAATTGCCTCCTTCACACGCAACTAAAACTGCCCCAGCACCACGTACAACCACAATGGCCTCTCCTCCACACGCAACTAAAACTGCCCCAGCACCACGTACAACCACAATTGCCTCTCCTCCACACGCAACTAAAACTGCCCCAGCACCACGTACAACCACAATTGCCTCTCCTCCACACGCAACTAAAACTGCCCCAGCACCACGTACAACCACAATTGCCTCCTCCACACGTAACTAAAACTGCCCCAGCACCACGTACACCCACAATGGCCTCTCCTCCACACGCAACTAAAACTGCCCCAGCACCACGTACAACCACAATGGCCTCTCCTCCACACGCAACTAAAACTGCCCCAGCACCACGTACAACCACAATTGCCTCTCCTCCACACGCAACTAAAACTGTCCCAGCACCACGTACAACCACAATGGCCTCTCCTCCACACGCAACTAAAACTGCCCCAGCACCACGTACAACCACAATTGCCTCTCCTCCACACGCAACTAAAACTGTCCCAGCACCACGTACAACCACAATGGCCTCTCCTCCACACGCAACTAAAACTGCCCCAGCACCACGTACAACCACAATTGCCTCTCCTCCACACGCAACTAAAACTGTCCCAGCACCACGTACAACCACAATGGCCTCTCCTCCACACGCAACTAAAACTGCCCCAGCACCACGTACAACCACAATGGCCTCTCCTCCACACGCAACTAAAACTGTCCCAGCACCACGTACAACCACAATTGCCTCTCCTCCACACGCAACTAAAACTGCCCCAGCACCACGTACAACCACAATGGCCTTTCCTCCACACGCAACTAAAACTGTCCCAGCACCACGTACAACCACAATGGCCTCTCCTTCACACGCAACTAAAACTGTCCCAGCACCACGTACAACCACAATGGCCTCTCCTTCACACGCAACTAAAACTGCCCCAGCACCACGTACAACCACAATGGCCTCTCCTTCACACGCAACTAAAACTGCCCCAGCACCACGTACAACCACAATGGCCTCTCCTTCACACGCAACTAAAACTGCCCCAGCACCACGTACAACCACAATGGCCTCTCCTTCACACGCAACTAAAACTGCCCCAGCACCACGTACAACCACAATTGCCTCTCCTCCACACGCAACTAAAACTGTCCCAACACCACGTACAACCACAATGGCCTCTCCTCCACACGCAACTAAAACTGCCCCAGCACCACGTACAACCACAATTGCCTCTCCTCCACACGCAACTAAAACTGTCCCAACACCACGTACAACCACAATTGCCTCTCCTCCACACGCAACTAAAACTGTCCCAGCACCACGTACAACCACAATGGCCTCTCCTCCACACGCAACTAAAACTGTCCCAGCACCACGTACAACCACAATCTCCTCTCCGCCCCATGCCCGATTATCCTTGGTGGGGCAACAACTTTCATTCGACACCGATGCGGCTAACGCGCCAGATGATTTTTTGCGCCGGGAGTGGCGCGCAGTGGCCAATCGCTGCTGTGTTTGGTGCCCCCTCCGTCGCGCTTGACACTCGAGCGATAAGTCGTTGTACATTGTTGAGTCGTTATTAAGTCGTTATACATTGAGTCGTTATTGAGTCGTTATACATTGAGTCGGTATACATGGAGTCGTTTTCGAGTCGTTATACATGGAGTTGTTATTGAGTCGTTATACATTGAGTCGTATACATGGAGTCGTTATTGAGTCGTTATGCATTGAGTCGGTATACATTGAGTCGGTATACATGGAGTCGTTATTGAGTCGTTGTACATTGAGTCGGTATACATGGAGTCGTTATTGAGTCGTTATGCATTGAGTCGGTATACATTGAGTCGGTATACATGGAGTCGTTATCGAGTCGTTATACATGGAGTCGTTATCGAGTCGTTATTGAGCCGTTATACATGGAGTCGTTATTGAGTCGTAATTGAGTCGTCCTTGAGTCGTTATTGAGTCGTTATCCATGTTCCACGCTTCTGTACTGGGCGCCCACAATCCCCGCGCACCAGAGAGTCTTCAATTATCATTCGTGCACCGAGTTACCCGCATCTTATCTAATTTTATATTTATAGAGCGCCTTAGCTCAAGGCGCTTGACGTAGATTAAAACAGCGGTAACAGAAATAGAGTGATTTTGATGGCAGGGGCAGTGCAAGGGCCGAGGGATGAGTGAACGCAACATAGGTCACGTGGTGGTGGGGGGGGGGTCACGAAGGGCCACAGGGGAGGGATGGGACGGAGTGAAGTGGCGAGGGAAGGGAAGAGGAAGGGAATGGGCGATGGAGAAGACGTGGCGAGGCTTTGAGAGAGGAACGAAAGGAGGTTGAAGAGGACCACGCTGCACAGATGTATAGGAAGATGTGGGAGTTACCCATACTTTACCCCACCACACGTGACCTGTATATAGCCATATCCATCATGTCACCTCTTATATATTTTCCTTTAAAGCCACAGCGTTGTTCACGACTGTGTTGAGTTTTATAAATGTACCTATAGTTGTTTAGATATTAAATCTCATGTCCCAAACAGCATATTGAATGTTTGTTTTTTAGCTGGATGGATTGTTACATCACAGGACTGTAAGAGTTAGAAGTGGTTATCTCGGGAGTCCTTCATTCAGCAGTGGATAGATCACGACGGATGATGATGACTACCGTCTTCAACATGGACCCGGATGACCCGGCGCAAGTGTTGGGAAGTGTTTACCTTGGCAGGATCAAAGTTTTCACATCGCCGCGGTTATTATTATTATTACTACTGCGGCTCAAGTGAATAGAACCGTGAGATCCGAGACCGCTGTTTCTTTAGCGGCAACCAAAAAACGATCAGCCGTTGTAATTACAACAAGCTCATGCCTCTCTTCTCTCGATAGGGTTTTCATTGTGTTTTATTTAAAGTATTGTTATTGCAGGGGTCGGGAGGGGGGGCATTAGTGCTAGACTTGCATGCAATGTTTGGGTTAGCCTTAACTGCCATGAGTGATTGTTATCGAATTGGAGGGATTTTTTTCCTTGCTTTAGTTTCGTGTGGGAACGTTGCATGTGGACGGTAGTGGTTTTGCGGCCCTTCAATTCTCTGCAGTGGAGTGGTAGAGGTGTCGTGTGTGACGCGTTGCCTGCACGAACACGTGGAGAGGTGTCGTGTGTGACGCGTTGCCTGCACGAACACGTGGAGAGTTGTTCCTGTGGGACGCGTTGCCTGCACGAACACGTGGAGAGTTGTTCCTGTGGGATGCGTTGCCTGCACGAACACGTGGAGAGTTGTTCCTGTGGGATGCGTTGCCTGCACGAACACGTGGAGAGTTGTTCCTGTGGGATGCGTTGCCTGCACGAACAAGTGGAGAGTTGTTCCTGTGGGATGCGTTGCCTGCACGAACACGTGGAGAGTTGTTCCTGTGGGATGCGTTGCCTGCACGAACAAGTGGAGAGGTGTCGTGTGTGATGCGTTGCCTGCACGAACACGTGGAGAGGTGTCGTGTGTGACGCGTTGCCTGCACGAACAAGTGGAGCGTTGTTCCTGTGGGATGCGTTGCCTGCACGAACACGTGGAGAGTTGTTCCTGTGGGATGCGTTGCCTGCACGAACACGTGGAGAGTTGTTCCTGTGGGATGCGTTGCCTGCACGAACACGTGGAGAGGTGTCGTGTGGGATGCGTTGCCTGCACGATCACGTGGAGAGGTGTCGTGTGTGACGCGTTGCCTGCACGAACAAGTGGAGAGTTGTTCCTGTGGGACGCGTTGCCTGCACGAACACGTGGAGAGTTGTTCCTGTGGGACGCGTTGCCTGCACGAACAAGTGAAGAGGTGTCGTGTGGATTGTTTGCATGCATGAACAAGACCCCCGTCGCATGTGGCAGACTGCTTCTGCAATGGCTTTTTCTCTCCGAAATGTAACGTTTGTAAATTAATGAATAGCTGTAACGATAACAACTATAAGTTACCTGTTTCTGCTCAGTCCCCAAAGCACTTTACGGATAACAAACATAAATACATCATTGGCCAGGGGGAGAACAAACTCAGGATTCCAGAAGCCGAGCGAGAGGAGTGAGAGGTGTAGACCCGAGAGCTTTAGACCCAAAGGCTTTAGTCCCAAGAGCTTTAGTACCAAGAGCTTTAGTACCAAGAGCTTTAGTACCAAGAGCTTTAGTCCCAAGAGCTTTAGTCCCAAGAACTTTAGTCCCAAGAGCTTTAGTCCCTAGAACTTTAGTCCCAAGAGCTTTAGTCCCAAGAACTTTAGTCCCAAGAGCTTTAGTCCCGAGAGCTTTAGTCCCAAGAGCTTTAGTACCAAGAGCTTTAGTCCCAAGAGCTTTAGTCCCAAGAACTTTAGTCCCAAGAGCTTTAGTCCCGAGAGCTTTAGTCCCAAGAGCTTTAGTCCCAAGAGCTTTAGTCCCAAGAACTTTAGTCCCAAGAGCTTTAGTCCCAAGAACTTTAGTCCCAAGAGCTTTAGTACCAAGAGCTTTAGTCCCAAGAGCTTTAGTCCCAAGAGCTTTAGTCCCGAGAGCTTTAGTCCCAAGAACTTTAGTCCCAAGAGCTTTAGTCCCAAGAACTTTAGTCCCAAGAGCTTTAGTCCCTAGAACTTTAGTCCCTAGAACTTTAGTCCCTAGAACTTTAGTCCCTAGAACTTTAGACCCAAGAGCTTTAGTCCCAAAACTTTAGTCCCAAGAACTTTAGTCCCAAGAACTTTAGTCCCTAGAACTTTAGTCCCTAGAACTTTAGACCCAAGAGCTTTAGTCCCAAAACTTTAGTCCCAAGAACTTTAGTCCCAAGAACTTTAGTCCCTAGAACTTTAGTCCCTAGAACTTTAGTCCCAAGAGCTTTAGTCCCAAGAACTTTAGTCCCTAGAACTTTAGTCCCAAGAACTTTAGTCCCTAGAACTTTAGTCCCAAGAACTTTAGTCCCAAGAACTTTAGTCCTGAGAGATTTAGTCCCAAGAGCTTTAGTACCAAGAGCTTTAGTCCCAAGAGCTTTAGTCCCAAGAACTTTAGTCCCAAGAGCTTTAGTCCCGAGAGCTTTAGTCCCAAGAGCTTTAGTCCCAAGAGCTTTAGTCCCAAGAACTTTAGTCCCAAGAGCTTTAGTCCCAAGAACTTTAGTCCCAAGAGCTTTAGTACCAAGAGCTTTAGTCCCAAGAGCTTTAGTCCCAAGAGCTTTAGTCCCGAGAGCTTTAGTCCCAAGAACTTTAGTCCCAAGAGCTTTAGTCCCAAGAACTTTAGTCCCAAGAGCTTTAGTCCCTAGAACTTTAGTCCCTAGAACTTTAGTCCCTAGAACTTTAGTCCCTAGAACTTTAGACCCAAGAGCTTTAGTCCCAAGAACTTTAGTCCCAAGAACTTTAGTCCCAAGAACTTTAGTCCCAAAAACTTTAGTCCCTAGAACTTTAGTCCCTAGAACTTTAGTCCCAAGAGCTTTAGTCCCAAGAACTTTAGTCCCAAGAGCTTTAGTCCCAAGAGCTTTAGTCCCAAGAACTTTAGTCCCAAGAACTTTAGTCCCAAGAGCTTTAGTCTCAAGAGCTTTAGTCCCAAGAGCTTTAGTCCCGAGAGCTTTAGTCTCAAGAGCTTTAGTCCCTAGAACTTTAGTCCCTAGAGCCTTAGTCCCAAGAACTTTAGTCCCAAGAGCTTTAGTCCCAAGAGCTTTAGTCCCAAGAGCTTTAGTCCCAAGAGCTTTAGTCCCGAGAGCTTTAGTCCCAAGAACTTTAGTCCCAAGAGCTTTAGTCCCAAGAGCTTTAGTCCCGAGAGCTTTAGTCCCAAGAACTTTAGTCTCAAGAGCTTTAGTCCCTAGAACTTTAGTCCCAAGAACTTTAGTCTCAAGAGCTTTAGTCCCTAGAACTTTAGTCTCAAGAGCTTAAGTCCCTAGAACTTTAGTCCCAAGAACTTTAGTCTCAAGAGCTTTAGTCCCGAGAACTTTAGTCCCAAGAGCTTTAGTCTCAATAACTTTAGTCCCAAGAGCTTTAGTCCCGAGAGCTTTAGTCTCAAGAGCTTTAGTCCCTAGAACTTTAGTCCCAAGAGCTTTAGTCTCAAGAACTTTAGTCCCAAGAGCTTTAGTCCCGAGAGCTTTAGTCTCAAGAGCTTTAGTCCCAAGAGCTTTAGTCCCAAGAACTTTAGTCCCTAGAGCTTTAGTCTCAAGAGCTTTAGTCCCAAGAGCTTTAGTCCCGAGAGCTTTAGTCTCAAGAGCTTTAGTCCCTAGAACTTTAGTCCCTAGAGCCTTAGTCCCAAGAACTTTAGTCCCAAGAGCTTTAGTCCCAAGAGCTTTAGTCCCAAGAGCTTTAGTCCCGAGAGCTTTAGTCCCTAGAACTCGAGTCCCCCCTGGGTTCACTGGCACCGCATTGACCAGTGGGGGACTCAGGCCCTCTCCTTCATTCTGTGCAGTCAAAACCCAAACTCATACGCAACCAAATTGTTCCCCCCCCCCTCCTCCCTCGTTCTGTCTGATATGTTTGACAGGGTGTGCGCTGTAACGGAAGAGAATAAATGCCACGACAGAATGAACGATAATTTGTGGTAAATTATCAAGCCCATATATGGGATAATTGGAAGTGGGGGGGGGGGGGGGGTTGGTGTTGTTCTCTCCCAAATCATGAATATTGGACTGGGAACCGTCAGAAACGATACCGATTATTGAGCAGCAGCAGTGACAGCAAAAAAAAACGACCCAAAGCTCGATCACAATGCTCGAGGACGCGCTCAATCACGACCATTGGCTGCCCTGAGCATTCGCACAATAATACATCGTCATTCATCATCGATGATCGATGTTCGGTCGCCGCGGTGATGGCATTCGTCGCGATTCGTCACTGAACAGAGTGGGGTCGCGCGAAGGCTACCGCCACCTTCCACTCTCAACGCAGAAAGACCCAACGCAGAAGATCCCTGAGGTTGTATCTTCCACGAGGCTCATGGTCCACCTTAAACCGCATCCACTGCACAAACGATGACGTATGCGGACACCTGATGCGCAAATGGAAACATTGAGAAGTTATCAATTGCGTGACTCCGGTCATCCAGAACAGACCGTGCAACGGGTAACGACGCAATGCCCGATCCACGAACACGAGGGAGAACATCGCAGCGATACACTCCGATACTCATCACGCGGTCATCAGCCACACGATAGAAGAAGAAGATGATTCGTCGTGTTCGGTTACAGGGCCACTGCTCGCTGCGGGTGCTGCGAGGAGAGACGTTGACTCCTGCAGCAACGCGCCCCTCCTAGTCGTGATTGTTGCAGCAACGCGCTTGTCGTGGTTGAAGCAACGCGCCCCTCCTCGTCGTTGTTGTTGCAGCAACGCGCTCGTCGCATGAACTCCGCCTGAGATCATCGCTCGGAGTTCGCCGCTACCCACAGCCGAGCCCCGTTTCTCGACACGCGCCGCGATGGGCGGCAGAGTGACTTGTTGAGATTTTTCCTTGCACTTTTGTTCATGTTCTTGCCTTCCCCGTGATTTATTTGTTGTTGTTGAAATGACGGTGGAGCACCACTGGGCATGTCCACAAGTAGGTTTGTAACGCTATTGTGATAAAGAGATGTCATTCAAATGTGCATGCACATAGTACAATGTACGATTTGGTTGTCGTGTCTCTTGTAATCGGACTTCTTGAGCACATATCAAAAAACTAAAGGCTTTCTCTTTTTTTATCGCAATGAAAACAAAAAGTGTGAGCACGGGAAATGCCGACGAACTTTGGCGTTGGTTTTTTTTCTGCCCTTATTTTACGATAATTATTTCAAACCCGAGGTATGCACTGCGCTGTCAATTACACTATTTGTCCAATTAATTACCGAGTCCATTAACATTTTTTAAATGCGTTAACTCTGAGAGCATTTTTTTGCAATTGACGTGTTCGGACATTTTAGCTGGCGAGTATTAACATCGGCAATCAATTCGCACTCGAAGATACATTTTAAAACGACACCACGAACATTCCAACGGTGACTTTTCACTTTTAAACATTTCCTATTCGTATGTGGCAAACTGGTATGGGTTCCCACAGCTCTGCTCGTTCTCAAATCTCGATTTCTCACGCAATAAATGTTAGCCCCCCCCCTCCCCCCCCGCTAAGGATCCTAAATGTGTCTTAGTCTGGCTCTATATAAGCCTCAGGTATGACCAACTGAATCGAATTCATCTTTAAGGATGCCTTAATCCGGATTTGTGAACCTCAGGAATTTTAACTGATCGCCCCGTGCGTGCGAGAATGGTAGAAAGAGATGTCACAGAGCTACTTCTAGAATATCTCAGAGTGGCCTCTGAACACACGAGGGGACAGAACTCTACCACACGCCTTGCTACAGAGATAGATTTGCGTCACATGACCACCAAACAAATATGCAGTATTTCATCTTCACAGCTGCTCAGATTTAATTCGGCCAAAGTAATTAGGGAACCGTTTTTTATGTTGTTGGGAACATGCCATATGCCTATGGGCTCGTCTGCGTATAGGGACAACCCGGCCGCTGACTTCCCCAGAAAGTGGTACCTACTTTACCGACCCTTGAGGAATTATGGGCGGAGTCAATCCCCCCACTCCCACCCCCAAGTGAGAATTTGAACTCTCCAAACTGTTCCGATTGTGAGCCGCGCTCGCTCTACCGTGGAGCCTCGGGACCAGACCAATTCGGGGGGGGGGGGGGCGTGTGGTGTCCGGGTCCGTGTCCGCACATGGCTGACGAGGCCGATGAGAAGAAGCGAAGTTGGGGGGGGGGGGGGGTGGTACAACGAGGGTGGGTGAAGCAGCGTGCGGTGGCAGCTAAGGCCGCAGCGGTGCCACACGCGCGCGCTCGTCACTGGAGAGAAATGGAGAATGGAAGAAGAAAAAAAAAAGACCCGCCGCTTCGCTTAATGCGCTCCAGACGAGCGTCATTATTTTTCATTCCAGCAATTCCAATAGCGCACCATTGGAAATGCCATTGTATCGCGGCCGCAATTTAACCGTTTGCAGACGTGCTCGTTAAGGGCACTTTAATTTACTTCGTTACCCCCTCCCGAGACGATTTGCGAGCCCTCGTTTAAATGCCCAGCTATTCGTCGGGTCCCAAATAAGCGGTACATTTTTTTTTTAGATGTTGTACAACCACTCTGTGCCAGATCGTATTTATGTTCGCATTTAATGTTAACGAATTATAGTTGCGGTGTCTGAAAACGTTATGTTATTTCTGTTGCGAGATGACAACAGTTTTTTTTTGGGGAGGGGGGAAGGCTTTCACCCATATTTGTCGATCGATCATGGCTGGTGGTGATACTGATGAATTGCAAGTCTCATTACGCTCTTACCTGCTAATTTAAAGGATATCGATCAGTGAGTAAACGGTGATTAATTAGAACCGCTCGGTTAACGAGGTGCAGCTCTCAAGGGATTATCCTCGTTAAATTAAAGTAAACAGAGAGAAGCTCAAACGTGTGTGCTGCTGTTCTTGTTGCCGCACGGCGCGTGTCGATGCAGGGCAACAACTCTGCAATGCCACGTGGAGGTGGTCACGCCAGATAACCGCGTGAGCAGGCGTAGCGGCGGCTGTATCGTCGCCGCGATGTCTCCTTCGCATTTGCGGATCGGACGTTGCGTTGTTACACGTCGTATGGCAACGTTGTTTGTGGTCATCCACGGCATCTGGCAGCCGTGGGGTGGGGGGGGGAGGGGTCCCCGTTGAGGAGTTCGAGATGAAGTGTTTACAGGACCCCGAGACATCTAAATCAGCGTCCGTCTTCGCGTCCCCAGATGAGCGGTGCGCGCCTCTTAGCTTCAGCCGCGCCTGCCTCCCCATGTGGTTCCACTTTTCCCGAGGGACAGGAACGAGAGAAATTAGCTCGCAATATGGAACGTAAAATTGCTCCGGCAAAAACAGACTTCGTGGAGGAAAAAAAAGAGAGGTTCGGACCATCTTATTGCGTGTCCAGTTTGAGATTTTTTTTTTCGCAATACTTTTTTCCATGTGTGCCCATTTTTTCAAATCAAATCCTGTCACTGTGGTATTTTTCTTAAAAAAAAACCGGTCGCATTATCCCCAGGTGCGCCTTTACGAAACGACTTCCTGCGTAGACGTTGTGCGAGGGGGGGGGGGTGTCTGTGTGCTCGAGTTCACACGGAGTCACGAACTCCTCGTGAAAGACCCCCCCCCCCCAACCACGCAGACAATCACCAAATTCGATCTTCCACACGACAAGCCACGCGGCTTCAACTGCCTCCGCGCGCAAGCAGATGCGGATACTCAACGTAGAAATGGAAAGGAAGCGGCGATACATACAGACGTATCAGAGGAGTTGTATCGTTCAAATGCGTCCGTGATTATATTATCGCTGCGTCTCAGACTTGAACATTACCAAACTCTAGAACAGGAAAAAAAAGGTCCCATGCTGGTAAAAATGTATGAAAAATACTTTGATCCTGGCAAAAAAAACTATCCAATGATATTGCTGCTCACCCCGAGCTTTGAATGATTATATAATCGAATGCGTGCATGGTCTTTGTACTGTCCGCTTATTAGCGTTCTCTGCTCTGACACTGGTGAGACGAGGCCATCAATAAGGCTGTCTCTGGTGTAGGCCAATCAGTTTCAAAGACTGCAGATATTATCAGGGCGTGTTTGTTACATGTTCACTACAAGTTCGTGTGATTAATGTAGTCTTGATTCCTTGCAAAAGGTTTCTATTTGGTGTTCGAACATCTATACGCCTGTTTTATTGCCAGAAAGTGTAAAACCTTTAACGTTTCATACATTCACCAATGTGTTAATGGCGGGTTAGTGACACACCTTGCAGATCCGGATCCTCGCTCCCTTCCTTCGTGTGGCTGATGTAAATGCAGAACTACCATTTCACATTCAGAATCAGAATATGTATTGACACTGGAGGAATCCGATGAGCTATGAAGCTCTTTTTCGCAGATGTCCAGTCGGGGCGGGTAAGAACGCTCCACCAACAAACAATACAAATACACGACAAGCGTGCGTATTATATGCAAAGTAAACAAATCACTTTAAAATAAATACAAAAAAACGAAACTTTTTTCTATCCTGGCAGGTAAAGTCCACCGAGCTATTAGCTTACTTTTACAGAAGCGACCTGGCCACAAATGATACAGTAAATTTAGCTGTGACGGTCCCACCTGAAGACGGAGACTTGTGTTGCCTCCGAAACGTCGTGATTTGATTCGTTGATTTTCATTTATTATTATATTTATATTATATTTTTACCTACGTGACTTTACCGAAAAAACCTAATAGTATGAATCCTTGCAGTCACAAAAGCTTCAAATCTAGAATGAACACAAATGATGGCTCAACGAAAGTGGCTTATCGCGTTGAAATCCACAACAGCTAAATAATCGATATAATCTAGACGCATATCGCTTGTAAATGTGGAGGGGAAAACTGGAAGACCCGAATAACAACAACAACACAAAATCTACGGGACCACTGGGAGAGAGACAGAGAGACATGCAAACTCCAAATATGCAGGCCAGATAACCGCGCCACGACCAGCTGAGTGTATCACTGTGGCTGTCGGAGACGCGATCGAGGTGGCACACGACGCTCGATGGAAACCGACCACCCCCACACCCCCATAGCCCCTTCCCCTCTCGAATGAAGCCGAACATTCTCCATCGCGACCTCGTGCAGCCAGCCACACGTGTTCGCCGAGTAGGGGTGGTGCGGGTCGGGGGCGTGGGGGTGGAGAAGAAACCGGGCTCTGAAACTTCATAAAATTTCTAACCGCAATTAAGGGCGAGAAAAATACGTGAATTTAATCGCTGGTAGGTCCCCGGTGACTCCAGCGGGAGTGACTGCGGGCGACACGGAGGAACAAATCCATGCATCAAGCCCCCGTAACACAATAATAAACAGCCGTAGCGCGGTTACAGCGGCTTGCCATTACGAGCAATTAGATTGCCATTGTGATAACGAAATGACTACCACTCGGTCCAGTCGTTAAGCCCTTGCACATGTTGTTATTTGACATAATTAGCACATGACTCGATCACGCATTGCTAAGGCGCCCTTCCAACTATTGCTTCTCCCCCCCCTCGTTACTACAGAAGCCGTGTTAGGAGATCCGCACGCCGGCTGATAACGACTTTACTTTGACGGTGGCTGAACACCTTGGGGACAGAAAAGTGACCGGGCCGACGCACCCGGCTGATTGGGGGCTGCGTCTGGCGCTAGAATTCTGCGCGCCAAATGTACATTTAAATAATATATATAGAGAGACGTAACACAAACCCGTTGGCTTGCTAATTAAATAGCGAGGCGAACGGTGACCTCGGCCAGTAGAACAAGCGATCGGGCCGATAGCAGCAACCGCAATGTCACGTTCACGAAAGTGCATTTCGCGTGCATCGTACGGCTTTGCAGCTGTGCGGCGGCGTTTACGGAATTTTGGAGTGGCGGAGGCGGGGTGAAGGTTGCGAAACTTTCCTTCGTGCAGCGGTGAACACGGCCACGAAGTGGGTTCGGAGGGGGGCAGCTGAAGGAATAAAATTCCCCGCTGGGTTTAGGAGGGCGGCAGACACAGGCAGCAGGGCGCTGTGCATGCTGGGCAATGCAGGTGACAGGTGTCTCCCACACTCGCCCCCCACACACACACACGCACGCACACCTTCACTCAGCAATGGATCGTCGCAATTGATCGTCGCAATGGGTCGTCGCAAGTGATCGTCGCAGATTGAAATTGTTTTTATTCATAAATCAAGATATTTCCTTGGTTATTAATTTTCAAGCCAGGTCACCCTTTGCAAAAAAAATACATGTCTGACCTCAACAAAGCGCTGGCACAATCTTTCGAAACGAATTGAAACCGAATTTAAAACGATGCGAAATGTTTTAACAATTGTAAAAAAACTAAAACTGATTTTGCTTAGTGTCTATTTATTATTATGATACCATCATTTCTTCCAGCCCCGTGGGTGATATTATGCTCAGAGTAGTTTTCAACGTATATGTTAGGAACATGCGGCATTACAAACAACGCTTTCAGTATTTGCCTGAAGCTCGAGCAACGGTGGCAGCGACAGGCCCTGTGATACTCGCTGGGCCCGTGTCGCCACGATCCTAAAGGCATTGGGGAGCACGGCTTGTGGCGAGTCAGAAGGTCAGATTAAGGGGCTGTTATGGCACTCCGAAAAGTATTTCTCTGGATATAATCCCACGCTAATGACAGACTTAGTCGCTGGAATGCGGTGTTAATATCAAAGAAACACTGCCCTAATGGGTATTAAAGTGCAAGAGGTATTTCATACGAGTATTTACGTTTTAAGTCCGAAATGTAATATATATAGTTTCAAATGTTTGCTTAAACTCTATTTATTTATTTATCTTGCTCTCATGTACAGAAAAATACATAATCCTGCAAAGGTCACGCGGTGGAGGTTAGAGCCTGCAACGGGATCGCCAAATCGAAAAAGGTTTCCAAGTTCAAATGTCGGTCGGGGGGGTCCAACTCATCCCAACCGTCCTTTGTGAGTCGATAAAATAGGTACCGGATTTTCCAGAGAAGTCAACGGTTGCTTGCCCAGTGAGCATACTCATCCCTGCCATAGGAATGTAGAGTTACATCCACAGGGTTATATATCTGTAAAACAAAGGGAGATGCGAACCGCCCCCCCCCCCCGTGTGCGCGCTGGAGTTGAAAAGCAACTCCGACTACTCAAAATTGCACTTTAATGACTCTCCGTAGAGGAACGGAACCGTGTTCGAAAGTACGTCGACCGGTGAGATGGAGCGATGCATTCAGCTCGTTTGCGGGAGGTGGGTGGATTGTTACATCGCGTGAACCGTGAAAGAGCTGGCGACAGATACGGGGGGAGGGGTGGGGGGTCGTCATCCAGCAGTGGATTAATCATGGCTGATGACGGTGGTAACTCAGTCCTCGCATTTTCAGAGAGCCATGGTTATTAAAACATTACGTAAAAACACGCACAAACATCGGAGTAATTATGCTCATGTTTTGCGCAATCTCTGGGGCAGTGAGATCATTAAGCCAATGTTTGTCAAATTTGATAAAGGTTGCAGGAAAGGTCAAATGCAACCCCGGCATGTTGATTAATTAATTATCCTGACAAAAAAACAAATTCTCCACGCCTCCCAAAGTTATCGTCTCGAAATAAAAAATAGTTTAGCTTTTTTTTTCCCTTCCAATTACACTCCGTTGGTGCTATCGGCACCGCGCTCCGAGATAAACACATTTCCATTTCGACCTGTTGCAGCTAGCAGTGCATCACCCTGTGTCATTAAGTGGAAGACCGTACCATAACAAAACAGATCTTGGGAGGCCAGGTGCTGACCGTGCAACTGCTGCGAGATCTGGAAGTAGGAAGGAAGCAACGGCACGGTTTTGGGGGCTTTAACGGCCAATGGCCATGATGACCTCTTGACCTTGAACCCAAGTGCCCCCTCGGACACTCCGATGAGCTCCGATGAGCTAGCGGGGGGCAACGCTGTTCGTTAGAGGGGGGGCACTGCTGTTCGTTAGGGGAGGGGGGGCATGCTCTTCCGGGGCACTCGATAAAATCACCCAACAGCACGCGATTTAGATTGATTTCTGGGGCAGAAGAAGGGGGGAGGAGGGTACATCAGTGTGAGACCACGTTGATGGGTGTTTGCCCGCTGGTGATGGGACTTTAAGCGTGACGCCAGTAAGCCACCGGCTCGGTCGGTAACCGGGTTGAAGGCCAGGATTTGTAGGTGGTCGTGCATCTCAGGTGTCACAGCACTGAGCTGGCATCGCTGAGAGCCAGGTTTTAGTTACTTGTGATTGATTACACGTGGGTCTCAAGTTTTAGTGAGTTAATGGTCTTCGCCCGGCCATCAATGATCACGTAAAAAACGATCAAATGTTGTTTTTCGCCTAATTTGGCAAAACGCCAGCTTTGAAAGTTTAAAACATTAGTTTCACTGCCACGCGATGAACATTTCTTTCTGTAGCGGGGGAAGGGATAAAAACAAAGTCACTTTGAGGGATCTCAAAAAGCGCTCTGCGAGATATCTGCTTCCGCAGGCCAGTCGTTTAACATAAACACTGGGCGATCGATCACGAACATTGCGAAAATTCCAAATGAAGAACGCTTCATCAGTCGACGGCGAACGCACAATTGGAATAACACTTTGAGTAGAAACCAAGCATTTGTTAAAATATACATATCCATGCCCCAGTGCATTCATAGAACATTACAATGCGCTCACGGACGAAGAGCCGTGACAACGTCTTGCCATGCGCCGTACGCGACGGTGGCGGTAATTAATGATCGCGTTTCTCGTGTCCGGTAAGTTGTTGTTGTTGGGTTTTTTGGGGTGCTTTGAAAGGAAACGAGATGCAATCCGGCCGGGAACCGTGCCCAGACAAACAATAACTCGGAAGAGTTTCATTGCGGAAGATAAAGCGCCTTTTAATAAAAGAAAACAAATCCTTTCGCCCGCCCCAAATTACATCTCTGAGCTGCGCGTGGGGCCAGCTGCTCGACACGTGGTGCACAAATGAGCCCTCTCTGCTGAAGGGTAATGAGCCTCCCGTCGACGAGTCGGAGACGCCGACGAACCTGCACGCGGAATGTACGGAACACGCAAACCACGCACGCGGAGCGACGGCGCGGTGATTAGCATCGCGCCGCTCGCACGAAACCCAGTGGCAAAGGTCGACGGGTTCGATCCGGGGTCACGGCCAACGTCAGCGGCGAGCGGTGTCTGAACCGGTCTTGGGGCCCCGCTCTCCACGCCACGAACCCGCGACGACCAGAGTGGTGAAGTATAGTCAGATAACTCCATGACGGGCACAACATTTTTTTGGGTGGGTGGGGTGGGAGGGGGGAGGGTGCGGGCGGTAGGGGGGGTCGACTTACCATACACTCGCAGGGTCGATAAAGTTGATACCACTTTGTGAGAAGGCAACACTGGCTGTCAACGATATATAAACCGCACTGGTTTCCACAATGGGAATGTGGAATGTCCTACTCTTGCTCAGTGCAATGAAAATGAAAACGCCATCCCCATTGCTCATTTCAATGAAGCAATATTTGCCCTTTAGGTCCAGATAAGAGCCCACTGCTTGAAGTGTACACGGGCTGCTATGACGTGTGGATCAGAAACATGGAGCATTGACTAAGACGATTTCCGCCACGAAGCATGGAGAAGCGCGGGCTTGCAATTGGAACCTAGAGGCAGAAGAACGCGTGGCATCAGAGAGAACAAGCACACGTTCCAGGCATCGCGTCGGTGAATGATAAGAAGCGGGCTTTTGGCAGGACGCGTCGCTGGAAGGGCCGACGGCAAGCAATGGAGACTAGCGACGGATGGAGTGGCAGTCAAAGGAGGGAGCGCACCCGAGACGGAGTTCGTCGCGGACACGGAGCGAGACGACTTGCGTGCTCGGGGGCTGGCGGATGCTCTTTTGTTATTTGATGGACGTCTGCTTGGGTACTCCTTCATCCACCAGTGGATAGAACCTAGTTGATGCTGATGATGACTGAGAGCCCACTATGAAGAGGTGCAGGGGGGGGGGGTTTCTCACTTTGACTCAAACTATGAATGAGTCTTTCGTTATATGCACATATAGTATGGTATTTTAAAAAAAATTGAGAAAATGCAGCACAATGTGGATGAGATTGCAATCACGGCGTATGGATTCCAGCTTTGCAGTCGGGGGTTGGGTGGAGGGGTACGAGCCTTGATTAGGACCAAGTTTTGAACGTGTCCAAAAAAAAAACACTGCCACGAACGATCACCGCTGCCAGTGCCCATGCTCAGCCGCTCCTTGCCGACGATCAGATGCACCTTCTCGCAAGAGTCAGGGACTGCAGCAGGCTCTCAGCAAGGGTCTGATTTTCGGAAACTGACGGACCTTCTCGCGTTTGTTGTTGTTGTTGTTATTGGTCGTGCGTTACAGAGACACTAATAAATAACAATAGAAATAAAACCCACCACGATTAACATGGACTCGGTTGACAGTTTCGTAAGGGCAGATGCGACGTTTGAACATATTCTTAGGTTTTTTTCGGTAATGTCACGTAGGTGAAAAATTAAAATTAAATTAATCAAAGTAAAATAAAAAATAAAATAAAAATCACGACGCATCACTTGATACAGCTATCGTGCTGTGACGGTTCCACCTGAAGACGGAAGCCTGTGTTGCCTCCGAAACGTCGTGATTTTTATTTTATTTTTATTTAACTTTTATTAATTACAATTTTAATTTTTCACCTACCTGACTTTACCGAAAAAACCTAAGAATATGAATCCTTGCAGTCACGAAAGCTTCAAATCTAGGACGTTTGAACACTCACGGCCTCCCCGTGAGAAATTCCCGTGCTCACAGCGCGATACGAATTGCCGTAGAGACTAGAAAACCAACAACGACACGAAATTCCGGAAAAAAAAATTGTCCCAGTGGACTTGCTCCGAAGCCCCCCCAAAAAAATGTGTGGAGAGACTTATTTACGATCGTCTATATGACGAGCTCCGCTGGAGTTAATGCAGAGCGAATCCACACGCCGGAGGCTCAACTTATTTGAAAATGTAAAGCGATCCTTTATTATAACTGCAATGAATTGCAACAGGGCAATCTGAACGTAACGTGATATATCATCCCGGTTGATTTAGGCCCCCATTTTCACGGACCCAGATTTTCTTGGTACAAAAATATATATATAATGAAACGGCTCGAAAAATTCGAAGTGGAGGAAATACCGCACAAGACAAGATTCTTTTCATAACTGCAGGGGGCTTTGTTGCTTGGCAGCCGACCGCAGAAAATAAAAATGTCACGTATGATTTAATTTTAGTCGGCGAGAATAGCCTCGAATGACATGGGACCTGCGTAGTGTACTTTTGGGAAGTCTGTGTGTTGGGAGGATGGGAGAGGCTGTAGGGGGGGTGTGGCTCGAGAAGAGAGCCCCAAAGAGAGAGAGCCACAGAGAGAGAACCACAGAGAGAGAGCCAGAGACTTTGACTTTTAAACAACTTTTATTGCCGCCAGCAGCAAAAAGCACTGGAGGCAATACACAGTCACCAGCAAACAAATGCAAGCGGGCTGGGGGGGCCCAATAGGCATCCTACGACGCTCCAGGGAGGCTGCGGGCACCCTAAAGAGCTGCTATGTCCCTCACGTGATGGCACGGGAAACGGGGTCCGACCATGCGGCTCCGCGGTAGAATCGAAAAGGTTGCGAGTTGAAATTCTGACTGGGGGGATAAACCCAGCCTGTCCATCATCATCATCATTCCTGCAGGGTCGATACCATGGATGTGACTACCACTTCTTGGGGAAGTCAATAGCCTCGCCCCTGTCGTAGGAATGTGGAATTTCCATCAACGGCTCAAGGCTGCTCCGCTACCGACGCTCATTTGAGCAGAAAATCTAAATCACTTTTGGCTTTTTTGTTGACAGGGGGGGACCCCGAGCTGAGAGTTGTGATTCACGCGGCCGTGACCAATCCCCCCCCCCCCCACCGTACGCCGATCACCACAAATACAAATGCACGCCTCTACACCCCCCCCCCCTAATCCCGGCCAAACGTTAGCGCTTGACTGCCGGAGTGAGACCGGCGCCGTGGCGGAAAGGAGGGGGGGTGGCAGTGTGGAGGAAAGAGAGGAGGGGTGGTTCGTGTAGAAAATCTCAGGACAACCGGCGATCTGCCGACTGATGTCCTGCCAACTTCCAGCCCCTGTGAGCTCCCCTCGCCTCGTCCTGGGTCCAGGGATATTGAAGCCTTCGCTTTGTAACATCTTGGGGAAATGAGGGCGGAGAGAAGCAGCGAGCGTCTCCGAGTAACGCGTGCGAGTTGTTCACGCGCGCGCGTCGTTGACCCCTGACCCCGCTTGTACGAGGTTGCTCGCGGGTGTCGTGTTCAGGTCCATGGGATGGGGGGGGGGGCGGGAATAAAAACGCGAGGCTGGCCGGAGGTCGTCGTGATCCGTCGGGCGGGGGGCACGAAGGGGGGGGGGGAGAGCACAGGGGGGCACGTGGAGGGGGGGTACGGGGGAAGCGGGGGGGTGGTGGTGGGGGGTTCAAACCTCGCCGTGGCCAAACGTTTCCTCTCGCGAAGCCACAAGAGGTCAAGGTGGTCTCCTGCGGCTTGAGGCATTGAGACGTCACCGGTGCCCAACTGCCGTTGACGTCCCTGCGGAGCCCGCGGTGGGAGATGCCACATTCCACTGGTATGTGGGTTGAACTTCCTTCGCACCGTACGTAGCCAACCCGTGTCAATCGGAGGTACGGTGAGCCTATCCATATAAACAAACGCCGTTGACGTCCCCCCGTCCCCCCCGTCCCACTAAGTGGTATCTATTTTGTCTACCCACCTGGAGGTACGATGGGCTGGAGTCGAATCCCAACGTGGCATTGCGAGGAGGCGCTCGCTCCACCGCGAGGCCATCCCCGGCCGGATTTCCCGCAACGGCGGCAGCGCACGTGCTGCCCGCGGCGCCTCCCCTGTTCTATCTCCTGGCGCGGCAGTTGAAATAATGGGACACGTTGATCTTACATCTCCACCCACCCACCCACCCAACCCCGGGCCACCCGAATCTCCGTCCACTGAGCAGTAGGAATGGGCGCCACCACAGTTCGTCGATCGGCTGGTCCACGCGCGGGCGGGGTCAAGTCTGGGTGCTCCGAACCTTTCCCAAGACGTCTGGCCAGCGTGGAAGAGTAGGCCGAACACCCTCTACAAAGGGGTTGCCTCGAAGAGCGCGCCTCTAGTGGAGGCCCCAGCAGCGATTGCAGGGCCGCGCCTTTATCCCTTACTGTGAGCAGGAAGCACCGTTCCGTTATGAGCTGTTGTGCGTTTTGCGGGGTGGAGGGGAGGGTGCTCGGCTATTTTGAGATTGTGCAGTCGCCCTGTCAAGAGCTTATTTTAAGAGGCAGTACAGCAAGAAGGGGGGGGGGGCGGTGGGAGCGGTGGCGCATCGGTTAGAGCACTGCGCTGTATGAACGGGGGCGACTCGAGGAGTCCCAGACGCGGCTGACATCAGTGGGTGGCGAGTGAAATCCGAAAAAATAAAACTGTCATGGGGTCTCCTCGACTTGTAGCAACCTGTACCGACCAGCGTGGTGAAGTATGGTCAAAAGCACCCCTCTCCCGCCCCCACGACCGACATGGCATCGGGAGGCTTTTTAATCCAGCTTGAGGTGGCTGTGAACTTATCTTTCCGGATTCATGAAAGTGAGCCCTCGTCCAAATCACCGCTCCTCCGGGGCGCGGCAGTTCTTCCTCCGCCATTCGATTGGCGCGTTCCAAGGTAAATAAATTACCGAAAATAATTTTATTTAAGTGCAAAATGCACTTGGAAGGGGTGTAAATATCTTGCATAATGACTGATATCAACAAAAGAAAATCAAGACCAAATATTTTCCAGCAACATTTCAGGCACAAAATCTGGCACAGGTTTAGACTTTCTGAGTTTAATCAGTTTAGGTGTGGTCTATTAAAACAAACGCTGTTGGACAAGTTTGTGTTTAGATTAATCGCTACGCCACACTTTTTGCCCCACAACGCACGCGAACATGGATGGAAGGCGTGTCAATAATGCCTTTCATTGTCGCCAGAAAAGCCTCACCGAGTCTCAAAATGTATTTTTCAGGAAGCCTCTGCTCCACGTGGCCCAATTCCATCAATGAGTCGCACGTGGGTGGAAACCAGAGTACGGGGAGAAAAAGCCACCCGCGCGCACGAGAGGGTGTCACTCAAAGCCGCGCATAGATAGATCCAATGATCCGTTGCCTCTCGTGACCACCTTGCAGCCCATGCACGATGGTGTGTATGGTATTCCCAACGAGTCTCCCATCCACATGCTTAACCAATCTGCTTCGCTCCTGAGCTTGTCTGTCTCGCATTGAGCGCGATTTGAGTTGTACGGCTTCTCACTTTTCAGAGTTAACAACAACAACACAAATCAAGCCCCCTCGCCGTGCCGCCTACTCCCTCACTCGTCTCTCCCTCTCTGTTCTCTGATGCACAGTTGCCCCCACTCCTCCCGACTCTCCCCTACTCTCCTCCCCTACTCCCCCCCCCTTTCTATTCCACACCCCCACCCACCCTCCAACACACACACACACGCGAGCGTCATCACCATCATCACAGAGGGGAAGGGAGGAGGGGCGTAGGAGCTCTTCGCGAGCGACCCTGAAGATTCGTGGAGCAAATCCGAGCGCCGCGTCTGGCAGAGGAGGCGCGCCTGTGACCGCCGCCGCCGCTGCCACCACTCATCACAACCTCCTCGAACGCCCCGAGTAATGCGCATTGCTACAGTCGAGCGACTCAACCGATTGTCCGCAGAGAGGCTCTGACTTTTTTTTTGTTTTTGTTAATGAGTAAATAAATGCGGCGATGATCAGCCGCTTGCGCAAACTGAAGTCAGATTTCTCGTCCGGTCTTTAATTGGCGCCACGAGTTATCTGCGTGTCACGCGAGCCACTGCTTCGTTCTTAGACGTGTTTGTACTTATCTGTGTATAGCGTTTATTGGGTTGAGGCGTTTGTATGTGTTGTATATGAAGGTAGGTGCATGCGACACGGACCGTGCGAAGTGCCCGCTAAATCTAATGCGGCTCTGACCCGGCTACCTGCTTGCAATCTTACATGACGTGAGTGAGACTGCGCGCTACGATGATGATGATGAAGATGATGCCTCGTCTCAGAGGTGTGGCGTTGTCATCTTCTACGATGTCTCTTCTCGCTATCACGATGGCGACTTTACTTGCGCTTGGAGCAACACAGCCGAACACACAGCCCCGGAGGTCCCAACAGCACCATCATCAACAACAGCAACAGCAGCAGCAGCGGACTCCTGTTCGAACCCCTCTTGTGGCGCAAAGACTTGCCCACCAATCAGCAGCAGCATCAGCAGCAGGGGCATCGGCGGTGATCGTGGCACCCGTGCAAACGAGACTACGCGGTCAAGGGACTCGCTTTGGGCATCAGGGAGACGCTCACGGCGCCACCACCACCACCACGAGTTCGGCTGGACGCGTCGACGGATATCAGGCCGGGAGGACGAGGGCGCGGGCCGTCGAAGGTGGCGCTGCCGGTGGCCACGGGAGAGGAGCGGGAGGAGGAGTGGTGGTGGCCACCGCACTCGGTGCGAACCCGCGACCAGGCGTGCCCGGCCCCGCCCGTACCCAGGTCAACTCAGCCACAGCGCTCACAGGGTAACTCATTACAACCACACTCCCCCCCACCCCACACGAACATTCTCCGGATTATAAGACGCGGCCGGAAAGTAAGACGCATCCAAAAAACTGGTACCCGGTGTCAATAACGTTGTACAAATCTGGTCGTACACACGCGCGCGCGCGCGCACGCACGCACGCGCGCGCGCACCGGATTATAAGACGCACTCGAAACTTGCTTTAAATGGCGTGGATGTAGAAGGCGGAGGGGGGAGTTGCGTCTTATAATCCGGAAAATGGTAGTTGAAATATATTAATGTTTAAAGTGTACACCACTTTGTCGGTCAACCGCTGCATTCAAGCACCCCCCCATCCCTCCTCCACTCCATGGGTATTGTTTGACCATACTTCACCACGCAGGTCGGTGCGGATTCATCAAGTTGAGCAGGGGGGTGGGGGGGTGCCCAGGAACAGTTCGATCGATCGATTATCATTCAAATTAATGAGCGATTGAATTTCCTGTGGGAGGAAAACAAACCCACCATTCGAACGAGGTGGGGGGGGGGGGTTAACACTGAAAGCTCCGCACAGATGGAATGCGGAATCCACTCGCTGTTATTGCTCGAAGGCTAATGTTGCCTGTCCCTGCAGCGTAAGAACAGGTAACGTGAGATGTTTCCCACACAGCTCCATTGGGGGATAGGGCTATTAGAAACATTAGAGTGTAGAGTGGAGCGACTCTGCAGGAGTTGGCGTGACGCGCTACACGAGTTCCATTCCCGACCACCACGGCTGGCATCAGTGGCGCGTGATTCCTGAACCAGTCCTGAGCGCCCATTGCCCCTTCGCCGACCCGCACTGACCAACGTGGTGAAGTATGGTCAAAACGACCCGCATGAGAACGACGGCGTAGGGAGGGAGGCCTTGTACTAAAGAATGACTTTGTTAATGTACGCGCCACAATTAGTAAAAATGATTATGCAGTGTGATCCACTTATAGATACCCAACAGAAATAATTTTAAAAAACCTATGTTTTATATCAAAGCCTCTGCACGTATTTCACCAATCTCAATGTGCTTAGTGGCCTTTGTTAACATTTTCCGCTGTACGATACGAGGCCGTCGCTTGATGCACACAGTTCTACGACCTGCGAAGAAGAGAGAGCATCACCGTAAATCAGTGGGGCGTCGACAAATGGATCACCTGCGTAATAGCCAAGGCAAAGGTTCAGGTCTGTTAAGAGGAGCACTTGGCCTACTCTTCCACGCTCGCCCAGACCTCTTGGACGAGGTGGGATGACCCACACTTTACCCCCCGCCACACGCGACCTGCCTGAACGACTGTCAATCTGCGTGCTCATATTCATATTTGCCGGGAGCACAGAGCAAGGGGGAGGAGGTGGGGGGGGTAGGCGCGGTGTGGACGGGGGCTTAAGAAACTTGCAACGATTGTTTAGACTGCCGAGTCGGGAGATAGAAATAATCGGCAACCTCTGCATTGCAAAACCGGTGCGCTAACCATTCAACACCACGGCAGCATCATATATCAGAATCAGGATATTTCTTTAGACTGGAGGAATCCGATGAGCTACGAAGCTCTTTCACAGATGTGCAGTCGGGGCGGGTCTGAACGTTACAACAACAATTAATACAAAACAAAAACACGATAGGAGTGCAAAGTATATTTAAAAAAAGTTAACAAATCACTTAAACAAATATACAAACTATGTTTTTTTACCTTACTAGGCAAAACCCCACTGAGCTATTTCGCTTCTTTTTCAAAAGCGACCTGACCACAAATGATTGCTCAACGAAGTGGCTTATCATGTGGAAATGTACAGCAGCCGAATTCTCAAAACGCGTGTTTCTGATTGCCTACAGAGGCCATTGGCGATATACTCTACGGACAATCAGCACGGGCCCGAATTAACTTCAGAATGAGTGGGCGAATGCGTTCCCCAGTTCGTACTTGTGGTCTTGCCCTTGGACGTGTTGGGCAATCCAGAATGTGTTGTGACCATATCGCGTGCCGCGGTTTCTCCAGACTCAATGTCTGCGGTGGGCAATGCTGCCCGGGTTGGAGGCTGAGTCCCGGACTTCAGAAATGCACCAAACGTGAGTACGACGCGAGCCAAGCCTGTGGCTAAGTCACTGCCGTCGCGATCGAACCAGGGCTCAGTTTTCCGCACACCCGGAACACGACATCCAGTATACCCCTCGCTTTTGCTATTTAATTCAGTGCCAAATCGAACTCGTGTCGCCGGGGTTTCATAGCTCAGTGCTCTAAGCCACCGATCCACTCCAATACACGTATAAAGACAAAGATCCCCCGTATAGCCTCAACCGACTGTAGGGACAAGTGCTGTTAGCGAGCAGCGATGAAGGCACACGAGGGGGTGGGTGGCCAGCACCACGCCCGGCACTCATTTGAGGCTGAGTTGACCTAGGGGAGGCCCAGGACCGTTTCAGATAATCGTCACTGGTGTTGGCCGTGAGCAGGAAATCGAACTCGGATCGCCGGGTTCGTAGCGCAGCGGCGCTAACCGCTACACTACCCCTCCCCACACACACATACCCGAATACACACACACATACACACACCCCACACAGCCCACACAACCCCCATTCAAGGTCTCTCCCCGCAAGCAGAATGCCCCTTTCTCCCCCTCCCCTCTATCTGAGTAGTTTGTTTTTAGTTTTAATGCCGACGAGCTCGGCAATCTGTCGTGGACAGGTGGGTGCAGCGCACGGGTACAGAGAGCTGCGTTATTGGGGTTGCACACAAACAGCAGCAATCATCGCCCTCCCCCCCTAGTGGCATCCAATTGCCCGCGCACAGGCCAGGTGCCGAGTCACCTTGTGCCGCACAGGGACAGCTGCCACTGGGGGGGGGGTGAAGGGGGGGGGGCTTCAAATGTCTTGAGATGAGCTGTTATGTAAAGCCCTCCGCAGGGCTCTCAGTGCCATTCACTCCCTTCCTGTCCGTGCCGTCCAGCGCTGCCACACCACACCGCGCCGCGCCTCACCATCGCCTCGTTGCACCCAAACACGTGGGGACATTGCAGACTTGACAACTGCAGTCTCCCCTCCGCTGTGGGTGAAACATCTCGCGTGTCAAATAGCGGGTTGGCTGCGGCCCCATCGCGTCGTGATGAGCGAGATGAGTCCCACTCTGTGCGAAGTCGACAGCGGACGTTACATGGCACGGCTGCCCCTCCCCCAACTGCCCCCGTCCCGGGACTGTGGAATTTCCACCAAAGGCTCGCGACACTCAATGGAGATGGGCGTTGCTCGCATTGACCACTTCGAACAGGGAGAATTGGTTGTTTAACGCGGTGTGGGGTTTTCTTTGGCACTGGATGTCTAATAAACTGTTAAAGTGTTAAATGGCCGAGATGTGTGCCAACGCTGTTTCGGTAGCTGTGATGTTCGTTTACAATGTGAATCGTGGAGATTTTTTTGGCCATACTTCACCCACACTGGGGAGGTGCGGGATCACGAAAGCCGGCAGCTGGAGAGTAGTGCAGTCACGGAATGAGATTGTGCCGTGTGCTGACCGGGCAGTCCTTGCAACATTAGCCTACATCGCCTGTTTGTATATTACTTGGATGTCACTGGAAGTCCACCCATCCAAATAAATGAAGGTAGAATCCAGCGGTAGTAGTATCCGAGTAGGAGTCGTGAGTATCTAGGCCCGAATCCCCAGCTCAACTCCAGAGATCTGACATGATGGGGCGCATTCCCAGTAATTTGGTCATATGCACATTTGTGGTATTCTAAAAAAAACAACAGCCATGTGGGAGCCTATTAACGAGTGATCCTAGCTATGCCATGTGTTGTGTTTATACATCTGGCAGTGTGGATAGGGGTGGGGTGGTGGTGGGGGGGATTGTGAGTGCAGTATACGCCCAGGCCAGATTAATCGACTTGCAGATTCCAATTCCCCCAATTATCTCATTACGAATAATGCACGCGCAGAGCCCGCTTTGCCATTCTTCTGCTGGATGAGGGTTCGCTGCACGCCGCGCGGGTCACGGTGGCGAGTTATTTGCCCGTTAACCTCCGCTGTCGTAGACGTCTTCAAAGTCCACACATCGTGTCAGCGTGGCCACGTGGAATGCGTTGACCTCTGAAGTAACACCGATCATTCGCGCGCTCTCACTTTGACGACTGAAGCCCACGCGATTTCCAAAATAACGTGAACGACGCAGACAGAGAGAGAGAGTTTCACCGACACGAGCCAATGCCACAGCAGCGCTCTGTTTCTCTCTCTGTCTCTGTCACAGGTAACTTGCCAAGTTGAGCCTTATGCAATGATGTACTGTGCCGTGAGTGTACATACGGACAGCCGCGTACGCGCGGTGGTGCACGACAAGTGTGATCAATAGAGGGCATGTGAAGTCACTTTAGAAGCATTTCCACTGCTTTAATGCCCCGTGCACATGGGACGGGTCGCGTTGGGTTGCCACCTGGCCTGGTTTTCCCAGGATTGTTCTCTTGTTCTGTTGGTAGCTGTCCTCGGAAATTTTGAAAGCTTGGAACATTAACAGTGGCGGTCTTTGTCAGTACCGGTGTAATAATGCCCCCCCCCCACTCAAGACGATGTTTTCGGCGCAATGGTTCAGCGGCAGAAAGAGTGGACTGGTAATCATGAGATTGACATTTGAATCCTGGCTGGCGTTGACTTAACCCATCATCCATTCTTGGTCGATAAAATTACTACAACTTTGTTGCGAAGTAAATCGTAGTTGTTCTATGGATAGACTCAACCAAGCGCGGTGGGAATGTGGAATTTCCACCACTGGCTTAGAGCTGTAAGCAGGGAGATGACCACCACTTCAATACTTGGATTGACTTTGACAAGACAGTGGATTGACGATTAGCTCCCAGCTTCTCTGAATTTGTGAGATTTGCTTCGTCTTCTTCCCGTGATATGTCCCGGTTTATTTCTATTTGGGAAGCCCTCTCGCAGGGATCTTTCTCTCTTTCTCTCTCGTGGATTATAAGACGGACTTTGGTCTCTCTCTCTTGCGTTGCTTCGCTCCTGATATTCCTCCGTTCATCCCGTCGCGTCTTTTTCCGCTAGTCACTCTTCTCCCTGTCTCTTCTTTACACACTCGTATTCCTTCGATATTTTTGTCCATGTCTCTCTCTCGCTTTCTCTGGCTCCCCACATCACATCTGAGGATTGTCGCTACGATTACACTCAGAAGGCGCCGGTCATTTGGAAGACGCATACTTGGGGTTCCTTGTTTTTCTCTCTCTCTCTCGTTCTACACGGCTGCTGGAAACATAAATACAAAACTAAACACCTACATTTTGTACCATTGACAAAATGTGCAGTGAACACCGACGGGTAATCTGCACATGGATCGCGATGATTATAATGATGCCATCCCTAAATACAAGTTTAAGCTTGTGTGAGAAAGTAGGTGACCAATCATCACTGCCCCCCCCCCCCTTGCACCCCTCCCCCCACCCACTGCACCCAGCCATCTGCACCCCTGCCTGCCAGAACGAGGGCATGTGCCTGCGACCACAGCTATGCCTCTGCAAGCCGGGATTCGCCGGACAGGCGTGCGAGGTGGTGAGGGCTCCCGTGCAGTTGCAGCCGCACGGCGCCGTCAAGAAGCCGACAGCCTCCCTGCTGCAGCCCGGCGACAGCCAGCAGAAGCAGCAGCAGCAGCAGCCGGAGCCAAGCGGTGATGGTGGTGGCGTTCCAAGCGGCGTGGCGTCACTGAACCGGAACCCAAACCGCAGCCACGCAGCGGCCGGGAGGTCACCGTGAGTGTCTGGGTCATTCTGATTCATATTGTTGCCATGATTAACGTTATAGAGTCATAATTTTTGGTTGGAAATGGATAGTCAAAAAAAACCGAGCGATTTTACCGCCCCCGTGTCACTGGCTCCGTATCACAAGCCTCTTGGAAATGAATTGAGGTTGGGTCGTGTGCACGGGGGAGGGTGCAAGGGAGAAGCACAGGTAGTGCACGGACCATCCAGCCCGCTCCGCTAACCCATAACACCTGGTGCTTAGCCCACGGGCAACGAACATGCGCACACACGCAAACACATGCCGGCTTTTCACAAACACAAAAAGATGTCGGCTCAACACAGCTTTAGATATTTGTTTTATCCTCTTCTTTTTATAAACCCACTTATGATGTTTAATCCATCGCATCGATCTTGCAAGACATTTCTAGGAGAATAAACTCACCGTTGTACACTTACTCGAATGACAACGTGCGTTGGAGACTCCACTAATGTCTTCCCAAGACGTCAACCTTTGGGCTCTCAGAGCCGTGACCTTAGGGAGGCTCGTTTATCAAATTGCACCATGGAGGTCACGGTGAAGGTCACCATGGAGAGGGATCCAGGAGGGAGACAGTAGTGGCCGTGTTAGTCGCGCCCAACGTTTTTTGCTCTGCCCCCTTGCTGCGAAACAAGCTGACACGGTACCCAACACATTGTACGGGCAGCGTACCGTTTGATATCTTACGCAGGTCAAAGGTCATAGGCATCGCATGGCCCATTATTAAAACGATAGGTCCCTGGTTCCTTGCGGTCAGAATCACCCCCGTGCCCGTCTCTGTGCAAGAGAAATTACTCAAGTGAGTGGCTGTGACCGACAGACCGAGAGAGTATGTTTTATACAAATCAGGGGATCTAGGCAAAGATGACGGGATGGGGGGGGGGGGAGTTTGGTTATCTTCAGATAAGTGGGGGTGATAGGTCGAAGCGTACGTTGAGGACATTAAATAGAAAGAGGGAGGGGGGAGACAGGTCTCTGGTTCCACACAGTCGAGTTATTGTTGCCTTTCGGCGAGAGCTAACGAGTCCCCATAGAGTCGGGGCACAAGCCCTCTCCGTATATTGGGGGGCTCCCAGAGGCGCGTGGCAGCGGCCAACATCGATGACTGGTGGCACAGTCCTGGTGATGAGTGCTGACGAGGTCGAAACGGGAAGAACGGCTGCGCGTGTGTCTTTGTTTCACTGCTGCCAGTCGCTGGGACGGCCCACGTCGGCTTCAACCCTGTGAGTCGGTGATTTCTGAACGACACAATGGCGTACGCTGTTCAGTTCCTTTTGAGCAGGTGGTCTGGATAAGGCTGAGGGCATTAATACGTCTTTGTGTGTTGTTGATACACAGAGTCAGTCATCGGTAGAGGGAGAAGAGCCAGGACCCGAGCCAGAAGTCGCTGTGACCCCGGGGACTTGGGTTATGTGTTACTCGTATTATTCCTACTGCTGCTATGCGTGTTTGCCCAGGAATACCTCACAGAGTCCCAAAACTCTTTTTCAGGAGGGTCCTGCCAAGGTTTCGCAGTCAGGGAAGCGATGTTATTGCCGCGTGTGATCCCAATCGAGTGATTTGCAGGGTGGTTTTTCGCGTCGGGATGTGATATCGTTTTTTTTATTCGCAATGGGAGGAAATCAGAGAACCCATGCAGAGCAGGGGGAGATCATACAAACTCCACACCCAGAGGCGCCCGATTTGGGAATCGTACCGAGGCCCTTGCTGCTCCGAGTTCAAGTTCGTTTGTTGAATCGGCTGAGGACTCAAGAGACCGGGGTGAGTGTCAATCTGCGAAAGTAACTTCGGTCATCAAAATTACAAAAGCAGTTCATACAATGAGATGAAGTACAGTGCAGCAAGCGGAAATCACAACAAAAACAACTGTATCACGTGATGAGTCAAACATATTTCATGAACATAAATAAGTATTAATTAAAAGTTTAATTTTTAATTCCCTGCAGCACAAATCGGCTCGAGGCAGGTTCTTTTTAGATTGATCACAATACAAATGACAAAATTAGGGTTACGGAGACATTGGACATTGAACAGCTATAGGGTGATTCATATGTAACAATGTGTCAATTGCTATTGAATCTCTCATGAGATGGGAGGCAGATGAACCGACATTTTTTTTGGAAGCGATGGCTTCATCGTTCGCACGGTGGCAGTGGGCAGCAGCAGCAGCGGGCAGCAGGATAATCCACCCAAATTCATCCTGGCTCGAGTGCGAACACGTGGGCAGCCACGGGTGCTGCCCGCACCGTTGTGGGGAGTGGTGGCGCAGCGGTTAGCGCTCACGGCCACCAACCCCTTGGTCGACTCAGCCTCAAAGAAGTAACCCGGTGTGGCGTGTTAACATCGTCGCTTGGGGAGACAAAGTGGCCGGGGGTGGTGTTAGCCTGGCCCTCGTGTGCCGTGCCCGCCTTCATAGGTGGACGCTGACAGCACTTGCTCTCAATCAGTTCAAGGCTATTAGGGGGATCTTTGTGCCTGTGTGTGTGCGCTCGCGCACGGCCGCGCGCGTGTGTGTGTGGGAGCTTTTGCGAAAGAGGGAACGTGTTGCGAGTGTGTGAGGGTTTGTGTGTCAGTGAGCGTGTTTGTATGTATTCGTGTCGCTCTCTACCGTGCAGAGCCTTCGTGTAGTGGTTAGCGCGCTGCGCCACGAACCTCGGCCACCCGCGTTCGATTCCCGCTCACGGTTTTAACATCGGTGACGAATTTTTGAGCCGGTGCTGCACCTCCTCTAGGTCGACTCAGCCTTAAAACGAGTACCTGGATGCGGTGTGTAAACATCAGCTTTGTTGAGGGGAGACAAAGGCGGCCCGCGCGTGGTTGCTGGCCATCCACCCAGCTCCCTCGCATGTCGCGTCGACCTTCATTGAAGCTCACGAACAGCACTTGCCCCAGCGGCCTCTTTAGAGGCTTTATGGTGACACTTTGTGTTTGTGTTACAGTACTGTGAGCGTTGGGAAGGTATTGCATTTCGATGTAAAGCTTTCGTGACTGCAGGGATTCATCTTCTTGGTTCTTTCGGTAAAGTCACGTAGAAGGGAAGTAATACAATAATAAAAATAAATTATTTTATTATGTTTTATTTTTATTATTTTATTACTAATAAAAATAAATTATTTTATTATGTTTTATTTTTATTATTTGATTACTTCGCTTCTACGTGACTTTACCGAAAGAACCAAGAAGAGGTATTGCATTGCAAAGGCTGCCAACAGCTTTAGCTTTTCAGCAGCGCGTGTTTTACGTCCCACCGGTGAGGGATGTCGTAATTAACTCGTGTGTGTGTGTATCTTGATGTGTGTGTGTATCTTGATGTGTGTGTATCTTGATGTGTGTGTGTGTCTTGATGTGTGTGTGTGTATCTTGATGTGTGTGTGTATCTTGATTTGTGTGTTTGCCAGGCCTGGCACAAGCGTCGTGGTGACGTCACCGCCACTTAATGGCGAATGGCGGTTGTTGTTGTTGTGTGTGTGTTTGTATCGGGGGAGCGGTAGTGCAGTGGTTAGCACGCTGCGCGACCAATCCAGCGGAGCCGAGTTCCATGCCCGCTCAATGACCAATATCAGTGAGAATTTTACCAACACATCCTGGGCCTCCCCGAGTTCTGCTCAGCCTTACGTGACTATTTGGTGCTGCGTGTTTCGACATCAGCACTGGGGGAGACAACGTCGACCGGGCATGGTCCTAGCCACACCACCCGTCTGTGCGCTGTGTCAGCCTTCTTCGGTGCTCTCCACAGCACTTGCCCCTCCTACAGCTTGTGTACGCCGTACAGGGGATCTTTGTCTACAAATCCCTCTCGTAGTTTTGCTGGTGCCTTTGGTGCAGTCTCATTGTCACAGCACGTACAACTCATGCGACTCGCAGATGGCAGTGAGGCGGTGGTCGCCCAGCTGTTAGTTATCTCGATTAAAACGATTTTGCCTGCTCTCCAGGTCAAGTCACTCTTTCTCTCTCTCTCGCCTCTTCTGTCATCACATGGCGGCTCGCGATGAGACTGGATGAACTTTTTCCATTCCTCGGTCATGGTGATTGCTTCCCGTCGACGTACATTTTTCTTCGTTAACTTTCTCCTCCATTAGGCTGTCAGGCAGCCTCTTGTATGGACGGCCTCCTCCCAGTAAACATGCCAACGTTGTATCAACGTTAGAATGTGGGTTGGAACCATTGCACCAGCGTTGGCTTTAACGTTGGTCCGACGTTCCATGTTTACTGGGTCTATGTATTGCTCCTGCCACATGGCAGTACAAGATCATCATCATCAGCAGCAGCAGCCGTGATACATCTACTGCCAATCCCTGGCTTAGATTTTTCGCTAAGCTTTTGGGGCCACGACCCCATCCGCACACAAACCATGGCAGATGCTTGATGCGCAAATGTAAAATGGAAAACTCTCTGGCCAGAGTGCTGCTGTGGTCGCCCAGAACACAACCGTAGAACATGGAACGACTCAATGCCCGATTCACAAATTCGAAGGAGGCATCGTGACAGCGATAATTCGTCCCTCCGCCACTCCTGATGCAATTATCTGGCGCAACCAACTGCGTGTAAACGTATCGCTGTTGCCCCGCATCAAAGGGCTCCCAAACATTTCTTCCATTAATAAAGTCGCTCCTCTCCAGCACGTGACCTCCGACCTCTGTGAGCTCGTCTCGCTCCGCTGTCTTCCCCCGCTTCCTTCTTGAGCCGTCTCCGCTCCGCGTAATCGACGAGCCATCGCCTCGGCGATCTGAACTCATGCGGAGGGCCCGTCTCTCGCTCGGGATGAGGTAACTTGCGCGGTGAGGGCGTCTCGGCCG
This sequence comes from Lampetra fluviatilis, assembly GCF_964198595.1. Taxonomy (NCBI): domain Eukaryota; kingdom Metazoa; phylum Chordata; class Hyperoartia; order Petromyzontiformes; family Petromyzontidae; genus Lampetra; species Lampetra fluviatilis. The sequence goes on along the minus strand of NC_136304.1, from coordinate 6,051,691 downwards.
CGCAGTTTGCCAAACGACGGCACGACCCGCAGCGGCGTTCCTCGCCAAAGCCTGCGAGCTGGCGCCGTTGGCTGAATCTCGGCCTACCCTTGGCTGTCGTACGACAGAGGCCACAAAGCTTTCACCATTTCCTTTCGCTTGTTGTGAAGCCAAGAAAAACAACATGTGAAATTGACGCATGTTTCGCCAAATTGGAACCTTTTTTTTTTTCAACAGCCACGAATTAATACTGCTGGCCTCACGTCGGGGGCTTGGGGCCTACCACGTATTCATAAATATTCAGATTTTGATGTTTTCAGGAAATCGGTCGCTTCGTGCGACACAGCCGTCAGTTGCGTGTGTGCGAGCGTTTGGTCTCGATGCCGTGACGTTCAGGCGCTGCCGAGGGGCAGTCTTGCGGAATGAAGTCATCGTCGCTATTCGAGTGTCAAACCGCACAGCAGCTGTTCCTTGCGAGCTCCAGGGTTGTGACCAGAAGCTAGCGGCACCCTGGCGTCTATTTTTTTTCCCGCCCTCCCTCCCTTCGTTCAAACAAAAACATTTTTGGCAATTGGCTGAAAATGGTTTTTCTCCAGTGGAACTTCCAATTGCCCCGCGTAGGGCCAATGGGATCGTTGACAGGCCATTAAAATCACACACCCGCGCGTGCGTACATACGCACGCGCGCAATCCGTCAACAATCAACAGAGGAGTTCGCAGCATTGAGGACGCTGGTAATTTCATGCAGATGGTGCGCGTCACGTGTCAGGGCAACGATTCTCCCCTGGTGGCGTCTATGGGCAAGTTCCACGACCGCAGACGCACGCTTCAGACACTTGAAAGATCGTGGGGCGATCGTTCGGATAATCACGACGTCGTTTTATTGGACTGTGGTTCAGATATATCCCGCACCTCCGGCTAACACGGTTAGCTGCGTACGGTGCGAAGGAAGTTCAACACACATATATTTCAAAAGTGTGTCCACCTTTCTTGCCTCGAGAGAAAATCTCATAAAATACCACGAGGTCTGACGTGCTCAAACCAATCACTTATTCCGTAAATAAACCATAGTTTATACAACTATATACAATGACGATGATATGTATTAATCGGAAGACTTTGAATAGTTTGATGTTGGCCTATGGACGAGACTTATCATGGAATGGCAGCGACCGCAATGCATGGAGTGATGATGATGATGATGAAACCCAACTAACGCGTAATTCGATCGATTAGATGGAGCGATGAAATCAGCTTGCGCACAGTACACACCGCCACATCGATTATTGTATCGTTCGACCCATCAGGGAAGATAACGGCTTGGGGAGGGAGGCCTTCATCCAGCAGTGGGTAGACGATGACTGATGCGAATGATGATGTTGCCGAATTTGTAAAGCAGCCCATAGCACGTGGGCTGTGATTCAGCAATTGCGATGCCCCGGTAGTTGGCTGTCGTAGCATGACTCATCTCTCTGCTCTGACCCAAGACGTTTGCCCCAAATGTTAGCGACTGCCTGTGCCTTGGCGGCTTGCGTGCACGTACTTTGAACTTCTTCGGCACCGTACGTAAGCTAGCCTTGCCAATCAGAGCTGCTGCTGCTGCTGCACAGCTCACCGGCGTGTTGCTCAGGTCGGTCGTGACCGCCCGCGTTCTTCGCCAACAATGTCCGACGTTTTCGCTCCCGGCACGCGGAGCGAAACGTCGGGACGAACGGCAACACACGCGCGGGGTGCATGACCGCAGGCACGCACCGAGCGAGCTGTGCCCACGTGCGCGCGCTTAGCTTGGTCGCAGACACGCCGAGACCTACGCGGGGCCTCGCACAGCTCTTGTTTTCGCTGCCCCGGGGACACCTTTTGTGAAACGGGACGTTTAAGACGCCTTAAAGAGCGCATTCCTGGGTAAATGTGTTCAATAAATAAACTCGATTCGAGCGCGGTAAGTGCCGGCGTGCTCGCCCTGGCTCTGCGGAGTTTTGTTTAGCCCCTGTCGACGACCACGGGGTGGGGGGAGTCGGGTGGGTGAGGTTTTTGTGCTCGATCTGGAACGGCGGCCGCGCGAGTGCTTCTGTTAACAACACATCCACGTGAAACACGCGCACCTTGTAAAGTACATCCCCCCCTGGGCTGTTGATCCCCAGATAGGGTGGCGGCAGCGACGGAGGCGGTGAAGTGGCCTTATCGGCAATCGGCCACAGGCTCAGCGGCAATTAGCTAAGCACCCACACTGAGCTCTCGTGAGCTTGACAGATGTTGCACTCGTAGAGGCGGTTAGATAATTGGGCCCGATTGACGCTCTCCAGATTCTCCGCCGTCGCAAAGTTCCTCCCGTAGCGGGGCGTCGCTCGCGGCGGTCGTTATTCACCCGCAGAAACGAGTCTGGGGCACACTGACAAACAAAGTTTGTTAACTTCGCTGTGTCCGATAACCGCAGAGTGCACGCGCGGGGCGGGGGGGGGGTGCTGCTTGAGTGGACAACTTTGCCTGGAAGCCCAAATGCTTGAGCAAACGAGAGAGAGTGGCAGCCGATAAAACTTGGTTCAGGATAACGAACGGCCGCTTTGAATTGCTTCGCAGCAGTTGACATCTTTCCGTAATTAGATAACAGGGTGATCCGATAGATACGCCGTGGAAAAAAAACTATAGGAATAAATGATGAAGAAAACTGCATTTTGTTTATTTCACAAGCTTCCTTACACATCTCCGACCCGTCTCAATGATAAGGGAATTAACCCTTTTACGCGGGGAGACATATATGGGAAGGAGGCGTAATTGTCTGCCTATTTATGCTGGAAGCCAAATTTGTCCATTTATAGATATCCCACCAAAATGAGTGTGTAATTACAGAGAAATCAACATTGTATTTCAAAGCATCTAACTCCATGTACACGTCTCCCTCCAATCTTGATACACATGTTCACATTTTCAGTGATCTCCTCTGTAGAATAACGGAGCCATCGCTATCAAACTATTCAATCGCCTGTTTAGAAGTAAATCAGGGTCATTAGAAATTAATGGTGTATCGATAAATGGGCCACCCCAAAGGAAAGACTCAATTGATTCCTCTTTTCTGCAATGGTTCCCTGGTGGACCTTGATAACAATCCTAACATTGAAGTGGAAGTTGGGGTGAGCAGTGACGCACGAGCAGATACACCGTGCAACGAGCTCTGCCATCTGAGTTTGATTCCTTGCCACGGCTAATATCGATGGCAAGTCGCATCTAAACCATTCACGGGCCTTCTCGTCTTCAACAAAACTCATACTAGCATGGTGATGTCTGGTCAAACAACCCCCATGAATGACCTTCACAGCAATTGGGTAGGCGTGTCAGTCTGTCAATCATTTGATTCGAACACCAAGGCAAGTGGTAGTTTCCTTGATGCCGCATTTTAAAAACATTCTCACTGCCCTCACCCCATAAAAAATACGGTACACTGAATCCTAAACGTGATTGTCCGAGGGCAAAGCCTGCCAACGGCTCGTTATAACTTTTTCTACGGCTATGTAACTATAATCAAGGTGTGAAGAAGGCTCCTTTTGGAGGGTGGGGGAGGGGGGCCGATCGCTTCACTCGGCATTAAAATAACTGCGGAAACATGAAGTTGATGTTCGTGTGTGTATGTGTCGAGAAAAATAAACCATTATGCGCCACGCTCCTGGTGTGCGTGCAGCACCCCCCCCCACCGCACCCCGGCGTGCTTCCGATGTTGACGCACTTGAAGCTTGAACGTGCCGGGATTATTCACTTCACAGCAGCTCTCCAGCTTCTGGCATGTTGATTGCCCGAGCCGTGTTTCCGCGTGCTGAGGCTCGGCACTCTCTCGGTGAAACTATGCTAAGTGTCCCCTTTCTTGATTCCGTTTCAAAGGGGGCAAGCAGAGAATGCGCGATGGCCACGAGCGCAAACGTCGGACTTCAAAGATCGCAATCGCCCCCCGTCGCTGTCGTTTGTCGTCGTTTTGCTCGTCGCGTTTTTAATCGTCGGGGGTAATTCAATTGTTTCTTTCGCAAGCTTTTTCCCCTGCATCATTCTGACCCCGTTGGGCTGAGACAGCTCGCGTTATTGTTTCATTGTCACCGCCACCGAGAAGGCATTACGGGGGTGTACTTTGGCAGCGTGCGTGCCATGTGTTGACGCTTTCCACACACAGTGTGCATTTTTCCACATTCGCTTTGAGGCTATTAGCCTTGTTAGTGTCAGCCCCGAAGCGGTGGCTTAATTTCTGTAAACATTAGCCCCCCCTTCTTTTTTTATTTGTCGCGCTCCAGCCAGCTCCAGGATGTAACGTTTAAAGATGAACCCGTTTGTGCGAGCACACGCGAGCGGGTGTTTTGCTTAACCGAGTGTTCAGTGTTGATTTATGGAGACAAGAATGTTGTTCTCAAGCCATCATGGCTCTGGAAGCTGAGATCGCCACTTTGATGAAGTTGGAACCTTCCCCGGTGCCAGGAATGTAATTTTAAAAAAGGTTTTAACCACCGCTGCTAACTTGAGCCCGGGTGACGAGTAACAAATAAACACGACGTGCCCGCTCACGCCGCTTTACATCTGTTTTAATGTAATGTCCTGTGCTTTTATTATATCTGTGTATTTATTAGTGAGAGCTCGGGCAACTTCATGAAATTCTGCTCGGTCAAAAAGTCCGGCATAATGGTACATTTTATTCGCATTAGTCTCTTCCAGAATCTCATTGTTGATGTGGTCATAGTAAAATAAAACAAACGCTTTCCTAAATATTTGCTCAATCATTCGTTCACCTATAAATATTCCACTATTTTGTCTGCAGTGATCTGAGTGTACATCCATGTGAGGGTCGAATCAGGTTTTGAGGCTGTCGCCTCTAAAAGGCTCAAATTGGAGAAACTCCGAAAAGCCCAAACTCACACGAGATGGAGTCAGCAGGGGGTCCATGAGAGCAGACACAGCAAACAGCCACCGATGAACACGAGATGGAGTCAGCAGACACATCAAACAGCAACCAACGAACACGAGAATTCTCACCGTTCCAAATGAAAGTAAGCAAAAGTGCAAGTTAAACAAACAAAGTCTCGGTTGCTTTCATCTCAAACTGCAGGGCTGCCAGGACGATAGTCCAAGCAAATAAAATACTGGGGTTCGCAACGAGCAACACGAGGGACATATTCAAGGCTTTCTGGGCGTTGCAGGGCAATACAATACAACATTCGTCAATTAGACAAGATCAACTTTAAACAGCAAAGGTTCTCGGTTAGGTTGCAACCAGATCAACACGGTCCTAATGGCTAATGATCAAAGTCCAGCAGATGCCGATGCACAGTCATGAAAGAAGGGTTGTGATCTGAATGTCACAGGTCTCGGGCACGGGGTCAAGTAAGACTGCACAGGTCACAGACTTTGCGGGGTATTGTCACAAGCCCAACGGCGTGTGGAGGTGGTAAGGTTGCAGGGTTCGAAGGTGGTCTCGGCACAGACCAAGCAGAGTTGTGCAGCTGGCAGGGTTTGAAGGTCTGGGGAGCACAAGCTGAGCAGGGTCACTGAGGTGGTGAGGTTGTGAGGCTCAGTGGCACTCGGGATAGGCTCCCAGGCTTTCTCCCGTTGCTGGAATTGCAACCTTGTACTAAGATCTACTCGCAGGCCTCTCCAGGCACTGGCACTGTACTAAACGAGTTGGTGCGCACCTAGCAAGGTCGCACTTGGTTGATGGAAAGAGATTAAGCATCTGTATGCAGTTACAGGCAAGCGTGAGGCTGAGTACGAGGCACTAGGCCTCACAGGCCTCACCAGGCAGAGTCAGCGGAGGGGCTCTAAAAAGGTTCGCAAGCATCTCCAACGTTTTCTCATTTCTCCAGGCAGGTCTCCTAGGTTCTCCGTGCAGGATTCTGGGTCACTGTCCTTTTCGGTGATGCTGGACACAATCTTCCCCAACCTCATTTAAGACGTCCCGCCTCATTCCTCCTCGACCAGGGAGTCGGAAACTAAATTAATATAACAAGAGGCATTTTTTTCGAATTCGGTGAAAAAAACACCTCAATATTTCAAGAGCCGCAATGCACGTTGTGAGCACAAGACGGCGGTCATAAATAAATAACTTTATGAGGCAGTCCTTAAAGAGCCGCAGGTTGCCGACCCCTGGCCGAGACAGTCTCACCCTCAAGATGGGGTCCCCATAAATATCGCTCGGCGGGGGGGAGGGCACCGTTTTGAACTGGTAGGTTTCACGTGGCCGTACGCCATGTGAAAATGAAGTCACAGGCCATAGGTTACCCACCCCTGGTCTAACTCGAGGGGGCGTCGTGGTGGCAAGTTGTTAAATACCTCGCCTGGTACCTCTTCCGGTGGGACCCCGCCTGGTTTGGGGCAGCGGGTCCATTCCTCATCTGTCTATCCTCTGCTTTATATAACCGGTTTAGTTTATGTTGACGGTATATACTTGCATCACAATGCGATGTAACGGGCCCGCGTATTGCCTCAATAAAAAAAATCTCGCCTGGTATGCAGGAGGTCGTGGGTTCGATCACGGCCCTACCGCATTTTGTACGTTTGGAGTTTGCAAGTCTCTCTTTCTCCCCGTGGTCGCACGGATTTTTCTCCGGGTCCTTCGGTTTTTCCCTCCATATTTAGAATCGACATGCGTTTAGACAAGCCACTTCATTAAGCTATCAATCGTGGCCAGATCGCTTCTGAAAAGAGCTACAGAGCTCAGTGGGCCTTACCTGGTAAAATACAAGTTTTAGTTTAGTAACTTGCGTTTGTATTTCCCTCTTGACCCAGCCAAGGGCAGGCAGCTCAGGGTGGAGCACCTCCTCACCTGGGTCCCCAGCAGAGGCTGGTGAGGCAGAGGATCATCGGGCGGCAGGCGCTGAACCGCTTATTGAGTGGCCGGGGCAGTGGACGCCTGAGCCATGGGGACCCCCTGGGTCTGCAGTACGTGCCCAGGCCCGGTGACGAGAACGGTGAGGAGTTTTTGAGGTCATGGCGTCGGTCTGAGATGCATAAAAAAACTCACTGCCTGGCGGGTGGGTGAACATGTCGGCATGCTGATTTTCGTTGTTACGCAAGTTAGAGGGATCCTCATTTTGACTGTTAGTAAAAAATAAGTGGGCATGGTCGGCAGGTCGCGAGCACAGATGATGGCAAATGGTTGAGACTCAGGAGGGAACGTGCCCGAGTGGACTTCCACGACTGAGATGGATCTATGAAATCAGCCCAGGAGCCACATACATTGCTGCATCACGAGACAATTAGAAATGGAAACTTCTTGGGAAGACCTTTACCTGGCAGTGGATGATCATAGCTGATCATGATGGATATATGATGAATTTTGGTGGAATGACGTTGACGACGACGATGATGATGCTGATATTGGTGACAAAGATCATCCCTCTGCCTTTTGCCAGGAAATTACTCGGTCCCAGTCCCCAAGCGCATCAAGGTCGTGTTCACGCCGACGATCTGCAAGCTGGACTGCGCCGGCTCTGTGTGCAAGACCTCCTGCTCCAAGGGCAACGTCACCACCATCATCGCCGAGGACGGCCAGACTATCTTCCCGCAGCACGGATCCGGCTTCCGCGTCGGTGTGTGAGCCCACGGCCCATACAGCTTTGCCGTGCTCGGCACATCTGCACGGAACTCATTGCCGGTCACTGCCCAGGTTTCGTCGGCGACCCCCGTCGGCCAGTACTACGGTAGACTCAAGTGGGGAATGTCCTGTAAAGCTATCGTCGGAACTTTAGAAGCGATTCAAGGTTTAAACCTGAGTTACAGGCGCTTGGATAGGACACTTGCTGGGAGTAACGGGTGTTGTAGGCTTGGGATGCGATGTGGTCAGGAGGTTGGCAGTACAGCAGTAGACTCTTTAAACTGTGCAGACATTTTAATGTAATCTCCTTGTAAGGGTAGTGAAGTTTCTCCGGGTGCTTTGGTTTTTTCACTCAATAATGGAATTACCCTAACATCCCAATGCAGAACTGTCCTGGAAAAGAAACTTGAGGCTCAGTGAGGCTTTCCTGGGCGAATATTAATAATTGTTACGGGGGCTCCAAAGGGTTATTCTTTTTCATTTTGCTTGTTCATTGGGTAGTGAACCGCATCCAGACCACCCCAGTGGCGGTACAGAATTTCACCGTGTCATTTACCGCTGGCGGATTATTTATTTAACTTTCTTTTTTTATTTCTAAGTGGCACGTGCTGGATTTTAATTCGCAGGCAGTGCGGAGACGTTGCACGTTGCGCTCACGCTGAACGGTGAAATCTTAAACCTCGGCCGTGTCGCGCCTGCTGGCAGGAAGTCCACACAACGGTAGTTGTTTACGTAGCGGCAGATCTCCGTGGCACTTGAAGGATCGCGCATGCCCGAGATGCGTCGCAGAGCATCGCATGTGAAAATCTCAAGCCCAAATGACCTTGAGCCCATTTCTCTTGGCGGGCACGCACAACGTCCAACCGTACGTCCCCCCCCCCACCACCCCGCCACCCACCTTGGGGGACACCTTTGGGGTAGCAGGCCAATTTATTCTGCATGTGACATGAACGCACGCGGCAGTGTTATCTTTCTGGCCCCGTATCACTCCACCCCCGCCCCACCCCCCCTAGCAATCTCGCATCTTGGCAGCCGCATCGGCAGCCCACACACACGGGCGTGCGCGCACACGGCGGCCGATTTTCTGAGCCAAAAAGCGAACGGCAATGGACGCTCGCTGTTGCATTGGAGGAGGTAGCAGCTGCGCCAATTCCCCCATGGTGCCATCGCTTCATAAATGTTCTTTTTCGGCGCTCAGTGCCAGGGGTAGCATTTGCAATGATAACACCTGCCTTTTCAAATAAACTTTTTGCTCGAATGATTGTTCGATCCGAAAAATCAATCTGTCGTTTTGACCAAATCAACATGAATGGTACTGATCGTATCAGATCTTGGAATATCAGTGGGGTTGGGAGACTATCTGGGAATACCAGGCCTTATAGGTTCGGGGCTGCAAGGTGGGCATCAGCATCAACAACAGCAGGAATCCTTGAGTGTTACCCCTCAAGCATCGTGGGTGTTCTCTATGTACTCCAGTATCCTCCCACATGGAGCCAAACTCACCTCAATTCAATTGGCCAAACGCCGTGATGAAACTCGGTACGACTTCCTTCGGTATATACAGGGCATGGTCTTTTATAATAATTATCATCATGATAACGATGCCACGATTTGCTGTGAAATGAAAACCTCCACCTGCCACCGATGATCTCTTTCCCACCCTCAGTGATCTGCGGAATCCCATGCCACAACGGCGGGCGGTGCGCTGCCAGGGAGAAGTGCTGGTGCCCGCCCAACTTCACGGGAAAGTTTTGCCAAATCCCGGCGCTCACCAACGATGTGAACGGGCAGGCCGCCACGGGGAGCGAGGCCCAGGCGGCCTCTGGCGGCCGTCGCCCCAGTCAGCCCAGTCACTCCGTCTACATGTTCCCGCTGTCGACCATCGGCAACTCGACGCAGGGTGAGGGCCGTGTTCATCATGGGCGCCAAGGGGGTTGATATGTTAATTACCTCGCCTGGTATACATGAGGTCGTGGGTTCGATCCCCACCCCTGACGCCTGCTGTATATTTGGAGTTTGCATGTTCTCCCTGTGGGCGTGTAGATTTTTACCCGGGTCCTCCCGGTTTTCTCTCCACATTTAGAATCAACATGCATTTAGAGTGTTTGGTTGCTACACATTTCCACATGATGATAAACCACTTCGTTGAGCTATACATAATCATGGCCAGGTCGTTTCTGAAAAAGAGCTTTCTAGCTCAGTGGGCCTTACCTGGTAAAATAAAAATAGTTTAGCTTCAGTTCAGTTTATCTCCTCAGCTGACGAGACATCTTTGACGTCGCCTCAACTACGTGTCCCCCCCCTCCCAGCTCTGCTACTCCCCCGCCCACCCGCATGCCACACCACCCCCACGATATCATTCATCCCTCCCTCACTCCCAAATTTGTAAAGTCTCAGCGCCAACCGCACCTGGAATTCAGATGAACCTTGGCCGAGGAATTCGAATCCAACACTTTCTGCAAATGACGAGAGATGCTACCAACACAGGCGAATGTGTGTTGCCTGGAATTAATGAGAAATAACAACGAGCAAAGGAGTGCTCATCCTCACCAACAGCAAGGGGGGCACGACTCTAATTCGTATCCCGTGTGTGCGTGCCATGAGACCACCACATAGACCGTGCTCTTGGTTGACTCTCGGTCTCATTGCCATCAGAAGGGGATGGCCAAATACTTTTAATCCCAATTGAGTTGGTGGTCTAGACAAAGCTTACACAGCAGTGTACATGCAATGTAACGGTCAAACAACACACACAGATGTGCATTGCTTGTACAACATTTCTTCGGCCTTGTTCTTCTGTCATGTGGTGGTCACACAACGCGCTGTCACGAGGCATATAGATGGAAGTTTGCGCCTCCCCCGCTGTCTGCGAGCAACACAAACTCTGCGCGTGCCCGTTACCTTCTGTCTCGGCTGACGGTGCGTCGCCGCCCGTTCTCTCTCGCCGCGTGCCGCTCTGGCAGTGTCCGCGCCGGGGTCCCTGCCCAGCTACCCGGACCTGGTGAACGTCCACGTGAAGCACCCGCCCGAGGCCACGGTGCAGATCCACCAGGTGGCCCGCCTCATGGACGGCCTCAACATCTCGCACCACCAGGCCCACCGGCCGCCACACCCCCTGCCGAGCCCTCGCATCCGCCCGCTCGCCGCGCTGGGTGGGCACCAGCATCAACAGCAGCAGCGGGACAAGGAGAGGGACCAGGCCATTGTGGGTGGAGCTGATCCTTCTCAGCCCAGGATACTAGCCCGTGCGCCCATGCTGGGACGATGCTACGTGGACATCAAAGACAACAAGGTGGGGGTCTTGACGGCGCTGTCAGAGCACTGGAGCAGCACCGCTGGGAACCCGGGTTCAAATCCGGTGTTCAGCCGCGCACGATTGAAAATTGGGTTGTCAAGTCGTAGCGTATTAATGGGCTTGGACGGTCAACAATGACTTTACACACACACACAAAATACCCCATTGCATTACATTTCAGCTGAATCGCGACAAAGTTCTAAACATATGTGTAGAAGCAGGGCAGGGCAGAAATGTAGCAATAGCTAAATGCAAACACTTTGTTGTTGTTGTTGTTGATACAGTGTGTGAAGCCTCTGCCAGGCCTCACGAGGCAGGAGGTGTGCTGTGGGAGCGTCGGGGCAGCTTGGGGCCTTGACCGGTGCAACCGATGTCCGGAGAAGCTGGGTAAGCGTCGCACCCTCCGACCAGCTTACATGCCAAAGAACCTTCATGGAAAGAATAATATCTGACAATACTGGAAGTGGGGAGAACTACATGTAAATGCTTTGCCTTGTATGTATGATGTTTGAGATTCTTTCGCACCATAATGTAGCCAACCGTGCTAATCGGAGGTGCGGTAGGGCAAGAATGGGCAGTCTTGAGTGGTCTATCACTTTTTTTTTTCTTTTCTTGGTTCTTTCGGTAAAGTCACGTAGAAGGGAAGTAATAAAATAATGAAAAATAAAACATAATAAAATAATTTTCACGACGTTTCGGCTACAACGCAAGCTGAAGACGGCTGCTTGCGTTGTAGCCGAAACATCGTGAGAATTATTTTATTATGTTTTATTTTTATTATGTTATTATTTTATTATTTCCCTTCTACATGACTTTACCGAAAGAACCAATAAGATGAATCCCTGCAGTCACGAAAGCTTTAAATCGAAATTTGGTCTATCACTATTGTAGTGGGTTCAACTAAGTCGCAGACGCACTTCTTGGAGGCAACACATTTATTAAAACCAACACACGGGGTACTACCCCTTATCAAGATAACAACCTATGGTGGTGGACCACCAGGCTAACTACAGTAATTACACTGGAACTAGCTACGACGGACCGGACCCCAGCTTGGATCCAGGTCCACGTGTTGGTGACTCTTGTAGGACATAAAACATAAAACGTAGATTTCTTCAGGATGAACAACAGCAGCCGGTCCCTCTCGGGGACCCGGCTTATATCCACCTTCGAGAACCCTCGAGCAGGATCTCGGCCCTAACACGTGACCACCCCTAGCCCCCACCTGGGGGCCCTGTGTAGACTTTACCGGTCACGTGTCCTCTAGGGTCAACCAGAGTGCCATGGCCTATAGTAACCCCATTCCCGTGGCTGTCACCCTGACACCCCATCCTGTCGGGGTAGGCACTGCACGCAGAGCCTGGTGCCATCCAGCGCTGTCAGTCAGCGCTCACCGAGCCCCTCTAGGGCCGGTACTGCATCCACATATATGTGGTGCCCGCGATGTCAATACATCGCACGCCGTGCCTCTCTAAAGCCAGCATTATACAGTGACATCCGCGATGTCACTACACTTATTATGCAACAAAAAAAAGTCAGGACTTTTCATGTCCCAAAAAGACTTACAGATTTCCCAGGGCAGCTTCTACCTTGTCAACAACAGGACATCCTTGGAAAACCAAGGCAGGTGGCAAATTTACCTCCCGCCATGGATTTGGACTTAAATAGCGACGTTATTACTGGCACTGTGCCAGCCTACAGGGGTACTTGTGGCCACAGGCAGTGGATTGCTTCGGCCTAACAAGGCCCTGCATTCTATTTTTCCAGCTCTAGCGTTCCCACACAGCCTGACAATCCCCCACGACCAACGGAGCATGGTGATACCTTGATCCAGCGAATAGGCTGAAATAAAAGCTGTAAATTATAATATTTCCATTGTTTATCGTCATTTGATGGAGCTCCTTTCTATTGGCAAGTATGCACTTAATTTTCGTATACCACATACCTGTCAACCCCTTATCAGTGCCTACCTTAATACAAACCTTATTGGTCACCCCGTGCCCTTATAAACCTCAACGTTCATCCTACAAGGTCCCATCACAAGGGAGAAACACAAACAAACAGACATATGTTTTGCCCGTATTGAAATGGCTGTATGCCGTATGGACCTGAAAACTCTATTTCCCTGTATAAGAATACGGAGTAAATCGTATGGGTTGACCGGTATGATACCAGATCGCTAAATATGATTGTCTTGGGGTTTTACTTCATTTGAAGCACGGTCAATTGAGCGCGACAGTTAAGCCAAGTTGTTTGCATTGCCCTCCCTGTCGGTTTGCTACGAGACCTTGCCAAAAAAAGACACCCATGGTCGCGTGCGCCGTCATCCGATGTGAAACGGGTTCATGGAGAGTAATTTCCACTTTGTTTGGACACCTGGCGATCAGAAATCGACTGACTCCTTCGGAGAAAAAAGGAAGAGCATAAATTACAGAGTAACAGTGTAATTGCTTTTGCCGAAGATCTCTTTGATGTATACCGTTTGACTTTCTCTCCGCTCGGAATACCAAAGCGGTGCTATGAAAAACACAACAACATTTTCTTTACTGATGGTCGTCGGAACAATCTGACAAAACACAAAATATATGTGTTTTTTTTTTTTAAACAGGAAACACGTGAGGTGGCCGTGTGAGTCAGAGGTCATTGCGCTGGGTTCGAATCCAGGTGCTGCCCCTTATTCTGTGGATAACTCAGAAGTTAGCTCTGCGATATCCACTCCCATGGGCCCTTCTCCAACACAAAGGGTCGCACTTATCTTGTCGCCCGAGATATATTGTTCTCCGTGGCTTTCTGCTGATTCGAGTAACCAGAAGTGACAGAAAATTCATTCTATTTCCCACAAGTAGCCGCACAGGTACCACAATTAATGTCCACAGATTCTGTCCTATTCTTTCGTATGGCAATATGTTCAGGAGCTAAAGGCCACAGGTAAACGTGGATAATAGAATCAATCGAGCCGAGTCGGTGCCATTTGTGAGTTATGCCCGCGATGCCAGCTGATGTGCCGAGGGTCGTTACTTGGGTTTCGTCCCCTGCTGTGAGTGATCCAGTCGCTGGGACCAACCCACTCGGCCACAACAATTGGGGGTTTTGTTGCGAGTGCGGGAGGAGAAGGAGGAGGTGCGCTGCACGGAATGGGAAGTGTCTGGGTGGCACAGCAGCGATTGCCGGGTGGCAGATGGGTTTGAATTATTCAACGGGCACATCTGGAACAGACATCCACTTTAAAGCGTCGAGGGGCTGCCGTTAACCCCATTCACAGTTTAACGGCGCATCGCACACGTCGCGTCATCCATTATAACTGGGCAGCTTGGGTTCAGCTACAGAGGGTCGCGTGCATCTGTCCGTGCTGCCTCTTCCCCGGTGGGCAGTTTGCGTGGCACTAATGCGGCGTTTCCACGGCCACACAATAGCCCATTTGGTCGCTTCGCTGACCTGAAGATTGGGCCAAGCCAGGGTTGCCGAGGCAGTCTGCGAGCTCGATCTGGGGCCCGTGTGGCTAATCTATTTCTGGGCCGTGTGACACGCTTAGACGAGGGGGATAGCCGCTCACAGTTGGACCACACTTGGAGTCGTGACCGCCGTGATGGGGCTGTGCCGTGGTGTTCTATCGGTCTGAGTGTCTGGAATGATGAAGCAGAAGGTGGACTGTGACGGCACCACCGACCAGGTCGCCAGTCTAATGTTCGGTGTGAGAATTGCATGAGCCATTCGGGAATGAAACAATGCATCCGTTAATAGATTCATGTTGGTTGAGCTTCATCCAGCAGTGGAGAGATCATGGCGGATATCGATACATTGATTAAAAGTGATTCTTACTCTCGTGACACATGTATTGATACACACGTGCAAGAATCGATGATTACAAATGCATACAAAATATATGCCAATGTTGCATTTTCACGAGCGGATCGAATGGGACAAAACAATACATGAACAGTAAATACCCTTCGTGCACAGTACGTCGTCTATTTTTAGCCTACTCTTCCACGTCAGGTCTATTGGAAGAGGTGGGAATTACCCACAATACCCCACCACGAGTGACCTGCCGGTGGACTAAACTGTGGTGGTGCACCCATTGATGTTTCTTGGTAGAGACTCCAAGTGTCTCTTCTTTACAGGTGTCAATGATGGTGGACTTAAAGACATCCCAAGCGCTGCCCACATTCTCCCACTGGTGGTGATTCAAGTTTGACAGTTTCCCATTGGGACATTGGCGGAAGAGGTCTTGCTTAATCGAGTCCTTGAGACCGTCGACGTTTAGGAGCCAGCTTAATGGACATGGTTGAGCAGATGAGTCGATGATGATCCGTCAGCAATCATCAGCTGCTCGAACAGCCTGGGTGAATCATACATTTGTGTCATCCCGGGCACGGACAATGACGTAATCGATCAAGTGCCAATGCTTAGATCGCGGATGTTCCAATGATGTTTTGTATCA
Source organism: Lampetra fluviatilis (assembly GCF_964198595.1). Lineage (NCBI taxonomy): Eukaryota > Metazoa > Chordata > Hyperoartia > Petromyzontiformes > Petromyzontidae > Lampetra > Lampetra fluviatilis. The sequence goes on along the minus strand of NC_136304.1, from coordinate 6,036,415 downwards.
TTATTTTTCCTAGTGCAACAGGGTGTTGTTGGTGACGATGAGTCCATGTTCCGTGCATTTAGTCACGAGCAGGATGCCGATGGAATTCACTTTTCCGACTCCTTCCTTGCCGATGGTTCTATTCCAGAGGTTCCAACTCTGGCATTAAAATCACCGAGAAGAAGAAGTTTGTCTCCCACAGGAACGGTAGAAAGGACCTGGTCAAGGCTGGCGTAGAATTCTGCTTTAGTTTCATCGTCGGCGTCAAGGGTCGGGGCATATCCGCTGATGACGGTGGCTTATTGGCTCCCCCACACCAGCTTGAGACGCAGAGGCACTCACTGACTCCGATAGGCAACTCGTCAAGCTGACTGATGAGTTAATTGTCGATGGCGAAACCAACTCCGTGCATCCGCCGTTGTTCTTCCTGTCTGCCTGTCCAGATGAGGGTACAGCCACCTCCTTGTGCCTTGAGCTGCCCCTCCCCTGCCCGCCGAGTCTCGCTCAGGGCAGCCACGTCAATGTCGTGTCGTCTGAGTTCCCGGGGCCACGATTGCGGTTCGCTTTTAGCGTTGTCCATGAGGGTCCTGACATTCCAGGTCCCAAATTCAATTATTTGACTTTCATGTTTGTTTCCGCTGCAGTAATGGTTGATCCCTCTGGACGCGGTTGTTCAGTCGGGAAGAGGTGAGACAGACGATGTTTAGGGCACATCATCGACTCGCGTAGGGAAACATAGTCATAGATCGAGACCCACCATAGACTCACACGGACATCCATCGACTCAAATAGACACTCCTTATTCCGTCTGGTGGAGAGTTGATCGGCAATGTTTATATATTCATGTCGATGTCAGCGAGTGAGCCAGTGGACGGCTTTAGGAGGAGCCTGGTGAATTCCTGAGACGCTGCCGGCAATTGTTTGTCCTTCGATTAGCACAGTCGGCTACGTACGGTTTAGCGAAAGGAGTTCAACGCACGTCCTCATGTGGCGTGCAGCGGCGTTACGATGTGGTCCAGTGGTCGGAGATCGGTGACCCCGCTGCTAACGAACGACGGTAAAAGTGCGTTAATTGATTGGCCCTCCTGCTGCGCCGACGTCTCGCACAGACGCTGCCAAGTGGGCAACCTTCAGGCGGCACGCAGCCCCAAATAACCTCGGTCTGCCGCGCAGGGCATCTGAGTGTCATATTCTTGGTTCTTTCGGTAAAGTCACGTAGAAGGGAAATAATAAAATAATAAAAATAAAACATTATGAAAATTCTCACGACGTTTCGATTGCAACACAAGCAATCATCATCAGGTGTGAAAACTACAGCAAGAAAATTTTAGCTGAAGTGAAGATTGCTGTCGTTTTCACACCTGATGATGATTGCTTGTGTTGCAATCGAAACGTCGTGAGAATTTTTATTATGTTTTATTTTTATTATTTTATTATTTCCCTTCTACGTGACTTTACCTAAAGAATCGATAATATGAATCCCTGCAGTCACGAAAGCTTTCAATCGAAACATCTGAGTGTCATTTCATTTATTTTGCGAGTTCATTCTCCGGCTGTCATAGTTGTGTGTGTGCACTTATTGTGTTATTGTCGGGAGCGATGGCACAGTGGTGAGCACAGTGCGCTATGCGTGTGTGTACGTTGAACTGACTTTCGCACCGTACGTAAAGCAACCGTGCTAATCGGAGGCGTGATGAACCCGGCGACCTGAGAGTAAGCCATCGTGTTCCGGCAACAGCCTCCACATTTGCCAAATTAGAAAAATGCCCGAATTGAGATTGTACAAAGCAGTCATCTACCTCTGCTGGAAGACTAGTGGCCCGGGTCGCACTTGTTAATGAGAATTATCCTGAACGAAATAACGAAATGAACGTGGAATGCTTTAACGAGCGCTTTCGCATGCACGTGGCAGTGAAACGAAGTCACCAGGCGAAAACCTATCAAGATCACAAGGGGGACAGCACTCAAAGCGCCGCACGGATGACTTCACGAGACATACTTGCTTGTGTTTGGATTGTTGAAAGTTTGCGTTCGAATTCGCCGCTTTCAAAAATAGACGGTTGGGTATCCCTTCCCGTGGGGCGTGAAATGGGGGGGGGGGGAGGGGGGAACGCAGCTCGAGTGATCAACTCACAGCGAAGAAGGTCGCAGTTCGAATCCCGGTCGAGGATCGACTTGGACATTGGTGGGGAAAGTCACACAGTGGTTGTGCTATGGATATACTCGCCCCTGTTATGGGAATGTGGAATTTATGCCGCTAGTTTACCACAACATATATAGCAGATGATCACTGCCACATGCTCGTTATGAATGGGGAGGGGGGGGAGGGAGTGGGGGGGGACGCACTTTGGGCTGGTCCTGTGTCCCGTGAAACAATAATACTTTTGAGAAACGATAACAAAGTTAAAGAAAAAATAAGAAAAAGATGATTTCGTACGAACACGTCGGAACGAGCGAGCGAGCGAGAGAGAGAGAGAGAGGGGGACATCTGGCACATCTTTTAATAATAAATTCCCAGCAGACGCAGACTGTACCACTTCCCATGCCCGCAGTCTTACCGAAGGGCCCCAGGCTCTTTGCTCTTTGCTCAGAACAAGTCCAGCAGCTTTTGAAGTGATCTGATGGATCTCTGCTTTCACAGCGCCGGTCAGCAGACTCAACATTAATTTCCCAACGCTCTCCTACAACTTTATTGACGGAACTTATCACTTGCAGACGCCGCCGCGACTCGTTGCGCTGTTTCGCGTCCGCGGCGGGGGGAGAGAAAAAAAAACTGTCCTCTCGAGATGTGTTCGCTCTTGTTATCATCATTCGACAATTTTATCCGGATCGCGCTGCTGTCGTCACGTGTCATTCAGAGCTCTCGCGGAACAGCGCGAGAGAATGCCTCGCGGAAGTGGATGTCACAGAGCTACCGTTGAGATCTCTTCAAACAACCTGCGGTCCACACCGTTGAGGGTAGCGTCTCCCCACCCAGTGTACGAGAGCAATGCTCGTCTTGTGATAGTCAAACGAAATTTTTTTTAATTACTTAGAGCTGAAATGTATCCAAATTAAGTGCAGGACTAAATGAAATATTGCGGATTTTTTTCTTTCTCGTGCAGTTATCGGAGATCGGGCTAAGACCAACATCTCGCTGCACTTGGGAACCCCGGGGGAGTTTAATCACAGGCGGCTGAAACCCGGAATCGGACCCACGATCTCGATGGACTCTTACGAGCTTTGCAAGAGAGGGAGGCGGAGATGGCATGAGATCGCGGGGAGACATAACACCGCCACATGGAATATCTTCAATCTCACTTTTTTTCCCTTTCGCTTCCAGCCATATGCGGCGTCCAATATACATTACCCAGATAATCCGAAAAGAACGTATATTACCGCCGTCGCGTAAAACACGTGGAGAGTTTTCATTACGAGGGGCCAGCGCTGTGCCTCAACCGCCGGCCCTCACGAGCGTCGCCTCGTGTGTGTGTGTGTACGCCGTTCCTCGGGCGCTCCGGTGTGACTTTACACCGGCGAAACGCGAAGAATTTTAATTTGTACCAGAAAGGCTCCTGATCCCACCCCCAACACACCCCCCCCCCCCTTCATTTCTCAACACACTCGGAGGGGGGTCCCCCCCCCCCCACCTTGTGGGTCGCGTCGTCCGTGGAGCCGGGACTGCGCTCGAGACGAGAATTTTGCGTTTTTTTTTTTTCAAACTACCGACGACGACGCCACGGGTTGTTTGCAAACTAAAAGTTATGGAACTATTTTTTGTGAAGCAGGTAAGGCCCACCGAGCTTTGTAGCTCTTAATCCGAAGCGACCTGGCTGTCACAAATGACAGCCCAACGAAGTGGTTTTCATCATCAATTGCAAATGTATAGCAGCCAAACGCTCTGAACGCGCTTTGATTTAAAATGTGGAGGGAAAAGCTGGAGGACCCGGAGAAAAATCCACACGACCACGGAGAGAGAAAAAGACATGCAAACTCCAAATATACAGGTGTCAGGGTTGAACCCACGGCCTCCTGCATACCAGGCGAGGCAGTTAACATCTCGCCACCGCGGCGCACGTGGACGAACGAGGAAGACGTGGCGTGTCTCCGGCCCGCGATGCCCGACGTCCAGGCCACAGCGCCACGGCAAGAGCGGGCGCCGCGGGCTGCGCGAGCCTCTGTTTCAATTAGGAGAAGGTACTTGAGTTGGGGGTGGGAGGCGGGGCGGGGCGGATAGGCAATTAGCCGGTCTGATAGCTCTGAGCAATTAAGTTAAACGGCTTTTGGGTCGTTTCGCAATTGGTCAGAGGTCGCCGGCAGAATGGGTGGTCAAGCGGCGAGCGCGGGACGTGCGGTTGAAGGGTTTCCCCGTGTGGACGCTGAGTAGCTGCACCCCCCCCCCCAACCACCTTCTCTCACCTCCCCCACCCCCCAATCCCCGACCAGAGAAAGCTCTCATGGTGGCAGCCCCCCCCCCGCGTCCCAGCCACCCCTAACCCCGAGTCGCTCGCCCCCTCTCACCGAGAGAGAAGATCCACGGCCCATCGGTTCTCCTACGGGCACTGTGCAGCCTTCGGTCCTCGTTTGGCGTTGGCACTCGTGGCGATGCGGTGTTGTGCTCGTGGGGGGACGGTAGCGTGGGGATTGGAACATGTTTCGATTTAAAGCTTTCGTGACTGCAGGGATTCATCTTCTTAGTTCTTTCGGTAAAGTCACGTAGAATGGAAATAATAAAAGAATAAGATAAAAAATAATAAAATAATTCTCACGACGTTTCGGCCACAACGCAAGCAGCCGTCCTCAGGTGAAGACCAGGTCTGTCGGGGAGACGCTGCTTGCGTTGTCACCGAAACGTCGTGAGAATTATTTTATTATGTTTTATTTTATTATTTTATTATTTCCATTCTACGTGACTTTACCGAAAGAACCAAGAAGATGATTGGAACATGGTTGGGGGTTAGGAAGAGTGTCGGCGATAGGTTTGGGATTAGCGATCGGGATTTGTTTCAGGATCGGGTGAGGAATGAGGATGTTTTTTTTCGTCGATTGGGATGCTGATCGGGTGAGGAAGAGCGCCGTTGGCTGACGGCTTGGCTGACCGTTCGTGACAGGGTTGACGAGAGGGTCTGGGACACGGTAGGGGCCACCACGTGGTGGCTGCTACACTTTTAGCGAGGGCATCACTTCAAACGTCGGTCCCCGTAGCCAGCGCAATGATTGCTCAACCCAAGCGATTAATGCTTTGATAATTGTGCATTGCGTTTGCGCTGTTCGCCTTTTGCCATTCTCTGGTCGTACACTGTAGAGACGAAGCCGTCAGGGCCAATCAGTTTCAAAGACAACGCGTGCATTGTCAATGCGTGTTTGTTTGCCTGTTTTGCCACAAGCATGTTTGGTTGATGCAATCGGTGCTTATTTTGATGTTTGAACATCTTAACACCTCCTGTATTATTGCCGTAAAGGGTCAAGCCTATTGTTATTCTTCTCATGATCTTGATGCTGGAAAAAGGGTCCCATAGATTCCACGTCTGGTTTTTGGTTAGGCCACGTGGTAGTTTTATGCCAAATTCTTGCCGTTGACCCTGCACCACCCCTTCCGATATTAAGAAGCCACTGCAGCTATGCACTTTTAAATCATTTAGATTGAAAACTCATTTCTTTCGAACCGCTTTTTTGTATTCAGTTTATCCCCCCCCGCACCTCTAATAACCACGGTTGGCTACGTACGGTGCGAAAGAAGTTCACCGTACTGCGTGTCACGTCTACACAGGTATTATTCACGTATCTTCCTCGACGTGACTCCCGTCGTGTGGGGTGGGGGGCGGGGTCAATGACAACAATAACAAAACAAGAATGCGATTTGTAACACGCGCGAGCCAAGACCCCCAGTATCGCCCGAGCGCTGCCTGACACAGTTCGGGGGAGCCTCAAAGCGTCTCTCAAAAGTCGGCGTGGACTGACCGCCGCCGCCGCTGCGATTATGCAGCGGAAGGGGACCCACGGTAGCCGCGTTCCAAACGGCGGTGGGTTGCCTCCGCGGAGGGGAAGCTCACCGGCCAGCGGCCACGGCTTTCCCGGGCCCTCGGTGTGGAAAGAGAGAGGGCGAACGCGCGGTTTTCACGCCGCGGCGCCGGGCGGAGGCACGCGGCCCACTAACGGCCCCCTCGACTGTTCCTCCTCCCCCCTCTCGTTCTCTGTCCGCTACAGGGCAGCCCATCATGGTGAACGGCGAGCTGGTGGAGTGCCCCCACGGCTTCCGCAGGGAGAACTCGACGCACTGCAAAGGTAACCCACGGGAACCGCCCCACCCCCACCCACCCGGTAGCGCGACTAGCACTTAGAGCCGCCCACCGTTTCCCACCGCGGACCTAACCCCACACGCGTTTCTCAGTCAGCACTCTGGGTATGTTCGTCGAAAGTGTGCACTCGACCGAAACGAAGTTCAGCGCGATACCGGCGCCAGATCTCGACGCGAACGGATTTCTGCCACCCGAGCACCAAAAGCCAATTTCCAGACTCCCCGGGTCGAACCCAGACAGTGGCAACCCCTCCCTATTTATACCCCAGCGCCCCCCCCCCCCCCGACAAAAGCTTTACCCAGTGCAGGGAGGCGAACTCGTGACCATTCTGATAGAAGTTTATCTTGCCAGGAAGACCTGCGGTGTGAAGCCAAACGTGTTCAACGCCCGCCGCCACTCGCCGTACGCGACCTTCGCTCGGGTTTGGCGCGCTCCGACGAATCTCTCCAGTTGCGGGAAAATGTGCGCCTTTTAAGGCCAGCCGCACGGCACTCGGCTGGCCGCGGTCAGACGGCCAAATGCAGAGCAGCTAAGGCTGTCGTAGCACAGTGGCGCGCGCGCGCACGCACGCACGCACGCACACACCTGCCCTTTGATGCGTTTGATGTTTAAAACGGGAACAAAGCACTTGGCGTTCTTTTTTTTTCCAGACGGGAGCAATAATTAAAAAAAGCCATCACCACCGCTCACCTCCAACCGCCCTTAAACACGATAGCCTGGGCGGCCCTTTCCTCGATTGTGTACGCCGGGGGGGGGGAAAAAAACGATTCGGCAAGCGCCACCGTTTCGGGCTTTTAAGGCTTCGCTAATCCTTCTCCTCACCCACGCCGCCCCCCCCTCACCTCGTTTAAATCAACGTGTTTGCCAAAAAAAAGGGGGTTAGGGGCATCCTAAAATGCAGGAAGTTTGGGAAAATAGGTTTTGGCCTGCAAGCTGTAATTATGTGGTCTTGGGCACATTAAAGGATTAGGCGGCGACCACTACGACGGAATTCGGAGAAATTTAAGGGGGCGCGCTGTCGCGCCGTGCCCGCGAATTCGCCGGTCTCTGGGTTGGTAGTCGCCAGGACGGGGGGGGGGGCGAAAGCAAACGAAGCAAAAGGTCGTAGGGCATCAGAGAAGCTCAAGAAAGCAGGGGCCCAGATTCACGTAGAAAAAAATATGACCCCACCAAGTGGAAATCAGATCCTTGTAAACATACAAACAATATCATCGTTTATTATCACAATAAGAATTTTAACTTCGTTACCACAAATGTGTCTGAGTCTGTTCGTATCGTGATGCACCCCAACAAATATTTTCTGCTTAGGGCCCCCAGTGGGCTGGCAATAGCACTGGCTGGTCGTTTGTCTCAACGTTTATTATTCATCCTCGTCTTATTAAAGGCTGGGGAAAGCTACCCATCTCAGCATGAATGGTGCACCGTTTCTCAGGGGCATTTATAGACGCAGTATATTCACGGCCTCATGCTTCCTGCGAGAAATATTCGTAAAAAAATGCTCACCGTGGTCCGTCCATCTGCGGGTTGCTCATAAAACAGAAGATGGATTGAACCTTAGAAATGTTCGCAGGCTTTTTTTGCGAAACATTTTTGACAGAGTCAAAGAGAGAGAGAGAGAGACAAGAGAGAAACGATATGAGGAAGCCACTTTTCAATCTAGATTGAAAACTAATTTCTTCAGAACTGCTGTTTGTGTTTAATTTGGTGTCCTTCCCCCGTACCTCCGATTAGTACGCTTGGCTACGTACGGTGCAAAAGCAGTTCAACATACATACATACATTCCCTGCTCACCGTCTTCACGAGATGCCAGCGTAATCCAAGAGGTGGTTACATTATTGAAAAGTGAAAGTGTTTCCGTGGGATAATACGAAGGTGTTGACGCAGGGACGCATTCCGCAAAGTGCTTGTGGCTAAAATGAACCCTACTCCTCTCACTTCATTCTTTGGCACCGTCTCGAAACGATAACAATAATAGTCGTGAAACGTGCAGCGGCGCGCACCGAGACCTGATTCCATGATTGTGTAAGGGCGGCTTTCAAAGATGGCGAATGGAGCATGGAGTCATTGTCATTGGGCGCCACGGTGGCGAGATGTTTACTACCTCGCCTAGTATACAGGAGGGCGTGGGTTCGATCCCGACCCTGACGCCTGCTGTATATGTGGAGTTTTTATGTCTCCACGTGGTCGCGACGATTTTTCTCCGGATCCTGCGGTTTCTCCCTCCACGTTTCGAAACATGGGTTTAGAGTATTTGGCTGCCATAAATGTCCACGTGATAAGCCACTTCATTCAGCTATCATTTGTGGCCAGGTCACTTGGCCACAAATGAGCTATATCGCTCAGTGGCCCTTACATGGTCAAAAATAAATAAGTAAAAAGTCCACACCATTTATATTCAACAATTACAAAACAAAAAATTTTCTCACACACACGCAAGATATTCTCAGCTGTATGTTTATATGTAGAACTTCTTTCGCACCGTATGTAGCCACCTGTGCTAATCGGAGGTGCACAATTGTTAGCGTGTATTGCTACGTGTGGATTTTTCGCCTACGAATTGATTTTAATCAATGAGTCGATGCATCTCTGCTCACCTAACGGGCAGGAAGCCATGGTGGAATATTCGTAAGGTGACGGATGGCTAGGGCTTCTTCGAGAACTTCCAGGGCTTAGCCCCTCAGCCCTATTGGGCAGTCCGAGCGTGCTCACGCAGCCTCCAGGCGTGGAACCGTCCACGACGCCGCACCGGGCTGTGGCGGAGAGCGACCGTGGTCCAGAGGCCGGCCCCTTGGACGCGCCGCCAGTCCCACCCCTGCGGCCCTGCTCGTGGACGACCTGGCGCTTTCTCGCTTTCCTTGTCAGATGGAAAAAAAAAATGACCGATCATTAACTTAAACAAATATTGAATTTCTGTAAAAACAATACGTTGAAACTTATGATGAAAAAAAAATGTCAGGCCCCTTTCCAAGAATTAATATTTTATTACCCACCGCCTATGAATGGGTACATTGACGCCGGCTGGGTTGCGCACAACGCGACGGAGGTGAACGGCCGACCGACGCTCCTGTGGCGGCCCTGCAGGCTGCGATGGGCTGGGACGCGATGGTTTTATCCCAGAGCTCGCCCAATTTGACGAATGACCGCGGGGCCTGCTCTTCATTTTATAATCCCCGCTTCTTCTCCCCCCCCCCCCCCCCCGCTGTTTTTACATTCGCCTTTGATCAGCAGAGGCTTGGCAGTTTGCCGCGGGTTTTTTTAAATACTTTTTTAAATAGGTATTTCCCGGCGGCTGGGAAGGAATAACAATCGCCGCGCGGGCGAGCAAACGGTGGGAGGCGGTCGTGGCTGTAAGCGTCCCGCTAGGAAGAGTCGCCGGCCGGTGTCAGGCAGCACGGGGTCAGGGGGGTTGGCACCTCTGGGTTATGAAAAACAAAACAAAAAACAGGACTTATCGTGGGAAGAAGAATATCCGACAATGCCAGAAGAAGGGGGAGAATTCCACGCCAATGTAAATCGTGTAATATTTGATAACTGACAACCATAACTTGTAATGTTCCTGCAATAAGTATCGATTTCCATAGGGGAAAAAATTGGGTGATCCTGGGATAACCAGGACAGGTGGAAACCTTAGAATGGGGTCAGAGCCCAGGGCAGATAGATTCAACAACCCATTGCTGTCCTCATAACCACCAGGACATAAGGAGGCCTTCATCCAGCAACGTATTGACAAAGGCCTTTAAATTAATATTATTAATGCGAATGAATTGTATCTACATTGTAATCTCTGTCGTTATCGTTAGCAGGGCAGCGTTTTGTTGGGGTGACAAGCTTTGGCCGTTCATCGCAACGGATGAACGTCGGTGTCTCAATTCCCACGCTCGCGCGTTTGGGCTGCGAACAGCGCGGTGGAGTGACAAAGGGGACTGTTGAATGACCTTCAATTCGCATCGCTGCAGCACTCCCGATCCTCATGGGCCAGAATTGACGTGCATCCTCGCGTGCCTTCATCATCGTTATCATCCTCATTGTGGTCATCGTGGAGGCCTCTGGAATCCTTGGTCACTTACCGAGCCCAGGCGTGAAGTGCCCTCCTCCTCCTCCTCGACTCACCGCTCACCGTCCCGCCAGCAGGACCGCCCGTGTCCCCACATCTGCGGCGCGTTAGCGCGCTTCCTCCATGGCTGGGGATGTTAAATAACTCGGCGCAGATGAAAGCCCTCTGCACCAACGAGGGCTTGCGAGGGGGGGCGGGGCCGGTGGGATTTAGGGGGGGGGCGAGGCGGGGGGGCAGCCAGGTGCTGTGCACACGCCACGGCACAGACGGGTCCGTGCGATGTCTGGGTCAAAACATTAGCCCACCTTCGGTCGGAAACGAAGTCTAATTTGTGGGCGGCTTCTTCTTCTTGTTTGGGGCAGCAATGCGAAACGGGGTAGGTTGGTGGGGGGGGGCGATGGTGGGCAGGAGCGTGAGCGGCACCTGGCACCCGGGCAATCGCGGGGCTAATCGCCACTCCGACGCTATTGACTTAACCTTCGGGTTTAACGCAAAGCAAAAACAGTCCCAATTTTTTTTAAACCCGCGCACGCTCCCGACTAAAATAACAGGGCAGGGTCGCGCTGCGGCTTTCAACTCGTGGCCTGCCCCGGACGGCGGCAGCGGAGTGATCAACACGCCGGAACTTGCGACCCCGATGCCGCCGGTTAGACGTCGTGGCAGTTGAAACAATAGAAGGGGGTTTCTGAAATCCTCTCTGTCCGCCCAGCAGTAGGAATGGGTGACAAGCCACAGTGAGTCGACCGGCAGGTTTGGTGTGGTGGGGTAAATCGTGTACTCGCACCCTTGCCAAGTTTTCTTCCCAGCATGGAAGAGTAGGCCAAAAAAGACCCTCTAGATGGATCTCTCCGTAGCATCGTTCAGTGGCGGCCCTTCTGCCCACGGTGGCATGAGCGAGCAATTGCAGGGCTGCACCTTTTCCGTCGCGTGCAAGCTGTGGCTGGCGCTCAACCCGGTTGTCCGAGCGGGCGTGATTCCCTCCCGGTAAACATGCAAACTTTAAATCTTGATTTGAAGTTTTCATGACTGCAGGAATCCATACTCTTTGGTTCTTTCGGTAAAGTCACGTGGGTATAAAATTGCTTTCCCACCTGCTGACGGACGCTTGTGTTGCACCCGAAACGTCGTGATTCATTTAATTTTATACCTACGTGACTTTACCGAAAGAACTAAAGAATATGCGAATGTGGGTTGGCGTTTGCCCAATATTTGCACGCTGACGGAGGGGTGGTGGGGGGGGGGGTTTGTGCGCTCCGATTGTGCAGATATTAACGAGTGTCAGCTTCGCGGAGTCTGCCCCAACTCCACGTGCCTCAACAGCCCGGGCAGCTACACCTGCAGTTGCTTCATCGGCTACGTCTTCGACTCCACGAGCCACCAGTGCATCTGTGAGCAACATTATCTCTCACCAACACCCATACGAAGATCCCCCCGTGTCGCCTTAAACAGACTATTGGAGCAAGTGCTGTGAGCAAACACTTATGAAGACCGGCACGACACACGAGGGGGGTGGTTTGGCCGTCACTACCACGCCCGGCCGCCTTTGTCTCCCAAGCATTGATGTTTACACACTGCACCAGTCACTCATTTAAGGCTGAGTCGAGCTAGGCGAGGCCCAGGACCGGGTTCAGTTACTCGCACACTCCGGGCTCGTAACACAGTGCGCTACCAAACGATGAGATCACGACGTTGATCATAACGAATGGAAACGATCGTGACAACCAAGTGACTCAATTGAGCCTAAACGTGGCAAGCATCGGCCCCTACTGCTCCTTTTTTGCAGGTCAGGTGCTGAGTCATCTTGTGCCACGCAGGTACAGCTGCCCTTGGGATGGAGCTAGCTGTTGTCAATCTCAACACTGTGTGGTGTGTGGCCTTAGCAATACAATATATAATTGGCGTAATGGCCCTATTTCATGGCACACATAAATTAAATTGAGGTTTTTTTTATATCAAAACCAAATCATCAATTAATATTAACGACGAATCCAATGACGATAGCAATGATCACGACCGTGATGACGCTGACGATGCCAGTGATGATAGCAATGCCCACGGCGACGATGACCATGATGGTGGTGATGATGATGATGATGGTGACAACGCTGCTGCTGCTACCCCTCCCCACCCTGTGCCACCCCTACGCACGCTCCGTCGAACGAACCGTCGTCCCAGCCGACAAGCTGCTCTCGGGCAAGACGGGACTGTGCTACCGCGCCACCGACGGCCGCTCCTGCTCGCTGCCCATCGCCATCCCCCTCACCAAGCACATCTGCTGCTGCAGCGTGGGCAAGGCCTGGGGAAAGAACTGCGAGCCTTGCCCCCCGGAGGGACACAGTGAGTGCTGCTCCACGTGCACGATACACCGGGCCACGTGGGGAGGGAGTGCCGGGCCGCGAGAGTGACGAGCGCGTGCCGTGCGCCCCTGGTGTGTCCGCGCCCGCAGCCGCGTTCCGGGAGACGTGCCCGGCCGGCATGGGCTACCACTTCCCCATGTCCGAGGTCAAGTACAAGATCCGCAAGCTCACGGAGGACGAGGTGGCGCAGCGCGGGCGCGAGCCGGCCGGACGCCCGCTGCCCACGCCGGCCGACGGGGACGACGCCGCGCTGCTCCGCGGACTCGACGACTGTGAGTGGCGGTCGAGGTGGGGGCGGGGAGTGGCGGGGGTGCTATGGGCACGTGGCTCCGTAGCACCAGCGCATGTGGGGGGTGGTGGGGGGGGTGGTGGATCTCTCTACCGCGTGGAAGGGTGGGTGGGCGTCGAGGAAGAGCCCGTACCCCTGGCTCTACAGGAGCAGGCGGTATCAGTAAAAAATGCCGACCTGTTCCGTCTGTACGGGATAGAGCGTTGTCCCCCCGCGCGTGTGGGGTTTTCTCTGTGGGCTCCGGCTTCTTGTCCAGATGGAGCACCTTGATACATAGAGGACCGCAGGGCTTGGGGTGAGTTGTCCTTTGTCTTCGCGAGCGGGTACTATACGGCGCGTTGTGAGCTGAATCGGTGTTTTTTATCAACGCGGTTGTTGAGCACAGGGACCAAAGGGTTAAAACGTCAAGCGGCCAGCAAGAAACAGCACTGTCGAAGTTGTCATAGACGAGAGGTCAACACGCTAATTGAATTGAGCAAGAGCAATGTAAGAGTTTGGGAGAGGCAATGGGATGAATTCCAGGGTGGAGCAGTGCGAGGGATGAAGCAGAGAGAGAGAGATGTTTGTGACCTGCAGGGTTGGTGGTGGTGGTGGTTAACCTCAGTGTGGATGACGTGAAACAGTCTCGTAGGGCCAGTGATTAACATAAGACCGAACAGTCCAGAACTTTTTTTCCGGGTGTTACTTTGGCACACCACATTCATCCATGTCGCCGTATTTTGTCCTCAGAAATTGTATAAACCTGTTAATAGCATTGTAGGAATATAGGGTACAATAATATAGGATTATTATGAATAGATGTATGGCTAGTACCCTACACCCATAATCCAGACTCTGAGCCAGCCTGGCAGCGTTCCGGTAAATATCGAGTGAGAAATTACGCCCTGGGTTGAGCCACCTTCGGAGGCCATCATCGGACAGAGTGAGAAGACCACTCACCGTGTGGGCGGGGATAGTGGTTGAGTGGGCGTGGTTATGTAGAACTGGGCGGGGCTAACAGAGGGAGGTTGCCGCCAGCTCACCACCACGTGTGCTCGGTTGAGCCTCCCAAAAATGCAGTAGCTTTTGAGGTGAGCAGGTTTTGGGATCATTCTTCTGTGCACACTTCCGGCTGCGCGGCAAAGCGAGGCAAGGTGGCGAGATGTTAACTACCTCGCCTGGTATACAGGAGATCGTGGGTTCGATCCCGACCCTGGGGCCTGGAAATTTGGAGTGTGCTTGTTGTCCCCGTGGTCGTGTGGATTTTTCTCTGGTTTTTCCTTACACATTTAGAAGCACGCGTTTAGATCATTTGGCTACTATAAATTTCGACGTGATGATACATTTTGTTGAGCTATCATTTGTGGCCAGGTCGCTTCTGAAAAAGAGCTATATAGCTCAATGGGCCTTACCTGATTAACAGTGGAGCCACTGTTAATCATGTTGTATTGGTGTAATTACAAGAGTGTTGATTTTACACAGTGGGCCCAGTAAACACTTCGACAGAGGCAGCAGCAGCAGCGGCTGTACTAAACTGCCCCTATGGGGAAATGTACCACATGTCAATCGATGTGCAGATTCTGGGCAGCCGCGCGTCGCATCTGTTGTGAATATCGTGTTTCCAGCACGGCCACCTTCGATGTGCTCACAGGTTCCCCCTCTCTCGTCAATTCTACGCGCAGTTCGCACGGTCACTCGTCAGGCAGTCGGCACAGGTGAAGACGCAGCCCTGGGATGACCGCGCTCGCTCGCTAGATGGAGCTCTAGGGAGCCCCTCTAGCGGAGGCTATTTTGGTCTCCTTTTACACGCCGCCAATTGGCAGACTGTGGTGAAATCAGTTACACCGCTGGCTGGACAGAGGTCGGATGATTTGTTTTGACTGAGATTGTTTCAGCACAAAGAGACCTCGTGTCTAGCAGCGTTGCAGTAGTGCTTCGATGATAGTTTCGTAATAAACGGGCATCATAATAATGTTTTTCAAATGGGGTTTTTTTTTGCAGATGATATTTTGGAAGGTCAGCAGGTAAGAAACTATTTTTATTTATCTATTAGCACATCATCGTTATCATCATCAGCTGTTTTTTTATCCACTGCTGGATCAAAGCTCTCCCATGCCCTCATCATCTCTCTGCCTTGGAATGCCACAATCCATCTTTTCTTCCTGCACGCAAATTGATCTCATCGCTCCATCTCCGCTGTGGGCCTCCTCTCAGGCATGCTCTCGCCTTTGGCTGCCATTCCGTCACCAGTCTTATCCGTCAACCATCATCATCATCATCCCTTCTGACATTGATGTGTCGTGCCCATGTAAATGCCTTGTGTTTGAGTTGACACTTTGCGTGCCGTGTTCATGCGCATCAAATCATTTTCAAAAATGTGTGACACTAAGGTACGTCGCTCTTAAAGAGGGGTATGGAAATAACTCAATTATAATTTCCTCTGCAGATTATCGCTCAGTTCCAAGATGGACAACGGAGTTTCCAAGGTACGGCAACAAAAAACTCGTGCAGAGCAAGGGCCACTGATTTGCACTCTGTCAGGAAACACTTGCCACGACCGATCAGCACGGTTGGCTACGTGCGGTGCGAAACAAGTTCAGCATACAATCAATTACATTAATCCACCAATTCCCTTGAAATATATTATTCTGGTCTCAATAAGTTATTACTAATAATAATGATGTTAATGTCCAGCCCTTTGTCAATCCACTGCTGAATGAAAGCCTCCCGAAGCCGTGTCGGTCTCGGGGGATGTTAGACCATACTTCACCAGACTGGTGAGGGCAGGTTGGTGGACGTTTGGGGCTGGTCGCTGATGGTAGCCGTGGCTGGGAATCGAGCACGGGTTGCCCGATTCATGGCACAATGTACTAACCACTGTGCCACCACTCCAGGAGGTGTCGTGGAGGGTGACGGAGAGAGATTGTGTAATTGGTTCGTGTCACCTACAACGCAGCAGAGGTGTGGACTCGAGTCATGTGACTTGGACTCGAGTCAGACTCGAGTCATGAATTTGATGACTTGCGACTCGACTTGGACTTGCATAACAATGACTTTGTCCCACCTCTGAGATGTGGACTCGAGTCATGTGACTTGGACTCGAGTCAGACTCGAGTCATGAATTTGATGACTTGCGACTCGACTTGGACTTGCATAACAATGACTTTGTCCCACCTCTGCAACGCAGCCGCTAGAGGTGCTGCCACCATTTACTGCAATGGGTATAATAATGCACGCACACTCTTGAATTGAATCACAACCCAAAATTACGGCCACTCAGCTGAACCACCGTGGGAAGAGGCGGCCTGAGTCATAACACATCTGATATTTATATGTGTGCCGCATGTATAAAGTCTCGTATTTATATCGTCCGTTATCCCGGCGGAGTCCTTGACACTTGGCTAAATAATCGTTTCGAAGTCCTTCCTCTAAAGAGGCTCGCGCGCCACTTGGCAGTGATTAAACAAAATAAACGGCCGTGCCTCTCCGTTTATTTGGAGTTTGCTTGGCGTCCCTTGGGAGACGAACGACAGTGATCACCTTCGTGCAAACGCCGTGTTGTTCTGGGGCCTCCCGCCGCGTAACAAAGACAAAGATCCCCCGTAGAGCCTTAACAGACTGTTGGGGCAAGTGCTTTTAGCGAGCACCACCGATGAGGGATGGCACGGCACACGAGGGCTGGTTGGCCAGCACCATGCCCGACCGCTTTTGTCTTCCCAGTGGCGATGTTTATACACCACACCAGGTACTGCTCTTTGAGGCTGAGTTGACCTAGGGGAGGCCGAGGACCAGTTCAGATATTCGTCACTGGTGTTGGCCGTGAGCGGGAATCGAACTCGGGCTGCCGGGTTCTTAACGTAGCACGCTAACCGCTGCGCCACAGCTCCCCACACGCACGCGCCAATCACGTGGTTAATCAGTAGCCAAATTCCTGTCCAATCTCTGCAGCCCTCTATGTATTCAGTTGTTAACGGCCAATTAATGAGCCTTCACGTGTGCGAGGACCCCCCCGGAGTAAACTGCTCAGAATGCAGGAAGCCAATATGGGTGTGCTGCGTGTGTGCACTGCGCTGTGCCGCTGTTGGCTTGGTTTGGCCGGGGAAGAGATCTCGCAGAGGCTGCAACGTCCAGCCCTGGTGGAGCCTCCTCCTGGAGCGGCCGCGGGGAGAGGGACACACGGAGGCGGCGGTGGCGGCGGTGGCGGTGGTGGCGGTGGCGGCGTGAGACAGCCCGTGGCAGGAGCGGTCGGCGCCATCTCGTCCGACAGGGAGCCCCCCAAGAGAATCCAGAGTATGACCATCATCATCATCATCATTGTTGTCATAATTGTCATTGTCGTGATCATTATTGTCTCCGTCATCATCATTGTCATCATCATTGTCATTATCATCATCGTCATCATTATTGTCGTCATAATTGTCATTGTCGTGATCATTATTGTCACCATCATCATCATCATTGTCATCATCATTATAGCCTTCGTAATGATCATAATTACGATTTTTAGCTTTGCCATTATAGATATTCCAGTTATCTTCTCTATCATTGTCATCGTCATCATCATTGTCATTATGGTTATTCATGATGATGATGGTCATTGTGATCAGTGTCTTCTTCGTCATAATCACTTATATCATCATCATCATCATCGTTATCTTCTCCTGCAGTTGGTACCTCGCGTGAATCTCCGGGCACCGTGGTGAGACAGCCAGGAGGAGGAGCTGGTGCCGTCCCCCCCGACAGAGACTCGACAAAGAGAATCCAAAGTACGACCCTAATCATTGTCATCATCGTCATCACATCATTTTCCTCATTGTAATTGTGAGCATTATCAGTTTTTTCATCATCGTGTTCATCATCATCAATTAGTGGGGTTTGGGTCAGGAAGCACGGGTTGCTTTTCCACTGCACAAGCCAAGCCGTGCCAGGGACGTCACGTGCTACATGTGACGCCAAGACACAGGCAGATGACGCGGCGACACTGTGTCTGAGTCGTGCCGCGCCCCCTGGCCCTGCTCGGCCCCGAGCCAGATTCAGATGTCATCCGGTGAGGCCAGCGCAGCACGTCTCGGTAAAATACCAGTGGAAAACCACCCGTGCCGTGCCGGCCCAGTGCTGGCCCTTACCGGCACGGCTCGCATGTGCAAGTGGAAAAAGGCTTATACCAGGGAACCGTTGAGGGATCGCAGAGTGCATAGGCGCCCCATGCTGCGTGCGAGGAAAGGGCTTGTTTACGCATGAGACGCTAAATGAGAACCATCTTGGGACCGCGGTCCGCTGCGAGCAGCCACATTATACGGAACGCGGCGCCGGAGGTTGATTCCGGTCAAATTGTGTTTCACGGTAAAAGATGAAAAAAGGCAGCGTCAGACGAGCATTGCACGAGGATCTTAAACCGCATTTATTTGATGCTGCGCATTGCGCTGGCTATCGAATGAGTCGCAGGAATGAATGTGAATGGACGGTTGCGCAAGCTGCGTCTGATTGGGGATTGTTGACTGTGACAGAAATAGGATTTGGAATGTATTTCTCGCGGATCGCGCGTTTGGCGGAACAGAGGAAAATGTTGAATCAATGAAATACTTCTTTCTCTTCAGCCGTTTTGATCTTCACGAAAACAACTTCTCGCTTTGACCTTTATTATCGCTTCTTGCATTCATTTCCATCAAACACAACGGGCTGTGATGTGTAAAAGTAAAAAAAAAACTGTTTTAAGAAAAAATTACCGCCACACGTGGCATTAAAACAATTTCCAGCACTTCGCCTGAAAGCCAGATCGGCCGGATCCCCAGAAAGTTGAATCAGATGCCGCGTCTGCCGTCAGCTCTTTGACCCGCCCGCTCCCCGTGGCACCAGCCGTGCCTGTCTGCTCTCCGGCCGGCCACTTTGAAGAGACTCCACAGTTGATTGTGGTCTCCGCTCCGCGCAAGCGCCGGGTCCGCCCCGCGCCAGTCCCGCGTGCGTCTGCGCTAGTTTTATCTGCGGTGCCAGTAGCGCCATCGCGGATTAGCGCAGGCTTTAGCGCCGTCAGCTGCCAGGCCAGCGTGGGGTCCCGCTGCCCCCCGCACCGGGACTGGTGCTGCGTTATCCGCGTGTATGGGGCGGTGGGGTGGGGGGGGTCTGGCGTCTTAAGAAAGATCGACTGACCGACCGGAGCCCGTCGAGTGGCCGTGCCCGCCGTGACGACGTGCGGTGGAGCTCGGCTCGTTGCGGCGGCGGAGCGGTGGCTCGCGTGCCAGCGCATTAGACCGGCACTGCCAACATCGTGTGTTTTTATGTTTTTGTGTTTGTATTTCAACTCGACGCGATCCCAGTACACAGCACCAATAACAGGACAAGAAAGGGGGAAGCTGGGGGGGGGGGGGGGGGCAAAAATTCCACGAGTTTGGCACGGCAGGGAGTTGGCGAAGAGGGGACCGAGAGCCCGTGTCTGAGTCTGGGTTTCAGCGGCTCGCGATGAAACTGCGTCGTATTTTGAGATGATGCCGGTCAGTGCCGTCCATACGACGTCAGTGTTTGTGGCAGAGGGGAGCAAGGGGGGGGGGGGGTTAAGTGTGAATTCGCGTTTGTTGTCCTTCCCCCGAACGTACGATTTGCACGGTTGGCTAAGTACGGTGCAAAAGAATTCCCACGTGCGTTTGACGCCTGCTGCTCCGAGTCAGCTGTTTTGTCTTTCGCAGAGTTACGCAACGCGTCGCTCCGCGTCTCCAGCGTTGCTTCAAAGCCCCCCCCCCCCCCCCGATCCATTTGCTTTCTTCCGCTCGTGTTTACGTCGACAAAAGAGAGAATCTTTTCTTGTCATTCGAGCGCGGACTTTGTTATGGTCTGGGCAGTCGTGTAAAACGAGCGCCGAACGCGAATCAAAATAAATCTCGAGCCATATTTACGTGCATATTTATTTATATTTGTACACTATTTATGGGGTGTTTTGTTCACAGCGGTGACGAACATCTGCCTCCAAAATCCAAACATCTGTGGCCGGGGCCAGTGCGTGAGTTTGGCAGTGGGGTACAGCTGCTCGTGCGAGCCGGGATTCCAAGCGAACGGCCAAAAAACGCGATGTGTCGGTAAGCCTCCCTCGGCTTCGATTGCCATCACCTCCGCTGCACCAGAGTACGCTGGATGCAAACGATTGAGTGGCTGATAAGATGGCTCTCAGTCCAACTGGCTCCCGTCCGGATTACATAAAGGGATTCCTACCAACTCGTCCATCCATCTGTCAATCAATGCATCTGCCAACCTGTCTACCAACCTACCTACCCACCCATATAACCACCTACCAATGGACCCACCCATCTATCTACCTACATACCTACTCGACCATCCATCTGTCAATCAATGCATCTGCCAACCTGCCTACCAACCTACCTACCCACCCATCTAACCACCTACCAATGGACCCACCCATCTATCTACCTACATACCTACTCGACCATCCATCTGTCAATCAATGCATCTGCCAACCTGCCTACCAACCTACCTATCCACCCATCTAACCACCTACCAATGTACCCACCCATCTACCTACCTACATACCTACTCGACCATCCATCTGTCAATCAATGCATCTGCCAACCTGCCTACCAATCTACCTACCCACCCATCTAATCACCTACCAATGGACCCACCCATCTACCTACCTGCATACCCACTCACCCACCTACCTGCTCATCCACCTACCCACGTATCTACCGATATACCCACCCACCCGTGTGCCCACCGACTTACTCACTCATCAACTTACCTACTTATTCGCCAATCTATTAACCTACCTACTGACCCACCTACCAACAGCACAAATTGAATGTATTAATCAATCGAATGGCGACATCTCAACAAACACAATGTTTCTCTTGGTTGTATTAACAGGACTGGATCTGAAATATGTGTTGTTCTTATCGTGACCACCCCCGCCCCGCCACTCCCCCCCCCAACCTCCACTCCCCCCAAACCCCTCTGTCCACAACCCCCCCTCCCCCTCCGACCACAGATGTAGACGAATGTCAGAAGAGCGCGGGCCTCTGTGCAAACGGGCAATGCGACAACACGGCCGGAAGCTTCCGCTGCGTCTGTTCCGCGGGTTACGCTGCCAGCCCCGGCAGCCCCCAGTGTGTCGGTAATCAGCGCCTGTCCTGCCCTTAATTGTCACCCAAGCCTTGTCATTTAACATCTCGCCACCGTGGAAAGATAACATCCAGATAACATCTTGCCACCGTGGGAAGATAACATCTACCTGCCTACATACCTCCTCGCTCATCCATCTGCCTACGATGGCAAGATGTTATATCCCTCGCCTGGTATACAGGAGGTCGTGGGTTCAATTACGAACCTGACGCCTGCATATTTGGAGTTTGCATGTTCTCCCTTTGATCGCGTGGATTTTTCTCCGGGTCCTTCGGATTTTCCCTCCACATTTAGGAAATGTGCGTTTAGAGTATTTGTCCGCTATAAATTTACACACGATCAACCACACTGCGATGAGCTATCATTTGTGGCCAGGTGGCTTCTGAAAAATATCTGTATAGCTCAGTTGGGCCTTACCTGGTAAAATAAAAAATTGTTTCGTTTAAAATGTGTTACCATGAACCTTGTGCCCACATGCCTCCGTCGATCGCAAAAAGGCTCGTTCTCCTCGCTCACAATAACAGCACAAACACATCTTTATTCATAGGGCGCCTTTTGTAATCTCGTGAGATGCCCGAATACATTCAGAGGGCTGAATTATCGGGCTAGGCCTCAAGCCTTGATGTAAAAGTCGCCACTGTGGGGCGGACCTCCTGACCCGGTCGGGCAGATTTCCACGGTGGCAGCCTCCCGAACACAGACTCCGACCCTCCCACTGCAGAGCAGGGGTCACGACTGCCAGCTGAACTCAACGCTCGCCGAGGCTGATAGGGAGAGAATAACTCTGACAAGTAATCCGGTGCCTGTCCATTGAGTGGCCTTAGATTGGCCGTTTCCTCTCATCCACTCTGTGGTGAACCGCGATATTGCAGAACAGGCAACGGCATTTCTCTTCCCCATGCTCTCTACGCATCGCTCGACTTGTGGAACCGCCTTCCACAGTCGCCGACGTCTTCTATCCTCGCTAAATTCCACGAATGTGTCATTTTATCTGCTATCATTATTAGTTCCCCCTGTCGATTGCCCGCAGAGCTCTGTCCCACAATCTCTGCTCGCGAGTTTCTGTAGAAAACCTGGGAGCCCTCATCTGCTGTGCCTGTCATGAGTGCTGCGGTCAGCTCTGCCTTTTCTGGGCCACGTTTTGTTACTGGTCTTCATGCCATTGCTGTGCAACTGCAAAAAAAACAAGACAAAGATCCCCCGTATAGCCTTAACATACTGTAGGAGCAAGTGATGTCAGCGAGCACCTATGCAAAAAAAATACACACACATATTCCTGGCTAATGCCACTTGAGATGCGAGTTTTGGAAGGCCTTTGTTGACTCCATATGTTTAAAACTCAACACTTGGGTTGATAATAAAATTATGAATAACAAAGCAGATAGATGTCCGTCTATCCACGTAAAAATAAACTATCCACAAGCATTTATGTTCGCAACAATTTTCCGGCTGCCGCCTCGCTAAAGTGGCAAGCGGCAGCTCGCGGACTGCGGAGGCAAAATGATCAAACATCAACGCGGAGTAAGAAATATTCGTGTGCCTTCTTACTCTGCTACAAAAGGCAACCAAATGTTTTACCGTTCAAATCGGATTTTTTTTTGCTTTCATTGACCCTCCCCCACCCGAGTCTGTGTCGACGTGACACGTACGTACGTTGGACTTCTTTCGCACCGTACGTAGCCAACCGTGCTAATCGACTGCCCACACGTTACCAACCGTCCGACTCACCACCGGCTCACCGACTCGCCGAGCGAGTGGCCGATCGAGAGGCGTCGTCGTTGGTTTTTCTCTTTGTTTGGCGTGCGGCGCGCAGACGTGAACGAGTGCAAGGACCCAAGCGCGTGCCGGACGGGCCGCTGCGTCAACACGCCGGGGTCTTTCCACTGCCAGCCGTGCCAGCCCGGTTACCGTGCCGGCCGGCGCGGACAGTGCGAGGGTGAGCGGCCCGGTTTCTTGAATGCGCCGTCATCTTCGCAGTCGCCGTGCCCTCCGCGGATCGTTAAACTGCCCACGGTGCTTGTTATTGTTGCACGAATGTACATGATGAGCACAGGCCCAAAGCTCTTTGCTCGTCGTGTCGTCGCCCATTATTGCTCTACATTCATTCGTCCGACGACTTGTGTTTCTATTTATTAATTCCTTCATCTTTCAGCCCCTATTGCACCGGGATTGTGCTCTCGAGACGAAGTTTGGCGTTCGGATCTCTCGCGGAGCAGTTGCAAACCCCCCCGGGTTAGAGAACGGGACCCACGGAAGCGAATATCACAGAGCTACACTCTGAGACCCCCTTCAAGTGACCTCTGGTCCGCGCACAGTAGGGGGGCAGCGCTTTCCCACAACTCCCCGCCACCGAGAGCGGTGTGAAGCGACCGGT
Organism: Lampetra fluviatilis; assembly: GCF_964198595.1. Lineage (NCBI taxonomy): Eukaryota > Metazoa > Chordata > Hyperoartia > Petromyzontiformes > Petromyzontidae > Lampetra > Lampetra fluviatilis. The sequence goes on along the minus strand of NC_136304.1, from coordinate 6,012,980 downwards.
GCGGAGGAGGGAGGGGGGCGCGCCGCGGTCATTATCCCAGCCCACCCACCGCGACCGTCCGCTACCTGTGCGCAGAGCCGTAACGGGGGCAACCCCCATGCGCCCCCCCCCCTCCCCCCGGCTGGGTGGTCTCCACCACCGACCAACGCTTGGGCTGCCCTACCCGACACTTTGACCCCAAAACCCTCGACCCCCCCCTCCCCCACGCGATCTCAGGCCGTTATTTCGCGCTTACTGAGCCCCTTGCAAGGCCGCACGGGGAGGCCGGCGCCTCTTCGGGGTCACCGTTCGCTCCTTGGGCCGTCACTCAGCCGTCGGCTCAGCCGCCTGCCCGCGACGGCAATTTTTTTATTTGATTGAGATGAGAAATGGGAGGGGGGTGGGGGGCGGTGGTTAGGAGAGAGGGTCATGGTGCTGGGAGGTTGGGGAGCCCGGTGAGTGAACGGTTCCTGCTGGTTATTGGTCAAGTTACAAACAGGATCCCCTACGATGCTCGACTCCCACACCCCCCCTCCTCTCCTAGTCTTCGTCCAGCAGTGGATAGATCATTGCCGATTATTTAGATCTCGCTCAGCACTGATGTCAGCCACGGCGGGGAATTTAACTCTGGTCAGCCCAGTGAATAGCGCAGTGCGCTAATCTCTTCGCCACCGCTCCGCCCACTGTTGTTGTTGTGTGTGTGTGTGTGCATACATTCACTGAAGCAGCCATCGGATGAAACGCAGTGGCATCCTCATGTTACAAGTCGGCTACTCGAGCAGACAAACAGCACAACGGACGTGATAGGAAACTGAGATATAAAAGAACGAAATCTTGATCACAACCAATCACGCCCCACGATTGCGACGAGCCGTCAACTCGCTGTGGTGGCGTGAATCGTGACCCTCCCCCTCTCGTGCCTCCAAAGATCTCCACCCCCCTCACTTTCCTCCTCCTCCTCAATCCTTCTCCTCTGTGCCCGGCTCTTCGCACCGGGCGCGTTGATGAGGTCACTGCCCTCGAGGTGACCCCGGAGAGTCACACCGGGCGCCTCCGTCTCGCGCCAGGGCCGGCTCGAGGTGGGGGGGTGGGTGGGGTGGGGGGTGAGCGGGCGGAGTGGGTGTCGTGAGTGGGTGGGGTGGGTGGGGTGGGGGGGTGAGTGGGTGGGTGGGTGGGGGTTGGCTGCTGCTGTGGGTGGTAGCGCGAAGGCAGGAGGCAATTACAACAATCGCGCTGCGGCCGTGAAGCTGCCAAATTATGATTCATACGGCGGAACTCGAAACAGATGTTGGAACGCGCGGAATTGGTATTAGCTGCATCGCCACGTATATTTTGTGTCGCCGCGTTTTTTTCTGCTCTCAGGGCTTTTGATCCTCGCCCACTCTTGACAGCTTTACAGCGGTATTGCTTTTCCGGCCCGCGGGGTCGTTGCCCACGCTCATTCCCGTCCCTTCGCCGCGTTCGCTGTACCGCCGCCGCTAACCGCTAACCCCGTCGCCCCCCCCCCCCCCTCTCCAAATTAAAACAAAAAATTCGCGTCCCTAAGAGCAACAGATTTTTTTTATTTCATTTTGGGTAACCCTCGCACCAATATGATCCGTTTTTGGTGAGTTTTTTGGGTCACTTTTCATGACGCCAATTAAAATTCCGGCACATCTATGGGAAACTGACCGCATCGGTCAAACGATTGCCCGCGGCGAAAAGGAAGACTCACTTGCAATGTTGCAGATGCAGTTTGTCCCCGACAGCCTCTTATTCGTCGGCTGCCAAACTGCCAATTATCCACTTCCGCGGGCAGAAACGCTTCGTTGGAACGTGTCGCATACTCGTTTATTTTCACCTCTCTCGTACTCCTCCCCCTCTCCAACCCACCCTCGCCGCCACGCAACCCCCCACCATTCCTTGCCCGCCTCTTCCCCACCACCCTGCAGACGTGGACGAGTGCGCAAGCCCCGGCGCGTGCCCCAGCGGGGAGTGTGTCAACTCACTGGGCTCATTCGAGTGCCGCCCGTGCCCTGCCGGCTTCACGGGCTCCGGAGGACGCTGCGTCGGTACGGCCTCCTGCCCGCGAGGGCCGCTCCCGCAGCTAGCAGTGCACCACCCCGTGCGCAGGGGGGGGAGGGAATGTCTCTCGAAGATGACCACTACTGTGTAACATATTTGTTTAAACGTGGTCGTTTTTTGTAAATAAATGTCGCGCTCGTGTTCCAGTCGTGCCCACGGCTCTGTGTCGTGCGATGGCAGACCTGTGCATGAGGATACTCTCAAAGTGAGCAGTGTTTCGCAGGCCTGTTTATCGCGGTTTTTTTTAATGATCTAGTACCTCTATGCGTGGCCTGCTGAAGCTCTGTAAGCCTTCAAAGTATCTCTGTTGATATCTGGTGAAGGGTTGCTGCTTACATTTTTTTTTCTACCCTTGGCTAATGCGCCTCAAGATAGAGTGCATATCAGCTTTTACCACTCGTTCGGGGTTTTCATTATCATCAGCAGCCACGATCTATCCACTGCCAGATGAGGGCCTCCCCAAGCCATCGCCACACTCCATCTCCTCGGTGGACCTGCATCTCTTGGCGGTATTTCCCCACCTTTGGCTGCCACTCCGTCGCTAGTCTCGACCATTGGCCATCGCCTCCATCGCCCCCTCCAGCGGCGCGTCCTGACTAAGCCCCCCCCCCCGCGCCCCCCCCCCCCCCCCCGCCTCGCTCTCTCTGACATCCCTTAATTTTTGACGGGCGGTTCTCCATCGCCGCGCCCCTCTGGCTCTCTCTGATTATCGGTTGCCGTTCCCAAAACACGAAAGTGCTCAAGTCCCCGCGCCGTGCCCCCGAGCGGGGAGGAGCGCAGTCAAGTCGCTGGGCTCGTTGGAGTGCCGCCCGGTGCCCCGGCGGCTTCACGCGACGATGTAAACGCCGCGACGGCGCAAAATTACACCGTCACGCCCGCTTGCCGCCCGTCGTCTGCCGCCTTTCCCCTCCGCAGACGAGAACGAGTGTTTGAGCAGCACGACGGTGTGTCAGCACGGCCGCTGCGTCAACCTCCAGGGGTCGTTCCGCTGCTCCTGCGGACGGGGGTTCACGACGGCGCCCGACGGGAAGAGCTGCCTGGGTACGCGACGGTGTTTACACCCTCCGTTTAGCGCCTCCCGGCTAGCACGGGTGGGCTGCGTACGGTGCGAAGGAAGTTCAACACACATACGGAGGCCACGCGTAGTTTTATTTCATATGGGTTACGGCGACGACGATGATGATGATGATGATTTCAACTCGTAATGCTCGCTCTCGAAGAGAGAGAGAGATGGCAACTCAGAGGCACGAGGAGAATCTGCGGACGAGCGGGGAGGGGCAGCAGCCACGCGCTGAGGAGCCGGCGCCAACACTCGCCCAAGCTCTGTGGTCCTCTCTGTAGAGTATACATATTCAGGTGTTATTGGCCAATTAATGGGTTTCACGTGGGAATGTAACCTGAGCACCCGATGAAAACCCACGCGTGCCAGGGAGACACGCTATTATCCCACACAGACGGAACAGGCGGGGTCCACGCGCGCTGCATTGCTTTCCCTCTGGCGAGCCAGGGTACATGACACCTCAACGCCCACGGGAAGGTAGTCGCACAACATTTGTACGATCCACCAACCCTCGCCTTCAGTGCCGAATTACAGGCTGGCGCCACCGCCGCACAGCTGGAAGTAGCGATGGAGGTAACTACGATGATTCATTGATTCGTTTTTTGTTTGGGTCAGATCGCCACGTGAGTAAAACGCCAATGTGCGTCATGCACCCGTCCTCCTCCCGACACGGCCAACTAAATAAGGTTGTCTCGTGAACAAACGCTGCCAATGTATTATTTGCATCAGCACACCACCCGGTATTTCGGAGAACAATCCACCACACATTGAACAAATTTGTTACGAAGCTTGGCTGGTAGTTGCAACCAGCATCATCATGAAATCGCCAGCATCATCTGGCAGGATTCTGGGTGGGTGGCGGGCGGTGTGCGACACACCTTGGCAATGTACTCAAGCGGCGATCTGACCCAGAAATCGTCTGTGAATGAAAATTCACGTGTGAAAAGCCTGCGTGTTAGAGGTACTAAACCACAGCAAGCATTCACACACGAGCGGTGAGCGAACGCACGTGCGTGCGTTTGCCGGGCTGGTGCGTGTGTGTGTGTGAGCGTGAGGTTAATAAAACCGGAGAGTGATTGCGAAAGAGCTGTGGACCATGGGATCGAGAAATTGAGCTGCATTGCGAAACTTCCCTAAGAGCTGCGTTTCACGAGTTCCCCTTCAAGAGGTGGCAGGGAGGCAACGCAGCAGCAAAGCTCGCGCATCAAAGCGAGGAGAGCCTGGGTTCGACTCCCCACTCGGACACCTTTCTGCGTGGAGTTCACATGTCCGCCTGTTCTGCAGTGCGTGAGAGTGCGTGTGCGTGATTTGAGCGTGTGAGCGAATGAGTGAATGTATGTGATTGTGCGGAGTCTGTACGTTCTCCTGTTTTGCAGAGAGGGTGTTTGGGTGTCACCGAGTGCATCCGTTTGTGATTTGCTCCGGGTTCTCTGGTTTCTCCCCATGGGTAAAAAGCTAAAAAAAAAACATTAAATGAAACTTGTATTGGGCAAAAATCCCAATGCTGAAAAATTACTCCATTTGGATTACACACAAAGCAACACTGCCTGCTGCGAAAAACTTGGCGGGACCCTCCTGACAAATAGAGTCGTGAGCCTTTTCCTGTAAAATCAAGTTGAATAACAAGCATAACGCCGAGTGCTTTTCCACTTCTGCCGTTGATTGGACAAGCGATCCATTCAGATGCAATGTGTGTACACGTTCGGCAGATTTCTCAGTCCATCGTTGGACGCCAGCCCTCTCCTCACGCCGTGTGTGCCAAGCGGTGTATTTGCCCGCGCTGGTCAAGGACGGAAACGTACACGCAGCGGGAGCCTAGAAGTATTGTACAACAATCCGTTTTGCTGCATGGGCCTCTGCTGCCGAAAAAAATGTATCCCCGACTCAGTGTGTACCAATTGCAGTTTCCTCGCCCATCGAGAACGTCGCCACTATTGGTATCACAGTCGCTCGATCAGTTTTACGCCGACCGTCAAGATGTATTCAACCGGTGCAACGTCGGTGTGTTTGAACCGTCGTCAATGTTCACGTGGTGTTCATCGATGGCGCTCTTGTCGTTGCTGTCTTGTTGAGATGTGGACGAGTGCGGCGTGGGGCGACCGTGCCGTGACTCCATGTGCCGCAACTCCCCGGGCTCCTTCACCTGCGTGCCTTGCGGCTCCGGCTACCAACTGGCGCCCGACGGCAAGGCGTGCAAAGGTGGGCGGCTCGTCTTCCCCTCCTCCCTCCTCCTTGCCGCTCTTCTTACTCATCCTCCTACTGTCTCCTTCTCCTCCTCTACCTACTCCTTCTGTTGCTCCTCCTCCTCCTCCTGCTTCCAGCTCCTCCTCCTGCCACTCCTCTCCTCTTCCTCCTCCTCCTGATGCTCCTCTTCCTCCTGCTCCTGCTGCTTCTTTCTCTCCTCCTCCTGCTGCTCCTCCTGCTGCGCCTCTTCTCCTCCTCCTGTTGCTCCTCCTCCTGCTTCCAGCTCCTCCTCCTGGCCGCTGTTCTTCCTCATCCTCCTACTGTCTCCTCCTCCTCCTGCGGCCCCTCTCCTGCTCCTCTTCCCGCTGCTGCTCCCCCTCCTCTTCCTTCTTCCTCTCCCGCGACTGCTTTTTCCGCTCCTTCTGCTTGTTGTGTTCTTTTGCCCAGCGACCGATCCATGGCTCAAGTTCCCTCCCAGCTTCATCCCACTCGACCCCCTTCACCCCCCGCCAGCCGCCTGACCCCCCCCCTCCCCACCGCCGGCCCCTCCCCCACCCCCCGCCCGTCAGCCCCCACCCCCCGCCACCCCCCACCGCCGGCACTGCGTCTGGATGCTTGAGCCATGACCAGGGGTCAGCTACCTGCTGCTCCGTAGCCGCGTGCGGCTCTGTAAAGGACCGCTTCGTGGCCGTTATTTATTGAGGACCCACCGTCCTCGTCTTCACAACGTGCGTTGCTGCTCTTGAAATGTTGATTTTTCTTCTTTTTTACACCGAATTCCATTTAAAAAAATGTCTCTTCTCGTTGTTTTCGTTTGCTGACCCCTGGACCACGACTGTGACGTCGTCGCCAGTGTGTTTGAGGCAGGGCCAGAGGTCGAAATGGGCGAGTCGCCGGCGTGAGACGCATTTTGTCCCGCAGCAGCCCGCGTTCACTGCCGTTGATTCCTCCTCTGCGGAAACGGCGAGGCATTAGGGGTGGGCGCCGTTTTCGAAAAGTGCCGCTACAGCGTGCGGCCACTGGGCAGTCACCACAAGCGGATTTGTTTTGATGTAAATCGAGCTCATCGTGATCTCACACTTCACTCAAGAATATATCACTTCGGAAGTCGTTTTCTGTCCTAGTCTTACCTCTCTTTTACTTCGTTCCCCAAATCTTAAGAAAAGGTCGACGCCGCTGAGGGCTCGACTCGGCGTGCTCACTCCCACTATAATCCACCAAAGGGGCTCTCACGCGCTGATAAACAGACGTCTCCGTCGTCTCCGTCGTCATCGTCTTCGTTGTCGTTGTTGCTCGTGATTTCCAGACGTGGACGAGTGCGCCAACGGGATCGTGTGCGGCGGCGGCGCCTGCCTCAACTCGGACGGCTCCTTCCGCTGCGAGTGCCGCCCGGGATTCAGGCTGAGCGGCAGCGGCGACCAGTGCGAAGGTGACGTGTTCACCAAGTACCGGCCGGGCTCAAACCCGCTTAGCTTCGGGGATCCAGCGGGAGCCAACGGGGATCCAACGGTGACGCGGTTTGCAGACTATGTGGGAAAAAAAACCTCTAAATTCCGCGCAGATAGATTCATGGTATCGCTGCACTGGCATCTCCTGGGCACCTGGGGAAGCCCTCGTTTTAGTCTGCACCGGGGGTCGAACCCTGTGCCCGCCCGCCCGCCCGCAGAGGCGCGGGCTGTTTGCCAAACCCTCTGAGCGCCGATCCTCCACCGCTCCCACGTCTCTGTCACGTCATTGCGAATGAAAAAAACCTCGCGAGTGCCTTCCCGCCACCGTTTACGAGCCGTAGCCTCGCGGGCTTTGCCTCCGCGCGACGAGCGAATTGGGTCCGGTCGGAGGGAGCCCAAAAAAACCACTCGACTCACTGAGCTGGGCGGGCGATGTCGAATGCTGACTCTGTGCCAGATTTCAAGTGGAGTTTTTCGTCTCCCACGTTCTGAAAAGCTCCGTCCTGCGGGACAAAATCGTTGTTAGGAAGCCACTGGAGCTGTGCACTTTTAAATCTAGATTGAAAACTCACTTCTTTAAAACTGCTTTTTGTGTTTAGTTTGTTGCGAACGGCAATGGGAATGCATGTGTGTGTATCTATTGATGTTAAAGAAATTAGATTCCCCCCCCCGCACCTCCGATTATCACGGTGGGTTAAGTTCAACATAAGTCGATACATACACGTGCGTTCCCGTTCGCAGCGGCGGCAGGGGCGGCAGCAGTCACGGTGGAACGCGCGTCATATGTTCATGACGGGGAGCCGTCACAGGCATATCACCGCAAGTGTTGATTGCTTAATCATGTAGAATATAAATAACACTCATTATAAACGGCCATTTTTTTTGGGATGAACGCTAAGTGCGGTTGGCTAGCACTCTGCGCTCTGAATCTGGCGACCCGAGTTCGACTTCCAGCCACGGCTAACATCGGCGTGGGTGATATATTTGGACCGATAATGTGTCGCAACCCCCTCACTCCCACCGACCAGCACGGTGACGTATGGTCCAACTACTCACTCGAACAACGCGGTGTGCGGGAGGTCAACGTCCGGCAGTAGACTACCGAAAGGCTGTACATTATTTACATGTGAACACACGTGTGCATGTGAACACACGTGTGTTCATGTGAACACACGTGTGTTCAACTGCGGCTATGGTTAAACACAGAAAACAAAACACTGCTTTCCACAGAAACTTGTCGTAGTATTTACATTCTGCTGCACTTACTCATCGCAGGCTGTTGAGTTTGAATCCACCTTCTCATGAGCAGAGTGCACAAGCACTCAAAGCACTTATGAAGACAAAGATCCCCTGTATATCCTTAACATACTTTTGGGGCAAGTGCTGTTAGCGAGCACCTATGAAGGCCGGCGCAGCACACGAGGGGGCGGGTGGCTAGCGCCAGGCCCGGCCGCCTTTGTCTCCCCAGTGGCGATGTTCACACATCGCACCAGGTACTCACGTGAGACCGAATCGACTGTGACGATTCGTCAAATCAGGAGCAGGAGACGAGCACGAGTTATTACATTCGTACAAAGTCCGTCAGACGGAGTATAAACCGTCTGCGTGTGCGTGGGCGACCGGCTCATGTTGCCGCCATTGTGGCAGCGGTGGTGGTGGTCATCATCGCCGTCGTCGTCGTTGTTGTCGCTATCGTTTTGCCTCGTGCAGACATCGACGAGTGCGGAGAGGGCGGTCGGTGCCAGGGCGGCGAGTGCCTGAATGTCGCCGGCTCCTACACGTGCCGCTGCTCGGCGGGCTACGTGGCCGTCGATAGCACGCGGTGTCGCGGTGAGTTCTCGCGACGACGAGCAACGCAGGCGGTGCAAACGCACCGATTACACACCTTTCAGAGAGAGAGAGAAATGGGAAAAACCGTGGCAATTCTCTTTCAGCGGTAGCTGTGGATCCTGGTGGGAAGGCCCCCCCTCCCATATGCAGGGGAAGACGGCCCCTCCAGCGTAGTGTGCAGGCGGTGCAACTGCACCGGAACCACAGACCAGCGCGCTAGTCTTTGTGCCACCACTCCCACCCCGCTTGCAAACGTTGTCAGATAGAGTCCATGAGCCAGAGCAGAAATTGGCAGCGTCAATAAGTAACAAAACGTGATCTACATGGCCAATAAGAGTGAATTACTATGTAACCCCACTCGTGTCAAGTTGTTATCGCATAATTCACTGTTATTGGCCACACGGAGAAATCGGAACCGCTCGAGTGACGCCACTTCAGGTGGCACCGACATGAGAAACATCTGGTGTGTGCCCGTGGACTAGTCGTGAATAATTGCGAGTCTCTGTCGATTATTATTATTATTATCTAATTCTCAGAAATTTCTCTACCTCGGAATGGATCGGCCACAGGAGAGAGCCGATTAACAAAAAAGAGCAGAAATTCCTTTAAAGCAGCGTTGCTGTGCACGGGGCAAATCTCGTAGAGGACATCCGAAAGATATGGTCAGTGCAGCGGCTTTGACATTCCCACTGTAGAGCTCGCCAAAGCCGCTTTTGACAAAAAAGTAAAAAAACAAAAAAACATGCTTTTGAAGATTTGCGCATTCTGGCGTATCTCTCTGTCGTCCGATGTCGCGTTTCGCCGTTTCGCCGTGGCCACGCCGAATAAGGTAACGGGGACGCAGTGATGTCATTCTATGCTGATATTCAGCGAGATTAAAAATGGCTAAAGAGAAAGAAAAAAACTCAATAAAACCCACGAAAAGTTGTCCTGATTCACAATCTCCCATTGCCAAACGGTTTCACGGCCAGCATTGGCCGTGGTCAGCTTTCCCCGCCGCGTGTGGGCCAGGCCGAACGTCCGCTTCGTGGGGGAATAGAGATTTACGGCTGTTTATCGCGACCAACTCGGGTCTTTTTTCTCGCCAAAATATTTTTGTTAAAGCAACAGCACCGCTCGTACGTAAAACGCTTCGACGCCCAGAAAAATAAAAGCCATCGCCTCGTTGCTCATTACTCGCGATCGATCGCGGCGCTCGCAAAACGGACGCACGTTTACGGAGGATTTATTTGTGTTGCTAATTTGCTCACTGTCAACGCTTACAATTGCGAACGGCATCCATTCCGTTTCATTTCGTCCCCGCACGAACTCCGTAATTTGCGTGAGTAATATTTGTTGCAGGACATTTTCTCCCTTGAAAAATGTTTGCAGCGGACGAAAGCGGCGACGCCAACCCGCACTAAGTATGGTCAAACAACCAGCGACGGCCCGACAAACAGCTGTAAATTATTCTTATTATTAGACGAGTATTTATACCGAGTTAATCGGTGAGAGTCATCGTCCACTCTCACTGCTGCAGTCCACCAAAGTAGATTCCTGCTCTCTGAGTCACATGCCTGGTGACAGCCGCCAAATTCGAGCCACCGTTGATTTATTTTTGACCAGGTAAAGCCCACTGAGCTTTGTCAGAAGCGACCTAGGCACAAATGATAGCTCAACGAAATGGTTTATCATTTGGAAATGTATATCAGCCATACGCTCTAAGCGCATGATTCTAAATGTGGAGGGAAAAACCGGAGGACCAGGAGAAAAATCCACACGACCACGGGGAGAAAGAGACATGCAAACTCCAAATATACATGTGTCAGGGTCGGGATCGAACCCATGACCTCTTGTATACCAGGTGAAATAGTTAATATCTCACCGCCATCGTATCCCACTGCTCGGCACATCCACACTGGAGCTGGCCTTCACTTCCGCGCGTGACCACATCCCCAGAGCTGGGCTGTCATCTAAATACTTGAGTAAATCGATGACTCAACTGTCATTTGCCGGGCGGTGGTGGCTATGCACGCGGCTGTGCACGCGAGGGTCGGTTGATCACCGCACAAATGTTGTGAAACTCCCTTATACGTGGGCGTCGAGGAGGAGCCGTGCCTCGGCTAAGGCGGCACAGCACATGTGGATTCCACCGTATGGGATAGAGTGTTTCCCCCTCGCACACGTGGGTTTTCTCTGGATGCTTCGGGTTCTTCCCACATGTAAACACCAATTCATTGGCCAATAACAACTTAATATATAGAGGACCGTAGAGCTTTGGGGGGTGAATGGTGATAATTTGGCGCCGGTTCACGCCTCGCTTTTGGCTTTCCTGCTCGTCTGTGGTTCCTCCTCGTTCCTTTGAGTCGTTCCGTCTCATGGAGAGTGAGCAAAGACATGTGCCACTGGCTGGGAGGTGACGGGTGGGCCATGGTGTCGTCATCAACATCATCAGCAGCAGCTGCGTCACAATGGGCGTGGCTTATGTGGGGTTTCCAGCCTTCGGGAGGCAGGATGTGAGGGGCGGCCGCCAATTTTAAAGGATCCCAAGTAGTCCACCATTTTTTTATTTGTCGACCACTTGTCCTACCTTTATTATTATTAATGTTGACTTTGACTATGTTGTTGATATCATTGTTGGTGTTATTGCCATTGTTATTTCTGTTGTTGATGTTGTTACGTTATTATTACTGTCATTAATGTTGGCAATGTTGTTATTGTTGTCGCGATCATCGTTTTTGATGCTGTTGGTGTCGTTGTAGTTGGTTACGTTGTTATTGTCATCATTGATATTGCGCATGCTGCTGTTGTTATTGCTGTCGTCGTTGTCGATGTCGACCTAACCCTCGTCGCCGCTGTCGTCGTCGTCGTTTGTGCTCGCAGATGTGGACGAGTGTGCGGGCGGGCGAGCGTGCCGCGGCCACGGCGGCGGCGGCGACGGCACCTGCATCAACACTCCCGGCTCGTTCCACTGCTCCTGCCCAAGTGGCTTCCGCACGGTGCCAGGCTCTGACCAGTGCGTCGGTAAGTACCGACCTGCGTGTACGTACGTACGTGCCGCCGCTCGCCGGCCCAGCCCCCCGGGAGGCCTCCCGTGAAGGCCTCCCGCGAAGGCCTCCCGTGAAGGTCTCCCGCGAAGGCCTCTCGCGAAGGCCTCAAGTAAAGGCCTCTCGCAAAGGCCTCAAGTGAAGGCCTCTCGCAAAGGCCTCAAGTGAAGGCCTCTCGCGAAGGCCTCCCTCGAAGGCCTCAAGTGAAGGCCTCTTGCGAAGGCCTGCCGCGAAGGCCTCCCGTGAAGGCCTCCCTCGAAGGCCTCCCGCGAAGGTCTCGTGGCGCACAGATTGTGGCAGGTGGCGCCGCTCTCTCGTAGCGTCAAGGGGGTTGACCCCCCCGACCCCCAACTCTAACCCCGACCCCCCCCCCCCCAGTTGACCCCCGACGCTATCCCCGACCCTCCCTGACTCCCGACGCTCTCCCCGACCCTAGCCCTGGCATCAATGGGGCGGGCGCGGGAATGCGACCGGGGACCACTTGCGCGGGGGCCGTGTTTAAGCGGCGAGCCTTCTTAATGAAGCTGCTCTGTAGGTCTGGAAGCCTTTGATACCTCAAAGACGCGGGGGGGGGACGGGGAGGGATCTCTTTGTGCGGGGCTTTTGAGACCCGACGCAGATGTGTGGCGGATTACGGCCGGGAGTTGACGGTGGCGTCATGTGCTTTTAATAAGCACGAGGGGCCTTAAACGATGAGAGCAAACCCCCCGCCATGGGTTAACCCCCCCAACACCGCCCCCCCCACATCGCCCCCCCCCCACGGCCCCCCCACCCTTCCCTCCGAGCGCTCGCGTCTGAATAAAGCGGGCGTCTAATTCGATGCGACAATATTATCGTTTTATCGTGTTGGTGATATTATCAAATGCGACTTGTTATTTTAAATTCCGGTGTTTGTACAAATTCTCGGATTGCGCACAAACGATTTAAAAGCGGTGGGGATATTGAAAGCAAAAGTGTAGTTTCTTTACGGTATTTATATATGTTTATAAAAGGCAGGAATATTATTACTTTTGAATGGGACTTCACGTTCAATTATCTTTAATTGCACATCACGAGTGAAAGTGGTATGATCCACATTATAGCGATAGTAATCAAAAGAATTTGTACATGTGCTAATTCACATGGTCGCTCAGCGGAGTAGTGGGTTAGTGCACTGCGCTATGAACCTGGTGACCCAAGTTCGAGTCCTGGCCACGGCTAACTCCAGTCGGTAGTGAGTGATATCTGCACCAGTCCTGCGGTAATTCCCCACCAACACGCGCTGACCCACGTGGGAAAGTATGGTCAATCATTGCCCCCCTTACCGACACGTCACGTGCAGGAGATACTCATCTAACAGTAGATTTACAGAGGTCTCAATATTATAATTATAAATTACTGCAGTTAAGTATTTACAGAATTATATGTGGATAATTAGAAAATTTAACGGGTAAGCTTTCGCGAAGGGAATTAGATGTTTGTTGTGTCTGGATGCGAATGATCATTGGACCGGATGACGTTTGAATAAACTTTGCGCCAAACACGATTTGCAGCAAGAGCGTGGCACGTTTCGCGTCGAGCTCAGGGCTTCGTTTTTTTATTATTGTTTTATTTTAAAAAAATATTCCCACGAAGCTGCTATTAAGCCATCTGGCTGTTCTTAAATGAACGCAAAAGGCCACAAAATCTGACTCATGGCCAACGTCTGTTTATACGCACGAACGGATGATGTACGAGCATTGGGGAGGAACGTTGTTGCAGCCCGCCTCATGTCGGCTCGCAGAGAGAGAGACGATGATGGCGACGACGGCGGTGAACGAGAAAAAAAACTCAAAATCTTGTTTGTTTATCTCATTTATAGCCATTTTTTCCCGTTTTTTCCGCAAATGTTTATACTCGCCGTGCCATGTGACCTTCGCGTTGTTTAAAATGCCATGCGCAGGACAAAACCGAAACGAGCCGCTCTCGCGTGGGGGATTTGGTGTTCCCTCGCCGTTGCTTCTCCAGGCCAAAAGCCGGGCCGTCGAGTCGCGTGCTCCCCTCCCTCCACCCCCCCCCCTGCCCCGTTTCGTAGTTGCATTTCGCCGGTTACCGTTGTGGGCTCCCCCGGGGCCTTAGCGCTCGCCTGTCCTGCAGTGTGTGCCTCGCGTATTCATGCAGTGCGGCGTTCCCTCGTTGTGCACGAAATTTGCTCTCCGCGATAATTTGGCTGTCCGCGAATCGCGTCTGTTTATAGCAAACAACCAAATGTTGTTGCTGCTGTGTTATTATGATAACGTTCATGTATTTAATAGCTTATTTACGTGTTTATTTAAGGTAATTAATTTCGTAGGCCAATATCATCCATGAAACGTGCCGTTCACGAGCATCTCTCGAACGTATACCTCGCGAATAACGAACGGTTTGCTGTATGGAGGTGTTGGGGTGCTACGTCGTGCGCAGCAGAGAGCATTCCACAAAAATCCGTTTTCTGTACCGTACTTTCCACACTCTCACATCTACGCCTGCCCGCCTTCACCAATGCGTAGCGAGCAGCGTGGTGAAGTATGGGTCAAATAACCCCCACTGCGTGCAGTGTGGGGAGGCCCCTTATCCATCCAGGGATGGAGAGAAAGGCACAGTGGTTAGTGTGTATAACAATGTGTAACAACAACAAATGTTGTTCCTGGGTAGTACGTGTTATTTCCTAATTACAGGAAATGGCTATTATTCCCCACAAACTTTGCTTCTGTGACCAGGACATTGATATTTTGAAATCTGCCTATTTTCAATGAGAAAACGTGTGCATTTGTGTCTTTCGTTCACATATAGTCCTGGTCACAAAAGCAAATTTTGTGGGGAATAATAACCATTTTCTATACTTTATAGGCATAAGGAATAAAAAAATAACACTTAGTACCCAGGAACAAAAATTGTGTTACATAGTGTTATTAATACGGCAGGACAGCGGAGCATTAGCTCGCTCTGAACCTGGCCACCTGAGTTCGATTCCTGGCCCACGGCTAACATCAGTGTGCTGTCTGAGTCAATCCCAGGGGGCCCCGCCCCCACACTTCACCAACCGACGCTGACCCGCGTGGTGAAGTATGGTCAAACTGTTTCCATTACTGATGCGCCGTTTGGGAGACACGGGGCTGTGTGTGTATTACACCGATGCGTCGTCGATTCGTCGGAAAGTTCGTCATACGCTCAAATCCAATCGCACGTGCTTTTGATGCGTTCACCTGACCTCTGCGGCAACCAGGGACCCGCTAATTTCACCCGGACTCCGAGGAAAGAGATTTTTTAAATCAAATCGAGATCCTGAATCATGCCCGACTCATCGAATCACACGATCGGCGGAAACTTTACGACAGCCCCCTGGCAGATGAACTTCGTGCCCAGGAAAAGGTGCAGCATTGGGCCAGCGTCTGAATGTTTACTGGGCGTGTAGGTCACGAGATGTAACCACGTCGTGCGTACTTACGCGCGCACAAAAGCACAATGCACGGGCGTGTGCACTTTACCGCGCAGAAGTGACCCGCGAAAGGACTCGTAGCGCCAAGCGATTTGTACAACGTCAATCACGAACAACTGCCGAGGCCGGTCCCATACTGCAACAACACGCCTAAGTAAGGCTTCAAAATGTACATTCCGCACAGGGGAGGAATAGTGGTAGGGGGGGGGTGGTTTGGGGGGATGGGGGGTACAGGAGGAGTCTATATTTTGCTCCGCGGCTGGCTGCCCATGAACCGGGCAGACTCGGAGCGAGCCCCAAGTCGAAGCGGTGTTTTGACAGCTGGGGGGAGGTGGGGGGGGGGGGCAGCGGGGCGTGGGGGGGGGCGACGACGACGTCCCGCGGGTGTCGCGGCGATGACGCGGCGCTAAGCAGAAGGGCACGGGTAAGGTTACAGCGGTCCGCACGGAACCCGCTCTCGCCGTGATGGCTCGTGCACGCGCACATTGCGCTTTAACTTGGATTTTGTCCGACTCGTCGACGTTCAAGTCGACATTGGCGAGCGTTCGCCGCAAACGCGAGTCGCGATCGAGTCGCGTGAGCGTTTTGCGCGTGTCGCGTGCGAACGTTAACTTGCAAGGCGCGTGCATCGAGATGCTTGGATGAGCACGCTTGGATGCGCACGGTGCGAAAGAGGTTCAGCATGTCTACACACCCGGCGGGTTTGATAAGAACAATGTTAGAAGGTCGGACCGAAACAGCCAGGAAAAAAAAGAAGGGGAAATAATACAAATGAGTCTATCTTGATTTGAAGCTTTTGTGACTGCAGGAATCCATACTATTTGGTTCTTTCGGTAAAGTCACGTAGGTAGAAATAAAATAAAATAAATCACGACGTTTCTATCGCAACATAAGCGGTCGTCATCAGGCAAAGGAGTCAGCCTCTAAAGGCAAACTGTTTATAAAGGTTTGTGGATGGGCGTAGCCCAAGTGTATCAACAACAACGCCAGAAGCACGAGTGGTGCACGAGTGCCAATGCAGCAGCAATGCCAATGCAGCAGCAATGCCAATGCAGCAACAATGCCAATGCAGCAGCAATGCCAATGCAGCAACATTGCCAATGCAGCAACAATGCCAATGCAGCAGCAATGCCAATGCAGCAACAATGCCAATGCAGCAACAATGCCAATGCAGCAGCAATGCCAATGTAGCAACAATGCCAATGCAGCAGCAATGCCAATGCAGCAACATTGCCAATGCAGCAGCAATGCCAATGCAGCAACAATGCCAATGCAGCAGCAATGCCAATGTAGCAACAATGCCAATGCAGCAGCAATGCCAATGCAGCAACATTGCCAATGCAGCAACAATGCCAATGCAGCAACAATGCCAATGTAGCAACAATGCCAATGCAGCAACAATGCCAATGTAGCAACAATGCCAAGCAGCAACAATGCCAATGCAGCAACAATGCCAAACGCCCACCCCCATCCCCAAACCCTTATAAACAGTTGCCTTTAGAGGCTGACTCCTTTGCCTGATGACGACCGCTTTGTGTTGCGATAAAAACTTCGTGATTTATTTTATTTTATTCCTAACTACGTGACTTTACCGAAAGAACCAAAGAGTACAAATGAAACATTTGCCAACGAGACCGAACGCAAGAATAATAATTAATCATCTCTTAAAATGAATTGTGAGCCCCAATTCATCGAAATGTGAGTGGGGAGACCGTGCCATTGCTTGCCGAGGATTTGCCCGAACGCGAACGCTCAAGGATTTGTTCTGGCAGGACATTTCCCCGTCGTCAGCAATGCCTGACGTTCATACTCTCTCCACATCAACTTTCTTGCCCACAAGTTCCTACAACCAAGCTAAATTCCAGACGCGCGCTTGTCTTTCGCGATCATGACATTTGAAAAGCAAGGGAGTGTCATTGGGTTTGGAGAAGCGATTCAAGTGGAATCTGGGGTCGCCAGATGGATTACATTTGTACCTCCTGCAGCATCCCGTGGTGAGCAATGATTGCTGATGAGAGTGATGGGTTTGCACTTCACTAAGAGACTCAGAAACTCACACAGATACCCATAGACTCACATAGAAACCCATAGACTCACGTAGAGATCCATACTCACATAGAGACCCATAGACTCACATAGAGACCCATAGACTCACATAGAGAGCCATACTCACACAAACACCCATAAATTCACCCATAGACTCTCAGAGACCCACAGACTCACACATAGACCCATAAGACTCACACAAAGACCCATAAACTCACATAGCTACACACAGACTCGCACAAAGACTCGTAAGACTCGCATCGAGACGTTTGGGTTGGTGGTGGAGGTCCGGGACCGGTTCAAATATTACGAGGTGACCAAGAATCGAGTTTGCGTTGCGCTCACCGCTTACTCCGCCGCTAGATCCCGATAAGCCCAGCACGAGCGTGGCGCGCGGTCACGTGCCCGGCTTTAGTCTGTCGTTGCATTGACGTAACTCCCGGTATGTGCCTTCCCAACGAACCCTGCACCGCCTCATCCTTCACCCCTGCTGTGAAGTCCACGCTTGAATTGTGCGGTAATTACAGCTTTGTTTGAGTGACAGAACCCCGCAAGGAAAATGCTGCCCCCCCCCACCCCACCTCACCCACCCCATTCCACTGAAGACCAGCTCGCGCTTGGAGAGAGTATCCCTGCAGCTGTCCATTCCACCTTTCACCTTCGCAGTCTCATCTGAAGCGAGCCCGTATACATCCCTCCGACGTTGTGTTCCCGCAACCGTCCCTTGTTGTTGTTTTCTAGAGCGCTCTCAATCTCCATTGTGGTAGGCCATCCCTCCAGCGCTGGCACGAGCAGGTACTTGCGGGGCTGCATATTTACTTTTATTATTATTACCACAATACATCTCACGCTGTGGGGCAGCAGTAAATCAACGGCTTATTGCTGAATGCCGTGCTAGCCTTCGGCTGTTTTCATCGTCCCGCGGTCCAGGCTGAGAGATATCGCTTTCGCGGCATGCGGAGCAGCAGCAGCAGCAGAAGCACCGGCGGAGAGCCACAGGGCTCTCTCTCTCTTTCTGTCTGACGACTGAAGGAATCCCACGCGGGTTTCGGCCACATTCAGGACACGTGGGCATTTATTGCCGGCCTCCTCGGGGAGAATCGGTGGTGAACGGTGGATGAAAGTGAGCCCCCCCCCCGCCCGAGTCTCATTCCCTCGGTCTTTCCCCTCCCCTCCCCCCTCTTCCCCAGCCTTTTGCTCAGGGCCCCAAGCAGCTCAAGGAGAGCCCTGATTTATAGAGAGAGAGAGAGAAAAAAAAATACGGATTCATCGAATTTCATCCTCAAGTTCACGTCCTGATAAACGACATAGCAACACCATTAAAGTGAAAATGCTTCACGCATCTCTCTCGTCGCGTGTCTGTTTACATACCTTTTCATTTTACCACTCGTCGGTATTTGTTTTCGTCCACAATTAATCTCACTACATAAAAAAAAAGTTTAGTTACTCGGTATTTTTTTTGGCGAAACTGGGCTCTCCACAATAACAACACCACGGACTCCACACTCCCCCCCACCCCCGCACCATCTCCCATCTCTCCGCGCAGTGTCGGAGTGGCCCGTCTAGAACTCGCACGCGAGCCGGGAGTTGCTCGCTGTCTGTGAACTTGACCCCTGGTGCCCCGCGCGCGGCGGGCGATGTTGCAGGCGGTTCTCGTGATTTGGGACTGTTTGGGTCGTCGCGCGCCGCTTCCCCGCGTCGACGCTTTCTGAGACTGAGCGGCGACGGCGGCGGCGTTCGTGCGAGCGAGTTGATGTGAGACGGGGCGCGGTGGAATGGGGGGGGGGCCTCATTCGAGCGCAATGTGCGTGTGCTGCGTGTGGGAGCGGTGGTGTAGCGGTTAGCGCGCTGCGCTACGAACCAGGCGACCCGGGTTCGATTGCCGCTCGCGGACAACACCAGTGATGATTATCTGAAACCGGTCCTGGGCATCCCCTAGGTCGACTCAGCCTCAAATGAGTACCCAGTGCGATGTGCAAACGTTGCTGCTAGGGAGACAAAGGCGGCCGGGCGCGGTGTTGGCCACCCCCTCGTGTGCCGTGCCGGCCTTCGTAGGTGCTCGCTAACAGAACTTGCCCCCACAGTCTGTTAAGGCTATACGGGGGATCTTTGTCTTTGTGGTAACGTAGTAGCGGTTAAGCGCCACGCTGCGCTCCGAACCCGGCGACCCGAGTTCGATTCCCGCTCACGGCCAACACCCAGTGACGGTTATCTGAAACCAGTTCTGGGCCTCCGCTAGGTTGACTCAGCCTCAAGTGAGTACCTGTTGCGATGTGTAAATATCGCCTTTCGGGAGACAAAGGCGGCCGGGCGTGGTGTTGGCAAACCACCCCCTGGTGTGCCGTGCTAACAGCACTTTCCTCAACAGTTTGTTGAGGCCATAGTGAAATCTAACGTATTCCTGGCACTTTGTGTAAACAGTCCGAGTTTCCCAAATAAGGGAGCAGTGGCTCAGTGGTTAGCGCATGAAGGCAAAACCGAGTGCGGTGACTCTTAAGGGTGAATCCCGGCCACGGCTACCATCAGTGGCGAGTGAGATTTGGACCCGTCCCGCCCCCCCCCCGTCGTACCCCCACAGCTTCACCAACCTGCATTGACCAGTGTGGTGAAGTATGGACAGACAACTCAGCGCTATCAAACGAAAGCAACATATTCCTGAATCCGTCTGTAGTGGTAACAACGCTCACACCGTGGGTTGAACCTCTATAACACATTCCTGCGGAGGGAGCTGGTAGGAACGTTGGGTTGCTCGGTCAATGGCCAGGGTCATCGGCGGCGTGGTGTATTCCGCAAATATGCCCGACTGTGAGGGCGGGCACAAGCCGGCGTGAGTAGGTTAAACGTTGAGTTTTATAAGGGCACCACGGGGTGACCAGCCCCTCCCCACCCAGCCCCACCCCTCACACCCCCCACCCAGCCCCTCCCCGCCCTCCCCACCCAGCCCCTCCCCACCCAGCCTCTCCCCACCCTCCCCTTCCCACCCAGCCCCACCCTCCCCACCCAGCCCCTCCCTCCCCACCCAGCCCCTCCCTGCACGACGGACGCAATAATCCCCTGTGGGCTGGTGTAACCAGGAGGTTCCTACCAGTATAAGCAGCTTGCTGTCGGCTTCTGTGGGGCTATGTTGTGGGCACGCAGAGGGCAGTGGGACAACATCCATTGTGGTTGTGTTCTGTGCTCTCGCGCCTCTTTTCCAACCCGCTCCTCGAGCGGCGCGGTCAAATACGGTCGAGCGTCCACCTCGACTTCCACACGGCCGGCGCGGAGAGGCCTTGCTATTAGGAAGCCGCTGGAGCTGTGCACTTCTAAATGATTTGGATTGAAAACTCATTTCTGTAGAACCGCTTTTTGTGTTCAATAATTTTTGTCCTTCCCCCGGCACCTCCGATTAAGCGCGGGTTGTCTACGTACGGTGCGAAAGAAGTTCAACACACGCACGTCCGTATCCAGCAGCGGGGAGAGAGAACGCGTTTAGGCGCGCGCCTTGTTCGCGGCACGTGCGAATAGCGAGTCGGAGAAGCCGGTGCGCCGCTGAACTACTCGGTCGAGCGTCGCTGTCTCGCTTGCTCGCTCGCGACGCGCTCGCGCCGGGGTCGCGGCCGCGATCACCACGACGACGGTCGACTCAACGCCCAGAGCCTCACGGTGGCGATCGCTCTCTGTGTGCCTCCACAGACGCGGACGAGTGCGAGGAGGATGCTGACGCCGTGTGCTGGCCACACCAGTACTGCGTCAATTCCCACGGATCCTACTCCTGCCTGTGCGACCAGGGCTTCCAGAGCGCCGAGGAAGGCAAGGGATGCGTAGGTGAGGAATGGCCACTGACGCAGTCGTTTCTCAGGCCACGGTTTGTTTCGTGACGCTCGTTAAGGTGGGGAGGGGGGGGGGTGAATCGCTCACTCGCGACGCGCTACTGGCGAAACGTCGTACTCAACATTGTAAATGTTGTGGCTTGGCTCTTCAACACACCGGTGTTGCTGTACTAGTATACTACACTATACACTACACTCTATACTACACTATACACTACACAACACACTACACTATATACTACACTATACACTATACTATACACTACACACCGGTGTGCTGTAGTAGTACACTACACTATACACTACACTATACACTACACACTAGTGTTGTACTAGTGACGAATTGGCAACGTTCTGTTTACGTGACAACCCTTACTAGTTGGCTGTATCGGGTGGTGGCGGGTTTTAACGACACGTTTATATATTTACGCGATCTAACCCAAAAAAAACCTCTATTCGGGAATCGCACGTTTACGGCTGACGAGCTCCACGGCTCGAGGAGCGGAAACCGCGGGGTCCTTCGGAATCAGAATTTCTATTTAGACTTAAGGAATCCGACGAGCTATGAAGCTTTGAAGCCTTCCACCGTGGGCTGTCAAGGAGCAACGGAACGTCCGCGTGACGCGTGACGGCCCCATCGCACCCGGCGAGTTGAACCGGTCCTGGGCCTCCCCTCGGTCGACTCGGCCCCCAAACGAGCACTCGGTGTGGTGTGTAAACATCGCTCAAAGGCGTCCTGGCGCGTTGCTGGCCGCACCACCTGCCGGCCTTCGTGGGCGCCACTCGCTAACACCACTTGCCCCAGCGGTCTGTTAAGGCTACGCGGTGGGTGTGGGGGGGGATCTTCGTCTTCGTTTGCGACACAGACGTGAACGAGTGTGAGCTGGTGGTCGGCGTGTGCGGCGAGGCGCTGTGCGAGAACGTCGAGGGGACCTTCTTCTGCGTGTGCGACAGTGAGGGCGACGACTACGACCACACGCTGGGGCGCTGTCGGCCTCGCTCGTCCGCAGGTGCTCGCCCCACCCCTCTGCCTCTCCCCCTCTCCGCCTTCTACCTGTTCCTCCTGCTATCCCGTTGTTCCTTCCTCGTTCACTCTTTCTGCCTGTTCCTCCTTTCACCGGATCCTACTTCAATCCCTTTGCTTGTTGCTTCTTTCATTCCCTCAACCTGTTCCTCCTTTCACGCATTCCTCTTTCAATGCGATCCTCCTTCAATTTCTATGCTTGTTGCTTCTTTTATTCCCTCCACCTGTTCCTCCTTCCATCCATTTCTCCTTCACTCTTTCTGCCTGTTCCTCCTTTCACCGGATCCTACTTCAATCTCTTTGCTTGTTGCTTCTTTCATTCCCTCAACCTATTCCTCCTTCCACCCATTCCTCCTTCAATTCGATCTTCCTTCAATCTCTCTGCTTGTTGCTTCTTTCATTCCCTCAACCTGTTCCTCCTTCCACCCATTCCTCCTTCATTTCGATCCTCCTTCAATCTCTCTGCTTGTTGCTTTTTTCATTCCCTCAACCTGCTCCTCCTTCCACCTGTTCCTCCTTCCATCTCTCCGCTTGTCCCTTCCTTCTTTCCTTCCATGTGATCTTCCTTCTCCATCCTTCCACCTGTTCCTCCTGAAATCAGCCCCAGGGGATGCAAAGATGGGTAGACGTAATACCGGCCACACCACCCCTTCGTCCGCTGCGCCTGCCATCACAAGGTGCTCGCTGACAGCACTTGCCCCTACAATCACGGCTATACGGGAACCTTTGTCTTTGTGTGTGTGTGTGCTTATTTTATCATTGCAGAATTCAACGAGCCAATGAACCTGCACAGCCAAGCTGCCCAGCCAGGCACTCGACCAGGTGTTTGGATCAGACAAAACAAAAACACTCAGAGAGACACCCACACGTACACCCACACAGACGAACACCACCGCTTTGGCTCTCCGGCGCGTTTTAGTGTTTTTGGGTCGTACCGCGCGTTGTTTCGCTCGCTCCACGTGACCGGGAGCTCCCGAAGCATCTGCCAGGACTCGGAGCAACCCCCCCCGCCCCCCGGACGTCGTGCGGTACGGCGCTCGCTCGGGCACGAACGCGCGGCACGACCGCCAAACCGCGTCCGTGAGCTACGCGCTAAGCGCTGCCCCTGTGCGCCCGTTGCGCGGATGGCACCGCCGCTCATTCCGCGCGATCGTCGCGTTTCCTTCGCGAGCGCTCGCACGGCGGCTCGGGGGAAGTGTCCGTCGCTCACGGCTCCCAGCTGACGGCGAGCCGCGCGCGCGCGCAAAAGCGAACGTAACCGGATCCGGTTTCGCGACACGCCAAATAACCGCCGCTGAAATTTGTCTTGGGATGTTGCCGCCGCTCGATGAAGGCTCCCACGAGACGACGGACGTTGGACAGCTTCCAGGCACGCAGAGGCAGCAGCAACAGCCTGGCGGCGCAGGTGAGTGGCAGACGTGGCCAAATCGGACGCAAGTGGCCTTTTGTTTTATTGATCACGGCCTCATCCCGTTGGGATGCAAGCACGTGTTTTGCGATGTATTGAGAGTTTCGTGAAGAAATAATATACAGCGATGCCAGCACAAAAACACACTCTACCATCGCTTTTTTTGGTTGTTCCGTGCATGTGCGCGAGTCTGGCGGTTAGCGCGCTGCGCTACATACGAGCCGAAAGACCCGAGTTCGATTCCCATTCACGGCCACCAATAGCAGTGGCGATTATCTGAAGCGGTCCTGGGCCTCCCCTAGCTCGACTCAGCCTCAAATGAGTACCCGGTGCGGTGCGTAAACATCGCCACTGGGGAGACACAGGCGTCTGGGCGTGGTGCTGGCTACCCACCCCTTCGTATAAATGGATCACCCTGCGTTTCCTGTTGCACAACAGGGCCCTCGGAAAGTCAACAGGTGGTCCGAATATTTGCGTTCAATCATAGTGAGCGGACGCAATTACGTTTTGTGTTGTTTTGCTTTCTTTGTCACGATGCCAGGATCGTGCGAACGTGAGGCCTGATGATGCCAGTTGTAATTACTGGTGAAACGTCGTGCTCAGATTGTCAATGTTGTGGATTTGCTCTCCAACACACCGGTGTGCTGTACGAGCAACGAATGTTCTGTTTATGTGACAAACCCTACTAATTGGCTGTGTCAGGTGGTGGCGGGTTTGTCGACACATTTATATTTACGTGGTCTAACCCCAAAAAAAGACCTATATTATGAACTTATTTTCTTTGACAATTTTTTTTTCATGATTATCCCAACAACTTTTTACGGTGAATTGAAATCATATCCGGCCGGTCTAAACAATTAATTTTCGCAGGAATTTATTAAAGCAGATTACATTGAAGAATAAAAAAAAAACCAGTAAACAAATTTTGTTCGGCCGGGCCCACCAGGCTCCGTGCGTTTGACGAGCCGCTGGGTGATCATTCCGAGGAGCCGCGTGGGATCAGAGGGGGGGGGGGGGGGTTGGGGGGGGGATCCGATCCAGAGCCGTGTTTGTTGACAAGCTGCCGGGGTCTGCAGGGAGAGTTTCGTAGACGTTTCACGTTCGCGAATTATCATTCGCCCGAGCCGTGCGACGTCGGGGTGTGAGGGTGCAATGGGGCAGCACCAAGTTTCGAGGAGACGTACGTCAGACTTCAACTCTGTAACCTTGAGGATAGAGATCCACACAGAGTCCTACAGAGACTCGGACTGTGACTTTTATTGTTGCGACTGGTGAGGCCCCTTTGAGCCCAGCAGCTCTTTTGCAAACACGATCACGTTCCAAGGCCGTGGGCGGTGGCAGCAGTTGCAGGACGTTGCTGTTACGTAGAGCTGCATAGAGATCCACAGAGTTGCATCGGGACTCATAGACTCGGAGTGCGACTTTATTATTGCAGCCGGTGAGGCCCATTGAGCCAAGAAAGCTCTGTTGGCAGGACGACCTCAGTCCAAGGCCGTCGGCAGTGGCGGTGGCAGTTCCAGGACATCGCAGGGTGGCAATGTTCGAACTAACGAGAGCCGAAACGAACGTTCTTGCAGCAGGTCCCAGCCACAGTTTTGTGCAGAGGAATCCTGACGAAATGTTATCTTGCAAATCTGTCTTGCGTAACGGTGTATAACTCCGTCACTTAAAAAGTGTAATGGCTTGCGTTAACGCTGCGTGCACCGAACGGCACGCGACAGAAGAGGTTGCTTGCGTTCGTGCAAGTTGCATGGAAATGTCCTCCCAGTGTTGGACTGATGGAGTGAACAAAACCGCACGGGACGGGATACAATAACAAAATTAAGCAACACTAAAGAGACGCTAAAAACGATAAGAAAATTGTCGAATAGAGAACCAAATTGCAACCTGGAATCACGAGATTTTGTCGCGTCGTCGGTTTGGGTGAATTTGACCTCTGTCGGAGAGACCGGTTGTAGTATCTTGACATCTAAATAACGACATACAAATCGCAAATTGTGTCCTCGATTCAAGTTTAATCCGGGAATCCCCGCACCCTTTTTGAACCGCAGGTCAGCGGACACCGATTTCGTCGAGGCCACAACCAGGTAAGCGCCGATATTTTTTTGGGTTTGATCGTAAATTGTACTTTTACACAAAACTACAACAACAAAGCGAACCTTCGTGCCCATTGAACGCGATCGGAACTCGGAATATGAGGCTGACGTTTTTCTCCATTTCCCACTTGCAGGTCACAGCTCGCACACGGACGGGCAGCCGGTGCACGGATCACCGTCGCGCACTCCGGACCCGCGGCCCGGTAACTCCCCCCGGCCGGCCCCCCCCTCCTCCCCAACGCGTCGCACACGGCGGCGGAGGCGCGATGGCTTTGGCTTGCCTTCGGTTGAAGAGGATCCGCGAACCCGGACAGCCTGGTAATGTTGAACGTGGCCGCAAACGTTTTCGCGGCACGTTTAACGATTTGCTACCGAGCCGCTCGATGTGCCGCTGGTGCTCGCGCGGCAAACTTCACGAATGGGCCGCGTGTCGGGTGGCGGAGGGGTGTGCCTACGCGCCGATCTGACTGATTAAAAATAAAAAAAACTTGGCTGTGAATCGCGCAGCGGCCCCATCGGAGGGGGTTGTTGCGAGGGCCCCGGGGTTAGTGGCGGCCAGATCGGGCCTCCGCGTCCTCTCTTCGTTGCATTGAAACGCGCAGCTACAGTGGGCGGGCTGCGGGTGGTGGTGGCGGGGGAGGGGTGGAACCCTGGAGAAACTCCTTCGGTTGCTTTGTGTTTAAACACGTGAACATCCTTCACGGGAACGGTCGCTGTGAACCCCGCGCGACCTTAACACGACGAGCGAACACACACTTGTCATTTTATTTCTGCACGGGCCCCTCCGGCCGCCCTCGTTGTGCGCCGTCGTTGGCGGCGATCGCCCTCCCGCAGGCCCTCCCGTCGGCCCTGCTGCTTTTTTCCACAGGAGACACCTCATGCCAAAAACACCCTTCCCTCGTCCTCCCTCAATCTGATATCGTAGGGCTGGGCGCACAAACCTCCTGTTTTCTTTTTTCACCACATGGTCCCAGGGATGGTGTAAATTTTCTTGAAGCACGAGGAGCAGAGAGGAAGAAAATAAATAAAAAAACGTGATGATTTTTTTTTGTTATTCAGGCCAGGAAATTCTGCGGCGTCTCGGCGTGCCATTCCGGCTCAGGGCCACGAACCCCGAGTGCACGTGAGGGAAGGAAAAATAAATAAAATAAAAAAATGCGAGCTTTGCGCAAAATCCCAAGACGTCCGAACGATGTCGTCAGCGCATAGTTGCGTTACGGCCCCTTTGTCATTCTACTGCTGGATGAGGGCCTCCCCCCCGCGCTGCGTGACTGACGGCTTCCTGTGATGATACACTTCCTCACCTCGGCGTGTGCTCGTTCACCCCATACCGTGATTCAGTTGCCACTCGCGATCGCCGTTGCTGAAAAACGAGGAATCGTCACAAAATGTTAGTTTGTGAATCAAAGCGCAGTGCACTAACCACTGTGCCATCATTGCCCCCCCCCCCCCCCCCCCCAATTAAATTTGATTCGTCAGAAGATATGATCAATCCACTTCTGGATGAAAGCCTCCCCAAATTCGTCGCCACCTCTCACGGCCCTGCGATGTAACGAATCTAGCGCCCGGGCAGCTTTCATCGATCCAATCTCCGCAGTGCAACCTGCTCTCTCTCTCTCGGGCGTGGCTCCCTCTCTTCACTGCCATTCTTAATTCTTCACTTTCATATTCAGAACTGCTCTTTGTATTCAGCTAATCTTCCTTCCCCGACACGTCCCCTGAACACGGTTGGCTACGTACGGTGCGAACGAAGTTCAACACGCACACGTACGTACATTCGGTCATTTGTCTCGACCGTTGGCCTTGAGGTTTGCTCGGCAGGGATACGCTCCACGGCGTCGTCTTCGATGAGAATGACGGTCGCGTTTCTCCGCTCTCTTTCAAGGGAATCATGATCGCCAGCGAGGACCTGCTGTTCACACGGCTCAACGCGTTCACACAGGTATCGATCCCCTATTGGCTTCATGATGTGACGCCCTGCAGTTTATTTCTCGTGCCGTTGTTCAAGTAGAGCCCCCTCCACCCCTCTTCAGCCTACTTTTCCACGCCGGCCAGATGCCTTGGAAGGAATGGGAGTAACCCTCCACTGCACGCGACTTGCTGATCGTTTAACTTGGATGTCAACTTCTGTGTGGACAGATGCTTGCCAGGGAGGGATCTTGGGGGTGGTGGGGCAGGGGGGGGGGGGGGGTGGGGGGGATTGTCTCACCTGCCGGGAGATCGAAACGAACCGGCGACCTCTGGATTGCAAGTCAATTGCGCTAAACGCTACATCGCGGCGGCGGCGGCATTCCGTTGGGAGAGGGGGGCGTTTGTCACGTCGACAGAGTGAACGTGATTCCTGCCGATGTGCCGCGCGCCAACACCACTGCGGAAATGTTTATTTTCGCCAAAAGAACCAACATAAAATGGTCTTCAAATTTATTTCATGATCGTAAATAACAATAATGACGATGTAAAAAGTTTCGAAATGCCACGTGTTGAAATCATATTTCTTTATATCACGTGCCGGCGGCATCGCGGCGCTGGCCTGGCTCGGCTCCAAGTGGAGTTCCCGTGCGGCGGATTTCACGGTCGCGTGTTTTATTTTCACCGCACAGCTCTCCCGGAGGGACACGGCCAGGCCGGCTCTGCCAATCCTCCCGCAGGCTCGCCGGCACGGCCTGGTGAGAACCCCCCCCCCATCCACCCAATCCTCCCTGTTGCTATTATTTTATTTTATTTTTAAAGTACGCATAAAAAAAAACCTCAACTAAAATTGAGTGATGTTTATAATGTAAATGTAATATTCTTACATCTTTTGCGTCTCAAGGAGCAGCAGCTGCTGCAGGTCGTCTATTTTTTGTGAAATTGTCGACAGGAGGGGAGGGGATGGAGGAAGAGGGATGAGTTGACTTTTTGTGTTGTTCCAGATTCTGCCATCGGAGTTCCCAATCTCCACTCCACGGGATCGCTGCCCGGCCTCGCGTGGAGGCCAGGTACTTCGTATATTTCTTGTTTTGACAAATATATATTGCTCGGATACCTGGAGGATAATCCCTTGCGATCAGACGGGGCAATCTCCTCACTTCACAGGGGTGTCCAGGGTATCAGGTGACGGCACACATAGCAAACACGTGATAACACGCGTTCAAACATGTTTAAATCTACAAGATATTAGTGTGCGTGCTGCGTGAACGTCGCGTACACTTTATATGGCGTCAAGAACAGGAATGAGGCATCCGAGGCAGCGTGCGTGAACATCCCTCCAGCCGCAAACACGCGATCAAAACCCAACAGCTATTTTAGGAATTTGTCACGATTTGGGGGGCTCGCGTTCCTAATACAGCCAATTGAGGAATTGTTTCATGAATCTGTCTCGTATTTACCTGCTCGTTTGTATTGGTCCCGATGGTGTTTGTTCCCTGTCCTGCTTATTTATCGTTTTGTTCACTCCGTGAGCCAAAATGCCACGCGAATATGTCCGTTGCAATGTTTGCAACAATCGTAAATAATCGATTTTCAAGCGTACGATCCGATGCAAGTGTCAGAGTGGGCGCGGCGGTTATCGCGCGCTGCGCTACGAACCCGGCGGCCCGAGTTCCATTCCCGCTCGTGGCCGACGCCGAGCGACGATTATCTCAACCGCTCCTGGGCCTCCCCTATGTCGACTCGGCCTAAAGTGAGTAGCTGGTGCCGTGTGTAAAACCGTCGCTCGTCACCGCCGCAGGTTTTGCCGAAACGACGGAGAGGCACGGCGCGGTCGTCTTCCCAGAAGGCTCCGACCGGCGGCCGGGTGAGTGTCGGGGGGTCCATGGTCCGTAGCCGGAGTTTATAGATCTCCTTTTTACTATCTACTTACGCATCATAAACATCGTATAATCATAAACGTATGATTATGATGATGATGACGCAGTGTCGTCAAATTATCGACATGCCATAGTGTGATTGTGGCCATGCAGCCCAAACTGTCGACCACACGGAAAACCACTGTGGTCTGCGCTCAATCAGCAGCGGTTGAGGAGCAGCGAAATGGCACGAACTCTTACCTCCTGACGCCCCATCGTCTTGGCCAGCAGATCCGGACATCTTTTGGCATTGATCCACGGAACAAATTGCCATCGGCACGAACAGAATCATAATCATCGCTATCGTCATCGTCATCGTCCTCCTTCCCGTGCCTGTCCCCCCCCCCCCCCTTGACGCTCCCCCCTCGTCGCGCCCCCCCCCCCCTTCTTCCGTCGGTCATCAGCCGTGGTGCCCGCGAGGACGGGGAGCTCTGGCCGTGACGAGCGCAAGGAGTGCTACTACGACGTGGACTCAGAGACCGCGTGCTCCAACGTGCTCGCGTGGAACGCCACCCGCGCCGAGTGTTGCTGCACCGCGGGCGCCGGCTGGGGCGCCGACTGCGCCATCCGGCCCTGCCCGCCCGCCGACACCGGTAATCGCAAGCGCCCCACCGCCCACCCCACCCCCTTTCCGCGATAAGCAACCGCGTGAGATGCGGCACGGCGAGCTGGCCGGGCGGCTGCGGCGGCGGTGATGGCGGTGGTGGCGGTGGTGGCGGTGGCTACGCTTGCAGGTGGCCAGGTAATCGACTGACCAACGGAGGCAGCGGCGAGGGTCGGCGGATCATCGCGCAGCTGTCGTGGGCGTCGTGGAGGAGCCGTGTACCCCGGCTTGCCGGGAGAAGGGCCGTACAGCTGATGCGGACTTCACACCCGTTTCCATTTCAGCGGAGTCGAGCGTTGGCCACTTGTGCACGCGTGGGTTTTCTCCGCGCACACCAGTTTCCTCCCACATGTAAACGCTCGTTGATTGGCCGGTAATGCCTTCATATATATGTAGAGGACTGCAGAGCTTGGGAGGGAATTTGGTGTTGGGTCACTGCCTGGTTTCCTACCCCGCTTGTCTGTGGTTCTTCCTCGCACCGCAGTCTCTCTCTCTCTCTTGAGAGTGAGATAATACTGTACAATAAATGCCACCACATCTCAAGATACTGTGCAGACACGGTGTGTTTATCGTGAGAGGAAGTCGGTCATAGGTCTCTGTGTGAGTCTATGGGTCCCTGTTGAGTGCCTGGGTCTGTATGTGAGTATATAGGTCTCATCATATACAGATCCCATACACTTACATAGAAGCCCATAGACTCCCTTTGACCCATGCTCATCTCCAATGAGTACGGTTGGAAAGAGGTTCAACATACATACATACATACACTTCGGGTTCCTAAGTGAGTTAGTTATTGGGTTCCCATGTGAGTCTATAGGTCTCCATATGGGTACCCATGCGAGCATATGGGTGTCTAAGCGAGTCTATGGGTGTCTCTATGTAAGTGTGTGGTTGTGGGTTTCTCCTATGGCTTTCCGTGTGAGTCTATGGATCTACGTGTGAGTCTAGGATTCTTTGTGTGAGTCTATGGATCTACGTGTGAGTCTATGATTCTTTGTGTGAATCTATGGATCTACGTGTGAGTTTATCATTCTTTGTGTGAGTCTCTACGGCTCTCCGTGTGAGTCTATGGATCTCCGTGTGAGTCTGTGGCTCTCCGTGTGAGTCTACGGCTCTCTGT
This sequence comes from Lampetra fluviatilis, assembly GCF_964198595.1. Lineage (NCBI taxonomy): Eukaryota > Metazoa > Chordata > Hyperoartia > Petromyzontiformes > Petromyzontidae > Lampetra > Lampetra fluviatilis. Next base: position 5,982,016 of record NC_136304.1, on the reverse strand, counting down.
GTGAGTCTATGGATCTCCGCGTGAGTCTATGGATCTCCGTGTGAGTCTATGGATCACCCTGCGAGTCAGCTCATGAATCTCTTGTTTTTGCAGAGGAGTTTCGGTCGCTGTGTCCAGAAGGCAGAGGAAACATTCCGAGCCAGGACCCTGTCGCCGGCAGGAGAGTCTATCAAGGTGAGCGGCAAGGGGGAGGCACGCAGACTCGCGCAGTGAGTAGCACTCCCACAGTGAGTGGTACTCATTACATTGTTATTTTGATCAATGCCCAGGGTCCCTGTGACATTTTTTTTTTCAAGACGATCTCAGTAGTTATACAAAAATAGAAGGAATAATTGGGTGCTGCGGCTGCTGCTGCTGCATTGGCAGTGGTGCACAAACACAATTAAAGAGGAAGTGGCAGGAAAACAAACTGAACAAATTTGTAAATAACACCGTGGCCTTGAAAGGAAAAAAAACGTTAAATTGGCGACATTTCAAGCAACGGCAGCCTTCTTTTTCATAGCACGTCGACATGTGCCGTGGATATGCGCGAAGCCAACCCATCGTCTCCGCGAAACGCCGCCGTCTGCTCTCTTAACGGTCTCAGTGGGGAGGCAGCGCCGGCTTCTGAGCCGACCAACCCCGCTGCCCCCCCGCCCCCACCTTCTTCCCCCTCTGACGTCGTGAGTGAACTCGTCTAATTAACGGGCCGTAAAAATCGGATGTTTGCTAAGGATCTCGTTAACGGCTGCGCCACCGTTAATGAGTGGAAGCGGTGCGGGGTTTGTGGTGAAGGCGAGGGAGGGAGGGGAGGGAGGGGGGGAGGGGAGGGAGGAGGCATTGCGCCCCATGTTCCACATTACGCGTGTTCCCCCGCCTCTCATCGCCGGGGTTGGTTCACGTCGGCACGGTGTACGTGTATATGTATGGTGAACTTCTTTCGCACCGTACATTGACAATCGTGTTAATCGGATGTGCGGGGGGAAGGACAATAAACCCAACGCAAAAAGCAGTTCTAAAAAAAAATGTATCTGGAGCATAGCTCCAGTGGCTTCCTATTATCGGAACGAAGAACGTTCCAGACGGCCGCAGAAGCGCATATGAAAGCGCGTGACAAGGTGACCGCCTTTGTTCCACGGCCAGCCAAAAGCCGCCGCCGTCGCCGCCGCGAGGACGACCGGAGTCCGCGTATTGGTTTATGACTCCTGGGCGACATCAGCAGCGGGGTGTCGTGCTTCAATTCTAGATTTGAAGCTTTCGTGACTGCAATGATTCATATTCTCAGGTTTTTTCGGTAAAGTCACGTAAAATTCACGAAACGTCGTGAATTTTATTTTTATTTTTGTTTTGTTTTATTTTACTTTCATTACTTTTAATGTTTTACCTACGTGACTTTACCGAAAAAACCTGAGAATATGTCGTGCTTCAATTGCGGCAAGCAGCGAGGCACCGTGAGGTTGCTTCACGTCGACGCGGCGGGTGGTGGTGCACGTTTCCGGCCGTGCCGCGGCCAGTTGCTGAGTGAGAGGTCGCCGCCGGCTTCCAAGGGAAAGCAACCGCTCTCTTCCTGCGCCGCTGTGAAAGCGAGCCGGGCGCGACGCGATGTTTAACACCACCCGCCTGGCCAGCCTTCCTTCGCTTCCCTTCTTTTATTCATACCCTAACGCCCCTGGGCACGAACGTAGATGGGAGCTGCCGTACAATGATTTTCGCTCGTGCCCCCCCCTCCCTCTCCATGCCCCCCCGCCCCCCTCCCCCTCACCCACTCGAGGTTTCCCTCTTGTAATTTGATTAATAGTCTCCAGCATCTCCAGCTATAAACTGCTTCATTACCGATTACTATTTTACTTAGCGGATGAAGCCCACTTGAGCTATTGCGCAGAGGTGACCTAGCCACACGTGAGAGCTCATCCATCAGAGTGGCTAATATCATCATCATCATCCCCCGCGGGAACTTAGGAGCAGCAGCCAAATAATCTCGACGCGCGTTGAATCTAAATGTGGAAGGCAACACCGGAGAAACCCGGAGAACAATCCACGCCACCACGTCGGCAAGAGAGAGAGAGATACAACACGTGAACTCCACATGTACAGCAGGCATCGCCGGGGTCATTGATCGAACCGACAACCTCATGCGTACCAGACGAGGGAGAATAACATATCCTCGCCCCATGTAAACTGCGTACTGGGCAATTTATGTGTGAGAAAAAAAGCGTAATTAACATAAGCTGAAGTGAATTTATCTGTGTAGCGATTTTCCTGAACAGCCTCGAATTCGCACGACGGAAAATACACCGAGGCATGCACTGTACAGAACATGTCACGTGACCCTCGTGGTCCGCCACCTCTCAAGCATTCTTCATGCGTCCTCTTTACCCTTTAGACGGCAGAGTGGTGGACTTCCCCACAAACAACGCTCTCCTAATGTAACAACATTACTGAGGCCTTACAATAACATGCGGAATAGGCGACGTTTTTGGCAATGGCCCTTCTTCGTAGCACAGATATATAGAAAAACAAAAATCAGAGTTGTTGTTTTTTGTTATTTGTGCTTGCGCGCACCACTGCCAGCGCAGCAGCAGCAGCATCTCCGGATAATTTGTTTAACTCCGCTCTTAGATCGTTCGTCACGCGACAGTCGAACGGGTTATTTGTCATTCTCACAGCTGGAATGTAGCCAAATTAACCGCATGCAATGTGAAACAACAGCCACCGAGACCGTCAAACTCTGCTACGCTTGAGAACCCGGGTCTAAACACGGGTGGCTGAAAGCCCCGGATTGGACCTCCGGATCTTTGCCGTGCCGGGACCTGCCCTGTGAGCCACCCCGGCTCGCCTCTCTGCGGCGTCGACGCCGCACAACGACCGGCGTGCGGGAGGCGCGGACGTCTCTCCCCGCCGGTCAGATTAGTCACCACATTCGGCCGGCTTTTGTGCCATTATCAACGACCCCAATTGTACAAATTTGATAATAGCCCCGCGATTACAAAAATTGTGCGCGGCAACAAATTTAATATTTCCTCATTTGTGCTAAGCGCGGTGGGAAGAGCCCTCTGCCGAGCGTGCAAGCTGCGGTTCCCTTTGGGCCAAATTGCCATGAGGCAATAATTGGCGTGCGCATGATGAATGGAAGTGGTGCGTTAGTATGCGTGTGTGTGTGTATGCGTGAGGGGGAGCGGTAGTGTAGCGGTTAGCGCGCTGCGCTATGCACCCTGCGACCCGGGTTCGATTCCCGCTCACGGCCAACACAGGTGACGATTATCTGAACCGGTCCCGGGCCTCCCCTAGGTCGACTCGGCCTCAAATGAGAACCTGGTGCGGTGTGTAAACATCGCCACTGGGGAGACAAAGGCGGTCGGGCGTTGTGCTGGTCACCCACCTCTTCGTGTACCGTTCCGGCCTTCATAGGTGCTCGCTAAACAGCACTTGCCCCTACAGTCTATTAAGGCTATACGGGGCATCTTTGTCTTTTGTGTGCGTGTGGGGAGCGGTAGTGTAGCGCTTAGCACGCTGCGCTACGCGCCCGCGGACCAGAATTGGATTCCCGCTCACGGCCAACAGCGGTGATGATTATCTGAGCCAGTCCTGAGCTTCCCTTAGGTCGACTCGGCCTCAAATGAGTACCTGGCGCAGTGTGTAAACATCGCGACTCGGGAGACAAGGGTGGCCGGGCGTGGTGCTGACCACCCACCTCCTCGTGTACCGTTCCGGCCTTCATAGGTGCTCGCTAACAGCACTTGCCCCGAATGTCTGTATGAACGTTTAACTTCTTTCTCACCGAACGTGCTCATGGGATGTGCGTGGGGAGGACAACGAACTAAACACAAAAAGCGTCTCTGTTCGGGTTATGTGGGGGGAATCTGTCTGTGTTTTGCGTATGCAATGTGCATGCAATAGTGCATGCAATGCGTATGTCATGTATTTGTTAACTTCTTGGTTTCGTATGCCACTGTGGAGGAGGAAAGCCACGACTGGTGTTAATGACTTGCATCTGTGCGGCGCTCGGGGGCCTTGTGTACATGTTGATGGAGCGCGCTGGGGGGCTCGCGGAAGGGCACAACAACAAAACGAACGAACGAGGACCTGGGCTTCTGCGAGCGTGGCTTCACACTCCGCCGCTCGGCAGCAGTGTCGCGTTACAGTTTTGCAAGCGCAGCTAATGATGTGGAGGGGTTTCTGCTTCTCTCTTCTCCCTCCGAGCTTGCGCAATCGACCTTTTGACGGCTCCACCGCTTCCCAGCTCCGCTTCACGCGATTAAACGTCGTCGTTTTTGCGTAGCCGTACAATTTAAAAGAATAAAATCGAAGGCTTCCCTCTTCGTTTGGCGGATTAACCCGAGTCGCTGCCGCTCATTTTACAGATCGAATAGAAAATAATGAACCCCACCGACCCCTTTTATTTATTTAATTTATTTCATCGATTTGTGTCTTGTTTTAACAACAATATATATAACCCTCTTCTTGGTTCTTTCGGTAAAGTCACGTAGAAGGGAAGTAATAAAATAATAATAAAAAATTATTATGTTATTATGTTTTAGTTTTTATTATTTTATTACTTCCCTTCTACGTGACTTTACAGAAAGAACCAAGAAGATGAATCCCTGCAGTCACGAAAGCTTTAAATCGAAATATATATAACAACGAACAATATTTTCGATGTCGTTTCGGCCCTGAGTAACGGTGAGAAGCCCTCGCGAGCGTGAGCGCCAATGCGCCAACACGACGCTCGTGTTCGCGCAAAAGCACGGAGGGCATCGGCCGCTGCGCGTCACGGGGCGAGCGTCGAAGCTGCAGCAACGGCACCAAAAAGCTCCCGGCGCTAAATTGTGCGAATAACCGGCGAGCTCGCGTCGATTAACCCCTCCGGCGCTCGCCGTCAAGCGGCCAGAATCGTACCGCCGTGACCCTGGGCCTTCGCGAATCGTCAAGGGCCCAACGTTAAGTTTCGCTTCAGCCAGCGGGTCACGTTAACATTCGGCCGTGCGCCCCCGAAGGGAATTCCGCGTTGGGCTACGATAGCTCGCCGGAGGGGGCTTCGTTTTACATCCGACTGCGGCTCGCGGGGTCCCGACCGGGCGATGACGTGAGCGTCTCTCCGCGGGAGGTGATGTAAGATGTCAAACTCGAGGCTCCGCTTGCACAGGTACAGGTGCGGGGGCGGCAGCCGCACAGGGTTCGATCGCGGCGGCGAGTGCGGTCGAAGAGCGGGGGGCCGCCACCGTTCGCCCTCGAGCCCCCGGGGGTCTCCGGCCGCGTAGACAAACGGCCGCACGATCGTAACTTTGTCCATGCTCGATTTAAAGCTTTCGTGACTGCAGGGATTCAACTTCTTGGTTCTTTCGGTAAAGTCACGTAGAAGGGAAGTAATAAAATAATACAAATAAAACATAATAAAATAATTCTCACGACGTTTCGGCTGCTTGCGTCGTGGCCGAAACGTCGTGAGAATTATTTTATTATGTTTTATTATTGTATTACTTCCCTTCTACGTGACTTTACCGAAAGAACCAAGAAGATTTGTCCATGCTGTCGTCCTCATTGGTGCGTGCGCGATATGGTACACGGTCGTTCATGTGCATCCTGGTGGCCACGGGGGTGGTGAGTGTGTCGCGCTGTGAACACGGCGGACCCGAGTTCGATTCCCTGCCACCGCGAATGTCAGCAAGTGTCCCTACACCCCACTTCCTGCACCAACCCGTACTGACCAGTGCGGTGAAGTACGGTCACACAACCCAAAACACCCAGTGACGCTTGACGGCCTGCATCCAACAACAAAATGACAAAGGTCTACATATTGTTATTATTATTATAATTATGACATTTTTGTCTTTCTATGTAGAATTTTACACGCGTTAATATTTTTTGGCCGGAACCGTGCACCCACGTCGGTGTGAACCAACCCCACGATACCTCACGGCTTCCCACACATGAACCACGATACCTCGCTGCTTCCCACACATGAACCACGATACCTCGCTGCTTCCCACACATGAACCACGATACCTCGCTGCTTCCCACACATGAACCACGATACCTCGCTGCTTCCCACACATGAACCACGATACCTCGCTGCTTCCCACACATGAACCACGAAACCTCGCTGCTTCCCACACATGAACCACGATGCCTCGCTGCTTCCCACACATGAACCACGAAACCTCGCTGCTTCCCACACATGAACCACGATGCCTCGCTGCTTCCCACACATGAACCACGATGCCTCGCTGCTTCCCACACATGAACCACGAAACCTCGCTGCTTCCCACACATGAACCACGATGCCTCGCTGCTTCCCACACATGAACCACGAAACCTCGCTGCTTCCCACACATGAACCACGATGCCTCGCTGCTTCCCACACATGAACCACGATACCTCGCGGCTTCCCACACATGAACCACGATACCTCGCGGCTTCCCACACATGAACCACGATACCTCGCTGCTTCCCACACATGAACCACGATGCCTCGCTGCTTCCCACACATGAACCACGATGCCTCGCTGCTTCCCACACATGAACCACGATGCCTCGCTGCTTCCCACACATGAACCACGATGCCTCGCTGCTTCCCACACATGAACCACGATACCTCGCTGCTTCCCACACATGAACCACGATACCTCGCTGCTTCCCACACATGAACCACGATGCCTCGCTGCTTCCCACACATGAACCAAGATACCTCGCTGCTTCCCACACATGAACCACGATGCCTCGCTGCTTCCCACACATGAACCACGATGCCTCGCTGCTTCCCACACATGAACCACGATACCTCGCTGCTTCCCACACATGAACCACGATGCCTCGCTGCTTCCCACACATGAACCACGATACCTCGCTGCTTCCCACACATGAACCACGATACCTCGCTGCTTCCCACACATGAACCACGATGCCTCGCTGCTTCCCACACATGAACCAAGATACCTCGCTGCTTCCCACACATGAACCACGATGCCTCGCTGCTTCCCACACATGAACCACGATGCCTCGCTGCTTCCCACACATGAACCACGATGCCTCGCTGCTTCCCACACATGAACCACGATGCCTCGCTGCTTCCCACACATGAACCACGATGCCTCGCTGCTTCCCACACATGAACCACGATACCTCGCTGCTTCCCACACATGAACCACGATGCCTCGCTGCTTCCCACACATGAACCACGATACCTCGCTGCTTCCCACACATGAACCACGATGCCTCGCTGCTTCCCACACATGAACCACGATGCCTCGCTGCTTCCCACACATGAACCACGATGCCTCGCTGCTTCCCACACATGAACCACGATGCCTCGCTGCTTCCCACACATGAACCACGATGCCTCGCTGCTTCCCACACATGAACCACGATACCTCGCTGCTGGTTTCGTCAAGAAGCCACAAATCATCACGCGAACTCTGTCCATCTTCGCAGCGGCGGTGGCGGCTTTTGGCTGGCCATCGAACAAAGACGGTCGCCTTGTCGCGCGCTTTCATGCGCCCTTCTGCGGCCGTCTCGAACGCTCTCTCTTCGGATATAAAGAAGCCACTGGAGCTGTGCACATCTAGATTGAAAAGTAACTTCTTTAGAATTGCACTTTGTGTTTTTGCTCGTTGTCCTTCCTCCGCACGTCCGATTCGCGCGGCTGGCTACGTACGGTGCGAAAGAAGTTCAACGTACGCACGTGCGTACACGGACGTTCTCTCGCTCCCTCTCGGCGGACGGTTGAGGAGACGCTCGAGCGAAAATCTCCGCGCGTAGCTCGTCATGCCCGCTGTTGCTGCAACCCGAGCCGATTGTCCAGCGGAGAGAGGGTTTATTAAATCCCGGGAGCCTCCTTGATAATTGCTTTATATGTTTTTCCACCAAATGAAACAAAATAATCGCCGCGGCGGAAGCACGTGCGAGCATCGTTTTGCCAGCTGTGTAGCCGCTTCGCAATCGCTGGAGAGCTTCTTTTGAGGGAATTGAACTCGAAGCTAAGGGGGGATACAAACGCCGCATGATCAATGTTTTGACTGATGGCCCTGAACCACACGCACGCACGCAAGAAGAAGAAAACAAGTTTACCACCATCAAGAGTACGGACGCACGGATAGGTCAACCGTGAAAGAGAACAGACGTGGAAGATAATTATCTAATCATTTTATTAAAGCAATACATTGCACGGCGAGGTTGCCGGTTTGGCTCAGGGGTGAGATCGCCGAGCCAGCACGGATGAGGGCACGGGTTTGTGATTCTGGTTTCAGCCGTCCAACGGGGATGGAATCTTTCAGGTTCCCACGCGCGGTGAGGGAATGGTCTCGGCGCGGTCACCAATGGCTCCGCACGTTACATTTCCGTATTCTCGTGACCGCTTTTTCAGGAAAGTCCCGTCAAGCTTTTGCAACAGTGGGCAAATTTGGACAATGGCTGGCTGCTGCTGCTGATGACGACGACGACGACGACGATGCCGATTCTGAAACTCGGTGGTTTCGCCGACTTTGTCGCGGCGACGCCGCTGGCAACCGGCCAAGCCGTCCGTCTTGCCGTTTTGTCTCGTGCGAGCAGACGCCGACGAGTGCACGCTATTCGGACGCGAGATCTGCAAGATGGGACGCTGCGCCAACTCCCGACCCGGCTACACCTGCCAGTGCCAGCCCGGCTACTTCTACAACGCCGTGAAGCTGCAGTGCCTCGGTGAGCCGGCGAGGGCGCGGGGGTTTGAGGGGGGGGGGGGTGCTGTCGCGATCGCTCCACGACCACGCGCACGGCGCAAAACATCGGACGTCGCGACGTCGCGTCAACGCGCCACCGATCCACGGCTAACGTCACTTTGCAAATGACATTTAAGCCGGTCCCTTCACCAACTGGCGCTTGCCAATGTGGTGAAGTATGCTCAAACGACCACTATCATCGATACGTCGTTGGGGAAGTCTTTCATCCAACGTTGGATTGACAGGGCCGCAAATTTACGACATCTGCTTTGAGATGCTGTGGCATTTAAGAGATTCATTGATGCAAATCATTATCCTCATCACACCGCCACGCACATCCTCTGCTCCCACATTTTCACTCCACGGCTCCCACACGCTCTGCAGGCGGCGTACGCCACGATTTCACTCACTCACCCATTCTGCGCCATTTGACCCTCTCCGGCTCCCCTGTCTCTCGTTTCCCGTTCTCGCTATCGCTGCTCCCCTCCCCCCCCCCCCGTTCTCTCCTTCGCTCTCTTTCGCTCTTTCTCGGACAAAGTAGCGAGGAATTCGACGGTAAGAGTCGCTTAACCAAATGTCGCTGACAACTTCATTTGCAGGGATGGATTTTATTTTTTTCAGTTGGTCGCTCGATCATCGTCTCACTTAATATTTCAAATCCAGTTTTTTTTTCTCCGCGCCTACGGCGTTTGGTCGCGCATTGCAGATGGGGCCCCTCATTTTTCTCCCGTTAAACATGCACATTGTAGTTTTTTTGTGTTTTGCCCTCGCTCGAATCGTTAATTTACATTTGACCGTACCGCTGCCAAAGACTTGTCAGATGGATAGGGTTTCTAACAGCGTATCGAGTAACCCTCAGTGAAATGTTACATTTCAGTCTTGGAAACCACCAAGGAGGGGGGGTGGGGGGGTGGGGGGGGAGTCGAGTCCTCTTTTTTTTTAACCTCCCATTCCCCACGGCGGGGGACGTTTCAGCCACCATCTGAAACCGTTCAGGGGGTGGGGAGGTGGGGGGGCCTCCGTGGCTCGGACTTCCACGGCCGCATTTTTTCACCAAACCGCAGCTACGCTCCGGCCCGGCCTGGCCAGGCCGGGCCGGGCGTGGACGGGGGGGGGGTCCAGGCTGCCGGACCCAGCACCGGGCCAGCTTCCTCCCCGCGGGGGACGCGTCTTGGCTCGCGTTACCCGCGGCACATTTTCGCCATTCATGTAATTGTGTTGGTTTTTCCACGGTTCCGTGAAGCTATGTGTGTGCACGCGAGCGCACGCGCGCGCGTGGCTGTGTACGCGCGTGTGCGTGCGTTTGCGTGTGCGTGTGTGCGTGTTTTTGTTTTGGGGAACGGTGGCGCAACGGTTAGCGCCCTGCACTACGAAGGAACCCGGCGACACGAATTTGATTCCCGCTCGCTGGCCACCAACACCAGTGACGATTATTTAAACATTTTCCTGGGCCTGCACTAGGTCGACTCAGCCTGAAATGAATATCTGGTGCGATGTATAAAAAAAATCGCCACTGAGGAGACAAAAGCAGCCGTGCGTGGTGCTGGCCAACCACCCCCTCGTGTGCCGTGCCGACCTTAATAGGTGCTCGCTAACAGCACTTGTCCCAACAGCTTGTTAAGGCTATAACGGGGATCTTTGTCTCTATTTGTATGTATGTGTGCACGTGACTGTGGGGAGCAAAAGTGTTGTGGCTAGCGAACTGCGAAATGAACCTGCCGACCGGAGTTGGTTTTCCCGCTCATGGCCAACACCAGCGACGAATGTGAATGGGTTTTGGGCCTCCTTGAGGACCTGGCGTGGTGTGTAAACATTACCACTGGGGAGACAGCCAAGCATGGTGCTGGCCACCCACCTCCTCTTGTGCCGTGCCGGCCTTCGTTGTCACTCACACAAAGACAAAGATCCCCCATGTAGCCTTTTGAATAGACTGTCAGGGCAAGTGCTGTTCGGCCGGGTGCCATGCCCGGCAGCCTTTGTCTCCCAAGTGACGATGTTTACACACCGCACCAGGTACTCATTTGAGGCTGACTCGATCAAGGGGAGGCCCAGAACTGGTTCAGATAATCGTCACTGGTGGCAGCCGTAAGCGGAAGTCGCCGGGTTCGTAGCGCAGTGTGCTAACCGCGACGCCGCCGCTCCCCACACACACTCCACACACTTGGCCACGCACTTGGCCACACACTCACACACAACAACAACCGCTATTCGCTACTAGGTGGCGGTGATGTCACCACGGCGCTTGTGACAGGCTAGGTGCACGTTGAGGCCACGTGAAGTGTTTAACGCCCGCTGGCAGGTGGTCACGGGGCAGACCCAGGTGCCACGGGTCGACTGACTAAGATGACCGAGATGACTGGCTGATGCTCCACCTCTGCCCCCTACTGTGCCAACCACAACTCACACACACACGCACATACACACTCATGACACTTTGCTTACCACACTCAAACATTCGCTCACCACACTGCAGGTCACAAAACCTCTATTTCTGCCTTGCCCCCCCTCGCACTGCTCAACTCTTCCTCCTCGAGTTCTTCCGATAAGCTCGCTCAGGTCAATGAACGCACTCGCTCTTATCTATTGCGCCTTCAGTAGCGCCGTCGCGTGTTCGCTGTGCGCGCTTGGCGTTCCCAGCCAGCCAGCATCCGCGGTTACAAAAACAAAAAACATCGCCGGACAATTTCCACCCCCCCCCCCCCGAATTCAACAACAACGCGACGAATCGGAAACGCGATTTCACAACAACAATACGCGCGGCCGTCAATTTTTTTTTTTACAATTGAATCCCAGCGTTTAATAAAATAAAAAAAATTAATATATATAATAAAAACACATTGACCCGTAACAATTTAACGGCTCGTTTAAGGAAGCCTGGGCGCGGATCCCTGAGTCAGAAAGCGACTCGCGCACTGCGCCCGTTAAAACAAACAGCGAGAGAGAGAGTGGGTGGTGGGGATAGGCGGCGCCGTGGCTGCCACGGAGTCAACGCCTCGAGGCCCCGGGTCTGCACTTCAAGATTTCGCTCAACAGAGACCCCCACCGAGAGAGAGAGAGGGGGGGGGCGGGGGGCTCGCTGGCGCCACGGCCCCGACGCTTTACGGCCGCTGTGCTATGCGCCCGGGCTTAACGTGGGAAGAGCGATGTTGGCGTGGGTGGGGGGGCAGGGGTGGCGCGGTGGGGGGTTGCAAGGATGGCGTTGGTCAGGAGATGCCGGAGGAGGAAGGTCAGAGAGTTTGTTTTCGGCAGGACCTCCAGCAGGAGCCGTAAAGAGTCTTTAAAAAAGCACACACAGAGCGTGTCATCGTTGTGCTGCTTTGGCGTAACGGTCGGGACGCGCTGGTACTGTGGAACCAGAGGTCGCCGCTTCCATCGATTTGATATCCTGACGACGCAGTTCAGGCGACGGAGCGAGTTCCTTTCAATCCTCCCGCGCCGCACTCGTCCACCCAGTGGTCTAGACGGAGTCGCGGCGCGCGCTCAGTCGACGGTCCATCGGCAGGTCGCGTGTGGGTCTCCCACCTTTTATCGAGATGTCTGGCCGGCATGGAAGAGAAGGCCAAATACACTCTAGAGAAAGTGGGGGGGGGGTGGTACTTTCTAGAGCTCCCGAGCGGAGGCCATCACTTCTGCCAGTGCAAGCGAATAATAACAATAATTTCATGGCTGCACCTTTCCATTCAACGACCATCGCACCGGCCACAGAACCACAGGTCCCGTCGTCGGCACGCACCGTCAGCTTCCTCCACAAGCGCCGCCCGCGATTCTCCCGCTGCACGGCGCGGAGGCCGCGAGAGTCGAGGCGTCGTGGGCGGCGTGGGCGGCGATGCGTCGACCTTGTCTTTGGCCCCGGTTTATTTGTCGCCTGCCAGGGGGCTGAGCGGGCAAGTGGGCGAGCGAGCGAGCGAGGGGCCAGCGCTGCGTGAGCTAAAAGCCGGGCTCATCTCCTAGGAGTCCGATAAATAAAGCGCGCTGTCAAAATAAATAATCCCATGCGCGTGTTTAATTGAATATTTACTGCACATTTGGTTTGGCTTTTTTTTTGCAAACGGTATGGATTTGAATTCTTTAAATGTTTTGTTGTTGCGACATTTAATAGAAATATACAATTACGTACATCTGTGAGCTGTGGTCCAGTTTCTGATCCACATGTCGTAGTAGGTAACACACACTGATTATGCGTGTCTGGGCACACCGTGCACGTTGCTTTTCATTATTATTCCAAAAGCGACCCCAAACTTCCTCTCGTCCACCTCTACGGTTCACCGTTTTGATCCCCAGGTTCCACCTTCGGTAGCTGCCCTAGGTGCACATGCTGGGCTCTGGCGTTCCTCCTGCCGCGTTCCTCCTGCCCTGTTCCTCTGCCGCGTTCCTCCTGCCGCGTTCCTCCCGTCGTGTTCCTCCTGTCAATACCTCGAGATGTTTCGTGGGCTCGTCGTACGAGACTTTTTGTTTTTGCTCGTACTTGATCTCAATCCCTGCTTTTTGCAGCCTTCCTTGTTAATCTCTTCCATATAAATTTTTGTAGTTAATTTCCATTGGACGTTTTAACGACTATGATACCAACAAATCAAATCTGAAGGTGGTTAACATCTTCTCCGCTCATCTCTTTATCGACACCAGCTGGAGCCTCGTGTAAATCACGTGACTTCTGTGAGCACCACTTTGTGGGGGGCGGGGGGAGGAGGGGAGTCATCGGTGGTTGCCCTGCAGACAGACTCACCCCCGCCACATGAATGCGGAGTTCTCACGGGGAGACCCACGCGAGCCGGCGATCGAGTTCGACTGCGACCCCATTACATTTGTTGTTGTGCCCCTCTCCCCCCGCGCGCGGGCGGCCCGGACCTCCGCAGACATCGACGAGTGCCAGAGCCCCGGGAGCTGCCTGGACGGGCAGTGCTACAACAGCGAGGGCAGCTACAACTGCTTCTGCACGCCGCCGCTGGTGCTGGACGACACGGGCAAGCGCTGCGTCAACCGCAGCGGCCCCGCCGGTACGCGCTCCGCGCCAGAAGCGACGAGCGGCGACGCAAAGTTGAGGTGGCGTGGGAGGTGGGGGGGGGGTGGTGGGGGTTGGGGTGCAGCAGAATGGAGGGGAGCTGTTGCCGATCGAACGCGCCAAGCCTTGAGTCGGATTGATTTAGAAAGGAAGGTCAATAATGGCTCGAGCCCTCCCGTTGACCCAAACGCTTAACCACCGCGACCCATGCAATCGCCTGCTGCACGTACGTGTTGTCGAACTTCTTTCGCACCGTACGTAGCCAACCGTGCTCGTCGGAGGTGCCTTACCCCTAACACTACCCTTCTAGGGCGTCCAGCCATCCAGCCACGAGTACTCGTCCTCCCGCCGATCCGAATTCTTAGCCCTAACCATCGCCCCGGCACAAACACCCCCACGGCAACCCCCAATGTCTCCCCTCAGCCACCCCTCCCAAGGTTAAGCCCCTGCCCCCTGCCCCCTGCCCCCTGCCCCCTACCCCCTGCCCCCTACCCCCTGCCCCCTGCCCCTCCGCTCTCGACAACTCAGCCCACGTCGTTGAGCCCCCTGCTTGGACCCCATCGTCGTGCCGCGGTGGACGTTCCTCCGCTGCCCGCTAACCGAGGCGGGCGCGCTGATTTAGGAGGTTTGGATCGGAGAGAGAGACCCCCCCCCCCCTCCCGCGGGGGTCGTGCCGAGCGCTGTCGATCGATCTGCTTTAGGGCTTGCGCTGGGTGGGAGGGGAGGGGCTTTCTCCCGACGTTAGCGTCACACTCCAGAGGCAAATGACTCGGTTTGCTGACGATGGGCAGTGGCGTACGATCGTATGTGCTTAGTCTAAGAGAGCAACGTGTAGCTCTCGACTGACCTTTGCCTTATGAGTGTACCAATCGACCAGCAGGCAGCTAACCACAACGGGACTTGTCAGTGGGAACACTTACAGATTGGCCAGTACAGCCACCTGACCAAGCCGGGCAATCATCCTGGGATAGCCGGGACGGGCGGCAAACCCTAGCGATCTACGTCTGAAGATGGGCCATTGCTCGAAACGTCACCTATTTTACGCGTATATATTCACTGTTAGAGTCTCACACACCGGTGTTGCTGTTGAGTTTGCGTTACGGGAAGGATGTCCGATGGCCGTGTGTGACCGCACCGCACCCCCCCCCCATCCCCCGCCCCCGTGCAGACGAGCACCTGGACAACGTCCACGTGGACATCTGCTGGACGGAGCTGTCGCGCTCCTTCATGTGCAGCAAGCCCGTGGGGCGCCAGACGACCTACACGGAGTGCTGCTGCCTCTACGGCGAGGCCTGGGGCCCCGAGTGCGCCTTCTGCCCCCCCAAGTCCTCAGGTGCCGGCCTCTGCAGACTCCCAACGGGGGGGGGGGGGGTGTGAAGGGGAGGGGGAGCTCTGGCTAATGGCTGCGTTGGATGGTTGGGTGGGTTTAGTGGGAAATGCTGCTGTATGATTAGCTAGATGGCTATTTGGTGACGGTCAGTAGGGAGTGATAGTGCTCGTGAGTGGTTAGCTAGATGGCTAGTTGGTTACATATTTTTGTTATTACATATGTATCTTTCCTGTAAGTGGAAGAACAAAAATCATGTTTAATATATTTTTTGTTTTTGTTTTATCAACCCAAATGTTGCTCATTGTGCGAGTGCACCCAAGTGGCACCTTGACCGGCGTGTTTCGCTAACGATGCTGCGCGGAAGAGTTGGCGGTGCCCAGCGTTTGTCGAACGGTGGAAATTACTTCATTGGGAAACTCGACCTTGTGCCATGGAACGGGGGGGCTGGGGATGGGGGGGTGGAGGGGAGAGGGGGTGGGTGGGTGGGGGTGGGGGGAAGGGGGGGGTGGCGGGTCAGTCTCGTTCGCCGTTGCGACACCGCCAAGGCCAAACCCGTCGACGAACCCGCCGAGCGGTTGCATAAATAACACGCGAAACGCCGTAATTGTTTTAATTGGCAACCCCCAGACGCGAGCGCATGAAGCCAATCGCTCCGAGTTCCTCCACACCTCAAGAGTCACGCGGCAAACCGGCAGAGAAAGCCGGAGAATTCCGGGGGTCGAATAAACAGGCCCTTGGCTCGGGAACTCGAACCGCGTCACCGACAATGCTACGAGCGCCGCGCGGTTAACCGAACGAATTTCCACGCGGTATCTTGATGGAGTTCCCCAGCCAGCTTTCTGCGGTTGGCGTGCGTCCCCCGCGGCTTTCTAAAACGTTTCAAAACAAACGAAAATTGGTTTTTGCGACGGCGAGCGTCAGGCAGTATTTCCGCGAATTAACTTCTCTCACATTGGCGATGGGTGGCGTCAATGTTGGGTGGGAGGAGGGGGATGGGGGTTCATTCACGTTCACCTCGAACGGCACGCGGTGCGAAAGTTCCCGCATTGACATCGTCATCGGGCCGTCGAGTCTCCGCGCCGACGCGACGTGAAGATTCCGCTCCGGACCGCAGTGTGGAATTCTTTTAGCTCTTTTTTTTTACCCCTACTGCGGTCCACCGTGGCCAATTTTTTTTATTCTGTAAAAAAAAAACTATTTATTCGAGCGATACAGATTCTATTTTCGTTGGGTTTTTTTTTAAGAAATGAATTCCGTGACTTTGTGCCACGCGGGCCCTGTTTCGTGGGTGGGCTGGGTGGGGGAGGGACGGGGTGTGGTTGTTCTGCATGCCTTCTATGAGTTAAGGGCAGCTGTGGGATTTCGTCTCTAATTGTAAAATTGAAATTGCTCTAAATTAATTTAAAGCGCGCACATTTGGATCTGAAATTAAATACAGTACGGTCGCATTTTCATTTCTGGCAGCGCATCCACGTCCATCGCCGCTTGCTTTGCAGTCACTCAGAAGTGTCCCAGGGTGACCTCACCCTGAACGCGTGCAGTGTCCTCAGATCTGAGAAGCTAAGCAGGCTTGTGCCTGCTCGGTACTTGGATGGGTGACCACCACCATGGCTTGCCAGGTGTTGTAGGCGTGACGGGGAGGGTGCGGTGGGGGGGGGAGGTATGGCAGTGCTGAGTGTCACCCTCTTTGGTATAGGGCGGTGAGTTTTCTCCGGGGTCTTCCCGTTTCCTCCCACGTCAAATCAACCGCCCATGAATGGAGTTGGCCAAATGCCCCGAGATCCCAATGTAGCAATGGCACCTCCTCAAATCAGCCTCGAGGCACGACGAGGCTTTCCTGGACAATTAACTGGTGGCCATTCTCGCTTACCATTGACCGTGAAAACAGGAAGTCACAAAATCCCAACTCTGGACACAGCCGTCGGAAGAAAAACAACGCAAGCGTTGCAATATTTGTTTTTGGAATTGCTACCAGCAGCAGCAATGCTCCTAATAATTCTCAGTTGCACCCGAGTCAGCTGCGCGAAGCCAAAAGGTCATCTGCGAGAGGTCGCTCGCTGGTGTTTGGTGTTTGTTGTGAGGCGTCGTCCGTGGCCACGGGGGGGGGGGGTGGGGGGGGGGGGTGGGGGGGCGGCGGGGGGGGGGTGTGGCTGCCCTTGGTCTTGAATAACTTTGTGGAATCGTCACCGATGTTCGGGGGGCTGGCACCGCCTAAACGCCAGGCGCGGCAGAGACAACTGAAGGCGAGAAAACATTCTTGAAGCGGATACAAAGGAAATTGAAAGCACACTTCGTGGGGACATTTGTCACGCACTTCCAAGAAGCGCGTCACCGCTGAGCGTGCCGGTTGTTTTCCGCACGTCGGAATTTTCGCCGCATCGTTTATCTGTTTATTTCCTTTCTACAACTTCCAAGGACGCTCTTCAGGTTATTTTAAACATCTGATGTTATTTCACGATTCCCTAATCGGCACAGAGAGGATGCGATTGTCTCATATTATATTTTTTTGGCCCGTTATTAAAATTGCGATACTTAGACTTAGCTTTTTGTCAAGCCTTTTTTTTTAAAGTTCACGTTGGATTATTATTTTTTGGAAATTCCGCATCACGTCTAATTTTTTTCTCTTCAAAACACGAATGTTGGATTTTTCGGTTTGCCCAACCGCTCACGGCCCCCTTTTCCTTTATTTTCTAAAACCTCGTCACCAGTGGCCTCATCCGGATCATCTCTTTGATCACGTCGCACGTGGATCTCGCTCCGCTCGCGATCGTACCGGCGGGGAAAGTTATCAAACGCCACCGTCGTCGTCACGGCCACCCACCCACCCCCCTCTGCCCCACCCCCTTCCACTTGCACCAGGATCCGCAAACTTGACGGCGGCTCGCGGCTGCCTCGAGGCGCTGCCACTCCCGTTATCATCGTCCCGGGAGAGTTTTCCAAAATACGTCCGACCTCTCCTTATTTTTAACCTCGCGCCCTTTAAGTCCTCGGTTTCGCTTCAAATTCCACGCTTTGCAGGTGGCCGGGTTGGCAGCAAAAGGTCAAGTCGCTGACCTGGGTTCGAATCCAGATTTCGGCCGGGGCCCGCGATTAAACCGCCTGCACGAGCGTTGCGAATCGATGCCTTCTAGCCGGGTCGCCAAATATGACTGCACACAAAAACATTCATGCTGAGCATAACTGACTCTGTCTGTTCCTCGCATAAGTGTGGCGGGCGCTCTTAGTCTCTCGGTCTCCGGCGATTGAAGCGGTCCGCGCTACCGCCGCCGCGTGAATTCTTCACTCTTGTCCGCGATGACGAGCGCCGTACCGGCGATGAGCACCGTACCGGTGATGACGAGTGATGACGAGTGATGACGAGCCATGATGAGCACCGTACCGGTGATGACGAGTGATGACGAGTGATGACGAGCCATGATGAGCACCGTACCGGTGATGACGAGTGATGACGAGCCATGATGAGCACCGTACCAGTGATGACGAGTGATGACGAGTGATGACGAGCCATGATGAGCACCGTATAGGCGATTGCGAGTGATGACGAGTGATGACGAGCCATGATGAGCACCGTACCGGTGATGACGAGTGATGACGAGTGATGACGAGCCATGATGAGCACTGTACCGGTGATGACGAGAGATGACGAGTGATGACGAGCCATGATGAGCACCGTACCGGTGATGACGAGAGATGACGAGTGATGACGAGCCATGATGAGCACCGTACCAGTGATGACGAGTGATGACGAGTGATGACGAGCCATGATGAGCACCGTATAGGCGATGGCAAGTATCGTTTCCGGCGGTGACGAGTGTTGCACCGGTGATGACGAACGATGACCAGTGCCGTACGGCGATGACGAGCACCGCGAAGCGACCCAGAGCCCCCGGTCGCGTGCGACCGCTTCGTGCGTTTCTGGCGCCGACCGCTGGCGCGGACATTCCTCAACTTCTCTGGGAGTTATGAGCCGTCGGCCAAGCTTAGAGATGCTGAGCTGGCATCGCCGAATCCCTGGGACCCAATCCGGGTTTTGGCCGTCCCCAATGATTCAGCTGGGCACTCCAGTGCGGTGAGTTGATTATCTCAGCCTGTTACCGACAACCGCGCGCAAAATATCATCGCGTTTTAATTTCGGTTTTCACCTAATTAGGATGAAGTCCAACACCAAGGATGACACAATATCAGTTTAACACGTAGGCTTTCACAACCAAGTTTAAAGGGCTCGCATGATGGACGTTGCCTCAGTAATCCCCCCCACCCACCCCCCACGTGACGCAAAAGCGCAGAAGCGTGGTCACCACATCTACGCCTCTATATAAGGAACGAAACAGTTCGACTTCTCCTGATGAAGCTAGTTGTAATTACTGGCGAAACGTCGTACTCAGTTTGTAAATGTTGTCGCTTGGCTCTCCAACACACTGGTGTGCTGTACTAGTGACGAATTGGCCACGTTCTGTTTACGTGACAACCCTTACGAGTTGGCTGTGTCGGGTGGTGGAGGGTTTAAACGACACATTTATATATTTACGCGATCTAACCCCTAAAAAAACCTCTATTATGGATAAGAAAATATCGGTTTGGGTGTCATCCGACAAACACCAATCCCAAAGCAGCAACTCGAGAAGAGTGCTCTGACTATTGTCTAATAAAAAATAAATTTTTCTGAAACTTTCTGAAAATGTTTTGTAAAGGCAATCTTGTACTAATGAAAGAAGTTCAACATACATAGATATGCGCTACACCTTCGGGATTCAACTACCTACTCTGCCGGATTTCCAAATGCCCTCTCTGTCCCACGATGCTGACATCGCGAATAGAAATCAGGTGCCCTGATTTCGTTGCAACGCTCATTTTGTATGCACGGACGTGTGTTGAACTTCTTTCACGCCGCACGTAGCCAACCGTCATTTTGGTGACTCCAGGTGTCACTCTTGCACATGAGACTGTGCCCATGTGTCGACTACCACCCCCCGGGCTAGACAAACTCAACGTGAAACTCGATATTCTACACCCGCCTATCTCTTACCACGAACTCGACCAACGTCACTTTGCTCTCCTTGGCCGCTAATCCCTCCCCGCGCCCCTCCACCTCCCCCTCCCATCTCAGACGACTACGCGCTGCTGTGCAACATCCGCATGAGGACGGACGTGGACAACTTTGGCCACTCGCTCGACCCGTCCTTTGGGTATTCCGGGCCGTACGGCGGCATTGGCGGTGACGGCGCGTCCGGCCCGCACTACCTGCCAGAGCCAGAGCCCAACTTCCTGGACCGCGGTGCCGCAGCTGCCGCCGCCGGTGCCTCCGTGGGCTTCTACGAGGACAACGTCCCCATCTTCCTTCCCGACGAAGGTGCGGAGGAGAGAGGGAAGCAGCTTCCCCCGTCGCTCACAGATAGGGCGCAGAGGTGGCGAGATGTTAACCACGTCGCCTGGTATACGGGAGATCGTGGGTTCGATTCCGACCCTGATGCCTGCCAGTACGGTCACTCCTAGGTTAACGTCGTGGTTACTTTATGGATCAAGTGCGACTTGAAGTAAAGCGGCGTAAAGCGAAACCAAGTTCCAGGACGAGATTTTTCTTCGCCAGCCAAAGCCCATTGACATATCCAGTAACAATTGTTTGCTAATAACTATAAACAGACAATTTAATAGAGGTGTGAGTTTTAACTAATCTTAAAGAAATAATTTGAGCGGCGGTTGCTTCGCGTTGAGCAATGGTTGCGTTGCGTGTGCCGCGTGTGAATGCTCGCGGTGGTGGTGGTGACGATGGCGGTGGTGGTGGTGACGATGGTGGCGGTGACGATGGCGGTGGTGGCGGGGACGATGGCGGTGCCGACGGTGGCGGTGGTGCCGGTGACGATGGCGGTGCTGGCGGTGACGATGGCGGTGCTGGCGGTGGCGGCGGCGACAGCAGCAGGCTCGTACCCGTACCGAGAGGGACTCCAGGCAGAGGAGTGTGGCATCTCGCACGGCTGCGAGAACGGCCGCTGCGTTCGAGTCCCTGAGGGCTTCACGTGCGACTGCTACGTGGGGTACAAGCTCGACAACCTCAGCGTCGTCTGCGTCGGTGGGTGCTCGCTGGCCGGCGATCGCCGACGCGTTCCGTCGCGGCCGTGACGACCACGAGTTGGGGTTAATCCCTGGATTCGCCGAAGCCCCCTCCTCCTCCTCGTGTTGTCTCACTCCTAAACTAAAGTAAAAAAAACTATGAGCTCTATTTATTTTACCAGGTAAAAGCCCACTGAGCAAATGACAGCTCAACGAAGCGGCTTATCACGTGGAAATTTATAGCAGCCAAATACTCTGAACGCACATGGATTCTAAATGTGGAGGAAAAAACCAGAGGACCCGGAGAAAGATCCACGAGACCACGTGGAGAGAGACACGCAAACTCCAAATATGCAACAGGCGTCAGAGTCGGGATCGAACCCAAAACCTTCTGTATACCTGGAGAGGTAGTGAACATCTCGCCACCGTGGCACCCACTTCTGATCTCCGTTTTGTGTTCACGTGCTACTCAATGGATGTCGCCCTCTGCGATGTACGTGGCGAAAATTAATTTGCCGTTGACAAAGAAAGCGAAATGAAAGCCGAGAAAAGAAGTAGTGCAAGAAGTATGCACACTTGAATTGGAATGTCATCGAGAGTAGAGACCGACCGAAACTGAATTTCTGGTTTCGGCCGAAACCGGAGCCGAAAGTTTAACTCCACTTTCGACCGAGACCGAAACAGAAAGGTATATAACCGAAGTTACCGAACACAAGATTTATGAAATATGTCATGATGCAATGCTACTTTAATTAAAAAGAAATCTAGAACTAATCATTCAGAGACTGCAGTAAGAGTCGCTAAATATCAAATCTTTAGGTGTTACTTACTTAGTAATTATATCCAAACAAAAGAATGTTGTAGTTAAGAAACAACAGTTTTTCCGCATTCATATCTACATTAGCAGACCGTGGTTGCGGCTGTAACCTCGCTCCCAAGCTGCTGCTGCTGCTGACCTGTGTGTGTTTGCAGCCTATCGCATAGGATTGCCTAGCGCCGACTGACCGGCCGATAGGCAGAGTGATAGACGTAGCACTAGCGTTATATTCTAAAAATAGATCTTCGGTTGACGAATGACGACCGAAAGTCAATATCAGTTTCGGCCGAAACTGAAACCAGACCGAAAGTTAAAAATTTACTTTCGGCCGAAACCGAAAGTATGCCGAAAGAGGCCATTTGCCAACTTTCGGCACCGAAACCGAATTTCGGTCGGCCTCTAATCGAGAAACAGAATTAAAACACACGGATTACGAACCACTCGTGGCCAGAGGAGGCGCTATATAAATCTACGATAGGACTTCTTTCACACCGTACGTAACCAACCGTGCTAATCGGAGGTGCCACGACGACGACGATGATGATGCCCTCCCATCGCCCGTCGCCCTTCTGCTTTCAGACATCGACGAGTGCGAGGAGGAGGCCCCCGCACCCTGCGCCAACGGCCGCTGCGTCAACGCGGACGGCTCCTTCCGGTGCACGTGCGACGCCGGCTTCATCGCGTCGCAGCGGGGCAGCCAGTGCCTGCCCATCCCGTGGGCCCTGCTGCCCGGCCGCTAGTGCCCCACGGCTCTCTCTCTCTCTCTGTCTCTCTGTCACGCACGCACGCACACACGCGCAGCCAAACGGGGTTTCCGGCGCCACCTCTGCCGGAGACGCCCGCCGCCGCCGCCCCCGGGGTAACGACGGAAGGTTCCGAACGGAAGCGAAATCCGCTGGGGGGGTTTTTTTGTTTGTTTCCAGCCGGCTCGTCCACGGGGTTGTGGAGGGGGGAGGTGGCTGTTAATGTTGGGATGTAGCTCTGCCCGGCGCGCTTGCGAGGTCCGTACCGTGGGTCGTTGGGCTCGATGTCCTTACGTTTCACTCCCACGCGCCAGGAGCTACCTTCAGGAAATAAGTCCGCTTCCTGCGGAAGCTGGCACCACGCGTTCTGTGTTGGCTGAGCTGGCAGATCCTTCGGTAACCGAACTGAATCGGTGGAAACGGACTTTGTTCGCTTTAATCGATTCTATTGATAGAAACTGAATTGATTCGGTGGAATGTCATTGATTCACTTGAATTGAGTCACTTGAACTGAAGATTCATTTGAATTGATTCGGTTGAATTTCATCTGTTGCATTCGTTCGGTTGGCTTGATTCGATCGCATTGGGGGTCGATTCTGTCAAGTCTATTCGGGCGAATGTATTCAGTCGAGTCGAAGCGGGCCCCGTTCCCGAAAGAAGCTCCCAGCACGTGGGTGCGAAACGTCGGACGTCACAGCGAACTACGCGCGGCGCAACCTGAAAATCACAACGGCGAGCTATGCGGCAGCAGCGACCACGAAACCCGACGCAATGTTGGTTTTCTAACCTTGGTACAGTATATGGGTGTGTGTGTGTGGGTAGTCGAATACTTTTTGAAAGAACAAACCCTTTTATTTGAATGAAATGCCAAGACTGCATCCCTATGAATTATTATTGTTGATGTTGTTATTGCAATTGTATTACTCCCAAACACGACATAAACCACGCTGCTGCCTGCTGTCTGTATAGTTATCAAGTGCGGTAATTGAAGATTTAAAAATAAAACACAAACAAGTTAATACGTTTCAGATATATATTAAATAAATGCATTATTATTATATTTTTTCGCAGATATTGTCGAACAGGGAGCGCGATGAGATTCTGTGTGTTTGTGTGTTTGCTTCGCAATTCTTTTATTCGGTGGCGAGATGTGAACTACCTCGCCTGGTATACGGGAGGTCGTGGGTTCAATCCTGACCCTGACGCCTGCTGTATATTTGGAGTTGGCATGTTCTCCCCGTGGTCGCGTGGATTTTTCTCTGGGTCCTCCGGTTTTCCCTTCCACATTTAGAATCAACGTGCGTTTAGAGTATGTGGCTACTATACACTTCCACGTGATAAGCCACTTCGTTGAGCTATCATTTGTGTCCAGGTCGCTTCTGAAAAGGTGCTACATAGCTCAGTGGACCTGGTAAAATAAAACAAGTTTTTGGTTCACGGTTAATGAATTGCAGACGTGTGTGTTCACACGCGTTATTTTTTCTGAGAGTTCAACAAAATCACTGCCACTCTTGTACAGTGCTAAGTGTAAGTCGCGCGCCTTGTTCACCGTATTTGTCCGTTTCTTGGCGTAACTATTAGCAGAGGTTATACCGACGCGTCGATGTCGATCTGAAGCTAACAACAAGGAAGCGAAGCGGACGTTAATAGGCAGCTTTTCAGGCCATGACGCTTCTGCATAGCACGTCGCCTGTGCTTCATTTACACGAGGCCTTTGCCCAAAACGTTGCCTATAATATACGTCTTCTTTGGTTCTATCGGTAAAGTCACGTAGATAGAAAAAATAATAAATATAAAAACCACGACGTTTCGATCACAACACAAGCGGTCGTCATCAGGAAAAGGGGGTTAAGCCTCTAAAGGCAAACTGTTTTGTTTTGCCTTCTTTGGGGCCACGCGTGCGAGCGTGGTTTATGCGCCAGCAGCGTTGCTAAAAAAACACAGCAGACGGACAGCAACTGCGTGCGTAAGAATCACTGCGCTTCGAATAGAATAGCGCTGCGTGTAAACGCGGTTCGTAAATGACCCCTTGCAACCACTAGAGGCCGCTACAGTCACCCTCTTCCCCCCCGGCCCCCCGCCCCCCCAAGTGTTTAAATTAGAATGGATTTCAAGTTTAGATCCCCTCCTCCAGCCCCCCCCCCCCCCCGATTCCGAGAAGGGAGGTGATGAATCTTCACAGCTGTATCATTCGTATTCAGCAAATGGCACACTATGCATTCCACCAATCGGTTATATAAAAAAATCAAATCCCACTTTAATACATTAATCTTAAATTTCGATTTAAAGCTTTCGTGACTGCAGGGATTCATCTTCTTGGTTCTTTCGGTAAAGTCACGTAGAATGGAAATAATAAAATAATAAAATAAAACATAAAATAATTCTCACGACGTTTCGGCCACAACGCAAGCAGCCGTCCTCAGGTGCAGAACAGGTCTGTCGAGAAGACAGAGTCTTCAGACTTTTCAGTCTTCCATTCTACGTGACTTTACCGAAAGAACCAAGAAGACATTAATCCTAGTTCAGAGGATCATTTTTGCCACTTTATAAATTAATCCTGGGTCAGAGGTCAACTGGGCCCGTCGTCGTCCCTCTGGGATGGGTGAATTACAGTCCACAACAGTTGGTGGCCCCATGAATCCCACGTGGTATGGACCACTACCACGTGAGGCATACCACTGATAAATGGCACCACAATCAATCAGTTGGCATTACTGCAATGCAATCATAACCACACTAATCGAGCACTCCAGGTGGATGGTGAGAGGGGTATTATTTAACCTGCCAATGCTGTTTGTAATTTTATCCCCCCCACCCCAAATCGAACGCCCAATCATTTCTGTGTAGATGTGACCTAACTTGATGTTTGCATTATTATTATTATTACTGGACAACGCCAATGCGTGTTGAGCGTTCCGCGAGCTTGCCTGCCTAAAGGTATTTGGAAGTCTATCGCGGCCCTCGTTAAAGAGCAACGGTCTCCCCATCACTGTCCTATAGCCACACTGGTCCCCGACATAGCAATGTGGAATTTCAATTGTTACTGTGCGCGAGACTTCTAACGAGAGTTGAGCACTGTTCGTCGTGTGGTTAGGTACGGTGGGGGTGTCGGGGAACGGGGGGGGGGGGGCACTTTGACTTCACTTTTGTTAAAACATCCCACGTCCTCATCGGGACGTTTGAGGCACGCAGAGGCAACCGACCGACCCCAATCAGTGGTTTTAACAGAAGACAGCCGAAACTTTGACGCGCGCAGAGATTCGCAGAAGACGTTGCTGTGCCGTGTATAGTTTACCTTTGCATGCGCTGCCGTGATATATGTGTGTTTCTTGTGGTGGCCTCTGCCCTGTGGTGCAGACCTTACGGTCTTTTGTTTGTCTTTTTTTTAGTCGCTGTTTTTGGGTTGTAATTTTTTTTCTCGATCGTTTCTGCCTTTTTCTCTTCCTCCTGTCCAGCTTTTATTTTGGTTCATAATCGATTTTTATTTGTGGGGGGGGGGGTTGGGTTCAGATCGCCACCTAAGAAATATGTTGTGTCGTACACCCTCCGCCACCCGCCCCACGCGGCCAGTTATTATTAAAGTTGTTGCGTGAAACAAACGTGGCCGATTTGTTACTGCCGCAACAGCAGCAGCACCATTAGTGGGTGGCGAGATGTTAACTCCCTCTCTTTGTATACAGGAGGTCGTGGGTCCGAACCCGACCCTGGCGCCTGCTGTATATTTCGAGTTTGCACGTTATTCCCTCCACATTAATAATCAACACGCGTTTCGAGTAATTGACTGCTATAAATTCCCACGTGATACGCCACTTCGTTGAGCTATCATTTGTGGCCAGGTCGCTTCTAAAGAAGAGCTACATAGTTCAGTGGACCCAGAACACATGGAACAATTAGATAGTATGGGCGTTTCGCTGGTAGTTACAACCAGCATCATCAGGCAATTTCCAACACTACCAGATGTGCTGACGAAGTTAATACATTGAGCCACGTTTGTTCATCACGCGACAGCTTCATCAATTTGCTGTGCCTGGTGGCGGAGGGTTAACGACGCGACATTTTACAACACGTGCTTTTAACCCCCAGAATAAAATAAAACTCAATTGTGAATCCTCGTAATACCGGTCGCGAAAACCCTACACGTGTTCAGCTTTTGTTTGTTTGGCTCTGCGGTCCACGCGTTACTAGGACGGGCGACGGAGAGGGTGCCCGCAACCTTCCGTCCCATCGCACCGTGAGACATTTGGACTCGATCACCGGTGCCTCTTCGCCGTAGCTCTAACCCCGGATTCCCGGACACCACCCCCAGCCACCTTGGTGACGATGGGAGTCGCGACGCGGGGAGAGTTTAGGGAGGTGCGTCGCGATCGTTCGCTTGAGCGGATGCCGTGCGCGGAATGTAAATTAGCTGCGTTGTGTAACTAGCACCGCGCGATGCGATGTATTAATAACGACTCTGTACAACAACAACAAAACAAATACCGGCTATGTACTTTTAATAAATAAACAAAAACACGACACGCGTCTTGGCTGCACGAGCAGCTCCGGGCCGACTCGTCAATTCTATTCGCCCAGAGGTCGCGAGCGGGAGGAGGTCGCGTCTGCGTCCCACGCAGAAGCCAACTCGGAGCTGTCGTGAACGAAGTGGATGCGAGCGGCGCGCCATTGACTCCACGTGGCAAGACGCTTCACGAATCCACTGGTGTGTGCGTGTTAAACCAGCCGCGTTATCGCTGCGCGTATGAACAACATGAAGATCGAAGATGTCATCGTGGCCACCGCGCATCGCATTCTTCTCTCCACCAGAGTCGACAGCCGCTGCGCCGTAGACGCACGGCGACCCCCCCCCCCCCCAAGACCTGCCCTCACAGTATCCCCCCACCACGACCACCACCATCCGGCCCTAGGTCCTCTCTGCCTCGTCCTCTTGTCGTACGGCTGCTGCTGTAGATGCAGAGCAGCAACTACAATTTCACGGGCAGGTAACCACGCGTCAGGAGCAGCGGGGTTGCATCGCTGTGATGCCTCCTTCGTATTTTCCCCGAATCGTCGGACTCGTGGAGACTCACTCCAATGCCGGTCTTTGGCAATCGGCCCCCTCATCCTGCACACACGTGTCCCACCCAGCGCAACGTGCAGACAGACGATCGTGAACGAGCGATTAAGATTCTCGTGGGGGGTTTTTTGTTGTTGCTTGAAGGGCCGACACACGTTTGCCGCAAAGACAGTCGAGTCCACGCTTAACGGTAGCCAAAATAATTATTGACAGCCCTTCGTCAGAAGAAGACCTTTCTACCCCGCTTCAGGCACGTGGCATTGGCTACGCGTGGTCGTTGTGGCGTGGTGAATGGGGTGTTAGCCCTGCAATCGATCTCGGGCTGGATGTAAAGCGCTGTGTTGCTAACCACCGCCACCGCAGCCTCCTCCCACGAAGTCAATGTATTGAGGATTATTTGCAAAGGGCAGAAAGCTGTGACTGATTAACGCAGAAGTCGGCATAGGCTTTTGCGTGGCCAAAGTCAACTTCACATGACCGAGGATGATTTGCATAGAACATTACAAGTGGCGCTGTCTCTACAACGTCCATTCTAAGTGAAGGGACACTAGTGGCGGGCCGTGTATTTGACACCTAGGCCTTCAGTGCTATCTTCCCGCAATTGAACCGCCTTCGAATAACCTCACCGTGACACGAGGGCTATAGGCGATTGTCAATCGACGTAACCTCCCCATATTCAGTGACACTGCTGGGTTCTATTTTTTCCGCCTGACGACGACCGCTTGTGTTGCGATCGAAACGTCGTGATATTATTATGTTTTTTTTTATTTTTCTACCGAAAGAACGGGTTTAACGACGCATTAATATTTACGCAATCTAACCCAAAAAAACCTCTTATGGATAATATTGTTAGCGAAAGCCTCAGCGTTGAACTGTGTTAGAGTTGTTGGCTGCTGTGAATTTCCAAATTCATGTCATTTCGTTGGGCTATCATTTGTGGCCAGATCGCTTCTGAAAAAGAGCTACATAGTTCAGTGGGCCTTACCTGGTGAAATACAATCGTTATAGTTTAAACTCAATCCACAACCGTGCCGTGTAAGCGAGGGGCCTCCTAAGACTTTGCCAAATCTCTGTTTTCCCGCACTGATTCCATAGTTGTCGCCCATTTTGCCTTCGGGTTGGAGGAAAATGATGGGACGACCCGGGTCTCCGAATTATCAAAGGCCACGTGGGCAGCTGCCGTGGGGCGATGAGGGCCGACGGTGGCGAGGCCGTGTTTTGACCGCGTCTCGGTCTGGAAGATTCTGCAATGAGCGGTCGTGGCACCAACGCTCGCAGTGCCAGGGCTCTACAAGGGGACGGCCATCCGTCTCTTATTAACGTAAACCCGGAGTGAATTACGACTGGAACCGCGTGTCATTGAAGAAGAATGCGGGAAATCTTGCCACGTTTAAATTTTGACATGAAACTGTCGTGACTGCAGGAATTCATATTCTTTGTTTGTTTCCGTAAAGTTACGTAGATAGAAAATACAAATAAAAAAAATTATAAAAAATAAAATTTATTTTTTTCTATTTTTAAAATAATGTTTTCTATCTACGTGACTTTACCGAAAGAACCAAAGAACTTGCCACGTTTATTTTGCTGCAACGGAACTCGACGCACAGGGCACACGCTCAAAAATCCACGTACTGTAAAATATGTTTATGTTCGCCGTCGTCCCGATGATGAATCTCTCCCATGACCATATGCTCCACAATCACTGCAATTACAGTTGGCGACGGTGTGCAGGCACCGCTAAAAATGCAACTCAAACACTTTCACCAATAACACTGCAAGCACATCCATTGCCCTGATGAAGGGGCCGTTGCTCGTAATGGCGCCTAAAGCACACGTTTAACCGGGGGTTGACCAGCGGGCCCGTTGTGCCGAGTGTTTCCGTGCAGCGGCGCTGCGCCAGTCGCCTGCGCGTTGTCTTTGCGCAGAGAAATGAACCTGCGCGTCGCGGCGACCCGCAGGGATTGCGAGTCGCCTGGTCGTGGACGCCAATGAACAAAACCCCCAACACCGCTCCGTGGTGTTGATTTTAGCACTCGGTGCTTCTGTTATGTTGTGACTCCGAAGGAGAAAGTCTTAGGGTGCACCGAGCGACTGACACCCATCTGAAGAATATCTTAGGGGCACTCAGAGACTGACAATTCATCTGAAGAATGTCTTACAGACACAGAGCGACTGACAATCCATCAGAAGAATATCTTACGGAGCACCAAGCGACTGACACCCATAAAAGTGGGCACGGTAGTTAGAGGAACGATCGACTCGCGTTCCAAAAATCGCAAGTGACGCTGTTATGAGGTGGTTGGGAGAGGTGGGGGTTCGTGGCTCGGGTAAGAGCACTGAACTAGCACCGCTGGTTGGAAATCCTCATGTTTCAGCCGCGCTGGATCTCAAGTGCGGCGAGTTGATGGGGGCTCAGCCTTGGTCACCAACGGCGGCACGAGAAGAATAACAAAAAAACAACCCATCACATTACATTCGGCAGACACGTTTCCGCAGCAGGGTGTGCGGGAGAGTGATTGCCGACAGAGTGGAGATCACCTAACGGGCTCTTGAGAAGATGTTCCATCACAACTCCTTCTGCGGACGGTTCTCTAACCCTAGGCGAATGTACATTCGGACAAACGGGCCTAATTATTGTTGCGCGTAGTTACTTGATGACTGTTACTTGTGTAGTGGGTTCACTGAGAGACCCACACTAACTGAGGAGGCAACACGTTTATTCTATGGACCACAACGGGATAACGACATAAACAGGGTCAGGACAGTCGGCACACTGCCTGACCCACGATGCCGAGCACGAAGACCGAAGACCCAGGGGAAGACGCAGCACGGAGGACTCCATTCCAGCAGACAGCCCCGACCCAGCCTCGGGACCTCCCTTTTATGCCCCCCAGCGTGGCCTGGCTCCGCCCTCGGCCACGCCCCCTTCTGGAACCTACCAGAAGGCTCAGGGCCATACCCCACGTGTCCCT
Source organism: Lampetra fluviatilis (assembly GCF_964198595.1). Classification (NCBI taxonomy): domain Eukaryota; kingdom Metazoa; phylum Chordata; class Hyperoartia; order Petromyzontiformes; family Petromyzontidae; genus Lampetra; species Lampetra fluviatilis. Next base: position 5,951,385 of record NC_136304.1, on the reverse strand, counting down.
TCTGTCACCTTAGGCCCACATCCTTACCCTGTCCTGTCACGTGCCCTTGTCAGCCCACCGGGCTGCTACGTCCTCAGATGCCCCCTCTCTGCCAGCCACCAGAACTACGCCCCCTAAGGACCCGTTCCATGACATTGCATGCCCCACTGGCAGAGAGGGCTACTACACTCCCAGTTCCCCCCTCTATCAGTAACCGGCGCGAGGCACCGTAGTGACCCATTCTATGTCACTACACTTGCATTACGGCGATACACCCCACTGCTCAGACGCGGTTATTATGGCCTAACCACCTGAATGTGAAATTGTAGCTGTTGCTCTACATCAGCAGACGTACAAAAGAAGAAGAAGACTCGATGACTCTAAGGTGTCATTGAAAGTCCTCTTCGGGAAAGAACACAGCCCCCCCACCACACCCCAGCCGTGACTTAGAGTGTCACTGTGATGGTCTCTCCGGCGCGGCTGGCAGCCGCCCATTCACGCTCCAAGCACGAGGTGGTCACGTGGCTCCGGGAGCCCGCAGACAGGGCCGCCTCCTGCCAAGAGAGACGGACGCACCGTCCCCGCCGCTCAAGAAATGCAACGAACCACCGACCGTCAAGCTCGAAAAACCAGGTTCGACCTTGTCTCTGGTAAGGGGTAGGGAATAGAGCAAGCAGTGGTGATTCTATGGCAGGGGGGTGCAAACACCCCCCCCCCCCCCCAATGAACAGCAGGACCCCCATTCAAAGGCATCTTCTCAGGATGGCAGTGAAGGAAGTCAAGTTCAATGTCAGCCTGGGCAATGCCGCTGGTTCAACTTCCAAGATTGCTTTGGTTGCCAAAGGGAGAACTCAATGTTTGGTCGTTAGAAAAGTCTTGACTGTTGATGACGACGATCTTCTTCTTGCTGCGATCTGATCTTCTCAATCATTAAATTGAAGGTAGGTGTGCCTCAGTGAGGGGCACACTGTTACAACAATCTGCTATGAGATGGATGCTTATCCCATGACAATCAAACCAAACATTGTTCATTCTCGGAGCCAGAAATTTACCAAATTAAGTGCCAAACTGAATTACAAAGGTTGTGCGGCCATGAGTGACCGGGCTGAGATCATCCAACTTGCTACACGCAAGAATCAAGTTTAATCAGAGGCGGCTGAAATCCAAACGTTTTACCCAAAGGGTGTCAGCAGTGCCAGCTCAGTGTCTCTGAACTGTGAGTCGCCAACATTTGCCTCGTCCGTCCAATTTCCTCGAGAGTACGGTGCCAGACTCCATCACCGTGAATGGGGCAGATTGCATGGGCGATGTGCCGCCATGGTTTGTTTCATGAGTGATGTGACTCTGGCGCATTGTGTGAGGGTTCGACCGCGTGTTCTTTGCAGCAAAAACAAACATTGAGGCTTCAGCTTGGTTCTTTCGGTAAAGTCACGTAGAAGGGAAATAATAGAATAATAAAAAATAAAACATAATAAAATAATTCTCACGACGTTTCGGCCACAACGCAAGCAGCCGTCCTCAGGTGAAGACCAGGTCTGTCGGGGAGACGGCGTCTGAAAGCTCTTTTCATTCAGACGCCGTCTCCCCGACAGACCTGGTTTTCACCTGAGGACGGCTGCTTGCGTTGTGGCCGAAACGTCGTGAGAATTATTTTATTATGTTTTATTTTTATTATTACCATTCTACGTGACTTTACCGAAAGAACCAAGAAGATGAATCCCTGCAGTCACGAAAGCTTTCAATCGAAACATTGAGGCTGTTATCGCTACATTTGTCATCGGCAGGAGCAGCGGCGCAGCGGTTTATTGCAAGTGCGCTGTGAAAGCTGGGGACAATGAGTTTGATTACCGATCACGGCTAACATCAGTGGCGAGTGATAGCTGAACCGGCCCTGGGCTCGCTCAAACCTTCACCAACCTGCGTTGACCGGCGTGGTGAAGTATGGTTAAAAAAGAGGTCATGGCATGAGAAGGCGTGAAGAGGCCTTCATGCAGCAGTGGATGGATAAAGGCTTGTAGATTATAATTTATTAATTCTAATAAATGTTGCCAAGCCTATATCTAGCGAGTGTTATGAACAAAGTGGTGATGTGTGACTTAAAACTCTGTAACATGAGTAACATTCTTTGGGTGTTTCGGTAATGTCACGTAGATAGGTTCAAAGAAAATAACAAAAAAAACTACGACGTATCGATCGCAACACAAGCGGTGACTTTACCGAAAAATCCAAAGAATATGAATTCCTGGGGTCACGAAAGCTTTAAGTTAAGATGGGTAATGTTTATAACATGCGTGTAACTCAATTTAACCCTGGAGGAGGGGGCAGAACGGAGATCTCATATCGTCTCTTCTGTTTATTAATAATTATAATATCCTGTTCATTAAAAAGTATCCTCACCATTGGAACCACGCTAGTGTGTGTAGTCTATGTGTGTAACTCCATGCGAGTGTGTATAATAATCTACGTGTGTAACTCCACGCGAGTGTGTGTAGTCTATGTGTGTAACGCGACGCTAGTGTGTATAATAATCTATGAGTGTTTAGCTCACCATAGATTAATTATACACACTAGTGTGTATAATAATCTACGTGTGTAACTCGACGCTAGTGTGTATAATAATCTACGTGTGTAACTCGATGCGAGTGTGTATAATAATCTACATGTGTAACTCCACGCTAGTGTGTATAGTATATGTGTGTAACTCCACACTAGTGTGTGTAGTCTATGTGTGTAACTCGACGCTAGTGTGTATAATAATCTATGTGTGTAACTCGACGCTAGTGTATAATAATCTATGTGTGTAACTCGACGCGAGTGTGTATAATAATCTACGTGTGTAACTCGACGCGAGTGTATAATAATCTACGTGTGTAACTCCACGCTAGTGTGTATAGTCTATGTGTGTAACTCCACACTAGTATGTATAATAATCTACGTGTGTAACTCCACACTAGTATGTATAATAATCTATGTGTGTAACTCGACGCGAGTGTGTATAATAATAATCTATGGTGAGTGTTTAGCTCACCGCGATCCTGCGGAGCTGCAGAGCCGAGCGAACCCCGAGAAGCTCCTTCTTGAGATCGAGCAGCTCCATCTCGCCCTGCAGGAGCCACATCTCGCGCTCCTCCACCTGCAGGCTGCACAGGTGAGTGGCACACAGGCGTGTGCATAACGGTGCGTTCACACAGGCGTATGAGTATAAAGGCGCGTTTACACAGATGTGTGGAAAAGGTGCGTTCACACGGTGTGTGCATGAAGGTTCGTTCACAGAGGTGCGTTCACACAAGCGCGTTCACACAGGCGCGTTCACACAGGTGTGTGCATAAAGGGGTGTTCCCACAGGTGTGTTCACACAGGTGTGTGCATAAAGGTGTGTGTATAAAGGTGCGTTCACACAGGTGTGTGTATAAAGGTGTGTTCACACAGGTGTGTGTATAAAGGTGTGTTCACACAGGTGTGGGCATAAAGGTGTGTTCCCACAGGTGTGTGTTTAAAGGTGCGTTCACACAGGTTTGTTTATAAAGGTGCGTTCACACAGGTGTGTGGAAAAGGTGCGTTCACACAGGTATATGCATGAAGGTGCGTTCACACAGGTGTGTGCATAAAGGTGTGTTGACACAGGTGTGTATAAAGGTGTGTTCACACAGATGTGTGTGTGTATAAAGATGCGTTCACACAGGTGTGTGTGTATAAAGGTGTGTTCACACAGGCCTTCATAGGTGCTCGCTAACAGCACTTGCCTCTACAGTCTGTTAAGGCTATATGGGGAATATTTGTCTTTGTTCACACAGGTGTGTGCATGAAGGCGCGTTGGCACAGGTGTGTTGGCACAGGTGTAAAAAAAAAACAGATGCGAGAGGTGTACTGAATGTGGTGTGCCGGATACGAGAGTATTTTCCGGCTCCACCGACACAAACAGGTGACGAACGTCATAACGCCGCCCGGGCACGAAACCAAGAATTTCACATTGATGATGTTGGATTTTGGATGTTGGGTTGTTCCGTAAATGTTCAACTTAATGCTGCGGCGACATCTGCTGGTCGGAGGGCGGATTCCCTATGACAAGTGAGACGGGTGGAACGGTGGTACGGATTCATTTACGAAGAGCAATGCTGAAGCTCACGGCGTGATCGATACTATGAATCGTGGCGCGCAAGAATCGATGTTTTTTTTCTTTCCCATTTCTGTGTTTGTTACATAGTTGCGTCTGAACGGGATAGAGTGCTTCCCCCTCGCACGCGCGGGTTTTCTCCAGGTGTTCCGGTTTCCTTGCACGTGTAAGAACTCGATAATTTGGCCTGGTAACGCCTTAACATTTAGAGGACCGCAGATCTTGGGCAACTGTCGTCGCCGCCCTCCAGCTCGGGAGGTGAATCGCCGCCCGTGCCCACAGCAAGTTGCGTTACGCAACGGACATCAAAAGGCTCGACACGTGCGCATCGACGGCGGGCGGGTAGACGAGCAAAGGACGAACGGCGCTTAGCCCCACTCAAGCCTAGCGACCGGCTCTCCCGCTCACACGCAACAACAACAGCAACCGCCATTCGCCACTAAGTGGCGGTGACGTCACCACGACGCTTGTGCCAGGCCATGTGCACGTTGAGGCCACGTGAAGTGTCGAACGCCCGCAGGCACGAGGTCACGGGGCAGACCCAAATGCCAAGGGTCGACTGACTGAGATGACTGGCTGATGCACCACCTGTGCCCCCTACTGTGCTAACTTGCTGTGCTTTATCCACCTGGCGCTCCGCTCATTGTTGTGAGCGTCGCTCCTCCGCCTTCCGTTGTTGTTGGAGGGCGACTGCCTCCAACTGACTAGTAGGCCGATCTTGACACCGCTGGTCCCAGTCATCGGCAAGTCCACTCAGCTCCACGTCCTCCTGTACCAGATCGCTTCATCTCTTCTCTAGCCTGTGCCGCGCCCGTTTAGCCCCCTCGATCCGGCCAAACAGAAGCTGTTTAGGCATGCGGTGGCTGGGCATACGTGCTACATGACCCAGCCAAAGCAGCCTTGCCTGACGGAGGAGCTCACCGATGGGACTTTGTTCAGATCTTTCAAGGATTTGTGAGCTCCTCACACAATCCAGCCTGGTTAAACCCAGGATGGATCGTAGGCAGGCCAGCCTAAATGTTTCTAACCGGCGAAGATGTTCCATTAGGGGGGTCCACGTTTCGCAAGCGTAGAGAAGGGAGGGAATGACTGTGGCCGAGAAGACCTGAAGCTTCGTGCAGAGAGACGGACCAGATAGCTTCCACACAGCGTTACGCAACCATCTTTTTTGCTCACACACGCACACACACACAGCCCGCGCCGTGAAACTTCCCACATCGGCGGCTCGACGAGCGAGTGCGCCAGCTCGCCACTCCGCAGACAACACGTGCTGGTGGGGACCCGCGCAATTGAAATGTATTTGGGGTCGCTAGCGTCCAAAAGCCAACCACTTTTAGCGTGCACAGAAGAAGAAAAACCCACAACGGGAGCCTTCGAGGTCACCTCGAGCAGGGCGGGGCACGCGGCACGCCGTCTGACGGAGCCGGTGACGCCCACGTGACGTCATTGCGCGTCACTCGACCCAAGGCGCCCTGCACATGGCGGCCCTGCCCGTGTGGACGGGAAGCCGTCGCTCGTGTAAGGGTGGCCCACCGGGTGAGCGTGGGGTTCGTGGTGGTGACCTATGGGCGGATGGCATCGCTCAGCGAAGCGGTCGGCAAATTTCGACGTAATCTCTCGCGGCGGTCCCGTCACTCGTCACTAAACTATTAAGATATTAAATCTTGACTTAGAGATTTCGTGACTGCAGGAATTCATGTTATTTGGGTCTTTCGGTAAATTCGCGTCGATAGGTTCAAATAAAATAAAAAACTACGACGTTTCGATCACAACACAAGCGATCGTTCTTTTCTTTGAATCTATCTACGTGACTTTACCGAAAGACCCAAAGAATATTAAGCTATTCTTTTTTTATTCTCTTTTTTATTTTACCAGGTAAGGTCCATGCGGCTATATAGCTCTTTTTTTTAAGAAGCGACCTGGCCACAAATGAACTCAACGAAATGACTTATCACGTGGAAATTTACAGCAGCGTGTTTCTAAATGTGGAGGGGAACCCCGTAGGACCCGCGTAAAAATCCGCGCGACCACGGAGAGAGAGACATGCAAACTCCGAATATACAGCCGTCAAGTTCACGACCACCGCCTGTATACCAGGCGAGGTAGTTAACATCTACGCCACCTATCGGTGTCGGGAGGCAGCCTCGGCAGACTGGCGATGTCCTCCTCCTTCTGGGCGATGGCCGCACGGATCCGCGCGAGGTCTCCGCGCAGATCGGAGCCTCGGTCACCCTGCGGGGGGTGGCGGCTCTTCCTCGGCCTCCGCGTCTCTTCCTCCGCGGGCCTCTCCCCGGGTTGGCCGAGGCCCGCGATGGCGGCGGTGAACGTTTGCAGGTCCGCGCCGCTCAGGGACTCTGCGCTCATCGTGGATGTCGTCATCGTAATCATCATCGTCGTCGTCATCATCATAATCGTCGTCGTCGTCATCATCAACGTCGTCATCGTCATTATAATCGTCGTCGTCGTCATCATCATCGTCGTCAATATAATCGTCGTCGTCATCATCATAATCGTCGTCGTCATCATAATCATCGTCGTCATCATCATCGTCGTCGTCATCATAATCGTCGTCATCGGCATCTTCACTTGTCAAATTTTAATTCTTAATTTTAACAGTATACATGTTGTTTGTCTCTTAACCGTGATTTTGAAATATCTTATGGTTGGTTTCGAGGGTGTGTGAGCAACACTTCGTCTGTGCCGCTCTCCAGCTTCCTGGGTGAAAAGTGGGCTCGGCTTTTTGCCCAATCCTGGCCCAGATGTTCTCAACAAACTTCATCGACGAACGACGCCACACAGACGTCGACGGTTGGGAGTAAACGGACGGACAGAGCCGCCCTGCGTAGCGGGGAAGGGAAGTAGTGGGTGGGTGGGGTGGGGGCGGTGTGGATGAGACGGGGGTCTCACGGAGGAGCGAGTCGACGGCGCGCGCCTCCCGCGCGTGCGTCTCGCTGTAGAGGGCCGACAGGAGCCGCTCGCGCTCGGCCCACGAACTCAGCTGCAGCGACTCGAGCGTCTCGGGGTCCATGGAGGCCAAGTGGCGCCCGGCTAGCCGCGAGCCTGCGGCAAAGGCAAAGCGACCTCTGGTCTCGGCTCGGTCGCTCGGTCGGTCGCTCGCTCGGCGGGGATTGATGGTAATGATGATAATGGATGCATTGTGATTCGATGATGGTGGGGATTATGATGATTATGATGAGTCAATCGTAAGTGAGATGTGGAACCACGGTGTTGATTTATGTGTTGGCAAATGTTGCGACTTATTTAAGTGAACTTCGGTCATCCTCACAGCGGCTTTTGGCTGGCCATCGAACGAAGAGGGTCACTGCATCGGAACGCTCTTCCTTCCGATATTAGGAAGCCACTGGAGGCTATGCACTTTTAAATCTAGATTGAAATTGTTTTTCTTTAGAACTGATTTTTTTGTATTTAGTTGGTTGTCCTTCCCCCGCACCTCCGATTACCAATGATTGGCTACGTACGGCTGCGAAAGAAGTTCAACACACACACATACACACACACATACACACACACACACACACATACATACACACACACACACATACATACATACACACATACATACATACATACACACATACACACATACACACACACATACACACATACACACATACACACATACATACATACATACACACATACACACATACATACATACATACACACATACACACATACATACACACATACACACATACATACACACACACATACACACACACATACACACATACATATGAAGTATTGGAAAATGACGGCAGGAAACTCCTTGACGGGAACACACTTCTTTTATTAAATCTTGACTTGTAACAATACAACGCGTGGCCTCTCTTCTCCACACCGCACTTCTCTTGACTCTGGATTCTGTGCTGCCGGCTCTCTGTGCCTCGTGTAGACTCCGCGCCTCGGCTACACTCCTCTCTCGCCTCGTGTAGACTCTGCGCCTCTGCTACACTCTCCACTCGCCTCGTGTAGACCTCGCACCTCTCTCGCTGGCTACACCGTATGCATACTCGGCTCGTGCAGACCTTCCTCTCTCGCTGGCTACACCGTATGCATACTCGGCTCGTGCAGACCGTTCTCTCTCGCTGGCTACACCGTATGCATACTCGGCTCGTGCAGACCGTTCTCTCTCGCTGGCTACACCGTATGCATACTCGGCTCGTGCAGACCGTTCTATCTCGCTGGCTACACACTATACATTACTCAGCTCGTGTAGACCGTTCTATCTCGCTGGCTACACACTATACATTACTCAGCTCGTGTAGACCGTTCTATCTCGCTGGCTACACACTATACATCACTCAGCTCGTGTAGACCGTTCTATCTCGCTGGCTACACACTATACATTACTCAGCTCGTGTAGACCGTTCTATCTCGCTGGCTACACACTATACATCACTCAGCTTCTACTCTCCATTACTCTCCTCTCCGGGCTCTATCTCTGCACCTTCCTCTTCATTCTTAGATGGTTCCACTTCTGCCCCTTGCTCCTCTGTGCATCACCTTATATACCCCTTCTTCCCGGGAGACGGAGCGGGTGCGGACCTCAACGTCGGCACCGCTCCTCCGTTACCCAATCCCCACGCGCTATCCCCACGATCCGGTTCCGCTCAGCGCGTGTTTCCACTCTCCGACCAATCACACCGCGCTGCTACCCGATCACTCCCTCTGGGCGCGTCACCGGCACACAGCCAATCAGCAGCACTACCCCCACTCGCGCACTGACGCCTGCTCCTCCCCGTCAGCGCGCGTCACCACACACACACCCGTACATACGCGCTGGCACACGACATATACACCCAGCGCGTATCACCACTACATCACCCCCTCCCACATAGCTCGCAGCCGGCCCGGCTGCTAACAACAACCAACCACGACGATAAAACGACAACCAACAAAAAAAAAAACCCCATAACCCCCCGAGTGTGCCCCGTAACATAACACAACAACAACAACAACAAGAATAACTATGTACAGATTGACAATGAACGCGAAAAGTCAACAATAACACGATACGAGCAAATTCGAAACGAACGCGCCCCACGTCCCTGCGACTACACGCAGTGACGAGGCGCTCCAACTGCCCCGACTCCTCACGAGGCAGGTCATGCAAAGTAGCACGACCTGGCGCGAGTCCGTCTGGCTGGTCCATCGTATGGGGCGGGACACTGACGACCGTCCGGCGGTTCCGGCCGCTCCAGACGGCGCGGAACGGGCCTGAAAGGGCCGGCCCCGCCGCGGAGATCCGGCCGCCGGTGATCGGCAGCTGTCAGTTCCGAGACACCTGGGAGCAGATCAGGCGACAATACGTGTGGATCAGGCAGAGACATTTCCCCCTCTGGGTCGCCGGTCACGTCACACGCCCGGCCATCACGACACAAGGGGAGGCCATATGGAGGCGAGAACGGTTTCAGTCGGGAGGGGTGAACGTACCACCGGCGCTTTCCCCACTTTATCTGAACGCACTGGGGCCGTGCAACGCGCACAACCTCCACGGGTCCCCTCCACGGTCTCAACAATTTAGGCGACGTAGCCAAGGGTGCCTGAGGGCAATGCAGCCAGGCCCTGTCACCTGGTTTCCATTCGTGCATGGACACCTTCCGTGCCCGCAACCGTTCATTAGCAATTTGGCGAGCCCGCGAATTAAGCCGTGCGGCCTCCCTCGCCTCTGTCAGCTTATGAATATTAAACTTAATATGTTCTGCCAAATTAGAATTAGTTCGTGGAGCGGACAGGCCAAGTTGCGTTTCTATTGGCGGGTCAGCTTCCCGACCGTACATCAAATAGAATGGGGAAAACCCCGTAGCTGCATGGGGGGCCATTCTATACGCGGCAAGGACTCCCGGGACCTGCAGGTCCCAATCTACATGTGCCTCGCACACCTGCTGGCACAGCATGGAAGTCAAGGTTTTGTGGAGTCTCTCCACCATCCCGTCAGTCTGCGGGTGGTACGGGGAGGTACGCACCTTCTTGGTACCCAACAGATCGCACACCTCTTGCAACAATTTACTCGAAAAATTTTTACCTTGGTCGGTCAGCAGGCGTTCGGGAGCCCCCTTGTCCAGGACATAGCCCTGGACGAAGGCATCCGTCACAGCCGCTGCCGACTGGTTAGCGAGAGGCCACGCCATAGGCCATCGGGTAAAGTATTCGACCCCCACTAACAAATATTTATTCCCTCTCGGCGTGACTGGGAAGGGCCCCAAAATATCGAGTGCAACGAGCTCGTTGGTACGCGAGACCTGAATAGATTGCAGCGGTGGATTAGCTGCCACGGCCGGTGGTTTACGCCTGGCGCACTCAACGCACCCCTTCAGAATATGCACCACATCACTTCCCATTCCCGGCCAGTAATAGTCACGCTGAAGCAGGGCAAGCGTCTTGTTAACTCCCAAGTGCAAGAGGCGTTCGTGTGCCGCCAAGACAACCCTCCCCCTCACAGCGGAAGGCACCACGAGTGCGTTCTGCCGGGACAAACTGTCCCATTTCAATAACACGCCCCGCTCAAGTACATAGGAGCCGGTACGCTCCTGGTCCCCCTCGGGACCCCCAACCTTGCGGCGCAATGCTAGCAGCGAGCTGTCCGCCATCTGGAGGCGGCCCCATTCGCTGAGCGACAGCGAGAGCAGCGAGTCCCGACCCTGAGAGGCAGTGGAATCATCCCCACTCGGTGCGCCCGCTGTCGCAGCCAGTGCCCCCATCTCCCCCGCAAGCGTCGGTTTACAGCGCGCCGATCCCGACAAACACGCGCATTCATCACAAGGCAACAACCGCGACAAGCAATCGGCATTCGTGTGTCGCAACCCCTTACGGTACGTAGTCGTAAACTGATAGTCCTGGAGGACTTCCAACCAACGCGACAACTGGCCCGAGGGCTGGGCGACCCTCAATGAATACTGTAGCGCCGCGTGGTCCGTTCGGACTGTAAAGTGACGACCATACAGATATGGCCTAAACTGCTGCACAAAAAAAACAATGGCAAGCAGCTCGCGACGGGTGACACAGTAGCGCTGCTCCGCCGGAGACAACACCCTACTACCGTAGGCGACAACTCTTTCGACACCCCCAACGACTTGGGATAGCACCCCCCCAATGCCCGTGTTGCTAGCATCCGTGTCCAGCAAAAAGGGACTGGCAAAATCGGGATAACACAAGGGTGGGGCACCCACCAAGGCGTCCCGGAGGGAGCGAAACGCGGCCTCCTCCTCCGGTCCCCATTTGAACTTCACTCCCTTCGCCGTTAGAGCGTGCAAGGGTTTTGCAATAGTGGCGAAGTGCTCAACGAACCGCCGATAATAAGAAGCAAACCCGATGAAACTACGCACGTCGGAAACGGACGTAGGTGTCGGCCACGAACCGACACAATCCGTCTTCGCGGGATCGGTGGAGATCCCCGAAGAATCGACAATGTGACCCAAGTATCTAACGGACCTACGAAGGAGGTGACATTTGGCCGGTTTAAATTTCAACTTAGCCGATCGCATTCGCAAGAACACCCCTCTCAATCGCCGGAGGTGTTCCTCAAACGTTTTACTGAAAACAATGACATCGTCCATATAAATCAAGCATGTATCCCACTGCAAGCCCGACAAAACCAGCTCCATAAGTCGCTGAAACGTCGCTGGAGAGGAGTGAAGTCCCATGGGTAACCGGTTAAACTGGAACAGCCCCCCTGGAGTCCGAAATGCTGTCTTAGGTTTCGACTCTTCGTCGAGCGGCAACTGCCAAAACCCCGATAACAAATCAAGAGTCGAAAAATATCGCGCACCAGACAATGCATCGAGGGACTCATCCATCCTGGGGAGCGGATACGCGTCAGCCACAGAGATCTTATTCAGGCGACGGAAATCAACGCAGAATCGCAGGGACCCGTCCTGCTTCTTAACCAGCACAATAGGCGCTCCCCACGGGCTAGAGGAGGGTGAAATAATATCGGCTTCTAGCATATCGTTAACAGCCGACTGAACATGTTCCTTCTCCACGGGACTCAGTCGGAAGGGATTTAGCCTGACCGGCGCCGCATCGCCCGTTTCAATGTGATGGTGCAACAAATCCGTGCACCCAATGTCATACTTATGTTTACTGAATACATCAGAGAATTCAATGAGCAACTCGCGCAGCGCACCCAACTGCGCCGCCGACAAATCGTCCGAGGCGGCACATAACGAATGGACCCACTCAAGGTCTTCCCTTGGCTCAACGTTCCGCGCGGGGCTCGAGCCCACCTGCGCAACCAACCCATCATCCCCAGGAACCTGCGCCGCGTGAGCCAGCACGGTGCCCTGCGGGATGACAGCTGGTCGCGACCCCGCGTTCAAAACCATCACAAACGGATCCCTGTCAGCCCGCACCAAAGTGTGAGCCACCGATAAATCAAGACCCCCAACAGCCTTGTTAGAAGGACCCAAAAGCATACTCTGTCCCGAAGCCTCCCTCACCCATGGTTTTCGCAACCGGAGGGGAATCAACATCTGTGAACCCGGGGGCACTTGCACTGTCTGCGTCGCCACCGCTTGTATCGTAGCGCACGCCGTCCGAATGTCAGTAGGGCCCGTCAAAAATGAAATCCGGCGACCCGATGGCAGTTCAATGCATCGTTGATCGATAAGAATTTTAATGGGCATTTTAGCCAAAAAGTCAGTGCCCAAAAGACACGGAACTGCCAAAGAAGACGAAACGAAAACGGGCCCCGACAACTTGATATCTCCAATGCAAATGGACGCCCTAACCTGACCGATAATGCCCAACGATCCCCCATTAGCGGCGTAAAATGGCACATCCACTGGAAGCAGCGGACGACATTGGACTGGAAGAATATTATAAATGAGGTCCGATATAATAGTTGCCGATGCCCCCGTGTCCACTAACACCCTAATCTCAACCCCATCAATAGATCCCGTAACAACGGACGAACCCGCCGAAGCAGCCACAATTCTATGCCCCAATTCCGCCCATTCAATGTCTCCCTGGTCCCGGCCGAACCCCCCTCGCCGAACCGAATCCCCGAACCTTAACCGGCCCTCCTCCGCCGCAACGCGGCGTCCCATGTGTGCCGAATAAACAGGCCGAGCGTGTGAGGTGCCGCGACTTGCCGGGGATTGTAGAGATGACTTGGGCTCTCGGTCGTCGTCCAGCCGAGCTCCCATGGCGCGCTGCCGCGGAGCGCGGCACCCGGACGCCACGTGGCCCCGGAGGCCGCAGTTATAGCACGTGACGAGGGTCGGAGTAGATCTTGGTTGCTCCGACTTTCGGGCCGATCGCAGAGGCGACCGGGCCCCCGGCCTCCAGTCCCCTGGTCGTCCCGTGGCGAACGCCTCCTCTCGTGGGCTGACGACTTGGGGTTCAGCGACCACCAACCCTGGGGCTGCGACGACAGCAGCGTTGCAACCAACGCCTTGCTTCCGTTGTAGGGCCTCGTGCGCTTGAATACTCGTGGCGACTCTCAAAGAAGAAATATCAATGTCGTCAGCTGTGTTGATAGGGACCCCCAGGTCCTGCGCCAACTTGAGCAGCTGCTCCAAAACCATCGCGTCTTGGCCCTCCTCGTCCATCCGAGGGAACGCAGCATCAGCAAGAGCCAGCAACGCCGTGCGATAGGCCAGCGCGGTCTCCGTGGCCGCTTTCCGTCTTGCGTAGAACTGATGGCGGCATGTAGAGGGAGGCCCGTAGACCCTGGCCAACAAACCCAGCGCATCCTTCAGCGTGGAGCGGTCCGACTTCCGTGCAGCCCTGAAGGCCGCGAGCGCATCGTCGTCCAGCATGGCGGGCAATGCCCGCAGCGCCGTAGCATCGGACCACGCTGACATCTCTTGATGCGCCAAAAACCTTCGCTGAAATTGGCCCCAGTCTCCGCCTTTCGCCTTGAAGGCTGACAACGTGGGCAGGCGCTGCTGAAAAATGAAGTCATCCGCCTCGTGGTTCCTCTCCGCCTGTCCGTCGGTGTCTAAGATGGCGGCTCCAGCAGCAGACGTAAGATGGCGGACCCCCTCGCGCGCTGATGAAGTCGATGCGCGCGCTTGGGAACCCACCACCACGTGGCGCTCGCCGTTCCCGCCAAAAGTAGGCCCAGGCGCAATGGCGGGAATCCCCCATTCGTTTTGGCGGGAATCTGCGGGGCGACCTTGTAAAATGTCCCCCACCGTCCCCGCTCCTCCCGACGAGCTGATCTCCGCCAAGATGGACGCGGCGGCGAGCAGCAGCTCCGCCAGTCGGGAGTGCGCCTCACGAAGCCCGGCGTCTGTCCCCGGTCGCTCGGCCGGCGCCGTCGACGGACCCTGCAGCGTGGGCAAGTCCTCTTCCTCACCCCCCGCCACCAGCGGCTCCGAGTCGTCCAGGTCTTCCTCGCGGTCAATCCCGTGGGTCCTACGGGTCTTCCTCGTCTCCATACTTGGAAGCCCGTTTCACTTCTGACGCCAGATGAAGTATTGGAAAATGACGGCAGGAAACTCCTTGACGGGAACACACTTCTTTTATTAAATCTTGACTTGTAACAATACAACGCGTGGCCTCTCTTCTCCACACCGCACTTCTCTTGACTCTGGATTCTGTGCTGCCGGCTCTCTGTGCCTCGTGTAGACTCCGCGCCTCGGCTACACTCCTCTCTCGCCTCGTGTAGACTCTGCGCCTCTGCTACACTCTCCACTCGCCTCGTGTAGACCTCGCACCTCTCTCGCTGGCTACACCGTATGCATACTCGGCTCGTGCAGACCTTCCTCTCTCGCTGGCTACACCGTATGCATACTCGGCTCGTGCAGACCGTTCTCTCTCGCTGGCTACACCGTATGCATACTCGGCTCGTGCAGACCGTTCTCTCTCGCTGGCTACACCGTATGCATACTCGGCTCGTGCAGACCGTTCTATCTCGCTGGCTACACACTATACATTACTCAGCTCGTGTAGACCGTTCTATCTCGCTGGCTACACACTATACATTACTCAGCTCGTGTAGACCGTTCTATCTCGCTGGCTACACACTATACATCACTCAGCTCGTGTAGACCGTTCTATCTCGCTGGCTACACACTATACATTACTCAGCTCGTGTAGACCGTTCTATCTCGCTGGCTACACACTATACATCACTCAGCTTCTACTCTCCATTACTCTCCTCTCCGGGCTCTATCTCTGCACCTTCCTCTTCATTCTTAGATGGTTCCACTTCTGCCCCTTGCTCCTCTGTGCATCACCTTATATACCCCTTCTTCCCGGGAGACGGAGCGGGTGCGGACCTCAACGTCGGCACCGCTCCTCCGTTACCCAATCCCCACGCGCTATCCCCACGATCCGGTTCCGCTCAGCGCGTGTTTCCACTCTCCGACCAATCACACCGCGCTGCTACCCGATCACTCCCTCTGGGCGCGTCACCGGCACACAGCCAATCAGCAGCACTACCCCCACTCGCGCACTGACGCCTGCTCCTCCCCGTCAGCGCGCGTCACCACACACACACCCGTACATACGCGCTGGCACACGACATATACACCCAGCGCGTATCACCACTACACATACATACAGGGCTTGGGAAAAAATACCAACTGTTCCATTTGACTCTCAACTGAATAAATTCGCCGAGCGACGGTGTTTTGTTTGGCCATTTTTGCAAGTTGCAAATTCTGGCCGAGCATCGTTTGAAATGAGAATTTGCAGCAGAAATCTCACATGAACCATCGGTGGCCAGCATGTCGTCGCTTTGCGTGATGACTTCATAATTTAATCAAGATTAATTGAATTTAGTCCCGTTTTCTCTCCAACATAATAATGACCACCACACAGAAATATGGTCTCTCTGTATTACATTACGTAACTCGTAACGATGATAATAATTTACAGCTCTCTGTCAGCGCCTTTCTGTTGGCAACCTCAGAAGGACGGCCTCCGCGTCTCGACGCCTGCCCGATGTCTCAGAGCCGCAACGTTCCAGTGCCGGTGTAGGCTGAAGCTGCCGAGACTCGAGCAGGGACTGTCCCAGCTGGTGGCTTGAGGCTGATGGTTCTCCAGTAACGAGGACTCTATCCCCTCCCTTTGATGCTGCTAATCCTGCATAATGCACGGGCATAATATGACTTTAAACCCCCCGCCCACCTCTTACGCATTTCACAAGTAGTACTAATCGCATATCTGCATTTCCCATAAATATGCTAAATTCCTCTTGATATGCAAATTTTTTTGTCAAGGCGCTCTCACCCCCTCCAACCCAGCTTAAATAGACGCTCCAAGCCTGGGGTGTGTCATTCAGACTCTGTCTTCTCGACAGACCTGTTCTTCACCTGAGGACGGCTGCTTGCGTTGTGGCCGAAACGTCGTGAGAATTATTTTATTATGTTTTATTTTTATTATTTTATTATTTCCATTCTACGTGACTTTACCGAAAGAACCAAGAAGAAGAAAAAACGAGGACTCTGTCAGTGCGCCGTCGCGGGGATTTGTTTGACCGAACTGCCAGTTCAGCGCGGGTTTGTGGATGGGCCACAGCCTGCCCAAGGACCAGTTTGAGCTGTCACTCGCGACGCAACGTTGGCTGCGGCAAGCGTATCGAACTCAGGTCACCAGGGTCATCCCTGTTGTGTTTATGTTAAATCCATTCGAATTCGTATCCCGTTCACTTGCTTTGCGCATTGAGTCTCCTTTAGCCCGGCGTGAGGTCGAACATTTTACTTACAGATCTTGTCACTGTGCAACCGCAACACATCAAATGCCCCCCCCCCCCCCGCGAAAAATGAGATAATGCGAACATTTATTTTTCAAATGCGCCAAACCGTCTCGATGGCTCGTAATTCTTCTGGCTCTTGTCTTCTTTGGCTTGTTTATTGTATAACAAATTACAAACTTTGAACAGAAAAAAGTCAACCCAGTACCAAGCCCAAATATTTAAAACGTATTTTCCGCGCTCATTGTAATGCGCAACGAAGCGGCTCTGCAGTTTAACTTTAAAGCGGAGTGAAGTCATCGTTTGGAGGCCGGGCGGAGAGGGAGGGAGGGGAGGCTGGCCTATGTGACTTGGCATCTCACGTAAATTGTTTAAATCGACCGCCAGCCCTCCGAGAAGACGGCGCATGAATGTGATGACAGGCAGAGACGTTTTCTGGCAAATTACCTCTAACGACGATTCCCAGCCTCTCCATGCCCATCGCCTGAAGCCACGCACAGGCGTCATCGCTCTCCATGTCCTCCAGCGCCTTCCTCCTCCTGCTGCTGCTGCTCCCCTCCATTCCGCCGTCCTCTGCTGTCTTTGTGGCAATAAACACGGAGTCTATTAGGGCCGTGACTCTGTTTCTGGATGATGATGATGATAATAACGACGATGACCCGGCCCTGTTTGAGTCGTTTGAAAATGTAATTTATTCTAAGGGCGATTGGAACAAATTACATTGTCCTCGGGAGGATGTGGGGGAGAAAAAAAAATGGGCAGAATGGATAGGTTTGTACCCGACTCGCAGATGTAAGCGATTTCCTTTCGCATTCACAGATGTACACTGTGTGTCGGAGAGAGCCCGATAGCATTCAACTGTCGTTGCATTGTGAAGACACCATGGCTTACACCAGCTGCCAGTAAGCCTCGATTTCTACACCTTCTGCCAGTACACCCAAATTACATGTCTGCTGCGAGTAGACTCACATCGCAAAGCCGCTGCCAGTAGACTCAGATCACATTGCTGCTGCCAGTGCAACGCAGATCGCATCTGGCAAACGAGCAGCATTCGATTAGCAAGCAGGACACTGCTGATGAGACCCAGAAGGGCGAAACCGGTCCGGAGTTTATTTCTTTGAGCAAATTCTGCTGGTAAAAGGCCAACACGCTGACTAAAAGTGATATTTATTATGGGACTAGGAGAATGGAGGGTGATATGTTTATTCAATCAAATAAAAGAAAATTTGTTGATGCATCGGGTCTGTGCATATGTTTGTGTGTCTGCGCGTATATGTTTGCGGGGAGTGGTGGCGCAGCAGTTAGCATGCTGCGCTACGAACCCAGCCACCCGAGTTCGACTCCCGCTCGAGGCCAACACCAGTGACGATTATCTGAACCGGTCCTGAGCCTCCCTCTAGATCAGCTCAGCCTCAAATGAGTACCTGGTGCAGTGTGTGTACACATCAGCGCTTGGGAGCCGAAGGTGGCCGTGAGTAGTGCTGGCCACCCCACTCGCTCGCGTGCCGTTTCGGCACACTTTCAAAGCAGCACTTGCCCCAACCGCCTGTTAAATTCTCCACTGTATCGTGTCTTTGAGCGGGGAGTGGTGACATTGCAGCTTTAGTTTGTTGTCCTTCCCCCGCACCTCCGATTAGAACGGCTGGCTACATACGGCGCGAAAGAAGTTCAACATGCAGTACATACATACGCGAAAAAACCCGGCGATACGCGTTTGGTCCCTGGCTTTGGCTAACACCAGTGGTGAGCAATGCGTCTGAACCGGCTTTGAAGAGCCTCTCCAGGTTTAACCCAAACTAGTGCTTGTGTGTGTAGAAGCATCCGCACTGGGTGAGACAAAGACAGCCGCGCGTGGTGATAGTACTAGCCACATAACTATCACCCCCCCCCACCCCCCGATGTGTCAGATCTCGTTCACAGCACTTTGCCCCCGACAGCGCGCCGGTTGATGGGCTACACGGCTTGAACCTTTTTGTCTCTGCGCGCGCACACGCGTGAACTCATGCGCACTTGGATTGGCGCAAGCAGCCACTGAGTGGTGAATGTCGGTGGTTGTTGTTGTTGTTGCTGCTGCTGCCGCTGTTAAGGAACCCGCGGCCTCGATGCAAGGAACTTACTGGACAAGATGAGTCTCGACTCGAACACAAAGCGCCGGGGGTCTTCCCATCGCTCAGCGGGGGAGACGAACCCGGTACGTACGACGCTACGTGGGGGGGGGGGGAGATGGGGTGGAGGGGCAGGGCGGCGTGACACCGCGATCCCGGCCGTCTTTATCTCACTCAGTGCCGATGCTTATACACACACACACCGCACGAAGATCCTGGAGCGTCGAGTTTTGCAGTCCTAGACGATCTCCGTCAAGAGGAGACGGATACATCTATTATCTACGCGCCGTGTGTAGAACTTCTTTCGCGCCGTACGTAGCCAACGGTGCTGATCGGAGGTGCGGGGGAGGGACAGCACGCCGCACAAAAAGGCGGTGCTAAAGAAATGAGTTGAGTTTATAAGTACTGATGTTGATGTAGCTTCTGCAGTTGACTTTATTTAAAGCGGGTGAATGTCCTCTGTTTGTGTGCTTATGAAATATACGTGCATATTATAGATATGCATGTACATTCTCGACAGGATACATTGTTGTTGACGAGTGTTGATGGTTTTGTCAGTTTTTAAACAGTGCTTGTGCACCATTGCCAAAACAGCAGCAGCAGCAGCATCAGCAGTAGCAGCACCGAATGAATTGTTTAACTCTGAGTTGGCAAGTCACTTGAGCAAAGGTAGACCTGGGATTGCTCCAAAAAGTCTGGTGCCAATAATGAAACGTCATCGTTATGAGCCACACTATGTCTCCACTGCTGTCACGGACGTTTCTGAGCCATACTTCACCCTGCTGGTCGGTGCAGATGTTGATGAAGGGGAGCCCCCAGGGACTGGGTTCGGATATTGTTCGCCACTGATGGTAGCCGTGACCGGGGGGAAATTAACTTTGGGCCAAAGGATTCATAGCGCGCGGCATTAACGCCAACGCACTACGCTAGAGGTGTGTAACACATCGCACTCACAAATAGAACGTTTAAGAATTAGACTGCCAAATATTTCAACTAATTTATTTACGATTTAAAGCTTTCGTGACTGCAGGGATTCATCTTCTTGGTTCTTTCGGTAAAGTCACGTACCGAAAGAACCAAGAAGATAATTTATTTACCATTGTATTTTCATGAGTTCCCAAGCACGTGCATAAGTCATGAATAGAATCGATCGTGACAGAAACTGGGGGGTGGGGGGGACGAAAGCTAGTGGTCCGGGTTCATTTCAAACTTTTGACCCTTTAACTGTTGAACTGTTGAACAACAACAAAACATCGCAAAACAAAACATCAAAAACCCTCCTCGTCGCCTTAACAGAACGTTGGATTCGCGTCAAGATTCGGGCAGCTTCCCCAGACTGACGGTAAATGACTCTATCTTGAGCAACAATCTCTGCCAGAGAGATAGATCCCGTCAGTTTTGATCAACGTCCAGGCTTTGTTCATAACGCCACCGAGGGTGTGACATGTTAACTCTTAACACGTCGGGGTTTCGAGGCTAATATCACGATTCATATAAACGATTTAAAAGCCATCCATCAAGTCAAGCAAAAAAAAACACACTCATGTTCAACAAAACTGCCTTAAAAATTTTTTTCAATATTTGTCATGACATATATGTAAAATTGACGAAGTTTCGGACGATAGCCCTTCTTCATATCAATGTTGTCCTGGAGAACAGGATTACTTAAAACATTGAAAAAAATCTAGAAAGCGCTTATGAGTGAGAACACGCAGCGCTGATGAAACGCACCCGGTACCATCACAGAGACCCATAGACTCACTCACAGAGACCCGTAGACTCACTCACAGAGACCCATAGACTCACATAGAGACCCATAGACTCGCTCATAGAGACCCATAGACTCACTCAAAGAGACCTATAGACTCACTCACAGAGACCCATAGACTCACTCACAGAGACCCATAGACTCACTCACAGACACCCATAGACAAACCCATAGACTCACTCACAGAAACCCATAGACTCACTCACAGAGACACATAGACTCACTCATAGAAACCCATAGACCCACTCACAGAGACCCATAGACTCACTCATAGAGACCCATAGACTCACTCATAGAGACCCATAGACTCACTCACAGAGACCCATAGACTCACATAGAGAAATCCATAGACTCCCTCATAGAGACCCATAGACTCACTCACAGAGACCCATAGACTCACTCACAGAGACCCATAGACTCACTCACAGAGACCCATAGACTCACTCATAGAGACCCATAGACTCACTCATAGAGACCCATATACTCACTCACAGAGACCCATAGGCTCACTCACAGAGACCCATAGACTCACTCACAGAGACCCATAGACTCACTCACAGAGACCCATATACTCACTCACAGAGACCCATAGACTCACTCACAGAGACCCATAGACTCACTCACAGAGACCCATAGACTCACTCACAGAGACCCATAGACTCACACACAGAGACCCATAGACTCACTCACAGAGACCCATATACTCACTCACAGAGACCCATAGACTCACACACAGAGACCCATAGACTCACTCACAGAGACCCATAGACTCACTCACAGAGACCCATAGACTCACTCACAGAGACCCATAGACTCACTCACAGAGACCCATAGACTCACTCACAGAGACCCATAGACTCACTCACAGAGACCCATAGACTCACTCACAGAGACCCATAGACTCACTCACAGAGACCCATAGACTCACTCACAGTGACCCATAGACTCACTCATAGAGACCCATAGACTTACTCACAGAGACCCATATACTCACTCACAGAGACCCATAGACTCACTCACAGAGACCCATAGACTCACTCACAGAGACCCATATACTCACTCACAGAGACCCATAGACTCACTCACAGTGACCCATAGACTCACTCACAGAGACCCATAGACTCACTCACAGAGACCCATAGACTCACTCACAGAGACCCATAGACTCACTCACAGAGACCCATAGACTCACTCACAGAGACCCATAGACTCACTCACAGAGACCCATAGACTCACTCACAGTGACCCATAGACTCACTCATAGAGACCCATAGACTCACTCACAGAGACCCATAGACTCACACACAGAGACCCATAGACTCACACACAGAGACCCATAGACTCACTCATAGAGACCCATAGACTCACTCATAGAGACCCATAGACTCACTCACAGAGACCCATAGACTCACATAGAGACCCATAGACTCACTCATAGAGACCCATAGACTCACTCAAAGAGACCCATAGACTCACTCACAGAGACCCATAGACTCACTTACAGAGACCCATAGACTCACATAGAGAAATCCATAGACTCACTCATAGAGACACCCATATACTCACTCACAGAGACCCATAGGCTCACTCATAGAGACCCATAGACTCACTCATAGAGACCCATAGACTCACTCACAGAGACCCATAGACTCACACACAGAGACCCATAGACTCACACACAGAGACCCATAGACTCACTCATAGAGACCCATAGACTCACTCACAGAGACCCATAGACTCACACACAGAGACCCATAGACTCACACACAGAGACCCATAGACTCACTCACAGGGACCCATAGACTCACATAGAGAAACCCATAGACTCACTCACAGAGACCCATAGACTCACTTACAGAGACCCATAGACTCACTCACAGAGACCCATAGACTCACTCACAGAGACCCATAGACTCACTCACAGAGACCCATAGACTCACGTAGAGAGACCCATAGACTCATTCACGATCGAAACTGAATCGGCAGTTCCACTGCTGCATTATTGTTTCTGCCTGAGGACGACCGCTTGTGTTGTGCTCGAAACGTCGTGATATATTATTTTTTGTTTCATTTTATTTTTCTACCTACGTGACTTTACCGAAAGAACCAAACAGTATGGATTCCTGCAGTCACGAAAGCTTCAAATCAAGATTGAACAGAACATTCGTTTTGTTAAAAACGTCCCCCCCAAACCTACAGAGCCAAACAAATTAACCCGTTAACCTGTCACGTGTACAAACAAGCGTTTAGCACCGTGCCAATTGCGAATTATTGTTTTTTCACAACCAAGTATCAGACTACAGTAGATTTCGTTTTGAAGTTTTGCTGGCTGGCTGGCTGGCGGGCGGGCGGCCGGATAAGCGAGTCGGGATCACGAGTGCTGACGTCACTGACCCCCCCCTCCCCCGCCACAAAGCTTCCTCCCGCCACCCCCACCCCTCGTGACGATCGAGGAGGGTGGGGGGAGTGGGGGGGGAGTGGGGGGGGTGCCCCTCACTCACCAGTCGAGTAACGAGCGTGGAAGGGGGCGGGGGGGGGGCCTTGGTGGCCAAAGCTACGAGTTGGGGGCGGGGGGGTTGAGGGCCCTTGCCAACCACCGTGAGATGTTTTCAACAACAACAACAACACCATTGGAACCTCCTTTGCCAGTAGCAAAATATGATAATTGTTTTTTTACCCTTTTATTTGGCAACAAAACTGACACCTTTTTTTTACAAGGAGTCATGTTTGCATTGATCACAATACCTGCGGTCGGAATGCAAACAAAAAACACACAACTCTGATAATGTATGCACTGTCCTTGAAATTGATTTTAATGTTTTACTTGCAAAGTAAGGTAATTGTATTTTCCCATTAGCTATACAGTCAGATAATGCGACAAATCGCTAACCTTAAACACCGAGTCGTTCATAAAAGTTTAAGGCGGTATAGTACTATAGTAATAGAGCAAGTGCAGAATCACTGAACCGGAATTGATAGCTTGAAAGCATTTAGCGCGGGGCCCTTGAAATTTCGGGGCCCGTAGCATACGTAGCTACTTGTGCTCCTGGGATAATCTGGGCCCTCCTTGAATGATTGCTGCATCCACCCCACCCCGCCCGCTGAGCCGACAATGCCGTCACTGCTGCCCCCTCCTCACCCAGCGTGAGGAGGGGGCAGCAGCCGGGCTGAGCCGTCATCGGGGGACACGGAGAGGGCCGCGGTGACGGCTCCCGACTCCGCGTGCGGCCGCCGTAGCGCCGCACCCGCCCTGATCCTCGTCCGCGTCTCCCGCTAGCGAAAAGCATCCGGCAAGAACGCTCGACTCGCGCGTTCCCTTCGCGCCGTGCGAATCCTGTTCCGTCTCTCCACCACCCGCGTTCTCGCGCGTAACCCCCCCCCCCTCCCCCCAGCCAACACGGCCCCTTTCTTCCTTCTAGGATCCGCGGACTTTTCCACCAGCATTGATTGAGGACAAAGCGAGCTTCCAGGTAAGGATGAGGGTTCCCCTTGCCAAGGTCGACAATTCTTCTTCTTGGTTCTTTCGGTAAAGTCACGTGACTTTACCGAAAGAACCAAGAAGATGAATCCCCGCAGTCACGAAAGCTTTAAATCGAAATGTCGCCATTTCTCTCCAGCATTGCTTTTAAAAGCAAGCCTCAACTCCGCTGAAAAGACGCGCCGAGTGTCGAAAGCGGTCCAGGGTTGTTGCTTGTGTCTCGAATCAATGCTTCTGACATGATGCGGCTAATGGGAGACATTCCCAAAGCTGCCGTCAACCCATACGGTTTTGCCCGTATGCTTGTACAGGCAAATTGAGTTTTCAGGTCCATACGGCGTACAGCCGTTTCAATGCGGGCAAAAAGAAAATTATTTTGTGTTTCTCCCTTGTGATGGCACTTTGTAGGATGAACATTGAGATGTATAAGGGCACGGGGTGGGTGACCAATGAGGTCTAAATTGGTCTGCAATAAGGTAGGGCACTGATAAGGGGTGGACAGGTATGCATTCCTCGTATTTATTTGGTTATTTATATTCCAACTGTGACTTCTTCTCGTGACGGCCGTTACAAGATTGTGTTGCCGGCGGTTAGTGGAGGTGACGGCGTCACAAGGCTGTACCGGCGTCAGTGTGAAAGTTTACGGCGCCCATGCTCAGACCTCGTTTAACACAGCGGTAGAACGCGTTCCTGGAAAATGTCACGTTGAACGAAAAAAACGCAATGGCATTATTCCGCGTCCTGTATCATTGGACCGCTCAGATTCGCAGCTCAAGAAAGTAGTTCGGCGTCGACCGCTCAGAAGCCGCGTTATAGTGGTGCACACGTTCCTCGTTATAGCGGTGCGCGTTTCGGCATTATAACAATGTGCGCATTCCGCGTTATAGTGGTGCGCGTTACAACAGTGCGCGTTTCCGCATTATAACAATGTCCACGTTGTAGCGGTGCACGTTCCGCATCACAATGTTGCGCGCGTTCCTCGTTTTGCGAAGGTGTTCGCTCATGGAAGAACCGCGTTATAGAGGAACCGCGTTATAATGTGAACACCACGCGCTAAGCAAGCACTTACCGTACGTGTTATTGCATGCTGCCCCATTCTATATGTGTGTCTTTCAAGGCCATTGGGTTGTTCTTAGTATTCGTGCTGCCAACGCAGCATCACCAAATAATGCGTACGTGCAATACAGGGCATTTTACACGCCAAAGGCGCTACGCCAGCGATTCTCAACCCCGTAGGCTTGCGCAGGCTGCAGCATGGATACCGTGCAGGAGAAATGTTGCAGGCACGTGGGAAACATCAGAGCAAACGTTGTGGTGACACAGCATACGAATACAAAACGAGGCTATCCGGGGGACCTTTTGTATTTGTCTGGACCCCTGAGCAGAAACATTGTTTATCTGTATTTCAATGATGCAGTTTTTTGTGGAACGCGTGATGATGAAGTTACCTTGTTCAGAGAGTCCGATTGCAGGTGCAGCTTTTGCATCTCTTGAACCAACCGGTCTCTCATGTCACACTCTTTTGTATTCAATTCATCTAGAAAAATAAATAAAAAATATATAAACGTTGAAAATATGTAGGGTCATTAATAAAGAATATTTTTTAAAAACTACAAAACATTCAATCGATTTTGTTTGGGTCAGATCGCAGAAGCAAAAATATGTGCTGCATACCTGACAGCCGCAAATAAATAATCGATTATGAATCGTGGCATCGTTCGCGAAAGCCTGCGTGTTCAACCGCAAGCAACGAATGAAAGGCCAGAAAAAATCCAAACGTACCGAGATTCTGTTCCGTGAACTGCAGTAGGTTTATGCCTTCGTTAAAACTTCCTGCGTGAAATGAAAACGCAACAACAACAACAAACAAACAGAGATGTGTCCAGCAATCCAGTATCCGTGCCGCACGCATACACAGTTTACAATTTGACTGCAACACTAAACACACAACGTAGATCAGCACAACATTGGCGTGCCTATGACGCAATCGACCCAATTCACATTTTCTAATTCGTTTTTTTATGGTGTTAATATCTTAATGTGTGAATTTGTGTGTGTGTGTGTGCTGCTCATGTTGCTGAACAGGTGGGGGAGCGGTAGTGTAGCGGTTAGCGTGCTGCACTACGAACCCAGCGACCCGGGTTTGATTCCCGCTCACGGCCAACACCAGTGGCGATTATCTGAACCGGTCATGGGCCTCCCCTAGGTCGACTCAGCCTCAAATGAGTACCTGGTGCTGTGTAAAAACATCGCCAATGGGGAAACAAAAGCGGTCGGGCGTGGTGCTGGCCACCCACCCCCTCGTGTAACGTGCCGGCCTTCATAGGTGCCCGCTAAACGCACTTTCCCCAACAGTCTGTTAAAGCTATACGGGGGATCTTTGTCTTTGTTTCGTTCATGTTGATAACGTTGCCTTGTAAGATATATTTGTACGCACTTGTATTGAGATGGTTTCGTAAATATATAAATATAATGCTGTTAACCGTAATTTTTTTTTTTCACCTCTCCACAGAAAATGTATCCCGATGATGCTATCGCTGTCACACCATAAACCCACTGCCACAGAGCGGTGGGACAGATTGGCCCACGGAGAGAGAGACATCACACAGCTACCACCGTTGAAAAACCTTCAAGTGACCTCTGGTATACGTAGTACTTTCCTATTCTCTGACATAGAGAGAAATGTTTGTCGATTTTATATCAAACCAATCTTTTTAATTTTTAGAGCTGGAATTTCGCCAAATCAAGCAAATAACCAAATTTAATGTGGCTGAGAGTTTTGCGTTTTTTGTGCATTCAAATGATGACCGGGCTGAGACCTTAAACTCGCTGCTGCACTCTAGAAGCCCAGTTCATATTCACAGATGGCTGCATTGGATTCGGACCTAGACTTCAAAGCGATGCCAACTCCAGCGCCACCCAGGTCGTTCTCAAATGATCGTCGTGATTATTGCCGATGTCAAAATGTCAAAATGCCACTGCCATTGCGTACATGCGTGTTGAACTTCTTTCACGCCGTACGTCGCCAACCGTGCTCATCGGAGAAGCGGGGGAAGGACAACAACAACAGCAACAATTGTTTACGACCGTGCGCTCCCTCGTCCGTACCTTTTCTTGGGTGAGTTTGCGGGAACGCGTTCAGTTGCGCGTTGGCGATCTCCGAATTCAGCCGGAAGCTTTTCTTCTTCTTGGTGGTGGCGGTGGTGGCCGCGGTGGTGGCAGCGTTGGTGGCAGCGGTGTCATCCTCAACGGCGCCGACTCGCCCGTGCCGGTCGCCGCCCGGCACCTCGGCCTCCTCCGCCGTCTCCTCCGCGCCGTCTCGCGCCACGGCCAGCGGCAATTTCTCCGCCGTGTCCGTCGCGGGCAGGGCGAGCGACGCCTCCGAGGTCTCCGCGTCGCCGACGTTCCCCGTCGCGTTCTCTCGCTCCACCGTGGCGTGGCTCCCCGAGCTGTCCACGCAGTCGCTGTCCGACGACGGCGGAGGGCTCGTGGCCCGCTCCTCCTCCTCCGAGTTGATCTCAAAGAACTGGTCGTCTTCCAGCACGTCCGACGGGCTGGCAGGGATGAAGTTTATCGTCGGCATGGAGAGGCCGCCGCCAGCTCCTGCCACAGTCTCGCCATCGCCGTCATCGCGGCCGGCGCCACACGCAAAGTTCTCAATTTCGGCCATCTCCTCCTCGCTGCTCACGCTCGCCTCCATCCGACGCGTCTCCACGTTGGGCAGCGAGGCCAAAGCCGCGAGCTTCTTCTTCCTCCTTCCGAGGCCGCCGTGCCTGCCGGGCTGCGGAGACAGCGTCAGGCTGCCGGAGAAACTGGCCGCCCTCTTGCGCCACTCGGCGCGCGCGCCGCCTCCGCCGACGGATTCCGGCTGCGTCGGAACCCGCCGGTCGCCCTCGCGGTCTTCATCGGCGTCGGCGCCTCCCGAAGCGGTGGTCGTTCCCGCGGCGCGCTTCTCGGCGCGCCGCCGAACGGTTCCATCCGCCTCGTCCGCCGCCGCGGCGCCGCCGGTCAAACCTCCCTCGGCGTCGGCCACGCGAGCTTTTGCGCTGGCAGGGACACTCGGTGGCGATGGTGGCGACGCCTCGTCGACGGGGTCGTCTTCGCCCGTGCATCGACAGCGGAGCAGCCTCGTCAGTCGGCGGCAACGTCCTCTTTCTCCGAGCCGAGAGTTCTCCTGGGTTTTTGCGAGTCGCTCTCTCGCTCGCGTCCTCGCGAGAGGGCACTTTGCGCTCTTGCGTGGCATTTCAGGGGTCGACACCCGCGGGAGGACGCGCTACCTCCCCCGCCGATGGCACTTAAGGGTCTCGCGTTGCCGTCAATTCCACCGCTCGATTGCCAGAAGGTTCCTTGGTCTGACTCGGGCTTCGTGGTTGCGTTGGTGGACGATGGTTGTTAGCAGGCCCGGACGACGTGAAGCCCGAATGGGATCGTCACGACCGCTCGTGGTGTCATTCCCGTAGAGCTCCGCCGCACAGCATTGGCTGCAAGAGCGTTAAAGTGAGATGGATTTTCATGGAGGCGGAGGGGGGGGGATACATTAATCCCTAAATAAAGCATTAAAATAGTCTTTGAGCATGGGATAATTAACGGGTATTTGAAAGTCAATTGAGCGTCATGTTTTGATGTGGTAATCAATCAATTTTGTTACATATCTCTCTTATACTTTCAAATTGGCCGTGCACTTTAAATATATTTGGCATTGATGTTGCTAAAATACCGCATCAGCATAGAGAGGGCTCATTTATTAACGGCACTGTGTAAACAATGCAGCTCCGTCAGAGGACGGAACACATATCTGCTAGACTTTCGAGTGCCAACGTTTTATTTTTTTATTAGCATATCAATTTATCATGTGAAAGTGCACGGTTCATATCGTATATGAAAGACATCCAATTACACCATAATACACACACACACGTACGTTTAATGTATTTATTAACATGGCATAATTAGAATGCGGTGGTAAGCACGTTGCAGAGAAAAACAGGACAAAGATTGTCGGATACAGCCGTGTCGCTGAATTTGAAACTCATAACGTTGTACGAAACTAAATTCTTAATTCTAGATTTGAAGTTTTCGTGACTGCAAGGATTCATACTCTTTGTTTTTTTCGGTAAAGTCACGTGGGTAAAAGTCCTCTCGCTGTGGTTGTCCCCACCTGATGACGGACGCTTGTGTTGCGCCCGAAACGTCGTGATTTAATTTAGTTGTTTTCATTTTATTTATTTTTACCTACGTGACTTTACGGAAAAAAACAAAAAGTATTAATTCTTAATATTCGGTGGCACGGAGGTGAGCGCACTGCGCTATGTGCATGTACCGTACGTTGAACTTCTTTCGCACCGTGCGTAGCCAACCGCGCCAATCACAGGAGTGACATTTTTTTTTTTAAAGATAATGCCACTACGTGAATGAGATTAATCAGAGGAATTTCTTAGTTGTATCTTTTTCGTATTATATTGTGCCCAAACACCCAACTAAAGTTCGTCAAAAGTTAACCGGTGTTTTGTGACGTGTCCCCAGCAAACGTGTAACGCTGCGTCAACGTTCGTTCAATGGTTACAACTACGTGATGCCGCTCTGCCGACGCCGCACCCGCGATGCCCACACCACGGAGCGGCCTGGCCGACGCTGCTCTTCCCTCACCTACCACCACATGAACACCCCCCCCCCCACCTCCACATAGAACCTCGCGGGGAAGTCGCCTGGCCCACAGGTTTTCACCCAGGAGCCCTCCGCGTGGGGGGACATTCTCCACGTTTTTTTCCTGAGGCCAGGGAATTGTTCGAGGCTTCCCCCAGGATAAATTGCACCGCGGCGCCGTGAATCGACTTGAAATTACATGGTCACGGCGGGGCCACTCAGCCGACCGCAGCGTTAACGGCACACACCGCGCACGTAGCGGTGAGCGTGAGTTCCGCAACCGCAGCTTGACTAATGAGTTCCGAGCCGCAGCGGTGAGGTCATCAGTAACCACGCAACGGTTTAAAGTCCTGCCAGCGAAAAGCGCCGACTAATTAATTGATTCCGAACGGCTGCGACGGCAAATAAA
This sequence comes from Lampetra fluviatilis, assembly GCF_964198595.1. Lineage (NCBI taxonomy): Eukaryota > Metazoa > Chordata > Hyperoartia > Petromyzontiformes > Petromyzontidae > Lampetra > Lampetra fluviatilis. The sequence continues at coordinate 5,921,219 of NC_136304.1, read as the reverse complement.
ACAATATTACGTAAACTAATAGGATTTTTGCCCCTTTTTTTCTGGCAACAAAAACTGACACCTTTTGCAAGGAATCATGCTTACATTAACCACAATGCTTGCAGTCAAATGCAAAAAAAAACAATACTCTGATAATTTATGCATTGTCTTTGAAACTGATCGGTCCACACCAGAGACAGCTTTCTTTGGAGCCTAGTCTCATATGGTGTTCGACCAGATGACGCCAAAAGGCGCACTTTTGGCGTCATCTGGTCGAACACCATATTAGACTAGGACAGCCCAGAGTTACGTCTCACAGAGGGGAAGCGACAGCAGCAGCGAGGAGTGAGGAAGAGGAGGAAGGGGGAGAGGAATCGGGGGGCAGCAGCCTCAACAACTACATGACAACGTTAGACCAACGTCGGCTTACCTACCGGCAGTCAGTTCGTGCCATATCCGAACCACCATCCACCACGGTCATTCTCACCGACCGCAGCGCAAGAGCGTGGCCGCTATGAGTGACCGCTACTTGTACTAAATTTCGATTGAAAGCTTTCGTGACTGCAGGAATTCATCTTCTTGGTTCTTTCGGTAAAGTCACGTAGAAGGGAAATAATAAAATAATAAAAATAAAACATAATCAAATAATTCTCACGACGTTTCGGCCACACGGCAAGCAGCCGTCCTCAGGTGAAGAACAGGTCTGTCGACAGGTGAAGAACAGGTCTGTCGACAGACCTGTTCTTCACCTGAGGACGGCTGCTTGCGTTGTGGCCGAAACGTCGTGAGAATTATTTTATTGTTTTATTTTTATTATTTTATTATTTCCCTTCTACGTGACTTTACCGAAAGAACCAAGAAGAAGCTATTTGTACTCTTTGTCAACAAAACATGGATGAAAAAAAGAAAATCACAAACGGGGTCCTTGGTGCAAAAAGCTGTTTTTTTTAATCAACATCGGTGGTGGACAACAAACCGGGGGCTTCACCACGTGGGCACAACGTTCCTATGAGCCGACCGTGTCCAAGCCTGAGGACGTGGAGCCAGCACAACCGCACACACACAACACAAAGACAACGATCCCCCGTATAGCCTAACAGACTGTTGAGGCAAGTGCTGTTAGCGAGCACCTATGAAGGCCGGCACACTGCACTAGCTACTCATTTGAGACTGAGTCGACCTAGGGGAGGACCAGGACCGGTTCAGGTAATCGTCACTGGTGCTAACCGTGAGCGGGAATCGAACCCGGGTCGCCGGATCCGTTGCACAGCGCGCTAACCGCTACACCACCGCTCCACGCACACAAAGACAAAGGTACCCCGTGTAGCCTCATCAGACTGTTGGGGTCGGTGTGGGACGCGCGTTAACTGCACAAAGCGCTCATTCTCGCAGGTGTCTCGGTCACTACAAAAAAGGCATCCACGACCAGAGGCAACCTCCGTCGTATGTACGGTGAACTTCTTTCGCACCGCACGTAGCCAGCCGTGCCGATCAAGGGAGGTACGACAAGCGAGCGGCTGCGCCGTGATCAGTTTGACAATAATTGACAAAGAGACAGGAATGTTAATTATAATAATTACAACCAACTTTATTCTGCCTTTCCGACACGTAAATCACTGACCCCCGAATCGCCGGGCCGGCGCTTAGAGACGAGACACGCACGCTCGCCTCCTCCATTTCCTTTTAGCCGCAACCTGCGCGCCGTTCGTACGAACGTCAACACAGCGGGCGCCGAACTCGACAACAAAACCGCCGGCAACATTCACGGCGCAGATCGCAGAGCAACGTCGACATGCAGCGCTACGTCTCAAGATTCTGTACAAAACGGTGAGACGCCTCTATCACGCGGAAACAAGCAAGCACGTGTCATTTATACTTACACTATAATGTATTTATCCCACACGATGAGCCAAGAATGTCTGTGTGTCCCGCGCGTGACGTCACTGCACGTCGGCCAACCCCCCTCGTTAATACTTATGAACAGGTGACGTCACTCCACATGTAGCACCCCCCCCCTCATTAATACTTATGAACAGGTGACGTCACTCCACATGTAGCACCTCCCCCCTCATTAATAATCATGAGTGACGTCACTCCACATCGAACATTCCTCCACATTAATAAATCATGAAGAGGTGACGTCTTCAAATGGATACCCCCCCCCCACCATTAATGTGAATTAGCGGGTGACGTCACTCCACGTGGGGCGAGGCGCCTCCTCCCCCTCCTCGGCTTCAACTTACAATCCTCACTACAAAGGCAGAACCCTCACGTCACGTGATCTCCGTGACGCTGTTGAGACATCAAAGTAAAAAGGACGTCATGACGAACAAGGGATTATTAACATTAAATGAAATTGGTCTGTGTCACCGCGCTCTTACAAATTGCACACTCATTAATGCAGTGAATATCACGTCGCGGTCTGCTTTTCGCTTGCAAGTTTCAGATTTAATGAAATACACCCGTCCTTGGACGGACAAAAGGCGCGTATAAAATGTTAAGACACAACAACAGGCAAAGAAGAAGAGGAAGCGCCTGATCCAGGGGCGGGAGGCTGAGAGCGCAGACGGCTGGGGGAGGGAGAGGGGGGACGGGCGTTCTAATTTCACGGCACGACAATTTTCCAAGCGCTTGTCAGGACGCTTGCGTCTCCTCGTTGCAAGCGGCAACCCCCCTTCAGCCGGACACAGCGGTCGCGGGCGAACGATCGCGCGATAGCGGGGCGCGTCACATTCGGCTTAGGGCGGTCGAGAGCGCGCGCCCTCGCTGGACACGTGGGGTGGTGGAACGCAATCGGCGCCCACTGCCCCGCGCAGTGGGACCCCGCAGCCCCGCCGAGGAAGGAGCGGCGCGCTGTGACGCGACGGCGCAATGCAAGCGGCACGCCGCGCGCGTCGCATGCCAACGAAGCGGCCGGACGCGTCGCGACTCCATCGCAGCCGGCGTTCAGGACCTCGCCGCAGGTCGCCGGCGTCATCCCCCCCACCCCGCCACCAACGCCTCCCGCCCCCTTCCCAACCAGCCGCACCGCAATCCCCGCCACGTCAGCGCTTCTTGGCCACGTGGATGTAGTAGCAGGGCACCTCGGGCTGGCCGCGGCGGTACGGCCGGAAGTCGCCGTACACGCCCAGCTCGCAGCGCCCGGCGAACGCCCCGCGCAGGAGCTCCGTGAAGCCCTCCAGCCGGTGCGGGTAGTAGGACAGCCGGAACTTGCTGCGCGCGGAGAGAGAGAGAGATGGCGACAGGAATCTCACACGGTGGTCACGGGTTCTCGAGACGCGGGGGGGGGTGGGGTTCTACCATGTTGGAGAAATAAGCCATCGCAGCTGAGAAGCTGGGTTTCGAATCCAGGGTACGGTCACCCACGATTAAACCAGTTGATTGTTTCTGTCCAGTCACCAATATATTTATATAAATTGTGGGGGGGTTTAATCTTCGCTCAATACAGCAGATTCCATCTCTGAGATAAACGCAGCGACTCACCTGCACCCGATCTCAACATTCTCGCTCTAGGACGGCCGAGTGTGGGGCCCCGGGGGAGGGAGGGATAGCAGAGTGACTCACCTGTACCCGATCTCGCCGTTCTCGCTCTCGGGCTCCGGCTGCATGATCGTGTAGTCCAGCGTTACCATGTGCGGCTTGCTGTTCACCCACAGCACCGACGTGCTGATGTCCTTGGTGAGATCGCTCTGAATTCCACAAAAACGAACCGCCCCCATGACCAACCCGCTCTCAGTTACGCAGTCGTCAACATTCGTCATCATCATCTTAATGATCATCGGCCATGGATAATCCACCATGGCGTGAACACCTCCACAAGCCACCACCATCTCCCACAATCCTGATGTGTAACAATCCCCCTAGCACCTGTACATCTGGACAATGTTAATCGCTGCTCCTTCCTCTGTTGACGCGCCCTCGGACGTGTTCCATTCCTCTTCCGAACGCTCGTCGGAGTTTTTGATGATAATTTCAAGTTGATTTCGTTAAGTCCTGGTTGAGAACTGGAGAGACCAGGATAGGAGTCTCATTTGCAATACCGATCTCGAATGACCTTGGGAATTAGTCTGCTGGTAAGAGGCGAGAATTGAGCAGTTTTTGCGGTGTAACTTTTTAATCTGAAAAATGTGGACCCTGACGCCAGTGCACGATGGCCCACTCTTACAAAAGATACCGACGGTTATTTAACGTCCACTGGGGCGAAGCAGACCACACATACTTGCATTTGTATAACTATCTCGCCTGGTATGCAGGAGGTCATGGGTTCGATCCCGACACTGACGCCTGTATATTTGAAGTTTGTGGTGTCTCTCTTGCCGTGGTCATATGGATTTTTCTCCAGGTCCTCCGATTTTTCCCTCCACATTAAGAATCAACACGCGTTTACAGCATTTGGCTGCTATAAACTTCCACATGATGATAAGCCACTTCCGTTGAGCTATCATTTGTGGCCAAGACGCTTCATAAATTGAGCTATAATAGCTCAGTAGGCCCTTACCTGGTCAAATTAAAAAAATAGTTTCCAGTCTTAGTCGATTGCCACGGTCAACACTCCCACCCCAGTAATAACCAGGGCCTGCCGTTGAGAGCCAAACCGCAAACTGTCCGCGACTTGCGGCGAACCGCGCCGCCCCTGGGCCCACGGGGTGCCGGCTGCGGCCACACGCTGCTTCGCGCGACCGAACAGCCAAGCGGGCGCTGGCGCTCACCTTGTAGTAGATGTTCTTGCCCGGGGGGGCCTTGCCCGTGTCCAGGATGTAGTCGTAGTTGCGGTGGTCGATGATGAAGATGCCGCCAGGCCGCACCATGCTGGCGATGTTCTGCAGCGCCAGCTTGTGCTCGCTTTGGTCGCCTGGAGGGTTCCCATCGTTCTCGTCGTCATTGTCATCGTCATCGTCGTCGTTATTATCATCATCTCCGTTTAACGCGGTGGGCTACGTACGATGCTCAAGAAGTTCAACATTCATACATCAGAATCCGATCAGAGTCATCGGATTCCTCCAGTATAAATATTTATTTATAAATAAGTATTTAAATACATATTTATAAATCAATATTTGTTCATACTGGAGGAATCCGATGAGCTATGAAGCTCTTTTTCACATTTGCCCAAGACATGCGTTGTTGACCACAGAGTAAACCGCTGCCCCTTCAATAGTGCGCGGTGGCCCGCCAACCCTCGCTGCTGCCTCCCACAGTGCTGGATTACGGCACCACGTGCTTAGCCAACACCACCGCCCGGCTAAACACCGGGCGCCCCGCATTTCGATTCTCTCTGCATTGATTCTCCCCGAGTCGCCGCACCTTTCAAGTCGGGCAGATGCGCGAAGGAGTTCCCCAGGCAGATGGCGGCGTCGAAGCCGTCCCCGGGCTTCTGCACGTCCTGCTGCAGCGTCAGCCAGTTGGCCTCTTCGATCACTGCACACCGGGCGGGCGCGTTAAGTCGCTACCCTGCAGCTTGGCGAGTGGGTATGGGTAGGTGGGTGGGTGGGGATGGGGATAGGTGAGTCGGTAGGTGCGTAGGTGGGTGGATGGATGGGTACACGGGTGGGTAGGTGGGTGGGTAGGTGGGTGAATGGGTAGGTACACGGGTGGGTGGGTGGAGATGGGGATAGGTGAGTAGGTAGGTGTGTAGGTGGGTGGATGGATGGGTACACGGGTGGGTAGGTAGTTGGGTGAATGGGTAGGTACACGGGTGGGGGGGGGCGTTGGTAGGTGGGTGGACATGTGGATAGGTGAGTCGGTAGGTAGGTGAGTGGATGGATAAGCGGATAGCTGAGTAGGAGGGGACGTAAGTGGGAGGCTGGATAGGTACGTGAGTAGGTGGGTAGGTAATGAGCATGTAGGTAGGTGAATGGTTAGGTCGGTAGGTGAATGGATGGGTAAATAGGTGAGAATGGATTACAGGCCACGTGCATAGCCACTACTGTTCGACGTGCGGGTGCATGGTGTACGGGAGCGTGGCGTATGGAGCATGGTGTACGGAGCGTGGTGTACGGAGCGTGGTGTACGGAGCGTGGTGTACGGAGCGTGGTGTACGGAGCGTGGTGTACGGAGCGTGGTGTATGGTGTTACCCCAGTTGTCAAACGCCGGCTCCTTGCGCCGACGCCAGCGCTCCTTGAGCGCGTACTTGAGCATCTTGTCACTGGCGTCCACGCTGGTCATCTGGAACCCCTCCTCCAGCAGCATGATGGAGTCCACCCTGTGACGCACGACGCCGCGATGGACACCCCGAAACGTGAGCGTGTGGGACCGTATATACGGACGCGGACGTCCAGAATGAACACCTCCTCATTAGAGACCCAAATGTCGCAGACCTTCAGCCTTTCACGTGCCCCCTCGTAGACACTGGGGGAACCATCAGAACATCGCCAGGCTACTGCGCACACCTCCTCCATGAATAGAAATGTCAAGACACGAGCCACTGCAGTGTGATTGTGGCCATGCAGCCCAAACTATGGACCGTATCGTAAACCCACAGAGACCCATATAGCAAAATATACACAGAGATCCATAGAGATCCATAGGGTCACAGAGGCCCGCAGATACTTATGGAGATACATAGAGATAACATTAAAGACACGAGCCACAGGAATGCAATTGTGGGCCATGCAACCCAAACTACGGACCGCACAGTAAACCCACTGTGGCCTGCGCTCCTTCAACGGAGGAGACGGATGAACGGCGAAACCACACGAACTCTTTACTCCTGGAGCACTCTCTCGTCGTGACCAGCAGACCTTGACATTGCTTGACATTTAGCTCCTGAACGCATTGCTATCCGCACGAACAAATAGAAGGCACGGGTAATGAGCATATAGACTAATAATTTTCTTATTCTTAGTTCTTTCGGTAAAGTCACGTAGATAGAAAAATATATAAATTAAAAGCAAAAATCTCACGACGTTTCGATCGTTTCTTTCATATAGCTGCTCTATATAAAAAACTAAAATTTGTATTATCCACGCAAGGGAGCGGCATCCAGGAGCGGTTAAGATATTACTGATATTAACCGTGGCCGAGAATCGAACTCAGGGCGCCAGTTTTTTCATCGCGCAGTAGCCTAACCGCTGTGCCACCGCTCAACGGAAGATAAATAATTCGTATGAAAACAAAACGGTGTAGTTTACAACTCCTGCGACAACACAACCAAGCACACACACACACACACCCTGGTGGTGGCAGAGATGACGTCACAACCCACAATCCTGACACAGACCAAGGTCCACCACGTGTCCACTCAGCTCATTGGAACTCTTGATAACCGCAGACAAAACTTAACATTTGGCAAAAAAATACTCCCTGAACAGGAAGAGAATATATATCATAAGCGACGCTTTTAGGAAACGACCCAATATGAATACGCCGCCTATTTTACTTTTTGTTTTGTTTCAGGGCCACTGTGTTGCTATTATTGACGAGGACCGTTGTTGAGTGTTGTTGTTGTTGTTGCTGTTGTTTGTGGTCTACGCACTCCTGCCAAAGCAGCAGCAGCATCATAGCAAACACGCGTTGCTACCAGCACAGGTCACCTGCTCCCCTGTCCTCTCGCCCCTTGCCGTTAGCCTTGGACATTCGCACCCTCCGCATCCACAAGCACAGACAAACATCGCACAGAGGTCCCTGTACGTGTCGCAGCCCTTTCGTCAATCTGCTGCTGGGCGAGGGCCTCACCATGCCACGTCTGGGTCGTGGGGGAAAGGGAAGAGGAGCTAGTGGACCACACTTTTAGCACGTGCTCCTCAATGCGTGTAAGTACTCTAGAGCACAGGATTTATTCAATGCACTGCCCTCTCTGATATCCACAACGTCGCCTTGCAGCCAATCACCCACCCATCCACTCACTTATAAACTCACCCATCCACTCAACCAATCACCCACCCGTCCACCCACTTAGCCACTGACCCACCCATCCACTCACCTATCCACTCACCCAGTCACCCACCCATCCACTCACCTATCCATCCACTCATCTATCCAGTCACCCAGTCACCCACCCATCCACTCACCTATCCATCCACTCACCTATCCACTCACCCAGTCACCCACCCATCCACTCACCTATCCATCCACTCATCTATCCAATCACCCAGACATCCACTCACCCATCCAGCCACTCAACCGCGCGGCAGCAAACAATGGAGTTAAACGTCTCCCCATGTGGTTTCGGGCTCTGCCACGAGTTGTTCGGCTTGACGTCCGGCGTGTTCGCTCCACGCGCCTGCAGGTGGAAGCGAACACGCGGTGGTGACACAAAACATTAAAAAAAACAAATCCGAGCAGTCAGCCAGCCCCCTCTGCCGGCAAGCTCCACGGTTGGCATGAGGTCCGCGCGTGACGATGGCTGTGTGTGTCCCATACGGTGACGACGTGATCGTGTCGCGTGGACGAAAAGAATTGACCAAACGTCCCGGTGCCAGGAACCCTCTTCCATTTGTTTTAAGGGGGAGGAGCCGGCGTTTCTTGAGACTGGCGCGAGGCGTATTCCTGCGGTTAACCTCAGAGCGTGCTGCTCACGATTACAACATGACTGCACAAGCTCAACCAGTAGATGTAATTGGCAAAGGGTTGCAGGCAGGATAACGCGGGGAGAGCGCCGCACGGACAGATTCAATCATCGGTTGGCCCCACTGCCATCTCCTGGCCGTCTTGCGGACAACATCCGACAAACGAACCCAGAGGGCTTCTCAGGCAGTCGCCCGTGCAAATACGAACCAGGCTCACGCTCAGACGACAGGACCTCACACAGCTTGGCGTGGAGTCGCGTGTACGTTATGTAAGTTGAACTTCTTTCGCACCGTACGTGGCCAACCGTGCGAATCGGAGGTGCGGCGAAGGACAAAAAATTAAACACACACAAAATGCACGCAACCCACTATTTGTTGTTTAATTACTAAATGTAACTCTACAATGTGTACATATTCAAATGCGAACCTAATCAATTGGCTCGTAGTGCGGGGCCCCACTGCCAGCCAGATGGCATCACCCCCACTATCCCGTCCACATCGTTCCGCCAGTGCGGATGATGCCATGATGCAGTCTCGAACCGAGTGGGGGGCGGAGGCGCCCCCCCCCCCACACTGCGGTAAACACCGAGAAGAACGGCAGGCGTGGGTCCCACCGACCTCTATAATTGCCCAGCGGAGACGTTGAATTGTCACGCCGCAGGCACGGGCGAGTCCACTTTCACAGGAGACGGTGGTCAGGTGGAGGGGGTGGGTTGTTGGTTACTGAACGAGCGAGCGGAGCAGCAATCAATAGGCTGATGTACCTACCACTTGGTGAACGGAACGATGATTAAATATAACCTTGGATTGTTGTTGTTATTCGTGTGTCCGCTCTAAGGCTGCGTAATACAGAGACAAACAAGTGGAGCTTGACCCCCTTACGTAACGAGACCCGGGACCGTGGGGCAGCAGTTGTGGATGCAGCCACTGCAATAAAGAGAGCCGGGTGAGTTGCTTACGACAGGCCTCTGAGTGTGTTGTTTACAACAACAACAGCAACGTGAGAATCAATTGCGCGGCCGTGTGGACGGAAAACGCGAGACTCACGGATAATAATAAACGCTGTCGCCTCGACAGACCTGGTTTCACCTGAGGACGGCTGCTTGCGTTGTTGTACATCACACTCCTGTCGTGTTTTTGTGATGTTTGTTGTTGTAACGTTCTTACCCGCCGCTACTGGACATATTTGAAAAAGAGCTTCATAGATCATCGGAGTCCACCAATATAAATATTCTGATTCTGAATAAAATATCCTCCCCTCCACCCTCCTATCCAATTTTCTCTCTCCTACTCCGCAGTTGCACCCCCTACCCACCTGCTAGTGACACCACTGGCAGATTATTCATACTTATTTTGCTTGTTTGCCTCTCGGAAAGATTTGCCGAGCCTCATGATTCTTTGGCAGGTCTGGTTCGGGTTTCGGAGTCTGGGGGGCGGCGGTGATGGGCTACTGAATCTATAATCAAATTTAGTAATTTGAGGGTAATCGTAACCAAATGTGGGCGGCGACGGCGACCCGCAATGGCCCACTCTTGTTAACGACGTGACGGGATCTTTAAATTAGACGACGCGAATTTTTTTCACATATATACGGCGAAAACAACCCGCAGTATTTATCGGGGCGGCCGCTCGATTCGAACCGGTGGTAAAAGTGAGAAGGATAAAAAAAACTCTGCAAAAAGAGCGACAAACGCGTTCACGATGGGCCATGGCGGTGGTAGCTGGGTAAGTAGGTCGGTAAGTGGGTGAGTAGGTCGGTATAGATGGGTGCAGTAATTCATTACCCAGTGCCGCAAGCGACGTCCAGAATCCTCTTGCAGCCGTGGTCGCTCAGCAGCTTGGTGAGCCACGCACGGTACTCGTCGGTGCGGCTCTGCGTGTCCCCGATGTACAGCTGCCACACGCGGGCGGCGCGCCCGTCCGCATACTGATCCGGGAGCCCCTCGGCCGGCACCCCCAGCGAGCGTGTGCGGTACACGCTGTCCACCATGTCGGCGGTGAATGAAGAGTGTCCCGGGTGAGTGGATGGATGGGGTGCGTTGGTGAATGGATGGATGGGTATGTGCGAGGTTAGACGGTCGGATGGGCGAGTGGGGTGGATGAGTGAACGGGTCGAGATGAGTTCGTGGATTAATATACTAACCGATGAATGGATGAGAACGGTGGACAGGTGATTGGATGAATGGCTGAGCGATTCCAAGTGCGAATGGATGGCCGGTCGCGTGAGTTTATTGCGCGAGGGCGAGTGGATGGATTCGTGAATGAATCTACGAATGAGTGCGTCGTGGGCCTATTGACGAAGGGGTTAGCTGCGTGAATGGGACGCGGGCGTACGTGGCCGAATGTGGCGCGCGCGTGCGCATGTGTGTGAATGAGTGATGGGGTCGGATGAATGGCTGGGCTAGCTGCCGCGGATGGGTTAGCGTCTAAGACGTTGCCGCTCTTCGTCCGGTCGTACTCGCTCACAACAAGTCAGTTCATGTCGGCCAATCCCCCCTGCCCGGCCTTTGCTGTATTCTACCACGCAGAGATTTCGCTTCCCGAAAAACACCACCGCTACACGTTTGCTGAGCTCTCGTCAAGTCGAGCGTGACATCACCGCACCGCAAGCAAGACGCGACCGCCAGCAACCTCGCGCCGCACGTGTGCCCGTGTGTGTGAGCGTGTCACAGCTTTATTTGGCGACTCCGTGTTTACCCGGCGTGGCGTCACACCAATGGGAGACGGGAGCCAGGTGCCGCCCCTCGTAGGCATGTGGCACAAAATGAGTTGAACGAGAACGCGACACTCGGCCAGAGTGACGCACATTGGCACTCACTCCTCCTACCCACCCCCCCTCGCTCTCTCAAGTCTCTCTCCTCCTCCTCTGCTTTACCAGGCGCCACTCCCCAGGTCTTATAACCCTCGGGCGTTGCTCGAGTGAGGATGTGTATTTGGTGGTTACAATGGCTGGGCATGGCAAGCCTGGTGAATATATTCATAATAGAGGGGACGGGGGGGGGGTAAATCGGGTAAATATAAATGTGTCGTTAAACCCGCCACCACCCGATTCGTAAGGTTTGTCGCGTGAACAAAACAAGCCAGTGAGTTAATAATTGAGCACACTGGTTGTGTATTGGAGAGTAAACCCACGACATGCACAATTCGAGTACGACGTTTCGCTGGTAATTACAACTAGCTTCACCGAGCGATAGCCAGGCTATCGGGTGGCGGCGGGTTTAACTACACATTTGTATTTACGCGACCTCACACAAAACAAAACAAGTCTCTGTTATGGATAATATTGGTCGCGAAAGCCGACGGGTTAAAGTGTTTAATTTAAAATGTTCCTTAAAGGCGGTGCTGTTGCCATCGGGGCACGTGGCGACGTGGAACCCCCCCACCCTCCTCCCACCCCGCCCCCTCCCCCCACAAACACAGGTGTGTGTATTCTTAGGTTTTTTCGGTAAAGTCACGTAGATAAAACATTAAAATTAATAAAAGTAAAATAAAATAAAAAATCACGACGTTTCGGAGGCAAGTAATTTACTTGATACAGCTGTCGTGGCTGTGACGGTTCCACCTGAAGACGGAAGCTTGTGTTGCCTCCGAAACGTCGTGATTTTTATTTTATTTTACTTTTATTAATTTTAATGTTTTACATACGTGACTTTACCGAAAAAACCTAAGAATATGAATCCTTGCAGTCACGAAAGCTTCAAATCTAGAACAGGTGTGTGTCTGCCCCCACAGGTGTCTGCCTGTAGCCGATGACGTGAACGGGCGCGCGCGGTGCCTGCACGTCAATGTGGCATCTTGGCTCGACAGCAGCCACGGCGAGCGCGCGGTTTGAGCGTCGTGAGTTTCACGGTTAACTTTGACGGTGAGCGGCAACGCAGCCCACGGCGATGAGAAAAATTGCCGAGGCTCATTGTTTGACGCGATGCGATTCAAGAAGGGATTCTCTGGGTCCCCGCGTTTGCCGCCTGCTTTGCGTCGCGTCGGAAGCGTCTTTCGAAAGGACCGAATCGATTTCTGAACGCATCCGATCGGGTTTTTTTTTGTAATGCTCCCGGCACGTGGGAGCGAAACGTCGGACATCGTTCCGAACGAGCGGAAAACACATCGGGGGTATTGGACGGCCCCTATCCGGTGCAGGCCCTCGGGTCTACGCGCGTCCCAAACCGATACCAATCGCCGCATCGTGGCAGCAGTCACATTGAAGGCGGCGGTAACGAAACTGCGGGGGCCCTTCATCGAGCAGTGGATAGACGGCGGCTGATGATAAGTGGAGCGGGTTCGTGTTTAGTTGTTCTACGCAACAGGATGACATTGCAAGTCTCGCGTGCAATGCAAACGACGGCGCGAGAGAGAACGCTCTCGCAAAGCGTGCGTCGGCTGAGAAACCGAGGGACACACGCAGGGAGAAAGGCGTAACAGCGCTCTGCACATGAGCCAACGTGTTGGTCGAATTTCATCAGCCCACAGTGACGCCAACGGCGCTTCCTTGTGGCATGCGGCCGCGGTGGCTCGGAGATATACAGGTCGTGGCTTCGATTCCGACCCTGACGCCTGCTGCTGTATATTTGGAGTTTGCGTGTCTCTCTCTCATCATCATTATCACGGTGGCTAGATGTAAACTACCTCGCCTGGTATACAGGAGGTCGTGAGTTCGATTCCGATTGTATATTTTGAGTGTGCGTCTGTCTCTCCCCGTGGTCGTGTGGATTGTTCTCTTGGGTCCTCCGGTTCCCCCCTCCACGATTGGAATCAACATGCGTTATGAGTATTTGGCCGCTATAAATGTCCACATGATGATGAGCCACTTCGTTGAGCTATCATTTGTGGCCAGGTCGCTTCTTAAACAAAAAGAGGTATACAGCTCAGTGGGCCTTACCTGGTAAAAAATAAAAACAAAGTTGTTAGTTTACTTGCGTTCCCGCAACGCCCACAACCGACCGCCGTGGACCCCTCTCTGAATCAATAGCGGCCCTTGCCCTCGGCTCCAGCGAAACATTGCACCGTAACGATGACTAAGGATATAAATTTGTCCAAATACTGCTCGACTGCACAATAGTACAGACGGACAAGTATCCGATTCGCTACGCAAGCGTAACTTCAGCCGAGAGCCATAGGCTAATGTACTAAGCTGATAATAGCTGGCACACACGGCCAAATATTGGTCCAGAATACCCATTAGGTGATGGGACCACAAGGCTATATATTCTCGGTTCTTTCGAAAGAACCAAGAATATGAATCCCTGCAGTCACGAAAGCTTCAAATCAAAATTTGACCGCAAGGCTATTTTTACATTGCGAAACAGACCATTGCCTTATTAATTTATCCGCAATCCACCTGCACAGTGCATGAAAAACATTGCCAAAACACTGCAGCTGTTGAAACCGGCACATTTACCTGCACAAAGCTTTTAGACACAAAGCTTTAGACTGCACGTTCACTCGAGGGTTCTCACACAAGTCACTGGGTAGAGCAAAGACTCGATGCAGGGTGTGGTCCCAGTGCAACAGACATCGCACTAACAGGTCACTGTTGCGAATGAGACCCAGGTCACTCTTGCAAATGAGACCCAAGTGAATCTTGCAAATGAGGCCCAGATCACTCTTGCAAATGAGACCCAGCCGACTCTTGCAAATGAGACATAGGTTACTCTTACGAACGAGAATCATCCACATCTCTCAAGTTTTCAACTTCTAATGTATCGCGTTAAGCCCAATGTGGCATTCGACGATCCCCAAAAGTGTCGAGTGAAGGGTCACCAAACGACGGAAAAAAAATTGTACCGACGAACACGCGTTAACGCGGTGTGTTTCATGGGCAATTTATTATTCAACCTCCGCGTGAAACAACTCCCACAAGCCCCAACGTCGGGCGGCTTGGCGAGGTTTGCCGCGCCATTTATACTAAACCACGGAGTCAACATAAACTCGCCAAACATGCAGACCACCAAGACTGAAGTACGGCGGTTTTACTTGTGGACGACCAAAACACACACACACCACGCGCGCTTGCTGCGATATCTCTGTATGCATTCAAAAGCTTACGGATCTTCAGAGTCCAAGGCATCCTCATACTGAAGTCCAGCAACAAGCCAAGTCAAAGGATCAGCCGCTAGGGTTGAACCCCCAGTCACGGTGAAAGATGCAGCTTAATTCACTGCTCAGGTGAGAGAGAATTTGACCAGCCTGTAAAAGCTTGTTCATTTGTAAAAAGTGTGATTCGGAGATAGTGTGTTTGTGTTTTTTTTCTTCCGTGAAACAGTGGGGTGGGCTCTCTCTTCTGGCTTTCACTGAACGTCCACCAGCTCCACTTCAAAAATCAACTTTGCATTTGGCGGAATCCTGCGAAGGGAGTTAAGGAAGTAGGAACATCGAAGGGTTATACGTGTGTCACCGCGCAGGTCAACGTCGGGGCCGCGTGCACTCGCATCGTCTGCGATTGACACCGTTCCGCTCATCCAGAACGATGCAGTTATACGTCCGATGAAAGGCGTGCTATTACTTATTTGCGTCTTTCTACCCCCGGTTCAACCTACATTGAACCAGCACCTCCGATTAGCACGGTCAGCTACGTACGGTGCGAAAGAAGTTCAACGTACATACAGTACATGACCGATACGCAAGGGTGGACCTCTTCGTCTTCTTGATTTGACGGATCATCACAATTCACTGGTGAATGGTAGCACCTTTATTGGCTGTCGCGGTGACGTGAACCCATTACGTAAACAAAAGGAACTGAGAAAGATCAGTTCTTACACCTTAAATTCAATGCATCTATCGTGAGCTTAAAAATGGTGGTAATTATGATGAATTCACGCATCGTTCCACACTTATTACACGTTTGCACCGTGATGCAATTGAAGCAGTGTCCTAACATTAATCATCGCTGGCTTCGCTGTTGAATCTTTTCACGGAGATGCAACATCGCATGCCGTCAAACACAAACAACAGCATACACTGCAGTACACACAAGCGCAAAGACAAAGATCCCCCGTATAGCCTTAACAGGTCTGTTGAGGCAAGTGCTGTTAAGCGAGCACCTATGAAGGCCAGCACGGCACATGAGGGGGTGGGTGACAAGCACCACACCCGGCTGCCTTTGTCTTCAGAACGGCAATGTTTACACATTGTACCAGGTACTCATTTGAGGCTGAGTCGACCTCCGGAAAGTCCAGGACCGGTTCAGATAATCATCACTGATGTTGGTGGTCGTGGCCACGATTGTGAATCGAACTCGGCTCTCTGGGTTCGGAGCGCAGCGCGCTAACCACTACACTACCGCTCCCCGTACGCGTGCACGCCCACAAACACACACACACTCCCGTACGCAAACAAGAACCAAAAAGGATACTTGGCATCTGGCATGCCCTTCCTGCCATAAGCCCACTCAGGCTCGATCTCCAAGCGCACCTTCTCACCCTTGCTCATGGTCAACAACGCCTCGTCCCACTGAGGTGGAAACACAGGGACAATGGTGACGGGGGGGGGGGCAGAAGGCGAGGGGGAACACATGACCCCGATTAGCAGGGTGCAAAAGAATTTCAACATACATATGTATGGGACTCATTTTTATATTCTTGGTTCTTTCGGTAAAGTCACGTAGAAGGGAAATAACACAATAATAAAAATATTAAACAATACAAATTCTCACGACGTTTCGACTGCTACACAAGCAATCATCATGAGCTGTGAAATCCACAGCAAGAAAATAAAAAAATCAAAACGGGACTCATTTTGTTAGGTTTCAACGGCAATGTGGAAACTAACTTCGTGACGTAAGAAGCTGCGCAGTGACCCTGGGCAACCGGTGAACTTACCCCGCGGATGACTCTGCCCAACCCAACTTTAAACGACAGCGGCTTGGTGGCTTTTTTCTTTTTGGCACCTGCAAGAAATTCACGCACCGTCAAAATAGTCAAGGGAATTGCTTCACCCCGTCACCTTAACAGTCACGCATATGCAACCAACGAGTCGCACACGATCACAATGCTCGTCAGCTGCTTCTTGTCAGTGGGCTCGCTTAATAAAAATAGTAAATCATAGCCCTTTGTCAATCCACTCTGGGATGGAGGTCTCCCCACACCGCGTTGGTCGTGGGTGTTGTGAGACCATACTTCACGGCGCTGCTCAGCGCGGGTTGGTGAACATGGCGCACGGGACCAGTTCAGGTGTCGCACACCGCTGATCTTAGCCGTGGCTGGGAATTGAACTCGTGTTGCCGGGGTTCACACAGCAGTGCGCTGACGACTGTGGCACCGCGCACCACGATGGGCTTGTTTCCTGCTTAGAAATGAAGGTCATCCATCATTCTATTCAATGAATTATCAGGCCTCGGGGTCAAAATTGTTATCAAGAATCTTATTGTTTTTAACAATGGCGCATGTGACAGCCTCCCAGCATCGATTCTTCCAAACGCGACTCACTGCACGCGTCGTCTCGAACGTCCATCTTGAGAAAAGTGATCTTCATCGAAGAATTGCTTTATCGTTACACACCGACAACACAACAGTTTCTGCCGTCGTGAAAGGTGGCCGACGTCAAAACGTTCGGGAACACGAGTCGAATATCAGCGGTACCCTCCGCCAGCCGCGCGCGCATGCACACGCCTACGTGACGAGGGCGTAGCGGCGACGTACTGGTCGTGATGTTGGTGTCGAACACGGTACCGTCCACCAGCGTGCCAGTGTACCAGCAGGAAACCGTGTCCCCTTTACGCGGCACGGTCACCTTGTCGCCGCGCTTCAGCACCGACTTTGTGTACTTGGGTGGGCCCTGGCGAGACACAACGGACGACGCGAGTTGGCTCAAGGGCAAAACTTGTCGGCGGAACAAAATCTTTGCCCGAACCTCGAGGCCTCACTCATGACGGAGGGAAGATAATTATTTCCCCCGTGCCAGTCTACCGACAGAACGTTTAACGAATCGATCGGCCTCGATTGGGCGTCGCGCTTTCCTTGAAGTCGCCAGATAATTGTATCCACGCTCGCTCCGAGTCTGCACCGAGGATGAGCGACAAAAAAGTCAAACGGTGGCAATGCGGAGAGGTAATGAACGGATATGAACTATTGGTAAACGGTAAACAAAAGAAACTGTTGAAAGAGCAGAACAGTATCGTAAAAAAGTACATGCACACACACACAGATAAAAAAAACTATTTATACATTTATTGAAAACAAGAGAAAATGCTGGAAAAAAATACAAATCCTGGCTTAGAGACTATCAGAAGAAATCGGGACAAGTAAACAAAAGCTCAACGATAGGGCACTGTGAATGTACTCGGGTTGTAAACATAATTTTTTGCCATTTCTGAAAAAAAAAATGAACTGGTAAAATCCGGTTACCAGTTTGCCACACACACATAGAAATATCTCACAATGGGCGAGCAACAAAGGGAATTTCCACAGCGGTGTCAATGGTTAACGCACTGGGGATCTGCAATCCAGGGGTCGCCAGCCTGATCCCATCTCCCGCTTTGACAGCTGAAGAGTGGTGCAAAAGTGTCTTACATCCTACCCTCTTGCCTCTTCACCCAACAGAAAAATAAATGGGTACCGCCAGCCGATGGGCAGGTTTCGCTTGGGGTGAGGTAAAGTGTGGGCAGCACTAACCTCTTCCAAGACTCCTGATCAGGGGTGGAAGATTTGAAGCTTTCGTGACTGCAAGGAATCATACTCTTAGGTTTTTTCGGTAAAGTCACGTAGGTAGAAATAAAAAATAAAAGTAAAAAATAATAGAAATAAAATTATAAATCACGACGTTTCAGAGGCAACACAAGTCTCCGTCATCAGGTGGGATCGTCACAGCTAGATTTGCCGTATCAAGTGATAGAAATGTCTCACAATGGCCGACGGAGACTTGTGTTTGCCTCCGAAACGTCGTGATTTATAATTTTATTTCTATTATAATTTCTATTACTTTTATTATTCATTTTTTACCGACGTGACTTTACCGAAAAAACCTAAGAGTAGGGGTGGAAGAGTTGCTCAAAAACTCTAAAGAGAACTCCCTCTAGTTTAGGCCCACGACCAAATTTTGTGTTGACCTCTGCGGAACGCTTCGAGTGGAACACCTGGCTCTCGTGCTCCCACCACGAGGATGCCCGTTACTTGACAGCCGCACGGGAAGCCGCTCGACAACTTCACGCGATGACTCGAGAGGCACTCGAACTTTATCGGCACATGCGACGTATCGAGCAACAGAGCCACGAGGTTACCTCTCAAAGCCTATCCTGCGATGTTTCTTTTTTTCGAAGAAATAAAGTGTAAGCGTAAATTACGTGCACGCTTACATCATCCAGTTTTCCCAAAACATTTACCGTGATTCCTTGTTATTACCGTTAGTATGGCGAGGTATTGGTCGACGCGATGATGTATCGTCGAAGGCAAAGCCAGGTCGAATAAACATTTTGTCGTATAAAGCAATGGTGTATTGATGCATCAATTGTTGCATCATCATAAAGAAACGATTGAATAGATTGCTAAAATGTGTTCTTAATCTCGTCGTGAATAATTATCATGTTTATTTTGATTAACCATGTGAGAACTCATGAGACCAGGATAGTCTCATTTGCAAGAGCGAACCTGAGGTGTTAGTCCGCCTGTAGCGGGCGATGATTGCTATGTATCATCCAAATCGAGTCATTTGTGGAGCGATTTTCGAATCTGCCATATTTGGACTCGAGACACCGGCACAGAATGGCCTCCTCCTGCGTATGACGTCACGGGATCTTTAACATCCACTGGAAAGTGGACGGCGCGTGGTATCGTTACGGCTATTAGACAGCGTGGTATTAATCAGGGCTGCCCCCGGATCCAAACCCTCGAACCTCTGTAGCAAGCAGCGGAAACGATACCGCTACGCCAGGTCACCGCCAATATTTTCAACACGAAAAATAGCAGTCCTTTATTTACTCCGCAAACCTTGAGTAGTCGATTCTTAAGACTCACAATACATGCATTGAATCGCGCGTGTGAGAATCAATGACAATTGATCCAGTACGGCTTCACCTAACCCCACAGCCCCTATTGGCAGCTACATTCACCACACGATGAGATAATAACCGATTCCTGAATCGATTCTTGACCACGAAGCGCGACAATTCATCAAGTCGCTGGGCTAAACTAACCGCCGCACCTCTACTTACGAGGCTTTTTCTATTTTTCCGCTTAATGTACAATCTTTATTTTGCCCAGGTCATTTCAACAAAAAGCCGGAGCGTGTCAGCTGTATTTGAGTACTGGCACAAAACTCAGACAGCGTTGGATGCTGGGGACATCGCCGCTTTATCGTTCAAGCGCACACAAAGGGAAAAAAACACATATCCTGCCACATCACGATGATTCCTGCGAGTTCTCTGCAACAAAATATTGACAGAGTTTGCAAGTTAATCGGGGGGGGGGGGCGGGGGGGTAGGTTAAAAAACTGTTAAACTGTGCGAGAGAGCAAATCAACATTGCTCAGTGTGCACTGCCCATGCTATTGATCCACACGGACACTCGCCTTTCCCTCATCGGGGCGGTGACACGGGGCAGCCCGTTCGCCCCCGCACTTGTCGCACAAGTTCACGGTTTGAACCCAGCGGCCGCCCTGGTTATTTCTATTGGACCTTTTTGGCAGTATCAAAACGATTAAGAGGTTCAAACATTAAACTGATACCTTTTGCAAGGCATCAAGTGTGCATTAACTACACGTACTTGTGGCAAAACATGCAAACAAACATGCTCTGATAAATAACAAAGGCATTGTCTTTGAAATTGACTGGCCTACACCAAAGACAGCTTTCTTTATAGCCTGTACTGTTATCCTTTTGGCACACTCTGGTCTAACGCTGGTGGGACAAGGCCATAACGAAGGCTGCCGTGGCGAGTATCAATCATAACAATACTGCTACGCGCCGTCCGCTTCACTCACAGCAGACGTTAAAGATTCCTCTCTGTCATTCACGAGAGAAGGCCATTCATTGTGTGCCGGGCGATTGGGTCCATGTTGAAAAGAATTACCCTTGAATGACTCTATTGGGATCACACACCCCGGGTCATTCCAGCAAATGAGACTCATAAGTTCCGCCTGGTTAAACAAGTCCTTTCTCTGCTATGTATCAGTATAAAAAAAATGAATCCATTCACCCACAATCCACCAATTTATCCACTTGACTATACATCCACCTATTGCGTTCTCCCATCCAATCACACAAATCACCCATCTACAAACCCTCCGATCCACTAACACACCCACCAACCCATATATCAAATCACCCATCCATCCGCAAACCCACCTACCTATTCAATAACCCACCCATTCATGCATTCACCTACCCACTCATCCTCTCCCCCACAAATCCATTTGCCAACCCACCCATCCCTATACCCCATATATATAACCAGCCCTTATCGTGCATGTGCAGAGGCCATCATGAGAAACACTAACTCCGTCGTCGCCTGCAACGCACGTTTAATTTATGAGTGTCGCCCTCTGCTGTGACTGACGACGTTGGCAGTGTGTGGGTACAAGTGCTACCTCTTCCACCGGTGCCTCTGCCGCCGCCACCGCCGTCACCACCTCCTCCGCCGCGCCGGCGTCCTTCACGTCCTTGGCCTGGCCGGACGCCTCCTTCGCCGCAACCTCCCCTCGGAAACTCTGTGGGGGGTGTGGGAGGGTGTTGGGTGTGGGGGGAGGTAGCGGTGGGGGGGGGGGGGCACGGGCATTGGTGTGAGGGCGAGCGAAGCGGACGCAAAATCTCAACAGCCACGCTGACCACCACGGCAGGCACGGCAGATATTTACCGTCATCGTTAGTATCACCGTCGTGGGTCAGCAATGATCAACCCGCTGCTGGATGAAGACCCCTCCTCAAGTCGTCGCTCGTGTTCTCGCGATGTAACGATCTGTCTAGATCCTGCGCATGGTTTTATTTCATCGCTCCATCTCCGTGGTCTTACGTCCTCTCGGGCAAATGCAGCATTTTTTTCACGGCAGGTCGCAGGTGACGATGCCGCTGCTAATTCCAAAAAACTGCGAAACCTGCTGTTCACCGCTGCGCAAGCTGCCCTAGCGCTGCTACCAACCGCACTAACATATGGCCATGCCGCGATTACAAATAGAAAGCTCCCCATTGCAGGCGCTACCTGTGCTGTGCTCGACAAATTTCGGCGACGTTAGTTTGGCACTTTGCCGAACATCGATGGCTGCCTCGTGGTGTGTGGCGAGTTCTGGCGATGCGAGAAAAACACAAACTTGAAAACTCTCTTTTGTTTGCAAATCCGTAAACCATGTGCGTGCAGCATGGAGACAAACAATGGCCCCTGTATACACTACGACTATGTTTATTTTACCAAGTAAGGCCCACTGTGCTATATAGCTATTTTTCAGAAGCGACCTGTCCACAAATGATACCCCAACGAAGTGGCTAATCTAGAAATGTATAGCAAACCAAATACTCAAAAGGCATGTTGATTCTAAATGTGGAGGGAAAAAACGGAAGACCGGGAGAAAAATCCACGCGACCACGGGGAGAACATGCAAACTCAAAATATACAGCAGGCATCAGGGTCGGGATCGAACCCACGACCGCCTGTAAACCAGACGAGGTAGTTAACATCTCGCGACCGTGGCGCCCTCCGACTGTCAAGGCGAGCGCTGTTAGCAAGTCTGGCATGGCATACAAGGGGGTGATGTGGCCTCCACCACGGCTAGCCATCCGCCTTTGTCCACCCCGTGCTGAAGTCTACAAGCTGCACCAAATACTCAACATCGAGGCTGAATCAACCTACGGGAGACCCTAGAACCGAGTAAAATATTCATCGTGAATGTTAGCTGCGTGCAGCAACTGAACTCGGAGGAGCCAGGTTCATAGCGAAGTGTGCTAACCACCGTACCAGCGCTCCTCACATGTGTGCCAAGTTTTTGTGTATGCGTACCTTTGTGTCAAACAGTAGGGCATAAGCCTGGGCCAAGTGCTCTTTCTTTGCCGTTTTGGCCACATTCTTCAGGTTCCCCAGCAACTTCTGCTCTGCAAGGAACTGCAGAGATTGCGCATCAACAGTCAGAACGCACAACCGCAACACTCTCAGTCAAACTACGCACAAAACAAGCGGCAGTTATTTTGCAATTCGGTTTCATAATTTTTGGACAGCTGCCTAAAATAAAAAAGGACACAATTTCAACTCTTTTCAGCCACTGGGCCTCACTGACATTGTACAGAATATATGCAGGAATGCAAAGCACTCTGGAACTTCCTGTTATCCTTTTACTGTGACTTGTTGCGTATGTCTGTGGTCTTTTTTGTTGATGAAACCCGATTTAAGAGCTACTTGGCTCACAGCGTAATAAAAACTAACTGAAACTGAACTGTCTAAATCGCATGTATTACATTTAATGATTCACAAATGAGATGTTTTACAGCAACGGTCCTCAAAAAAACTGGAAAAGGACGTTTAGGAGCTTTACAATCATTTCACATTCTCATGGCCAGCAAAGCTATGCGTTCCTACGCTTGTTCGTAAAGCAAGCATTGCGAAGCAGAGCATTCACCAAGACATGATGATGGGACAACGCTCGGGCAGTGGGACTCTAACGAGGCAGGCGTGCGGATGGACAGGCAAGCCAAAGAGCCCAAAGCGAGAGTTGGGAATTGTAACAAAAACGCAGCAGATTCCTCGTGCAAAACCCACGGGACTGGGCAAAGAGGGCCACGGCTAAAACGATTGATTTACACAGGACTGAAAGCGTTTATAATGCAGGGAAATTCCCCACAGATGGCCCAAAACGGTGGAGTCTCACAGCAGTGGTTGGTCGCCGAGACGATGTACACTGGGCGTAAGCACACCGACTTTGGAACAAGGCCAGCTGTGCTTGTGTCCAAAGTCGTGTACTTGTACATGAAGCTGGCCTTCGCCTACATCCCCACCAGCGTAATGCACAAATGTGTTGCTTGTGTAATGCGGGCGTAAGCGACCTTCCGGAGGTGACGTCACGGGGGGTGGAGTCATGTGACGTGGGGGTAAGGTTCGGGGCTTTAAGCGGGTAAACCGGAAGGGGAAGGCAGTCGGGGTGTGAGCGGAAAAGAGTGAGGCCACGCGGGCAAGTGTGGAGAAGGGGGGGCGCCGACGGCGATCGGGAGCCAACCCCGAAGATAAGAGCAAGCTGCGGAGTGGTGTGCAGCTGGGGAGGAGACAGCCAGGAGGGCTGCGAGTTGGAGGCAGCGGTGTGGCTGCCAGGAGGAGCTGCGGAGAGAGAGAGAGAGGGGGCTGCTTGATAGAGGCAGCGGTGTGGCTGCCAGGAGGAGCTGCGGAGGGAGAGAGAGAGAGCAAGAAGCTGTGAGAGCTGCGGAGGGAGAAGAGCAGCAGAGAGTACAGCCAAGGGGGGCTGTGTGAGAGGAACAGCAGCGGAGCTGCTGTTGGGGATCGGGCCGACATTGGAGTCAGCACCGTGGAGAAGCTACAGAGTAAAGACAGCCGTGTGGGTGTACAGCACGAACCGAATAATAAAGGACACTGAGCCAGACATCGTGGTCCAGTCGTTTATTACACTTGTATCAGACCAGCATGGTGAAATATGGTCAAACAAACCCCATGACCGGCCACGGGGCAAGGAGACCCTCAGTGGACAGGCATAGGGTTACATTTTATTTTTGTATTCCTATTCAAATTGATCTACATCCAATATTTTAATTAAGTTCTAATGGCGTGATGTCATTGATATCAATGCCATGTCATTGTATTTTTTTGTATTGCACTTATCAAAAGACAATGATCCCCCATATAGCCTGAACAGACTGTTGGGGCAAGTGCCGTTCGCGAGCACCTTTGAAGGCCGGCACGGCACACGAGGGGGTGGGTGGCCAACACCGCGCCCGGCCGCCTTTGTCTCCCCGGTGGTAATGTTTACACACCGCACCAGGCACCCATTTGAGGCCGAGTCAACCTAGGGGAGGCCCCAGATCGGTTCAGATAATTGTCACCGGTGTTGGCCATGAACGGGAATCGAACTCAGGTCGCCGGGTTCGTAGCGCAGTGCGCTAACCGCTACCCTGCCCCACTTATCACTATCAACCTCGCCACCATTGTCATTGATGCAAAGCGCTGTGGTATTTTATGAAAGGCGCTGCTATATCAGCTGTAATTATTACCGTCGTGGTGGTCACTCCGCATAAACCTCGAGTGCAATTTCTGCAGAGGCGTGCTACACTTTTCCACCAGGGGGCGCCGCAGCACAAGTTAAATCATTTGCCATTCACGACAACAGTTTACATCACAATATTTTGCCTAAAATTAGAATAAAGCCAATCTAGATTTTAAGTTTTCGTGACTGCAGGGATCCATACTCTTTGGTTCTTTCGGTAAAGCCGCCGTAGGTATAATAAAGCCACGCAGTATAATAAAGCTAAGAATATGAATCCTTGCAGTCACGAAAGCTTCAAATCTAGAATTAATGCACTGCCCGTTGAAAGCCTCCTCTACGCCATATCGATCACGGGACATTGTGTGACCATGCCTCACCGCACTGTCCGGTGTGAGCTTGTGAAGAGCCGTGACTGGGAATTAAACTCTCAAGCCCGGCGGCCGGGATCAAAGCAGCGCTCCCCCCAAGTGGCAGTGTATGTATGTTGAACTTCTTTCGCACCGTACGTAGCCAACCGTGCAAATCGTAGATGCGGGAGGG
Source organism: Lampetra fluviatilis (assembly GCF_964198595.1). Taxonomy (NCBI): domain Eukaryota; kingdom Metazoa; phylum Chordata; class Hyperoartia; order Petromyzontiformes; family Petromyzontidae; genus Lampetra; species Lampetra fluviatilis. The sequence goes on along the minus strand of NC_136304.1, from coordinate 5,896,077 downwards.
GGGGGTAAGCACCAGAAACTAAACAGTGTACTGCAGTCAACCAACACGTACGGCTGGTTTAGCAATCCACTGGTTTGGCAATCCTCCCCACACCCTGCTGGATCGCCGGGTATAAATTAGTCTATACTTCACCACGGTGGTCAGAGTGCGGCTTGATTGAGATGAAACACAGCAACGATGCCAATATGTGCTGTGCTGCACTGCCCTCTGCTGACAGCGGCGGCGTAGATGTTAGCGCTACGCTGCACTGCGAACCAGGCGATCCCATATCGATTCCCACTCACGGCCAACAATCTGAACCGGTACTGGGCCTCCCCTAGGTGTAAACATCGCCGCTAGGGAGACAAAGGCGGCCGGGCGTGGTGTTGGCCACCCACCCCCTTGTGTGCTGTGCCGGCCTTCATAGATGCTCGCTAACAGCACTTGCCCCAATAGTCTGTTACAGGCTATAAAGTAAATTTTTTTTTGGTCGTGTCTGCTTACAGCACGAGTCAACATGAGTGTATAGACAGTGTAGAAGCCACAATGCCCCCTATGCTCCAAGTGGCACGGTCGAAATTTGTGGTGTGATGCAATTCATATACCAAATGTCTTGTTGTTGAAATAGTAGCCAAAAAAAACCATAGTTGTCAATTATTGCAGCAAACACCAAAGTCCAAAATAAGCTGTGGTGGTGTAGGCCTGTAACCCAGATGTCTGGAGGCAAGGGTTGGTGGTTCACGCAGGTTTGCAAACAACCCCCCCCCAAAACCCTGTGAGGTGGGCAGGTGGCGACAGTCCTGTGAGTGGGTTCGAGAAGCTTTCTGTGCAGGTCCCTGTGTGCCATCTCAAAGGCTCCAGGGCCTACCTTGGCTCCTCCCACCCTCAACCAGTATATATACAAGGACTCTTTTCTTGGAATTTCTCTTACTTGATACAGCTATCGTGCTGTGACGGTTCCACCTGAAGACAGAGGCTTGTGTTGCCTCCGAAACGTCGTGATTTTTATTTTATTTGTATTTTACTTTTTTATTTTACTTTTATTCATTTTAATTTTTTACCTACGTGACTTAACCGAAAAAACCTAAGAATATTTAGCCATCTCTCTCGTTTGTGTGGGGTTTCTCTGGGTGCGTCACTTACCTCTGACATAAACAAAAACGTAAAATGTCAGTTAAGCCGGATCCCCCCATCTGAAAATTTATACTCAAGACTCAGGCTGTCCTAAAGGAAATACACAAACGCAGAGGGGCAGACCTGGTCATGGCCACTGGTGGAGCCAGTGGGGTGGGGTGGCACGTGCCCCCCCCCCAAATGATCCGATCGAAATCCCTCATTTCGATCGGATCATTGGGGTTTATGAGTAATAAATCGGCATTTTTCGACCCCCACTGCCACTGTGCAGCATAATATTTATGTGCCAGGGAATCTATGAGATGATGGACAATAGTCTGCGGGGCCGTCCATAAATGACGTCACTCGATTTTGGACGATTTTTGACTCCCCCGCCCCCCCCCCCTTCGTCACACGGCGTCACAAAAAGTCAGACCCCCCCACCCCCCAAATATTACGTCACAAAGCTCTGCCCCCCCCCAAAAAAAAAACATGCTTCAAATCGCTTTAAACTATTGTCATTGTCATGCGTATTTAATGTGGCGCTGCACTCTGATGTTGTAGGAGAAAACATTTATTAAAACGTCTATTTAATTAAGTAGAACGTGTTGTCTATATTTATTTAAAGTTGCACATTTTGATGTGACGTCACATTTCTCAAACCCCCCCCCGCCCTCGTCACACATCGTCACAAATGTCTGACGTCCCGCACCTAGCGTGACGTCATTTATGGACGGCCCCTGAGTCCATAATTGGCAATAAGTAACGGCAAAGCAGCTATAAGTGACTCAGAGTTGTGCACAGTCGCGTATACAGTACGCCACTGATCACACCACGTGGTTCGAATTCGACCCTCGATCGATGGCTGGGCCATCGCCGCACACGCGTCGAATAAAAAGCAAGGCACAAGTCCTTACTTACTAACAACTCCTTACTTACTAACAACTCCTTACTCATTAACAACTTCTTACTCACTAACTCCTTACTCATATTATTAAGGTTTTTTCGGTAAAGTCACGTAGGTATTTTTTTTAATTAAAATTAATAAAAGTAAAATAAAATAAAAATCACGACGTTTCGGAGGCAACACAAGCTTCCGTCTTCAGGCGGAACCGTCACAGCACGATAGCTGTATAAAAAACCCTAAGAATATGAATCCTTGCAGTCACGAAAGCTTCAAATCTAGAACTCCTTACTCACTAACTACTCTATCATTTTTCATTGCTGGAGGGGTCGCCCGCCCCCTACCTGAAAATGCTGGCTCCGCCAATGGCCATGGCACCACTAACTCAGTGTCAGACATTTAGCTAATGGGCCGGTGTTGACACAATAGCATTCTAAACCTCAATCGAATAATGGGGGCAAACATCAATCTCCAAAAAAAAATCTACCGGGCATGCGTAACGTCGAAATCATTCGTCTGTGCATAAACGTGTATTTTAAGAGTGGGATTGGGCCACCAGAAGGTTGGATTCGCCAAGTCTGGGCCTCATCTTATGACCACCAATTCACCCTTGATGTCATGGCCCACCATGACACAGTGGCAAGATGTTAACCCCCCCTGACACCTGCCGCTGTTTATTTGGAGTTTGCACGTTCTCCCCGTGGTCGCGTGGATTTTTCTCCGGGTCCTCCCGTTTTTTTTTACTCCACATCGAACCCACGACCCTCCTGTATACCAGGCGAGGTAGTTAACACATTCCTGCGGAGGGAGCTGGTAGGAACGTTGGGTTGCTCGGTCAATGGCCAGGGTCAACGGCGGCGTGGTGTATTCCGCAAATATGCCCGACTGTGAGGGCGGGCACAAGCCGGCGTGAGTAGGTTAAACGTTGAGTTTTATAAGGGCACCACGGGTGACCAGCCCCTCCCTACCCAGCCCCTCCCACCCAGCCCCACCCACCCAGCCCCACCCACCCAGCCCCTCCCACCCCCACCCACCCAGCCCCTCCCTCCCCACCCAGCACCTCCCTGCACGACGGACGGACACAATAATCCCCTGTGGGCTGGTATAACCAGGAGGTTCCTACCAGTAACATTTCGCGTTACTGGTGATACCACGACCACCAACCCCACGCTGGCTGGCCATTGCTCAATCTCCTCTCAACAACGGCCGCCGATCGCCACTGAGTGGCAGTGACGTCACCACGGCACTTAAGATACCAGGCTAGGTGCACCTTGAGGCTTCGTCGTGTCTTAAGACTCGCTACTGGCAGATCATGGAATGACCCAGGTGCCACGTGGGTTACAATTGGCTGAGATGACCGGCAGAGGCACCACACGTGTCCTTGTACCAACTCGCTGCGTTTTATCCACCCGGCGCTCCGCTCGTTGTTGTGAGCGTCGCTCCCTCCCGCCTCCCAACCGCCCAGCAGCAGCGTCCTTCACGAGCCTCCAACCACAGAGGCCGATCCCTAAACGCCGCTAGGAGTCCAATCAGCTCCGCATCCTGCTGTGCCGCATCATGCCCCTTCCCTTTCACGACCGCCTTCGTCTCCCCCGAGTCGCGACGCTTAACACACCGCGCCAGGTGACTCATCCGAGGCCAAGTCGACCTCGAGAGAAGGGGCCACAGGTCACCCCCACCCCGGTTCAAGATAAATCGTCACTGGGTCATTTGACCGTGAGTGGCGATCGAACCGCGCGCGATTCACCGAACATCCACCATCCACCCCCCCGCCGCCGCCTCCGTCGTGATCGGTCCTTCACCCACCGCCTCGGAGGCGTGCTCCTGCAGGAACACGATCACGTCCTTCTTGCTCACGCCGTCGCCAGCCAGCTGCTCGGACGTCCACTGCCGCTCGGGTGCCATCGAGTGCGAAGGGAAGAGACGGACGGACAGACGCGGCCTCGTGTTCGGCCACCTTTTGATGATCGTGACGTCACGATCACGGAGCCTGACGCGGTTGGCTCGCGGTTTTGACGTCACTTCGACAGTTGTCGGTGTTTTGTGTTTATTATCGCGGTGACGTCACGCCGGTGTCTAGGCACCCGGGCGCGGTGACGTCACGACGCTATACCTTCGGGGGTGACGTGACGTTTATTCGCGTGGTGACGTCACAATGTTATATTTGCGTGGTGACGTCACGACGTTATAATCTTTGGGACTCGGATTTACGTTATTTTGCACTTTAAAACAAATACCTGTCAACCCCCGATCCGTGGCTACCTTATTACAGACCAATTCAGACCTTATTGGTCACCCCGCGCCCTTACAAATATCAACGTTCATCCTACAAAGTTCCATCACAAGGGAGAAACACAAATATATATTCTTGTGCCCGTATTGAAACGGATGTACGCCATATGGACCTGTAAACTCAATTTCCCTGTACAGGAATACGGGTAAACCGTGTGGGTTGACAGGGTATGAAGTAGATGTGTTCGTAAGTCCAACTTTTCTCCTGTCAATTCCAAACATGTTGTACGGCATACACATACAAAACACGGGGAATGGCTTTAAAAGTTGTATAATCTCCTGCAGTTGTAGATGCCACTGGTTCTTCACGTTCTGCAGTTGTAGATGCCACTGGTTCTTCACGTTCTGCAGTTGTAGATGTCACTGGTTATTCACGTTCTGCAAATGTAGATGCCACTGGTTCTTCACGTTCTGCAGATGTAGATGCCACTGGTTCTTCACGTTCTGCAGATGTAGATGCCACTGGTTCTTCACGTTCTGCAGATGTAGATGCCACTGGTTCTTCACGTTCTGTAGATGTAGATGCCACTGGTTCTTCACGTTCTGCAGATGTAGATGCCACTGGTTCTTCACGTTCTGTAGATGCCACTGGTTCTTCACGTTCTGCAGATGTAGATGCCACCACCGCCATCTATTGCGCGGCGGTTGAACTTACGACTCTCGGTCCGAACAGGCAACTGGACAAACGGACAGGTTCGTTCGTATCTCTGAAAGTGCGTAGGTCGAATGTTCGTAAGTAGAGGAGTCCCTGTATATGTTGCCCGGCTTGAAACCCGCATTGACCAGCGTGAAGTATGGTGAAATAATCCACACGACCCGGACGGCTTGGGTCGTCCTTCATCCAGCAGTGGCTTGAACAAAACAAATCCTGTTAATCTACATACAATGACGTTAGAGCAGTGACTTTTTGGCAGTAAGTGCACTCCTTAATAACATTCCCAAACATCTCACACGTGGGATGAGCCTGAAAATGAGTCTCGAGACTCAGGCAAAGCTTTTCTTGTAATGAGAATTGCAATATTAAAAATTAATTAGCCAAATATCCCAATTCAGGATCATGATCTTGTGGCTCAGGCTCACAATATCACCAGTTGTATTCTGTACAACAGGCTGGTGTTGGTGTTCTTGTAGACTGAGGCTATGACGTCAGTGATCTTCACTAATTTCCAGAGGAGGGCCACCTTCACCGATAAGACGTCAGTGTGCGAGGGCCGCCACACATTTGAAACCATTGGGGGTTTGACAGCAGCACGAGGAAGATATGGGGGGGGGGGGTCACATTTGTGTATTGTCAGGGGCAACACAAGTCCACCAGGGGCCGCCAGTGGGACACGGGCCTTGCAATGAAGAACACTGGGCTGTGATCGGCAGCCAAGGGCAGTGCAGAACAAACGTGTTATACTCTCCGCTCCCACGTTCTACATTCACCACTTTTCGCCCACACTGACGAGCGGAAGGTCCTAACCCGCACGGCGATGGATTGCCCTCATCCAGCAGTGGATTGACGAAGACCTGAACATGTACATTCTGAATAGACCAGAGAGTAATCTCAATAATGTAAACTCCTTTGTCAAGGCGCTCTTCTCCTCCCACCCAACTTAAAATACGCTGCCAAGCTTAGCAGTGTTCATTAGGACGCTGTCTTTCCGACAACTCTGTTCTTCACCTGAGGACGGCTGCTTGTGTTGTGGCCGAAACGTCGTAATAATTTTGTTTTATTTTTTATGATTTTATTATTTCCCTTCTACGTGACTTTACCGAAATATCCAAGAATATAATCTCAATAACTCTCTTGAAAAACCTAGTTTGGCTAACTCGACAAAACGTGTTTTTTTTTGCTCACGTGGCCCTGACCTTGGATTATCTATAGGCTGTCCTTTTTTAATTGCAAACTGCAAAGCATGAAGGTAACAAGTGGCGAAGGCTCGCTCAAATGTTACACTTGTATATCTTTCAGCAGAACAATCATCCCGTATCGTGCTTGCTTACGCGGGGAAAAACGTTTCGGCTGACGATAGACATACCGTTCTCGTAACAAAAACATTTTTCACGTGACATGTTTCAATGGAATGCCCCTAATGATACAATGCAAGCGATTCCAAGCAGACTTACTTTTAGAAGCAGTACACAACAAGTGATAACCCCCGAAATCAATCCTTTATTTGAAATGGTTTATCCCAAGGTAAGCATAAAATGAGGTGCATTTATAACAGAAATAAGTCTGGCTAGATACATGTAAGTAAACAAGGGTTCTTAAAGCTTGATGAATAGAAAATACAGTCCATGATTAATTATCAAATAGAGAAAAAGTAAAATTAGATTTGCGTTCTATTCACCCGGCTCTTTCTCAAGTCAGTAGCGTGTCGAAGGCCCCTCTCTACATGTCAACGTTACACTCACAAACTTTCTCTCCGAGCAGAGAGAATTACCGTAATATAAATTCAGACACATTCTTCAGTTCGGGAAAACTCTGAAAGTTCCAATACAACTTTTCAGTTACCCCAAACTTTACCCTATACCCATCACCGTAAGAAACTATATTTCATTCAAATGCCTACAAATGTTATTTTCATAATGACTTAAAAGGAAATAATCCATTATTCTTTTGCACGTGTTCATCAGCTGACTTACAGTGATTGGTGACCAAGTACCATTGCATTAAAATCCTGCATAATAATAATAAAGCTTTGTCAATTTAAACATTTAAAAAAATAAAAAAAAAATAAACAATTTAAGACATTACAGCTCACCGCTATTATAAAATGCTCATGTGGTCTTACTGGTCTGCGTGGTCCTCGGAAAAGGACATGTATATCCTTTCAGCAATTTCATCTCCACTACATTGTGCAGACAACCTTATAAAATATTCCAATAACATAATTAAGACAACACCAATTCAATGAGTTTTAAGTTTTACAAGGGGAGGAGGGTGGAGGTGGTGGAGGGGGGTTGTTGTGCAGGGTGGGGGGGGGGGCAACCAAATAGTCGATACTAAAGCAGGCTGCAAGCACCAACAACACGAAGCAGCTGACGGTAAGAAACACTTGTTTAACGGAAATTATTTCAAGTCGGAGAAATGCTATAAAACAAAAGAAAAATATTTGTTTCCATACAGCCGTAGCTCAGAAATAACCCACTGGTCTTTAACATTTTTGCAACAGGTGGCTGCAAATAATCCACCTTGGTAAGGCTCTGGGCGACGTACAGAGTTCACACGTTCCGCAAAGCAATCGTTAGGCCTGCCAGCAGCTCCGTGAAAACGCAACGCCGCAGAATTGCCGAAGGACGACGGCTCATCCTTGCTCCTTAGCCCACGAGTTCATGAGTGTGGCCGTTGCTGGCCCCCACACACAGACGGCGCAGCTCCATAAAGACACTTGCCGCTGGCTGCCACCGCCAAGGCAGCTATGTCGTGCTGATCCGGCTGAGCTCTTCCCGAATCGCTGCTCAAACAAAACAAAAAATCGCGGTACGGACACGCGCAGACATGCACACGTACAGAGATGCGTGCACACATGCATGCCCACACGGGCGACGAGCGCACACATACGTACGTACGTGCAAATGCAGACACACAAATGCACCCCATTACAACAAACTTAATTTCATAATTTAATAAGCAAACGTAATAAAAAAGATTATGCATCAAGACATTTTACATGGTATTTCGATCTTCTATGCAGTTGTCATAAAAAATTGTCGTCAATTATTGCAGCAAACACCACATTAGAGCGTTCACACGTTACGAGTCTAATAGATATTTCCGGAGTTTCTGTACCCCCCTCCTATGTCATGGTTTGTGCTCTGTACCGGGCTCCTACTGAAATATAATAAAAACACATTTTTTAAAGTTGAATAGATCTCACCTTCGATGATTTCATCTTTTACTTTGTGCAGCTCTTTCCTCACCTCGTCCAGGATATCCTGGAAATCCCACAAGCACAGTCGTTATAAATCAGCAGTCATTCCAAATGTCATCATCATTTTATTTCGTTATCCTCCGCCTCCCATGCTGTACATCTCAAAGCACCAACACACGCAGTCAGCTGACTCTACAAGCCGGAGGGGGGGGGGGGGTAACGTGGCTCGGCATTTGCGAGGGAAACGCTGGCTCACAGTACCTGCTTGAGCCTGTCGTAATCCGAGCCCTCTGCAGACGAGACACCATTGCTGCTTGGACTCCCTGTTACCGATGACGACGATGAAGCAGCAGCTGATGCCAGTGCCGGTTTGGACCTGTTGCGACGACCGTCAAGAACCATCAACCGGGGGCGGCCAACTGCTCACTCGCCACTCGGAATTTGTAAATATTTGCACACTGCCCGAATCGATAAATTGTCGAGATTTGGATTCACAGTAAAGATTCAGCAATCGGTCCTTTCGTGGCCAAAGTGATGCAGTGGTAAACAATTATAAACGTGTATGGATTTAATGTAATGGGGTTGTTACACGCATGGGTATATGCACTTTATTGTGAGCGTAAGAATAGTTTTAATAGATCAATGAATTTCAATCTTCACAGCATGCAGCACGAGTCGCACAATTTGCTTTGGGTGTTTTTTTTTTCTCGTGTAAAGAATACTTCGCCCCTCAGTCTCCGCGGTATAGTGTGAAGGAAAAAAATTAGAGACTCGTCAAACTTAATAGCGTCATCTCCTCCAAACCGATCTGTATTTGAGGTGAAATGTAATGCAATATTTCCAAATGTGTACAGCCATCAGACCTAGAATAATGTAAAAATAATCGCCTGGCTGTCCCTGACAGTGTGCACTGCAAAATTCTAGATTTGAGTGATTTATAATTTTATTTCTATTATTATTTCTATTATTTTTATTTTTTTACCTGATTTATAATTTCATTTCTATTATTATTTCCATTATTTATTTTTTTACCTACGTGACTTTACCGAAAAAAACCTAAGAGTGTGCACTGCAAAATTCTAGATTTGAGTGATTTATAATTTTATTTCTATTATTATTTCTATTATGTTTATTATAAATTTTTTACCTGATTTATAATTTTATTTCTATTATTATTTCAATTTTTATTTTATTTTTTACCTACGTGACTTTACCGAAAAAACCTAACAGTGTGCACTGCAAAAGGCCGTTAGTAGGCCCTGGGCACTCGCCTTGAAATGGAAGGTGATCTGTTGGCACCACCGTCAGCCCAGGCCTTCTTTCCAGCCTCCGCCACTGCACAGGCCCAACACAGACACATCGCACGCATCTCTCGCTCGTATTCGATGTGGGGAAAAACGCTACCCCCCCCCCCCACCTCAACGGCTTAGTGTGCTCGGCGAACTAACAAGAAACCCGTGAGGAGAAATTACGCGTATGCATGGGTCACGTAAAGATTTACAACATGAGTTTTGTCTTTGCTAGTATTTAATGAGCACTATGGAAGCAGACAGGTAGCTGTCAGAGCACAAAACATCTGTATGTGTGCAAGTTGTAAAAATATATATCTGGATTGTGTATCAAAGTTTTGATCAACTCTTTGATTAATGTTGTAAATTTTCTTTACAGCTAATTATAAATGGAGTGTCGTACTAATGCTCGGTTCATGTTAGATCATGTTTAGGAGGGTTCTATTCACCCCGCTCCCTCACTCCATTACAAACAGACAGACGAACAGAGTTCATCTATAAACGTCTTCAACCGTGGTGGCAAAGTTTAAAAGCGAATCACAAAAGGCACCAAAAAAATATTTGCGGATGGAAAATAAACTACAAGATTGGCGTGACATTTGGTGAGGTCAGCGCAGGCAGCCCACTTCAGACCAAATTCAAATGTCACGCTGTGTAGGTTATAGGTTAAAGCTTACAAGCTTTTTGGACGTCTTGGTTAAACGTTCCACTATTCACTCCCGTTACTGGCCCGATTACTCTAAACATTGTGCACAAAAGGAAAAAACGCTTGCAGGGGGGAAATGTTTTTTTTCTCTCAAATTTTCCCCTTCCTAGTAAAAAATAATAATACTTACAATAAACAAAAGTACAGTTCCAAATTGCCAGTAATGCCCACTAATTATGTTGCCAACATTTATTATTATTGCAAGAGAGGGATTTTTTTATGTATTTAATAGCAGCAGCGGTGTGATGTGATTCCACGCACAGCAATTAAGTGGATGTTTACATGATAATCCCCACCCAGCAATTAGCAGCGTTACACGATTTACCAGCCCACGCAGCAGGACCCAAATATGACCCCGAGTCGCAAACGCTTCCGCAAACCTGCAAATTAATTCTAATTTAGCGGTCCCTTTTGACTCTCATGCAGCCCATGCCTAAATCAAATTAACTTCCTGCCTTTTTCCAATCTACCGCTGGATGAAGGCCTCCCCCATGCCGTGTAGGTAATGGGGGCTTTCAATCTAATCACGCCGATCAGTGTAGGCGATTTGTGAAGGGAGGGCACCAGACTGGCTCATAAATTGCTTGGCACCGGATTTAGCGAAGACCAGGAAGCCATGTCAACGCGTTCACAATGCAGCACTTAGCGCACCCGAATATTTATAAGCAGTACATGAAACACAAGTACAGCATGTTACATCCCGATTTAATACTTTCAAGCAGAAACCTTAAGCTCAACGCATTACTCAGAAGGCAATAACTTGCAATTAATGTAAAATTACAAATCTGTGACTGGGCTGAAGGTCATACTACAAAGCCATTTTCTTTTCTTGCAGCACAGCAAGTTGGTGCCGTGACTTTCACCTTATTAAGGAATCACGGGGGTGCCAAACGGAATTAGTAACAAAACATTGCGTCCGAAATGGAATGGAAAAAAGTAATCCGCTCAGTCAGCTCCGATGTCACATCGAAAAAACGTGTCGCACAATACCGGCTCCTTGATCACGTTAAGCGGATGACCTCTCCGTGACACCAGGAAACAACACTCCAGACACACAAGGCTAGCGCCGGATGCACGGTTGCGGCAGGACAAGGTGCGTTTCAGGCACATGCAGCGGAAATTGTCCCCGTGTTGTCTTTGGTTATGCACGGCTGGGTCGACGCTACTCGTGTTCGTAAGATAAAGGATGAGGCTGGGATGAGGCTGAGATGAGAGCAACGATTGGGGGATGAATGAAGAACGGAAATTGTTCTCGGGAGCGCTCACGGCTGCGCTTCTAAATTACGCGATTCATGTACGTCTACTTGCGAGGCCTCCGGTAAAAGGTGGAGGAAATTATTTAATGAATCGCCCCATTTTGTCGCCCACTCACCGCTCCCTCTTTTGCCTTCAAAATCGTCCTGAAAAAAAAATCCAAGGCATAAAGCAATGATTCGAGAGATTAGAGTCGAACATATGTATACCACAACAGGTTCTCGTCAACACACCAACGAGTGTATAATGTTATTAGTCATTGATGCAGTGATTGGAAAATTAAGGGTTATCACTAGTGTTGCAAAATTGCCATGTTTTGCCGAAAACATCTCATGAAAAGTAAAGTGCCAAAATGTATTGTCTAAAGGTGACGATTAAATGAGGCATAACACGTTGAGTCAAATACTGCCACGTACATTTGCTGGGATCTCTTCTTTCGGCTCCACTTTTTGCTGAGCTGCCGGCTTGTCAACGGTTTTCCGTCTGAAAGAAAAGCAACGATTTTATAAAACTACAATTTTTTTTTTTTTACCAGGTAAGGCTCACTGAGCTATGTAGCTCTTTTTCAGAAGCGACCTGGCCACAAATTATAAGCCCAATGAAGTGGCTCATGTGGAAATTTATCGTAGCCCAATACTCTCTAAACGCGTGTTGATTCTAAATGTGGAGGGAAAAACCGGAGGACGGGAAGAACGTGCAAACTACAAATATACAGGCGTTAGAGTTGGGTTTGAAGCCACAACCTCAAATAAAAGACTCAAGCAGGTCCAAGAATATGCTGATATTATACCTAGGAATGCATCGATGGACCCACCCCCCCATCAATTCAAAGCATTGTCACCGTTTGGGGTCACGACTCGATTTAATTTAACCTTTTTTTCTCATTTTCACTATCGTTCCGTTTCCTTTGGACAGTCCCGCCCACTCGATTTGCATATGATCTGCATAATCAGCAAACAATCAACGCTTACGAATCTACACATTGTTATGAACCTAAGAATAACCCAGTTCTGTAACTTGACCCAGCAGTGTGGCTCTCCGAAGTGTTTTTATGGATTGTGCCGCTTGTTGCTAGGCATGATGCCCGATGTTTCGCTCCACGGTGTGCTGCGAGCTTTGTCCAAGACCTGAACACCTGAAGAGGCTCCCCAGCTCGAATGAATACTTAAAGAAGCCCCCAGCGGCATAAGGAGTGAAACGTCAAGACGTCCTGCACGGCGGGACAAACCGAAAACACATCGGAATGCCACACACACACAACCGTGAAAAACTTAGGCGGCACTTCTACCCCAGTGGTTGTGCGCACAGGCGTTAACAAAGCTCGATTAACGAGCGACATTGCCAGTTAACGAGCAACACACGCAGCAGCAGCAGCAGCAGTACCTCCTGGCCAGCAGGGCACTCATCTCCTCCATGAGGCCTCCGCCTCCGCCTCCCGACGGCAGGGTTGCGCTGCCGCTGGTGCGGTTCGCGTCCTGTTTGGCGGCTCCACCACCGGCTAATGGGGAGCCCTCCTCCGCCTGCTGCTGCTGCTGCTGTGTGGTGGTAGGGCAGGGGGCATGGCAACGGTGGGATTCACGGAGAGAGAGGCGAGGACTAACGTGAGCACCACACCGTCCGTGCAGTGTGATTTAAGCAACTGTGCAATGTCTTCATTTGCATGTTTGGCTCGAATTAAATTTAGGTCATTTGAATGCGCTCCCTCCTCCACTACTTCCAAATTGTTTTTAACTTTAAAAACGTAGCTATGTTTCCCCGAATAGCTATCAGAGTATGATATCAGACAGGCAAAGAATCCATTCAGGACTCTCACGGAGAAGAGAAACCATTCGTGATTGGGAATGGCCTGTGGAAGCGGCCTTAAAGTGACCTCTCATCCAGACATACCACTGAGAGTGATATCGGTCGCTTGACAGTCAAACCAATATTTGTTTTGCGCAGTCATCGCTGACCATTGTGACACCAGCAAAACTCACTACGCTCGAGAATGGATTAATCACGGGCTGCTGCCGAGATACAATCCCAGAATTTCAACGGTGGCAGTTCAGCGCTCTGATCTCCGGGTCGGTTGTAACTTTAAGCAGGGTGTGGTTTTACTGCAGCCAGCCGAGCTGCTAGTTTAAAAATATTTTTTATCATTGAAAATTCACCGTATAGATGAAGGCTCCTGATCGGACGTGTTTGTGGTGCGACAAACCTTGGCGACTTTCTTGAGTTTAGCATTGGCCAGAGCAGCAGCCAGTCCCCCTCCTCCAAGATCACCTCCTCCCCCGAAACCCCCGATCGGCAGAGGGGGAGGAGGGGGGGGGCCCCCACCGGGGGGCGGAGGGGGCCCCCCCCCACTGGGTGGCGGAGGCGGCCCAGGCGGCGGAGGGGGCGCGGGGGGAGCACCCGGTCCTCCGGGAGCAGCGAGCGGTGGAGCCGGGGGTGCAGGTGGAATCGGGGGGGCGGCAGGAGGTGCTGGGGGTGCAGGGGGGGCCTGTGGTATCTGAGGCATGGGAGTTCCTTCACACACACACCAAAGGAAAAGAGAAATGTGCATTTAATCTTCCACAATTGCGTATAATGAGCTTAATTCTAGATTTGAAGCTTTCGTGACTGCAAGGATTCATACTCTTAGTTCTTTCGGTAAAGTCACGTAGGTAAAAAATGAAATTAAAATTAATAAAAAATAAAAACAATAAAATCACGACGTTTCGGAGGCAACACAAGCTTCCGTCTTCAGGTGAAACTGTCACAGCAAAATATCTGTATCAAGTGAAGAGAAGTCCCAAGAGGTACGACCTTATAATGAGCTTGTTTTTATGCACGAACATGGCAAGCAAGTTTAATTCATCGTTATTTGGTGGCTTTACTTCGCATTCGCTGTTAAAATGTTTACATCGCCGTCTATTTTAAGAAGGTAAAATGGCATCCAGGAAGTCATCCGTCAAAATCTGACAAAAGACGCAGAAGAACTCGGCATCGTTGCAATATATTATTCAATGGGCTTAATTTATTTCGCTCCCTCGCCGAAGCTGACGAGTGCACGTGCTGCTGATGAATGCGCATTTCTTCCCATCGCCAACGCCTATTGTTGTACACTGACAGTTGGATTAGGCTGCATCCAAGTGCGCAGCTAAAACCATTTTTTTGTTCCCATGCTGTGCTTTGGTTGTGCGTCGGCTGTTAGCGAGGCACGGCTGCGCTACACACAATCAACGCAATGTTTTTTTATTTTATCCCAGGTGCCAGCCTTGTCATTGATCCCACACCATTATTTATTAAGAAATGCTTTTCGTGTTTACTTGGTTGCCCTCCCGATTCGCACGGTTGGCTGTGTACGGCAGCGAAAGAAGTTCAGCATAGAAGCCGTCCTCAGGTGGAGAGCAGGTCTGTCGAGTAGACAGAGTCGACAGAGTCTACTCGACAGACCTGCTCTCCACCTGATGACGGCTGCTTGCGTTGTGGCCGAAACGTCGTGAGAATTACTTTATTATATTTTATTTTGATTATTTTATTGTTTCCATTCTACGTGACTTTACCGAAATAATCAAGAAGATGAATCCCTGCAGTCACGAAAGCTTTAAATCGAAATTTAAGTTCAGCATAGGTACGGGGACATCAGTGGCGCCAGCTCACAACGACCAAATTGAGCATTGGGGTCTCTCTCGGCCCCGCCTCTTGTTTTGCTTGTCGTGGGTAATTTGTACAGGAGTGTGGGGGAATTGCTCCATTTAAGCCATCTCTAAAGAGGCCAAAAAAACGCATTCATCAATCAGACTGCCTTAAAAGGTTGAATATATAATCGGCGATGTTTCAGGCAATGGCTCTACTTCATAGGACATACGAGAATTATGTAAAAGTTAAGCGCTGTGAAGAACGCCCATTGCCCGACACGCCACCCTGTCGCATATATTTTTCCTTTAAAGGTCACAGTGTTTTATTGATGAACGTGTTGAGTTGAGTTTTTTCTTTGCTTATTTGTCTAAATAATTTGCTCTAAAGGGGGGCAAGTTTCACTCGCAAGGGGGCCTCTCGTACCTCTACCGCAAAATCCCCCGACAAGACACGCGTACCGAATCCACTCGCTCACGCACGGTGCAGTCGGTGCACGTGGAAAATGTTTATCCATTTTTAAACGGTGCGTAACGTGCGTTGGGAGGGGATCACTTGGCACACTGTAACGCGGGCCCAAGTGAGGCCTTTTTAACGGTGGCTCAACAATAGACTCCGACAAAGAGATAAAGGGAACAACAAAGGAGCGGCGGCACATGCTGTTGCTCTGCGCGCATGACTCATTTATTAATTGCACCACAATAGGGACGCATTTAACGCTGTTAAAGTCGGGTAGACATTCACGCTCGTTTGTATTGCACAAACAATTTCAGCTGGCATTCCGCTCAACCTGCCGTTGACCTGGAAGGAACACCTAGGGCTCTGAAAGCTAAACGGGGGGTGTGAAGGGAGGAGGGGGGTTGGGAGGAGGGTACCCTTGAGCAAAAAAATAAATAAAGGGTGCCACACAAACAATGCAGAGATAATATATGGGAGAGAATTGAGAGGACTACGCGACAGCGTTATCGCAAAACTAAACGAATTCACTGTAAGCTTTCCGCAGCGTACATAACACATTTGTAGAAATGCCCTCGACAGGATCACAAAATGATTTTTTTCTTCTTTTAAAACAGTTGGACCAACTTGTTTTGTACAATTGGGATAGCGGGTTCAAGATGGCAAGCCAAGACAAACAGGAAATGTGTCCAGCACTGCACTTCTGGATGAGGGCCACCCCACACCGTGGTGAGTTATTTGACCGAAATTAACCACGCCGGTACATGTGAGTTGGTGAAGGTGGGGTGCAAAGATGTGCGAGCATAGAAGTACAGTACAGCAATGGATATTGTTGCACTGCCCTCTGGTGGATGGCTATCTCAGCACTATCCAGGCTCATGTCTGCTAAGCTTCCGAGATCTGATGAAATCAGGCCCATTGTGCCTGCCACAAATGAACTACAATAACTTGCTGATCTCGTTAAGGAGCATAAACCATCGCGAGAACTCCGATCATCATCGCAGCAGTGGCTTTTGGCGAGCCATCGGACAAAGACGGTCACCGCATCGCGTGCTTTCAGATGCGCCTCTACAGCCGTCTGGAACGCTCTTCCTTCCAATATTAGGAGGCCACTGGAGCTTTGCGCTTTTAAATCATCTCGATTGAAAACTAATTTTTTTAGAACTGCTTTTTGTGTTTAGTTTGTTGTCCTGCCCCAAACTTTCGATTAGCGCGGTTGACGACGGTACGAAAGAAGTTCAACATACATACAATACATTCTGAGTGATTTGGTCACAGGGAACAAGAGTGTGTGCGATTCTAATTCCCGAGCCACACACACCCTCTGAGTGCTGGTGCACCTTTCCAGCGAGCCCCTCTATTGCTGGACTGCCACACGGTAAGTGCATGTGTGGGCAGTGGCAGAGCGGTAGGCCAGAACTAGAGAGGCAGTCTAAGCAGCTTGCATATGAAGGTTACTGTTGATGAAAGCCATAAGGGCAGGGAGTTGTTGTCTATGACGGGAAGAGAGCACGGTGATGGATGCCATTAAGGCATGCGGCTCTCAACCATGAAAACCCACCACCACCAGCAGCCCAACCTCCGCATCCCACCTAAAAGCCCTTCATGAATAACGAATGCACAGAAATCGAGCTCCTTTACAGTTCTTCGCAGGGAGTGCAGTGTGTCACAAATGCTACGTGTCGGGGGGTTGGGGGGGGGTGCAGGCAGGTAATGCTGACGAAAAAGTGAACGCTGCGAAAAGTAGTTGATGGAAAAAAAGGAAGGCTGGAGGTGCAAATGCATACCTAGGCTCCTGCGGTCCATTTGTTCCCTCTCCATCTCCTGTTGCCTGCAAACAGAGATCACAACAACAACAATCGCACCGCGAGGCGCGACAACGTCCACACGCAACAAAATCGCACGAGCAGCGGCACGTTACAGGAGCACCGCGGCCAAACGAGACGCGGTAACCGCCGTCGGCTAAACAACACCGCGTGCCGTCCCACCCCCACCCACCCCGGCCACCACCGACGCGACCCCGCTCGCCGACCCACCTGTGTGGCATTGGCTCCACGCTCGCCGTGAGACAGACGGGAATCACGGACATCACCATGCCACGCATCCGCGGGCGTCCGCTCCTGCGAGAGTGTGCTGAGCCCGCTTCACCCTCTACGTGGCCGAGCGCAACGTCGTCACTGGCTCGTGCATCGTCTCGCCGCGGTTTTCGGCAGGCAGAGCGACGCAGGTCCGAGGGGGGACGTTTCGGTGCTAGGCAGCTTTCCCGTGGGCTTAATAAGATTTGTTGCGCCGCTTAATACGGCCGAAAAAGCCACCCGGCTAATCATCGAGGTGGGGATAAATCCCTGAAGCTATTATAGCAAGTCTCACCGGCCAACACCAAGTTTTACTCCTCGTTCAGAGCTACGAGCCATTTAATTATTTTGTCCCAATGGTTAACACAGCTCCCACATGTCAGTGTTAAATTAAAATGTTATAATAACAATAATTTTGATGTATAAGGCAATCTTAAACAATTGATCTCGGTGCCATTCATATAAAATAGTTCATATAAAGAAGTAATATTGATTCTCACACGCATCATTCTTGAGTGCAAAAATAGATTGCAATCACTGAACTGAAATACATGCATCGTAACGTGCCCAAATAGCCAAGCTATGCAAGCTAAATTACATATATACATCAATACGAAACAATCTACACGTGGCACTCGGCGTGTACAAAATTCAATGCCATGCGTGTGCAGTAATACGACATGTCCAGCATGCCGCAAATACAGCAGGCAACACGTACTGCAAACGGTCACGTACACCATGCCTATCGTACACCGTGTCACACGTACAGCGTGCGTTGCGTTACACCATGCGGCGTGTACAGCAACGCGTCGCCTGAAGGGTGCCCTTTCGTACAACGTGTCGGCAGGCCGTGCCGTACACGACCGGCGTGGATAATGCGCGGGGGGGGCCCATGGCGAGGTACAGCGGCTACTTGGCAGACTCGCAAAAGGCTTGAACGTTTTCGCTCCGGGGAAAATTACACGCGGCAAAACACCCGCTTACCGCTTGGCTTCATCTCGTCGTCCGCGTTCTAAACCAAACTAAAAACTGAAGGTGAGGCCCATTGAGCTATTTTAGCTCGTTTTCAGAAGCGACCTGTCCACAAATGATCGCCCAACGAAGTGGCTTATCGTGCGGAAATTTATAGCAGCCAAATAGTCTAAACGCACGTTTCTAAATGCGGAGGGAAACTCCGGATGGATTCAGAGAAAAATCCACGTGCAAATATACAGGTGTCAGGGTTGAGTTTGAACCCACGACCTCCTGTGTACTAGGCGAGGTAGTTAACATCTTGACGCCATGGCACCCCTGAGCCGCGGCTAAGGTGACAATTAAGCGTAAGTGCATACATTATTGACCTTGTTTTTCTCAGCCATGAATTCAGTATTGTTCGCACAGCCTAAATAGACCATTAACATACCATCCACGTAGAATTTGTACAAAATTGTATTCACCGAGTCTCGCACACGTGATTCGATGACAAGTACAGTGAGTGTATGAATCAATTACAATCGATGGAACTGATGCATATCGACACCGTAACGTGTCTTTATTTCTACTAATGTTACAGCCAATTCTGGTGACACACCTTCATGTGTCGTCATGTAATGTTATCGCGACCATAACATGTGAACTAGTGAGTCACACTGAAATAAGAACTTTGTATTGAAACCATCAGCCCTCGTCTTGTTTTCCTGTACTGTAACAGGCACCCTTTTTGGCGTGTCGCTCACATGCATTTAAATAAGCTTATTTGTATTTCACACTTAACATTCATGGACATTGCCACTAAACGAGTTATGCCTGATAATGCGCTCATCAAATACTCTCATCGGCCAACCCTTAATTTAAACGCAACTTGTCTACTTCAGAAGCAGGATCTCCGTGACAGTTGCCACATCATACGTCCACACGGCAACCGCTATTGGAATGCGATACAGCAGTGCTACGTCACGGCTGAAAACGATTCGCTCGCTTTACGCACGTTAAACACGAACAGCGTTACCAGTATCGATGCAAGAGCTCACCTCCGCATCTCCAATTCCTCTGCAGAGGGCCCGTTTTGCAGGCTGCTGACGATCGACGGCTGCCGTTGCAGTGTGGGACCTTGTTGGAGAAAGAACAAATGAAAAAAACCCGTCACCGCTGGCACACCAAAGCGATGACTCGTCCGCAACGCCTGCACACCATCATTTTTTCCAAGCGAAAACAGCGCTAAAAAATGCTGCGGCACAAAGCTCCAACTATGGACCGGTGCAGAGTGAAACGACGCTGGGTGGGGACCCGGGTTTAGGAGACGCGACGCGGGAATTCAGCCACGCAGGTTGCGGCGTACTTTCAAAACGGAAAGAAAAACTCGGGACATCTTTTTAAATTTGCATGGAATGAAGGCGATTGAGTTACATCCAACAAACCCAGACCGGACTATTCTACTTGCCACCGCCGAAAGGAAACGGGCTGCGGATTACAATGGACTGCGTGCGGCAATCCCAGTTTTGGTTTCAACGGCGAGGCGATTCACAGAAGCACGCTCTCCGCTGAACTCTTGGCGCAACGGGGCAACGTGAACCCACACGCCATCTTGCACAGGCTGAGGATCCTGCAGGGCCAGTAGCAGACGCACAGGCAGCGGCAGAAACAGTGCCCTCCCAACGTCGGAGGGGGCGCCTTCAGCTTCTCGGCCGTTCTTCGCTCCTCCGGCAGCTCGCTGTCGTCATCCGTCGCGCGGCACCATGCCATGCCAAGTAAACGTTCAAGGCTTTATAAAGGTGAGGAGTTGTTTACCGTTTTAATTACCCGAGCTCGAGAAATAGAACGCCGTAACTATCCGTTCACTTTGTGTGGATCGGGAGATGTAAACCATTGCCGCAATGATGTCGGCCGTCCGCTGTGAGAGACGGCGTGCGGTCGGTCCGTCGACGATGAGTGAACTTGGCAGCGGCGCTCGCTTCATTTCATCCCACCGTGATATCGAGCATCGTTACATCTCGGCCAGCTTGTAGAACACGTGGCTAAACAGCGCACCATCAAACTCCCTTGAAGAATTACGAAAAATGAACCTCCTTCCCCACCCATCCTGATCACTCCGAGAAAATGAAAAATGAAAACTTTTTCTCTACGTGGTGCTCGAGGCACACGCCGTCGCGCAAGATAACCGCAGCGGCGCCCCAAGTCGCACGTGGCATCCGATGGGGTTCGGAGGGGGGGGCAATGACACTTTTCCCAGCGACACGTCGACACGCAACCACCCCCCCCCTCCACCGGGGACAGGACACGCCGCGACCGCCGT
This sequence comes from Lampetra fluviatilis, assembly GCF_964198595.1. Lineage (NCBI taxonomy): Eukaryota > Metazoa > Chordata > Hyperoartia > Petromyzontiformes > Petromyzontidae > Lampetra > Lampetra fluviatilis. The sequence goes on along the minus strand of NC_136304.1, from coordinate 5,875,281 downwards.
CATCACGGCATGTGCTAGCAGTGGCTAAACCAGGGGGCGGGTTGGGTTCCTTTTGCCGGCTCGGCATCAGGTGGCATCACAGATGATAGCGAAGAATCCCTCGGTGGGGCCCGCTTCAGAAACAAAAAACAAACAACAAAAAAACCCCGCGTGAATTATTGATTTCCGACGTGCGCAGGTGAGCCCATCAGCGGTTACCTGGTGCCTGAGTGAACAGAGCGATTGCTACAATTTGAAGGGGCAGGGGGAAAAAAAACCCCATCAACATCACCAGTCTGCCAGCTGTTACAATTGTTTGCCAACTGTTCAGATTCACAACAAAGATGAGTGATGTTGATGTTCTGCAGAAAATATATATTGTTCCACGCAGGCTTGGTCTTAAATATAAGTACGGTTCAGATTAACGCATGTTTAGAGTTCCTCCCGAGTCTAACCACAGAAATGTTAACGATGCCAAATGTGACTCGGCTAGACGTAACGTCTGGCCGATGACAATAGACACAGTACTTGGTATGTGAATTCTCAAGGCGATTGCCAAGGGTATTTACTGTGACCAGAATGCACGCGCAATTCCTTATAAGTTCAACCTTGGTGGTTTAGCATTCTTAACAGGTAACCAGCATTGCGGCTCTATGAATTAGAAACATCGGTTTGACCGTCATGCGATGAGCGTTACTCTGTGGCAGGAGAGAGTGCTGCCCCGCTGCCGTACGGAACGGAGGTGACTCGAATGGATGTCGGAGGTAGCTCTATGATACTCGCTTCCACGGTACGTTCTCTAGTAAGTAGGGTTGCACTGCTACCTTCGAAATATCCGAATCGTTGCTTCGTCTCGTGACGCGACCCGCCCCATCGAACGATGGGGTGACAACATTTACCAGAAAACTAAAAGATCAGCTAAAGCTACGCACGTATAGCACAAGCGTGGTTATCAAATATTAACAGCCAGGCCATTATGTGTGCGACTTCCGCTTTTTGTAATGCGCGGGGCTACTTTCGCTGACATGTGCGTCCAACACAATACGCGCCTGAACTATCGTGCCTTAAACCACCACGTGCGGGTGAAGAAGAACGCAAAAACATGGGCCGGTATGGACGTGACGGGTAACCGCACATTAAATTTTGAAAAGAATCATAAATGAGAACTACACTTGGTTAATTCTGGAAATGTCTTCCACCTCGTACCTCCTGTTTCAGAGAAAGGAAGTATAACGGGGCGTTTTTTAAATGAATAAGTAAATTAACAAAAGGTAACGGCCAAAACGGTTCCATGCGTGTGCCTGTTTTGTTACTTTGTCCGAGACGATGACCTTCGGCGTCATGTGAGGCGAGCTATGGAGAGCATAGGATGGGGTGCAGAACTAAAACTAAACTCTGTAATAGAGGGTTAGATCGCGTAAATAGAAATGTGTCGCTAAACCTGCCACAACCCGACACAGCCAATTAGTAAGGTTTTTCACGTAAATAAAACATGCCAATTCGTTACGAGTGTAATGAGAGCAGAGTCAACCTGCGTTGTGAGTGGACTAGTGGCCACGGGAGGTAATGACAGGGGAGTCAGCCTGCAGTCCGAATGGACTAGTGGCCACGGAGGTAATGACAGGAGAGTCAGCCTGCAGTCCGAATGGACTAGTGGCCACGGGGGGTAATGACAGGGGAGTCAGCTGTGAGTACGAAGGAACTGGTGGCTACGGGAATGATCGAGAAGGGAGCGCGGTCAGGTGACGGAAGAGGACGGTGGAGTCTGCTGGTGGAGCGAGCTTCCAGAGTCATTGAGAAGGTTCGGGAAGGGGGGCGTGGCCTCGGTCCGTATATAAGGGAGATGCACGGGAGACTTGGGGGATGTTGCAGTGGGGTCTCCGCCTGTCCCCGTGAACGTATCTTCAATAAAGAAACCATCTCAAGAAAAGTGTTTCAAGTCATCTTTACACTAGTACAGCACACCGGTGTGTTGTAATTTCTATGCATTAATCTTGATTTGAAGTTTTCGTGACTGCAGGAATCCATATTCTTTGGTTCTTTCGGTAAAGTGACGTAGGTAGAACAAATAAATAATAAATTTCGACGTTTTCATCGCAACACAAGCAAGTTTCTTGTTCAGCAGTTCTACAGCTGTATCTTTCTACCTGATGACGATTGCTTGTGTTGCAATCAAAACGTCGTAAAAAAAAATTCTACTTACGTGACTTTACCAAAAGAACCAAAGAGTATGGATTCCTGCAGTCACGAAGACTTCAAATCAATCTTTATTTGAAGCTTTCGTGACTGCAGGAATCCATACTGTTTGGGACAGTCTGCATCAGCAGCAGGCCATGCTTTCCCACCTGATGACGGATGCTTGTTTTGCACCCGAAACGTCGTGATTTATTTCATTTTATTTTTATACCTACGTGACTTTACCGAAAAAACTTCAAATCAAGATTGAACTGCCTCTACGGGGAGGGTTTCCACACAACTGTTAGATTTTTACATGCATTAATTCACCCCCTCCTCCCCCCTGGCTTTCGCACCTTAGGGGCTTACAAGTTACATCACATTCATCCCTCTAAGAACGAAACAGGAGGATTTCTCCACAAGTCTGGCTGATGCCTGATGATGCTGTTGTAATTACTGGTGAAACGTCATATTCAGATTGTCAATGTTGTGGATTTACTCTCAAACACACCGGTGTGCTGTACTCGTAACGAATTGGCACGTTCTGTTAACATGACAAACCTTACTAATTGGCTGTGTCGGATTGTGACAGGTTTAACGACGCATTTACATTCACGATCAAACCCCGAAAAAACCTCTTATGGATAATATTGGTTGCGAAAGCCTGTGTTAAACTAAAATTTAACTTTTCATTTTACCAGGCAAGGCCCACTGAGTTATACGGCTCTTTTTCAGAAGCGACCTGGCTATCACAAATGTTAGCTCAATGAGAAGTGGCTTATGTCGAAAATTTACAGCAACCAAATACTGCAAACGCATGTTTCTATACGTAGAGGGAAAAACCGGAGGACCCGGAGGAAAACCGACACGACCACAGGGAGAGAGACACGCACACTCCAAATATACATGCGTCAGGATCGGGATCAAACCCACGACCTCCTGTATACCAGGTGATGTAGTAAACATCTCACCACCATGGCGCCCCGAAAGGAACGGGCAGGAGAAGTTGCGTCAGATTGAAGGTTGCAGTGTGCATGCGGAGTGGGGAAATGCATGCGGCGCATCTCACAGAGACTGGCGACGCTGGAGGAGGCGGGAAGGCGTGAAAAGGGTAGTGGCGTCGCGGAAGAGAGACTTGCAGAGGGGTAGCGGCTGTGGTCGGTGTGTTTGAGGTTGTCAAAGTGACAGCGATTAAAAATATATGCTCGAATTCGCAGGTACAGTAACTTCCCCAATGACATTTTGAACATATACAGTAAAACCTTGGATTGCGAGTAACTTGGTCTGCGAGTGTTTTGCAAGACGAGCAAAATTTTTAAATAAATATTAATTTTAAATTTCGATTTAAAGCTTTCGTGACTGCAGGGATTCATCTTCTTGGTTCTTTCCGTAAAGTCATGTAGAATGGAAATAATAAATTAATAATACTTTATTTTATAAACGAGCGAGGTCTTGCAATACGAGTAGTACGTGTACGCTTTGTCTGCCGAGCGTCACGTGATCACAACTTATATACAAGTGCTTTGATATACGAGTGCTTTGGATTACAAACACGTTTCCGGAACAAATTATGCTCGCAATCCAAGGTTTTACTGTATTTAGCAGGTACAAAAAAAAATGAGAACAAAGACTGCTTGCCGTGAAATATTTTAGTGCGGCCAAAAGCAGCTTCATCACATTATAAGCTCGCAACTTGCAATATTTTGTATTTGAAAAAGCCGATCTGCAAAGTAATAGCCCTAGTATTAAAGCTTGAGTAAATAACACCGCTGGATGTCAGAGCACTCGACTCCCAACTTCCAAGTTAACAGTTCACATTCAGCCAGTGATCAACTCTGGGACCCCCTACCCTCTGGGTCAGATAAATTAAGTATGATTTTGATGCAAGTCTACTGTAGTTATTCAATGCAGAGAATAACCTCCACCATAGCAATATGGAATTCCCACCATTAGCTCAAGGCCGCCAACAGAAATGAGCATTGCTCCATTGTTAATTTCAGCAGGTAGGCTTTTTGGGATTGAAAATAAAAGCTGGTGTATGTAAATTAGGAATGAGACCTATGCATCGATTAAAACCGAACCAAACAAGAATACATTGTGAAGATGAACCGTGATAATTCATCGAATGACCATGGGGTTCAATCCACGCTTGCCTATAGCGCTAACGCTGCATTCGTAAGTGGAGATAAGGGCACGTGATTAGAGCCGAGCGGCATTGGCCAAGGTCGTTTTTAATGATGCCAAGGTCGAGCAATGACCCCGACCTCGACCACCCAAAGTGGAATAAGGCCATCGGCGTCGTTAACCCCTATCGGCCGAGCGGCTGTACGCTCCACAAGATGGACACTGCCTCCTGGGTCATCTGTCCACAAACTGGCTGAAGGTACGCGGGCCACGAGCGTCGCACGAAGATGGTATTTTTTGTTTCCTTCTCACACTCCCTATCAGCCGAGCAGCTGTACGCTCCACAAGATGGATCCTGCCTCCTGGGTCATCTGTCCACGAACTGGCTGAAGGTACGCGGGCCACGAGCGTCGCACGCAGATGGTATTTTTTGTTTCCTTCTCACACTTAAGTTATGAGAGCCAGCGTGACGATCATTCCGTACGCACGACCCACGGCCGCCGGCATCGACGTCGCACGGTCGACCGGGTCGTGCCGGGCCTGTGACGCGAGGGCGGCACGTGTGCTTACTCGTGTCCTGGGCGCTGAGCGCATCCAGGGCGTGCATGATGCCATTGGCGAACACGTTGGCGTCCTCCTTGCTGCCAAAATTGAGGCCGTACACCTGCCTCGCGTCCCTCCACTGGTGGAACATGGGCGTCGCCTGGTTGTACTTGAGGCCCTTAGAGAGCGAGCAGTTGATCACCACCTGAAGCGCGCACGTACAAGCAGTGTTACATATGTATAAAACAAAGCCAAACACAAAGATCCCCCATATAGCCTTAACATACTGTTGGGGTAAGTGCTGTTAGCTAGCACCGACAAAGGCCGGCACGGCACACGAGGGGGTGGGTGGCAAACACCACGCCCAGCGAAGTTTATACACTGCACTAGGTTCTGATTTTGAGGCTGCGTCGACATAGGAGAGGCCCAGGACCGATGAGCGGGAGTCGAACTCGTGTCGCCGGGTTCGCAGCGCAGCCCGCTAACCGCTGCGCGACCGCTCCCCACATATGTAAGTATACACATACATGCACGCGCACACGATGCGGGCAGTGGTGAGAAGGAAACTGGCACAATTTGGACACATATTTAAGATGAACGACAACAGCTACATTAAAAGGGTGTTGTTTGGGGGGGGGGGGGGAATGGAAGGAACAGGAAAGAGAGGAAGACCTAACAGAGAACGGCTTGACGACGACATAAGAGAGTGGTGTCAGAAAGATGTGGCCACTACTTGAGCTTATTGGCACAAGGCAGAGGAAAGTGGAAACAAACAGCGACACGTGCAACGGCCACCTACGGGCTATATGCCCATGGATCGTGATGATGCTGATAATGATAATGGACACGCACACTTACAAGCCGGTACCACCCCCCCCCCCCCCCGGTCCATCCTACAGACGGGGTGAAGATGTTTCTAAATGACAAATTCTAAAATGAAACTGCATTGCGCGAGCAACGCGAAGCCTCGGGAGGCTTCAACCCTCCGCCGAACCGTCGCAAAAGTTTCAACGACCATATACACCAATGCCATACGTCACTGGTTCCTTGCAATGAGAATAATGAGCTGCTGCTTTGCTCTGTTGGGTGAAAACATCACTGGAGGAAGTGCTGCGACTGACCAACTGACATAGAGATGGACAGAATGACTCACAGATGGACAAAGGAAGTTTCTCAAAGTGCTTTTGTTCAGGGTCTAAGCCAAAGTGTACCCACACTCAAATGAGCATTGGGCGGTGCTCATCTCGGTTGCCTGTCCACACACAGCCAGTTGTGGAAAGTCTACATTACTATGGTGGGGGCGAGTACATCCACAGCACAAGCACTGATGACTACCCGCAAAACGGTACTCATTTTATTGACCTCAGAATGATGATGGGGTGAGTTGAGGGCCAACCGGGAATTGAACCGGCGACCTTTCCATTGTGAGCCACTGCGCCACCCAGTCGAAAATTGTGGGCAACACAAAACATTGAACTGCATCAATGTATGCGTACAACGATGATTTCCGCACCTCCGATTAGCACAGTTGGATACGTGTGGTGCGAAAGAAGTTCAACATACACGCATAATGACGATGATAAGCATGTTAATTCATGTGCTATTCCCTTTTAAGCGAGATATGAGAGGGTGTCCTTGGGACTAGAATGGAGAAATTCTTGAGCCAAGTGCAACAAGAAAACGCTCAGCATCCAGGTCATAAAAAACGAGCCAATCGCAGCACGTCTAAATATAGACGCGGTAACCTTCACAGCCTTGGATAAGGCTCGGCGTCAGTAATGCTCATTCGTTTTCTTTCACCGAATTTAAAAAAGAAAGTTACCAGTCCCTTATCGGCTGACAAGCCTCACTCAAAATAAACCATTCAAAGGTGTTCGCTCATTACTAAAGTGTCTCGTTCATAACCATTCATTCAGTTTTGCCTTTGCGGAGTGCATAGCGCATTACAAGGAAATTAAATGCAGAATCAGGACTACAAAGAGCCATAATTTATCTTTATGGACTCAAGAGACAAATGCTGTTACTGAACACATTAAGGCTGGCACCCCACTCAGCGGCGTTTTGTGGCAACCGCTTTTGTCTCTGCAATGCAGCTCCCCACACACACACATGCCCACACACTCATATCACTGCCCTACCATTCAACAGAACACACACACCAACCAACATGCATAATGCTATGCCACCCGCCACCCGGCAGAATGCAAACAGGTACACATATCACTACACCAGCATTCAGCAGAAACACACATACCAACATGCATACTGCTATTCCACCACTCATCAGAAAGCACACACACACACATCACTACACAACCATTCAGTAAAACACAAACAAAAACATCTCTCAAATAGCCTTTAACAGACCCCTGGGGCAAGTGTTGTTAGCGAGCACCTATTAGGGCCAGCACAAGCACACGAGGGAGTGAGTAGAGGGCACAACGCCTGGCCGCCTTTGTCTCCCCAGTGTTGCACGTTTACACATCGCGCCAGGTACCGAGAACGCCGGCAACTCTGCACAAGCGCACTTCACCCACTGCCTCCCGGCCGGCTGCCGCCCAATCACCGCCAACGTCACCTGCTGGTCCTGCATGCGCCGGCCGACCACGCGAAAGGTGTTGAGGCTCGTGTGGTGGTAGATGTGCACGCGGCTGAAGCCCTGCTGCCCTCCAGACGGCAGCCACTTCTTGTTGGCGTCATCGTACACCATGACCTGGGCCCGCGCCTGGCAGATGCTCTGCTCACTGTGCAACAGAAAAGGACAAAGACAAGGATCCCACCATGTAGCATCAACAGACTTTTGGGGGCAAGTGCTGTCTATGAAGGCCGGCACGGCACACGAGGGAGTGGGTGGCCTGCACCACGCCGGACCGCCTTTGTCTTCCGAGTGGCAATCTTTTACACATCGCACCACGTACTCATTTGAGGCCGAGTCTACCTAGGGGAGGGCAAGGTCCGGTTCAAATAATCATCACTGGTGTTGGCCGTAAGCGGTATTGAACCCGGGTCGCCAGGTTCATAGCGCAGCGTAGCGCTAACCGCTACACGGCCACTCCCCTCATGGTGTCACACAGACACAAGTGCGCGTGGACCATGTGAAACGCACGCACACACGAAGAACCGACATTCACGAAACATGTTCAACAGTACAACAACCGCCATTCGCCACTAAGTGGCGGTGACGTCACCACGACGCTTGTGCCAGGCTATGTGCACCTTGAGGCCACGTGCAACAGTACGCACACACAAACACACGCGTGAAATTCACGCAACGCACAATGACACACACAGGGAACACACCAAAACACATGCACGCGCGCGCGCACAGACACATGGAACACATTTCACTATTACGCTTGTTAACCCAGGAAAGCCTCACTGAGTCTCATAACTCTTTATCAGGAGGGTCCTGCCAAGTGTTCGCAGTAGGGGGCGATGAAGCATATTGCAACCGAGCAAATTTGAAACACATGCTCGCAGACAAAACATGCACCTAACAATTATGGCACACGGTGAAAAACACGCAGACACGGATACACTGACACACACGAACAAAACACACGTGCATCCAGGCAAAACAGGCACAGCAAACCAAGTGCATCGTCTGAAACAATGACAAGGAGCCGTGGCAAATCACAGGAAAAAGCACATTCATTTAACATCCAGGTGAGCAGATGAGCACGTGCGAGTTTTTCCTTTCCTCGCGACATACGGAGAACCGCACACGTTACGCTTTCCTGAGCGGTTACATTATCACGGTGAAAAAATATATATATACACATCAAAAACGAAGTTCAGTATTCACGGTAATAATTAATTTTAGAGAGACAGAGAGAGCGAGCACACCAGCGACCAAATGGTCCCTTGAAATTATTAATGAGCGATCAAACTCTGCTCGCAAACTGGAAGGAGCCCTTATCCGCACAATTAGGCTGCCTGTGTACAGTGCTCGGAGTGATGCGTCCCAGGGGATGACTGTGGGCGAATCCCGCTTCCTGTGCATAAGTCGCAGCAGCAGCAGCAGCAGGGGCAGCAGCGGTTGCATTCCAGGCGCCGCGTAAATGCTTTCCTGCATGACGTAAAATCTGTCAACGGTGCAGATATTTTTTTTGTCCTGAGTGCCACGCTGCGCGCATGTGCGAGTGTAAATATAAATCAGGGACGGTTTCGGCGAAGTTTCATCGCCACCAGGACCTCGCCGCTTTTGGTTATGAGCGCGTCGCTACACGCGAACGGTGCAATCCCCCATTTCCCCGCTCGCGTGTAGCTGAACCGGGGCCCCTTTTTTGTTGTTGCGGCGGATGTGGACGGTTATCGTTTTTCTCACTTGAATTGTTCCAGGGTCGCTAATGTAGCCCACAGCCACACCGAGAGGTATACTCGGATGCGGTGTGCTGGGCACAGAAATATATTGGACGTGTCGCTTTGTGGCCTGTCGGTGGTACGTTACGAGGAGCCACAGCCCGAGTAAGAGGTACACCTGGATGTCGTGTGCCGGGTCCAGACATTTTTTTTGTACGTAACTTTGTAGACTGGAGTGGGTGGTACGTGACTAGTAGCCACAGCCAAAGGAAGAGGGACACTAAATTGACTTTCATCCCGGCAGCAGCGGCTTATAGCTGGCCATCGAACGAAGACTGCATCGTGCGCTTTCAGATGCGCATCTGTGGCCATCTGGAACGCTCTCCCTTCCAATATTAAAAAGCCACAGGAGCGATGCACTTTTCAATTTAGATTGAAAACCATTTTTTTAGAAATGCTTTTCGTGTTTAGTTTGTTGTCCTTTCCCCGCACCTCCAATGAGCACGATTGGCTACGTACGGTGCGAAAGAAGTTCAACTTGCATACATACATACTTACAGATATGGTGACGAGTACAGAAATATGTTCAGGATCGCTTACTAAGACAGACCCAGCTGAATGGAAGCCCTGGTTCCCTTCCTTGAACATGATTAGCACATTCCGATGGGAAATTACCAAAGCGGGATGTTACGCTGTAAGATGATGTGAAATACACCATGAAATCGCTCGCTCGAAAAACACAATGTGGTACGGCTAAATTCTCACATTTAGAAATGGACTCCTCCAGTAAAATCTGCTTAATTTTTACTCGTAAAAATTAAACTCGTAAAAATTATAGCTTGGTGTTCAATGATTCGACTCCCCAAGCCCACAGCCTCCCCACGCCCGCCACAGTAATTTAATGAATTATGAAAAAGCTGGGTCACAATTTGATGCCAGAATAAATAATTTTCCTCTAGTTTCTCACCATCTCATTTATATTGTTTCTCATCTTTTCCAATTCGTACAGATTCGTGTGCTCCGCTCCCTTAAAGGTACTCTTTGGTTCTTCCGGTAAAGTCACGTAGGTAGAAATAAAACAAAATAAATCACGACGTTTTGGACGCAACACAAGCGCCCGTCTACCGATGTTACCTTAAATGTAACATCGTCACATCATTCGTATGCAATGTGCATTATAAATTGTCGTGCATATGACTCGATGGGTTGTACAATGAGCGTAGGAAATAATTCTAATGGATTTGATCGCCAACGCTGTGTGTAACATGGCACACGCACGCACACTGGTGTCTAACATAAACCTCAAAAGTCTCCAACTTTGGTTCAAAACTAAAAAAAAGTGCACATTGAAGCGAACGGGATGTTCCTGCCATGATGAAGGCGTGCGTCTTTTTGTTTGTTAAGGGTGTGGTGGGGGGGTATGCAGGGGGGGAGGGAAGGGTGGTTGGTGGCGAGAGGGAGGGGGGTGGAGGGAGCGGGTAGGAGTAGGAAGTGGTGTGACCACAGGGAGTGTTCAAGCACTGGAACTCTTGGAAACGCTGGAACGCACGGCAGTTCACGCACACGTGGTACAACGACGGCAGCCCGACTGCTGCTGTAGCCGAAACGCAGGTAGTTGATGAGCAGGGGTACACACGTCTCGTGTTTGAGCGAGAAGGATGACGGCGAGCCAAAACACCGGGCTTCCTTGTATTTCCCCCGGCAACAAGACTCAGCCTTGTGTGGCTTTCTTTCGTAGGATTTTAACATGGGGCACTTGAATTCCATCTATTACACAGCACTGTATAGTAATAACGATGTACGGTAAACACCGTTTCACGCACCTAGTGACCAGATTTTGATACCCGGCCATGGCTAACATAGGCTGCAAGTGATATCTGATCTGTTCCTGGGCGTCCTTACTTCACCAACCCACACTGACCAGCGTGAAGTATGGTCAAACAATCCCTGTGACAAGCACGATTGTGCGGAGGCCTTCATCAATAAGCACGGTTGGCTACGTATGGGGCGAAAGAAGTTCAACATACATACATTATTAATGCAGAAATATAGATTTCGTAATAGAGGTTATTTTGGGTTAGATCGTGTATGGTAAATATTTACGTGATCTAACCCAAAAATACCTCTATTATGGATAATATTGGGTCGCAAAAGCCTACGTGTTATATACACATTTCTTATATTTCGTAAGCCCATCAAAAAAGAGTGCCTCTATCTATGGAGACACATGCGAGCACATACATGCACAATCACATGGTGTCGGTGTATATCGAACAAAGATCCTCGGTTTTCAGACTGCCGGGACAAGTGCTATCAGCAAGCACCTATGAAGGCCGGCACGGCACAAAGTGATGGTTGTAACTAGCACCATTCCTGGCCACCTTTGTCTCTCCTGTGCTGTTGATTTAACCCATCGCACCAAGTACTCACTTAATGCGCAGCCAACCTAAGGGGAAGTCCAGGACCGGTTCAGGTTATCATTTTCCACTGTTCATAAACCGCGAGCGGGAATCAAACCTGGGTCCCTGGGTATAATAAGCACATTGTGCAAACCACTGCACAACCACTACACATGTCTGTGTACAAAGACAGAGGTCAACTGTTCTAAAACATACTGTTGGGGCAAGTGCTGTAAGCAAGCACCTATGAAGGGCGGCATAGCATATGAGGAGTGGGTGGCCAGCATCAAGCCTGGCCGTCTTTGTCTCCCTCATGGTGATGTTTAAGCACCACACGAGGTACTTATTTGAGGCCGGGTCGACCTAGGGGAGGCCCAGGACCGGTTCAAATAATCATCACTGGTGTTGGCCGTAAGCGGAAATTGAACTCGGGCCGCCAGGTTCATAGCAGTGAGTTTAACCGCTACACTACCGCTCCAAAGGAAAAAACAAAGATTCCCCGTATAGCCTTAACAGACTGTAGGGGCAAGTGCTGTTAGCAAGCACCTACCCAAGGCCGGAACAGTACACGAGGGGGTCAGATAATTGTCAGTGGTGTTGGCCATGAGCAGGAATCAAACTTGGGTCAGCGGGTTCGTGCGCGCAGCAACGCCAACCACTGCACTACCGCTCACCACGCGTCCGTGTACATGTACACACCCACGGTGTTATTACGACACACACACGGAATGTTCTGCAAGTATCAACAGATGTATGTTCCAAGGAGATTTCAAGTATGCGAGCATGTCAAGTCACAACCGGCCCCAGTGTGTGCTATATAGATTACGTTAGGGAGGGGGGTTCAATCCTCTGAAACAAGGAAGGGGAAACAAAAAGTATGGGACGCCGCATGCCCCATTCCCACGCACCCTTGTGGCTCTCCGGCTCTAGAAACCGCTGCTTACTAGCGTGGTCCACAGCTGCAACTGTTGGCGATTGAAATTATCTATTAATCCATCGATTACGGCTTCAATCAGGCCGACGTAAAAAAAAACGCCCCGGAATGCACCCGTTCTTTTCAGATTTCGGAAGCTGACGAAGCAGTGTTGAGCATGGATAGAGCGCTTGGTTAGTCGGCCGCAATGCATAGCCGGTGCTATAGGCTGCCTACGGGGTTTAGTGGCGCAGCAAAAGCTGTTGCTCTGCTGTAGCGCTGTGTCCCGTCACCAACCCCGTACTGATCAGAGTGGTGAAGTATGGCCAAACAATCCCCATGAAGGCCAAAGCATGCATGGCGAGGCCCTCATTCAGCAGTGGATCGATAAAAGTTACCTTCACCGACCTGTATCGACCGAGCCCAGTCTGAGGCACCGGACCCCACTGACGTTACCCATGGGTGGGGGAATCGAACCCAGGTCATCGGAATTTAATCCCCGCGCAAACATTCCTCACAGTTGGGCTCACGCCACGCACGCCCACGAGCTCCAATGAGAACCAATTTTGTCTTTTCCCTTGGTGAACTTTGAGCAAATCGCCGAGGGCTGCTCTGCGAATCCAGAGAAAGGCGTTTCACACAAACACAACAACACCACGGGGCGCGGTCGGCGAAAGGTTTTGGCGCTTCACGCCGATCAGAAAAACGCAAGGCCGTCAAAAGAGAAGGGGTCAGCGGCATCGATGCAACACGTAAACATTTACAACAAACCTGATCCTTGTATACAGAAATAATTACAGCGAGTTTGTCATTCGCTAAACAAGGTGTCTTTTTGGAGACAATGCGTCGTCAACCACGCCGATGTCGTCGGCTGCATCACTCGTTTTTGGGTTCTGGTTTCTTGCAAAGCGTTTCCCAAGTGTCGCAATGGAAAATTAAAAACTCTACAGGAGCGTGCGACTGTGGACATCCAGAACAGACCGGTCATAATGCCGCAATGCCCCTTTCCACAAATACGAAGGTGGCATCGCAGCGAACCATTCCCACTGCTCCTGACATGGTCATCTGGCTTGACCAACTGAAAGTGAATTTGTAAGTGTTGCTCTGAATCTACATCGGCCATACAAAGTATGACATCCGAGTTTATTTTGCCCGGCTGCCTTACACGGGAGATCCGTGGTGCCGCGTGAGCATGGCGGCAGCAACAACAACGAGAACGAGAGAGGCAAAAACAGCGATGCCGCAGAGAACAAGTACGGACAGGGTCCTTAAGGAACGCTACAAAACTAACAAAAGAGAAATCGTGAAAAAACACCCACAAATGTTAAGCGGCAGTCTGCATTGTAGACACCTTCACCCACCGAGAAGACAACAGTGCCCAACAAAGTCCGATAACATGAACGCAAAAGAACCAGGCATATACTCGACTGGACTCAGCTTGCTATATTTGGGGCCCTCAATCCTCTGGGTTGCTATGCATTTAGTACAGATTTATAGAAACCCAACACTGGTTTTTCAATGGATATACCGGCCCCCAACATAGGAATGTGGAATCTCCACCAGTGGCAAAAACAATCGCTGTCAGTAAAGAGATAGTGCCATTCAATTTGAAAACATTCAAGTAAAAAAAACACATTTACCATCTCATTAGTACTGTTTCTAGTTGTTTTCCGTCTCATTTGCAGTTTTTTTGTTCAAACCGTTCGGCTAAATGTCAAATTAACATACAATTTACATATATAGTGCATAAATAACAGTTTCACCAGCACAATTCTACTAATTTATCATTCACACGGCTACTGAATTGAACTCTAAATGTGTGCACATGTAGACACACACGCTTATTAATTAATTCATTTGCTTCCAATTTTTTAGAGCATGCAAAGGAAGACGGAAGATTTCAGAAGAACACAGCTCACGTGAGCTTGCACACCACGGCTCTCCGTGGACCACCAGACCTGTTGTAGTGTTTCAAAGAGGGAAATAAAAATAACGACCAGCCAAAAACCTCGGCCCGCATTTTTGCTAATCTAGAGTTTCGCGGTCAAACCTCTCACGTGCAAGAAGCAGCAGCAGGTAGCGCTGATTAAACCCGAGCGTGAATAACATCTTATCTATACAGTACAATACGGGTGCTCGACTACAGCTGTTGCTTAAACTTGGCATGGCGACACACACACAGCGCCTAGCACAACGTGATAGGTGCTTTAAAAAGAGAACCCTGCCAAACTGCCCCCCCCCCGCCGCCTAAAGAATATACATCGCAAACGCTGTATTAATACTTTCTAAAAACTTTTTATGGGTTTAAAAAAAAATGTTAATCACGTGTCTAATGCAATGCTTATTAGCGAGGTAGAATTGTTTACATTGTGGCAATGTACTTTTGATCGCGTGCCAAAACGTGTCACTCCCCTTTCCGCCACTCCGAAGTTCACTGACCAAAGTTGACCACCAGCGTTGCGTTGTAAGCCCCGGTGACTGTACATCAGAGGTCGCAAACGGGTTTTGATCCCTTACCCGTACCCGGCCGAACCAGGGATCGCAAACAGGTACCCGTACCCTACCCGATACCCGGCTACCCGTACCTGGCCGGGTATTGGGTAGGGTACGGGTACCCGATTGCGACCTCTGGGATGAAGCCATGTTGCAGGCGCGGGTGGGTTGATTCTAGGAACTTTAATTGTGAGAAGAGACAAGACGTTGGGAAATGAGTGACAAACGGTGACTCACCAGTGACTCACAGCCTACCCGTACCCGGCTGCACCAGGGTCGCAAACGGCTACCCGTACCCGGGTACGGGTATCGGGTAGGGTATCGGGTACCCGGTTGCGATCTCTGCTGTACGTCGTTGCAGTGGTTGGCCTCTTGCTAAAAGGTCTCGCTGGGAAAAAGCCCTGCCCCACGTGGCAGGCTTCCACACTTTTGCCAATTATCACATCGCGTGATTTCTATTACAACAGCATTTGCATTTGAAAGGGGGAGATCGATGGGCGTGAATAGGAGAGCCGTGGCGGGGTGCAAGGCACCGAGTGTGTTCGAGACCCGGACATGCCGAACCAAAGCGCCCCGAAATGCGATTACAACCCTTTTTTTTATTGCGGCCCGCGTAGATTTTATGTATAAACAAATCCCACCTTTGACCCACGGGCAGAGAGCCGCAACTATGGCTTAAGGCTTTATGGATGAAGCGTAGGCATTAGCAGCGTTAGAAAGGCAGCCAATGTGCTTTCCGCGAGAGCTGCAAGTCGCAGGCTAACGCGAGAAATTAATCCGCCAGCAGAGGAGACGGCTGCTGATGTAGATGCAGAGCAAACACCTTCAATTTCACACTCAGGTGGTCAAGTCAGATAACCGCGTCACGAGTCGCGGAGTGTATCGCTGTGACGTCTCCTTCGTATGTGTGGATCGGGCATTGGCGCAGTTGGGGGCACATGCACTGGATTACAGAGAATGTAGGTTACTGAGCCCCCAGGCCTCACTCAAATGAGGGCCCTACAATGGGCATGTGGGTGGTAGAGTAAGGACTCTACACGACATTCCGCCTTAAGCGTCCAGAAACCTGCCTGTAGCGTCCAGAAACCTACAGGAAACCTACAGGTTTCTGGACGCTACAGGCAACCCAAGAGACAAGCAGTGGAGTTGGCACTCACGGTGCTCATGCCCAGGGGGAAGAACTACATCCAGAAGTTGGGACACTGCAAGAGTAAAACTTGGAAGTGGGATACCGACGGTGCAACAGTTCATAGATCTAGCAGGAGGGAAGCAAGACGAGCGGGTGAGGTGTGACGGCATGCACAGCCACCGCCGTGTTGGTGACCTCTTTTGACACCGATACCGATCTTGAAAATGCAATCGAAACGTCCGTCTTTCCATCGAGAGCGAACGAGGGCTTCACACGGAGGAGGCAGCGGGAGGACACCTCGGCCACACACCTGGCCCGCTGCACACGCAAGCACAGCAGCCGCTAATGCCACCGCGGACCTTGGAAGAGGCTTATCTGGCCCCGAATGAGGAGGGGTTGCAGGTGCAGATTACCAGGCTGCGAGGCTGATTAATGATGTAATATAGCGGACGCACCACAGGGGCCACCCGAATCGCTCTGCACACGTCCACCTACTGTAAACCCAGCCGCTATGCTGTATCACCACTTGAAGCTTATCCTGTTGAACTGCATCGACATTGGTGTATTGATCCTTTCACTAGCTCTCAAAAGCGCGCATTTATAGACTACTGTATGGAATTAGGTACGGCTGAATTCAACAGCTTTGGCTGCGCTGATAGCCAGTCGTGTGTGTACAAGAACTTACGACATGCGGGTCAACGGTTGGTTAAAGCAGAATAAATACACCTAGGGTCACACTTTTAGGGGTATTTTGGGCCAGTGCCCTTATTCAGTGGCGTATTTACGAAGTGAAATGTTGGAGAACGGCGAGGTAAAATGTGTTTACGTATAATTAACATGCATGCGTAAGCAAGAATAAGCAAACTTTGTGAGCTCGCAGTCTGTTCCAACCGTTGCGTACATCTTGAACGGGCCAAAGAGACACAAAGTAACATGACTACTAACTTAAGGATACACAATAACAGTTTTGTTGTACACAATCGACGCCAAGGACAAATGCTTGAGAGGATACAACAATAAACATTAATAATTAAGCATTGAGCAGCAGCAGGAGGAGGGGTAAGTCTTAACCTTTTTTTCATTTTTTTTAAGCGGACCCACCCCAACAGCGGTCAATGGCGGAGCTGATAAACTCCCCCACCGGATGCGCGCTAGACGAAATGCACACAGCACGCACTCACAACATAAACACGGCGCGAGTGGAGTATTATTACATAGGCTGCGGCTGCTGGGCAGAACAAGGAGGAAGTCCGTGTCCGAACTGGCAGAATAATCGCGGGCAAGTTTGCGCACGGCCGGACGGGCAAACATTGCCAGTGATCCGAGCAGAATGGAGTTTAGAGGATCGGCAGCCCGGGCAGAGTGCCCGTCTGTTCCACCGCGTGCCCCGCCATGTCCGAACAGAAATGCGGCAGGCAGGCAGGGCATCACACGCTCCTCGGTACCAATAAGCAGAGGGCCCTCAAACACGCCAAACTATTCTGCACGTCCTGCCTGCCAGCAGCGCGTGGTGGGGGGCGAGCAAGTTGCAGCACCTCGGTAGGTGAAAGATATGAAATAATTAAGTGCCTGTCTGGGTGGGGCAGGAATGTGTTTTTTTGTCTTTTGTCGGCCAGTGCGTGCTTGTTTGAGCGACTAAACTGTGTTCTGCTACTCATAAAAGGCGGGTTAAGTAAGCGAGTGAATGCTCTCCTTATGGTACGTGCGATGCCGGCCCGGTGGGGCCCGGTTTAACAAAGGTCACGTGTGGCGAACTGTGCCAAAGGAGCGCAGCCTCTGCAAAATAAGAAAATATCCATCTTTTGAAAAGAAAATCAGAACTACTTGCAACGAGCAAGCACAACAACGCCGACTTCGTTCCCAATTCCTTCTCAAGAGTTGCGCAACTGCGCGGAAACTTCAACAGCGGGGGGGGGGGGTCACACTTTGGTAGTTTCAACGTGGAAATACTCAAAGAGATCCCACCCCCCCCCTTAGCGCGAACAACACCATTTAAATGCAGGGGGGGGAGAGAAAGCCTGGCCAGAGCCAACTCCGAGAGCTGCAACCTCATTCCGCATTACGCAGCAAGGTGGGGCCCAAACTTGTAAAACCCGAACAGACGCAGCTCCCGGAGCGCCCCGTGCTTTGCCCAAATTAGGAAGTTGTTGCTCTCCCTTGCCGAGGCAAAAGCGACGAGACAATCCCTAAAACACTTTGGCGTAAAAAAATAAATAATATAAACCACCCCCCCACCGCCCCCAGTGACTCCGCCGCGGCGGTGAAGCGAGCAGACTTCTCCTTGCCGACTCATAAAGTGGAAGTTTAAAACGGAAGGCCACCTTGCGACGGGGAAGCGTTTATATTCTTTGCTTCCTAACATCAAAATGTGCTAAGGTCGGCCCCCTGCGCCAAAGGGCCCCCCCCCCCGTCCCACACCAGCCCCCCCCCCGCCACTACAGTAGTAGAAAGCTTTGGCGCAGAGGTCGCAAACGGGTTTTGATTCCTTACCCGTACCCGGCCGCACCAGGGTCGCAAACGGGTACCCATACCCGGCCGGGTACGGGTAGCCGGGTATCGGGTAGGGTACGGGTATCGGGTACCCGGTTGCGACCTCTGCTTTGGAGACTGCGTTTGCAGCAAAGGGCGAATTCCATTTCGCGCCGCGAGGATTCCTCGTTCACAATGTTATCACAGCGCAGCGTCTGGCCACGGATGAGAGCAAACTTTCCCTCCCTCCCCCCCCTTTGTTTAATTCAATTAACTGCTCCACTTATTTGATTTGATTAAGCGGCTCCAAGAGAAACCTATACTTGCACCCACGACCACGGCTTACCCCCGCTTGCGACGAATCTACTTTTGGGTAACAAGTCAGCATTTCCTGAGAGTGGGCTGCACATTTGATAGAATTGAATTCATGGCAGGGCAGGAAAAAATGAAAAACAGTTGATGCTCAACTGATAGCCCTTCATTTGCAGTACATCGTGTAACATTTTATAATTCCCGGCTCTGGACTTGTCTGCCTTTTTAAGGCACCGCACGGAGGGTATGGAAAAGTTCCTGGAAATTCTGCCTCATGTTTGCCGTGCGCTTCCGGCAGAAGGTGCCCTTCCACCTCGTACCCTACACCTAGCAGCCCCCCCACTCCCCAATCATTCGTGACTTGACATCCCCATGTGGTCCTTGTTAAAGACATTTTAAAAAATACACCCCATCAATAATTGTGGATGACGGTCACTCGTGCACGGTCGGGCTTGCACGTTGCTACCTAATGGGCTCCCAATGCCAAGGTTCACATCACAAAGGGTGAAAATAACAATAACAACAAGCGACAAGAATGCTTTAGCGTAAAAAAAAAATTCAAGGGAGAGTTGCATTGTGAATTCTTGGCAAGCGCGTTTAAAATGCTCGACTCCTTTGTCTGTCGCTACATGTGCAACTCAAACAGCAACAGAGGGAAGGGTCTGTGGCCCCTGCCTGGCTTTGTGCGCGGCATTAACGACCAGCTTTTGTGCGGCAGGTACATAGACCAACACAATATGCCCTGGGCACTTTGTGGCACAATTCTGTACTTTTACAGATTACAGAAGGCTTTATGCATGCCTCTATATGCTTGGGATTACCGACACTGTATGTATTTTAAGTGGCTTTAAGGGATAATGGCCGGTGGATGAGAACTGCTTTGCGGCAGCAAAAGGAGGGAAAGTGTCCAAGAGAACATCAAAAGTAGAGATGGAGCGATGATATCAGCTCATGTGCAGGTGCTGGGTGTTGCATTGTGTGACCGTGATGAATGGCTATGACTTAAAAGGGGGCCTTCATCCAGCAGTGGGTTGATGATGGTTGATGGTGATGATGACGTGCTTGCAACGTCCTATATACGTGGGGTGGAGTGGTAGTGCAGTGGTTCGCGTACTGTACAATGAGAAATTCCCAGTCACGGCTTTAACATCAATGGTAAGTGTTATCTGTCCTACTCCTCACCAACCTCTGCGCTTGGCAGTGTGGTGAAGCAACTCAAGCAACGCGCATGACCATCGCATCACCGCATGGCGAAGCCCTAATCCATCAGTGGATTGAAATTCTGGAAATTAAATACACATAGCCAAATCATGCTCCAGCATTAAGTGGCATCTGACCTATGGAGAATATAGAGAACATGTTAATTGTAAAAAAAAATTACATGAGTTATTTTAGAACTCTCAAAGTGACCATGAGAGCTGAATCTCCAGCCTCTGTGAATTTCCCGAGAAGGCGACCCATGCAACAAAGGCACGTTATACACAGAAAATTGCGTAAGTGATCTCAGTCTTCCTCCAACAGCTTCGGAGTCCATGAAATAAGGCCACTCGTGAAAGCTAAAATATTGCCCGCCGACTGCAAGGCGCCAGAAGCACACGTCAAGGGCAAATGCGTCGCGTCATTTCGTCAATGCCAGCAGCATTATTTGGTTCACACTCTCGCAAGGAAAATTACTCGGGACGCAAAGCTGCGTCGCGACTGTTGTGCTGTACTCGCCCTGCTTATACATGTGGCAGCTATGATTGCGCGGGAAGGGGGTGGGGAGGGGGAGGAAACACGCAGATATACAACCTCAACGCGAATGACAAATGAATTTGGCAAAGTGCCCGAGACAAACAACAACTCTGCACGCCACCTGCCCGGTCTAGATACTGGCAGGAGATGAGCAAGAAATGATACTACCGTGTGCAAAGACAATGACCATGGTGGTGGTGGTGATCATGTTGATGACTGTGAGGATGATGTATTAAAAAGGGTCTGCCAGGCAAAGAGGTGTATGTGTATTCAGTTTACAGAACACACAAGTGACAATGGAGTGGAGCCGAGGACTGACAGCACACACCAGCAAGTCTGCCCGAGATAAGACCCATATAGCTGGCATTCCTCTCTCCCACTGCAGCTGTTAATCTAAAGGATGCCTAACTGCAGTCAAACGATCGGCTACTGTACAGTTCATGTATATTTCATCTCACTTCTTACGTTTTGAGCCAGTTGGCGTATCAACATATAAACACACAAACAAGCACAAGTCAAACGGCGTTTGATCACCAAAGGCCGTTTCGATACATCCAAAATATGATACTCAAGAAATCCCACGAAATCGTCACCCAGGATCTAATTATCCAACGTTACAGACACGATGAGAAGCATGGAGGGGGGGAGGGGGGCAAGGGCGGGCACGTCAAACCCAGGAAAAAGTTAACGGCGCTCTGGCAGTGCGAGCTGAGTACGAGTCAGAGGTCGCAAACGGGGTTTGATTCCTTACCCGTACCCGGCCGCACCAGGGTCGCAAATGGGTACCCGTTCCCTACCCGTACCCTACCCGAAATGAGTGACAAACGGTTACTCACCAGTGACTCACGGCCTACCCGTACCCGGCCGCACCAGGGTCGCAAACGGCTACCCGTACCCGGCCGGGTACCCGGCCGGGTACGGGTAGCCGGGTATCGGGCAGGGTACGGGTATCGGGTACCCGGTTGCGACCTCTGGTACGAGTAGCATCTATCAGTCCAGGGTTCTCCGTGCCAGCGCCATCAGGCGTGAGCGCAGTGTGGTGTGCATCGAAGCGCCAACAATGGGAATCCGAAACCACCATCGCTGGAGGGTTAAGGTGATAATATCGTATTAGATTTCTGGCGCGTATGTAGACTCGTGACTTCTACACCCGTTTTCATCACGGTAACCCCTAAACTTCAATTCACGCAAACTGCGGGGAACGGTGGCGCAGTGATTAACGCACTTCTGTGAAATCCGACAGACGACCTGAATTTGATTCCCAGCCAGAGCCAACACCAGTGGCGAGTACCCCTCCAACCTCTCTTTCAACAACCAGCACCTGAACAGCGTGGTCAAGTATGGTCAACACAACCCCTACATAATGGTGTGGGGAAGCTTTCATCCAGCAGTGGCTTGACAAATGGCTGTAAATTATGCATTAATAGTACATGGCATGGTAGATAAATGGTGCTACCATATCAAGCATTTTGTCAAAGCTTACTGGCAATACATAACACAAGGTACATGTGTGTGCATTCATATACAAATCCACGTCCTTTTTAGCGTAATGTAAAATGCGGTCTTTGTACAAAATAAATAAATAAAACGCACATGGTTCCGAGAATTTCTTCAGCAGCCATTTTTAAATGACCCAAAACATCACCAAAGACGGATCTTCAAAGTCCGGCTACCGGAAGTTCCCCAAAAGTGCTCTAAAGGGGCAGCGCTCAGCAGGAGCCGTCCTGCCAATGTGGGCGCAGTTTCATTGCGCCGATTGCTAATCCACGTGTCTGGAAATGGCTGTAAGCAGCAAACGCCTTGCTTTTTACCGTGTCTGTAGGACTTAGACGACACAATCCCATCCCGCCCGCCCGCGCGAGACAGCAGACTGTAAATGTATTTTTTGTTACTTTTCTTTAGTGCTTAATTTACAGCTCTTTGTCAATTCACTACTGGACAAAGTCCTCCCCCCATGCCTTTGCGGCGACGGGGTTAGTGTGACCATTCTTCACCGCGCCGTTCAGTACGGGTCAGCGAAGGTGGGGGTGGGGACCGGTTCAAATATCGAACTTGGGCCGTCAGGTTCGTGAGCGCAGCCCTGCTAACAACTGGGTGCCAACCGCACTCTGCCCTTATATCTTACACCAAACAAAAGCCCGGTCCTTCACTTCGCCTCATCATCACTTACGGCACACGCGCGTTGAATAAAGCCGATTCGTACCGCCGTGCCCATTTTTCAAGTGTCTCCACGCACGGCCGTGAAGTCCGTCCGGCATACGGCGGGGGGGGCGGGGTGTAGATGGAGATGGTGGAGAGGGGGGAGCGGGGCGGAGAGGAGTTTCTAACAAAATGTTCCTGCGCCTGTTCACTTTTTCGTTCAGTCAGCACCGTGACTGTAATTTGTGCGGAACAACAGCTGTGCCCGCTCAGCTGTCCACTCTTCACTGGCTCGCTCGTCCAAACACACACACACAGGGTCCTGTCTCGTCACCAGGACCCCGTCCCAGCCGAATAAACCTATTCAACAGTCATTTTTGTTATTATTCCACCCATATTTATCTTTATTTACTTACACACACGCGAAGATAAAGAGGCCCGTTTATGGGGAAATTAAATATACCGTACTGGTAGAACGACCATGAGACCACGAGTCCTTTCCTATTCTCTTGTTGAGAAGTGCCACCATCGTGCACTCTGTAACACAACCGACATGTGCACATCCTTTTATCAATTCACAAATAGCCTCCATGTGGGTAATGGGAGATATTTGAGCGTAATTCACCTACAATGATCAGTGCCGATTGGTGCGAGTGGAGAGCATATGTGTTAGCATACAAGTACGGTAAAACAATGGATTATTTTCCTCGACGGACCTCTGCTGCCCAAAGCGTAGCCCTGAAGACCCATAATACCTGTTACGTGTGGCAGTTCGACCAGCCCAAACCCAAAGTCTCGGCGCTGCTTTTCCTTCCAAGACCCAATGGGATCGGATGCATTCGGGGCAGTTTGGTCGTTGGGTCAAACCAAAACCCAAAAATAAAAAAGCAACCAGTCGGCACACCACCTGAACCAATCGAGTTATCCGAGACGGATTCCCGCAGATCAAGTCCACTTTGAGGATGACACTGCCTGACGGGACCTGACAAGTCACCGCTCAAGAAGCAACACAACGAATTTAGTAAAGGAATTAAGTGCTGGCCTCAGGTGCACCTACAAGCTGTCCTCCCACGCAAACGTCACTGACGTTGTTGCCTCTGACTGGTGTCTGACCACAGCGCTCCGTCGGCGCCCAGGAGGTCCTCGACTCACTCGGCCACGTTCAACGATAAACCTGGCGTGACGGGCAACGCTTTGTAGCGAGCGGCGTGAAAATGAACACGGAGGCACTTATAATTAAATAAAGAAACTTACAAACACACAATCGGTGCCGCCGCGCTCGCCAAACGCCAAGGGCTCGATACGCACGGACAGAGCCTCAAGTGTTTGCCGGAGAAAGCTAAAGCACCCTTCGGGAAGGCAGCAGGATGACCAAATACAGTAAGGCGCTCCACTCCACATGCACAGCAAAAAACCCATCCTGCTTTGGGCACGGTGAGAGACACTCGCCGCGTATTTCATCGGCGCTTTAGCGTGGAGCCGCGAACGGTAACGCACCACCCCATGTGCTTTACAGCTGTGCCACACGTCGTTTAGGGACGACGTCAAATTTTTACTCAGTTCTTGAAGAAGTTCCCAGATTCGAGGAAGTGCAACATCGCGGGCACGCAACTCGCAGTGACAACCCCGACAACACGTCGGGAGAGCATGCGCTGTACAACCGTGATAACCCTACGTGGTGAGATTAAGCACCGTTAATCGTTGTCGAGGATGCCGTTTTACCCTCGAAAAAAAACCCCTGTGGAAGAGATGGAAATACGAATTTCAACCACACTAACCTGCGGTGGGGGGGGGAGGTCTTTTTTGTAGCCAGGATGGGTGGGGGCGCAAGTGGCATTACGATGGAATGACATGCGGGTTTACAAGTGAATTGACCTCCACAGATTTAACATGATTTACCGGCAGGGGCAACAGTGGAGGACCTGGCCTGTTACATTTACCATGCAGCAGGCGTGTTACGCTTGAGAGGACACGCAAATCCTGGAGAAGGATAAGAGGCAATATCAAAGAAGAGAAACATAATTTCGACTTTATGTTACACACACGTGTCCAGTGGAGAAGAATAACAACGTTAATGTTAATCTAGTATCTGTGCAGTAAATGTAATTGCGGGCAATTTACCAAAGGGTGGGGTAATCAAAACAACATGTGGGACAGACCCATTATCATGAGCAAACACACCTGGCCTCAGGGGAGGTTGAAGAGGAGAGGTGATTGTGTTTGATGGGGGGGGGGGTCACCGAGGATAAACTCAGACAATCTCTCCCACATTGAATCTGTAGCACAGGTTTTAAACCCTTTGTAACGGCACCACTAAATTGCTCCTCAACAGCGCAGATCTGCCCTGCAAACTCTTCCCTTGTTCCACAGTGGTTAGAATTCTACAGCATCAGACACTTATGCGTGTCCGTTCACGTAGAAGTTTTAACTTAAAAGTTATTTTACTATGATCAGCCTAAAAATAAGCTAACCAAGCCGGCTTGCGTCTGAGGGAATTTATAACTTAACACCGAGTTATGTTCGTGCAATATTTTCAATAACCTTATGCGACACCGTTATTCTTGTTACGATTGCTATTCGCTTCATTGCTGTAATGTCCTTCATTTGACTTCATTGCTGTTGTCTTTTTGGTAACCGGGGGCATTCTTGTCTCGTCAAATCTCACCTGGTTAAACGAAATAAATTTGAAACTCACCAGCACCACCACCGATCACATAATCTCGACCACCAGTATCGCATCGGTCTCTCATTCACGAGCCACGCGACTCTTGAGAACAGCGCATCCTTCTGAACTTTCGCAACGCCTCTGGGTCACCTTTTCGCCGAGCATTTACTTCCACCCTAAAGAATGCGGCCAGGGCCACTCTGGCAACGGGGCGTTGTCCGCAGCCCTCGCTCGCGAACCGTTCACATCTCCCCCCCACCACCCTCACGGCAACTCACGACCGTTCGTAAAACTTTAACCCGAAGTGTAAAAAAAAAACCGCGGGTAGGCACACGGGCGCCAACGACACCAACGACGCCAACTCATAACGAGGGGACGCGTGGGAAAGTGACAAAATAGGCGGGGAGAGGGGGGTAGAATATTAACCCAAAAGAAAAAGCGGGGCCTTCACACCTCAGAAGTATTAATTTCAAATTTGTTCACGGGACTGTGCCACGTTCAGGCAAGAGATGGCAGCTGACGGTCAACGCCACTGCACACATCAGTGGCTAAAAGCCCTCTCGCTCTCTCGCTCTCTCTCGACTTAATAACGTTCAACCTGATGTAACGCGTTTGGCTGTGACATTATCCCCATA
The DNA here is from genome assembly GCF_964198595.1 of Lampetra fluviatilis. Taxonomy (NCBI): domain Eukaryota; kingdom Metazoa; phylum Chordata; class Hyperoartia; order Petromyzontiformes; family Petromyzontidae; genus Lampetra; species Lampetra fluviatilis. The sequence goes on along the minus strand of NC_136304.1, from coordinate 5,849,270 downwards.
ATCATCATCACCGTCGTCACTTCAGGTGAGACACGTGTCACACTTAGCAGAAGACACAACAAACGCTTTCACTTATTAATGATACACGTACGTTCTCCCCCCCCCTCACACACACAACGACTTCGCTTTGTAAGGTGATCCAGTATCCGTTTGTTTCTGTGTGCTTGCTGAGAAACTGCAGAGGAGGGATGACACATTTTTTTGAGATCGCAGGCTCCCCGGTGACGGAGCTCAGAAGGTCACTCCGGGCAAACAAGTGGTAGGGAGGGGGGTGGAGATCACAGTGCAGTGTGATAGCCGTGAGTCAACTTTGCTCCCCACCAGCTCCCAGACCTGTACAGCGACGTGTGGGAAGAAACAAGTATAACCCGTAAAAACAAAGTTTTTCACTAGAAATCCTTTATATGCGTGGCGGCTAGAGTCCTCTCGTCCTCTGGCTTGAGATGGCTGCCACCTATGGGTCAGATGATTGCATGGCACAATTAAGCAATTGGTAATTAGATATAATATTTTTGTCCTAAACAGTGTAAAATTGTGGAAAAAAATTTTCACGAACATTAATTGTCACGCACAACGAGTCTGTGTGGAAAATGTCAGCTCGATCGGATCACGGGAAGTGGGTTAAAAAACGACCGAAAGATTTGCACGGTCGTAAGCAAGCAAGCAAGCGCGCAAGTGAACTTAATATAAAGGATTTAAAAAGAACACACGACACACGCACAAAGGGAAGCCCGGCCACAACAATTAATTTCCTCGTCCTTTTGCAAAAGTCAGGTGAGAGGCTATGTCTCGTAACTCAAGTACGTACACACGGGGGTTCATGTATTAGGGCAGATTTCCTTTCTTGCGTGTCGCAATTCTTCATCTCGTTCTTAAATCGGGAGGCCAAATAAAGTTGCGTTTCGCCATAGTAACCGTACGAGTTAAACTCGAAAACTGTGGTCCTGAAAATGAACCCATCCCCCAAAATTGTAGACCCTGGGATTTAACACGTAGTTATAAAAGCCTCCCGTTCACACGGAAGCCAGATTGACACAACGACCACAGCAAATCTGAGCGTAACCAAGAAAAACAGCAGCACCTTCACCACGACGATCAACATTCCAATAACCGACATCGCATACAAAGATCCCCGCAGTATACACTGTTGAGGAAAGTGCTGTTATAATCGGGGGCACCTATTACGGATAGTATGGCACGGCCAGACACCGCCTTTGTCACCCCTGTGCCGACTTCACACACTGCACCATGTTACTACATTTAAGACGGAGTCCACATCGATGGGGGGGGGGGGGGCTCAGCACCGATGTTAGCTGTGGTCAGGATACGAACTTGGGTCACTCACTGGGTTGGGAAGCCACAGTTCGTCGACCACTGCACCACACTTTCCACAACATCACCAGAATCCAGCACCATTGTTTTGCCACAAAACGTTTCCAACATCACCAACACCTTTACCACCATCACAACAACAATTACCAACATGAATTACATGGACATGCGCAACAACATTATCGGTGGCAACACTTACAGCATCATTAGTCACCCACATCAGTGTGTGCCACCAACACGAGGTAGCCGTCAACATCACCATCAACAGCACCACTTTAACATCACCATCGCTTTCGAAACCCTGATCACGGTCAAACTCATCACCGCGAAAATCACCATGGGCACAAATGTCATTACTACGAGCCAATGCCATCCAACATCACATCATTGCCACCGTCACCCCCGTAATTACAAACCATCACGACCACCAACATCACCACTCCCACCACTAACATGCACCATCACCACAACCACCATCACCACCTCCACCAGCAGTAGCACCACCAGAATTCTAGCATCACCATCACCACCACCACAACCACCATCACCACTACCACAACCACCATCACCACCACCATCACCCACCTCCACCAGCAGTAGCACCACCACGAGCACCACCAGAATTCTAGCATCACCATCACCACCACAACCACCACTACCACAACCACCATCACCACCACCATCACCCACCTCCACCAGCAGTAGCACCACCACGAGCACCACCAGAATTCTACCATCACCACCACAACCACCACTACCACAACCACCATCACCACCAACTCCACCAGCAGGAGCACCACCAGAATTCTAGCATCACCACCATCATCATAACTTACAAGACCACCAACCTAAGCATCACCCATCAGACAAACGGGCACCACAACACCATGAACACCACCAACATAACCGTCCCCATCGCCACCACCATCGTTCGCAAAACAGCACCATCACCCCAGACACCACCATCATCCGCGCCATCGTCATCCCCCCACCCACCACCACCACCAACCATCATCAACAACAATAGAAGAAGCACAAAGTCCATCCGCCCGCTTACCTCATGGTGCCACCGGCTGCAGCTGCAGGGGGAGACGGGCGCGGGACGGGGCTGTCGGCTGTCGGGACGATGTCTCTCTACCCAGGGGGGGGGGGGTGGGTGGTGGTAATGGGACCGGTCCCAACAACCAGAACCAGCGGGACCGGTAACCAATCACTCCGCAAATCCCGCCTTCTGAATAGAAACCCCGACCTCTGTCAGACTGCTTCAAGGTGGTACCCCGCGCCTATTCCTTCTGTATTGTACAGCCGCGTGTGAGGGCGAATGAGCGAGGGAGATGGGCCAAGCAAAAAGATCCGAAGCGGGGACCGAGAGACTGCGCAGCCGAGGCACCGCGGAACCTCGGCGGAAACGGCGAGAGGCCTTCCCGCTCCCCGGTGCAGAGGAGCACGGGTGCGCACAAGTCCCGCCCCCCATTCACAAGCCCCCCCCTCACAAGCCACGCCCCCCATTCACAAGCCCCCATGCACAAGCCCCCCCCCCCATGCACAAGCCCCCCCCCCATGCACAAGCCCCCCCCCCATGCACAAGCCCCGTCCCCTACACCCAAACCCCTTACGCCTAAACCCCCGCCCCCTAGACCACACCCCCGCCCTCTATTCCGAACCCCCCGCCCCTTACGCCCAAACCCCTCCCCCAATACCAACACCACCACCGCCGCCTACACCCCAACCCCCACCCCCTACGCTCAACCCCCCGCCCACTACGCCAAAGCCCCGCCCCCTATAACCACACCCCAGCTTCCTCCGCCCAAACCCCCACCCCCTATCCCCTCACTCCCGCCCTCAATGTTCGACCCTTGCCCCGCCCTCTCGCAGTGAAGCCTCCGCCCATCTCCATCAAAGTCCCACCCAATTAGTGCCGAAGCTCCGCCCAGTACAATCTGAACCCCACCCCCTCCACATCCGAGCCCCTAACTTGAGTTCGATACATATTCTTAGGTTTTTTAGGTAAAGTCACGTAGGTAAAACATTTTTATTAAAATTAATAAAAGTAAAATAAAATACAAATAAAATAAAAATCACGACGTTTCGGAGGCAACACAAGCTTCCGTCTTCAGGTGGAACCGTCACAGCACGCTTGCTCATTTACTTGATGCAGCAGTCGTGCTGTGACGGTTCCACCTGAAGACGGAAGCTTGTGTTGCCTCCGAAACGTCGTGATTTTTATTTTACTTTATATTTTATTTTACTTTTATTAATTTTAATTTTTTACCTACGTGACTTTACCGAAAACACCTAAGAATATGAATCCTTGCAGTCACGAAAGCTTCAAATCTAGAATTGAGTTCGATACCCAATACATGTGCCAGAAACGTTTAATCATTTTACTTTTCATGCAGATGAATTTATTCACGAATACGTTGGTAATTATTAGAGGGGGTTGTCTATTACTTGATAGCTAAAATAGGTAACTATTCATATGGAAATGTAAAAATGGGTCATCAGGAAACATTTAATTGTAATTATTATACACTAGCTTGTTTGCCCATCCTAGGATGGAAGCTGTAATATTTACGAAAAAAAATAGCAGAGTATAATTGTATCGTGTGTAAATTTAATGGCAGTGAATATTGCATGAAAGTATGTCATCAAACACTTCACTGCATTTCACTGTAGCGCCGTATATAACTGACCGTCAATTTGTTAAAATTCACTGCTCTGGTACTTTATTATCTTCTGTTTTCGGTCGCTGGGGTTGAAATGAAATGGAATTGGATACAATATCTGGACAATCATCGAGAAATGTAAATTCTACCATAATGTAGAAGCATAAATTCGACTTACCTTTTGTGTCAAGTGCTGAAGAAATAAATAAAAACACCAAATCCACTTTGTTGTTGCGTAGAACTTAAAGCGAATTTGCGAAAAATAAATATTTCCGCTCGACCTTCTTCAGCGTGAGTGTAAAAATCCACCCGCTCATGGATATTCATGACGGGGGAGGGGTGCGGCATGTGGAGTGACGTCACGCGCGTTACACACAGACATTCTTGGCTAATTATCGTAGTAATTCCCCATAGTGCAATTGTGCAGTCCTTCAACTCGTATTCACTCTCTCTCTTGAAGAACGGCCATCGGCCGAAACGTTCCGCCCATGAGCACAAACTCCCCGCTCCTCACTCAATCACCCCCCCCCCTCCACCCCTTGTAGAGGTTGATCCAGAATCAGAATATTTATTTAGACTGGAGGAATCCGATGAGCTATAAAGCTCTTTTTCACAGATGTCAAGTCGGGGCAGGTCAGAACGTGACAACAACAAATACAAAACACATTCCTGCGGAGGGAGGAACGTTGGGTTGATCGGTCAATGGCCAGGGTGAACGGCGGCGTGGTGTATTCCGCAAATATGCCCGACTGTGAGGGCGGGCACAAGCCGGCGTGAGTAGGTTAAACGTTGAGTTTTATAAGGGCACCACGGGGTGACCAGCCCCTCCCCACCCAACCCCACCCCCCACCCAGTCCCACCGTCCCCACCCAGCCCCTCCCCACCCAGCCCCTCCCCACCCTCCCCACCCCACCCAGCCCCTCCCTCCCCACCCAGCCCCTCCCTCCACGACGGACGGACGGACACAATAATCCCCTGTGGGCTGGTGTAACCAGTAGGTTCCTACCAGTAAAACACTAAAATATGTTTTATCTCACCAAGTAATGACGCTCTTTACAGATCTCATTCCAACCGAGAGCTGATTGAATTGCGTTCGTTTCTTTGGCCATACGAAATCATCATAATCATCATTGAATACAGTATTATGAAAACAGCGGTGGCTCCTGCATCTTAACATGAGGGTGTTAAAATGATGGATGCAACAGGTGTATTGAGATGTGTAAGACGTGGAGAGGCTTTGAAATGCCGTAGTAAACACAATTTTGCTTCGTTTATATTTTTGCCCCATCCTTTTCTTGGAGGTATCTGTCAATGGATCACCCTGTACAGTACTGTTATAGTGACTGTGAATGAGTGAGTCACTGGGTAAGTAATCTGTATCGATTTTTTTAAAGGATAAAGCCCAAAGGCATGCGGTAAGCAGAGAGAAACTTCTTTTTTTTACTTCAATAACAAAATGGCATACGGGCTGCGGTTTGTAAAGTCGTTGAAAACGTGTTTGATCAATTACAATGGGCCAGTTACACTTGCAATGTAACTAGAAGGCATGATTTAATCTATATGCATCTGTCTGTTCAAACTGTGCATCTGTCCGTTCTTCCTGGTACTTATCCTATTCATACGAGGGCTCTGCTTTCCTGGTCCTCTTATGAATTCATTTCTGTCCTGGGCCATCATCCCCGTATTCTATAGAGTGATGCGAATTTCATCGACGAGTCCATCGTCACCACCACACTAGTGGCCCGGCTTCCACAACACACAGCTGATTAGCGAGCCCATCACCACCACACTCGTGCCCGGCTTCCACAACACACAGCTGATTAGCGAGCCCATCACCACCACACTCGTGCCCGGCTTCCACAACACACAGCTGATCAGCGAGCCCATCACCACCACTGGTGACCGGCTTCCATAACACACAGCTGATTAGCGAGCCCATCACCACCACACTCGTGCCCGGCTTCCACAACACACAGCTGATCAGCGAGCCCATCACCACCACACTCGTGCCCGGCTTCCACTACACACAGCTGATCAGCAAGCCCATCACCACCACACTCGTGCCCGGCTTCCATAACACACAGCTGATCAGCGAGTCCATCACCACCACTGGTGACCGGCTTCCATAACACACAGCTGATCAGCGAGCCCATCACCACCACACTCGTGCCCGGCTTCCACAACACACAGCTGATCAGCGAGCCCATCACCACCACACTCGTGCCCGGCTTCCACAACACACAGCTGATCAGCGAGCCCATCACCACCACTGGTGACCGGCTTCCATTGTCCACGGACCACAATGGGGGCAGCGCTGAAGCGGCACAGCACAAACGACGGAAGAGGCGGTCGGGATACCTTCGACGCACACGTGGAAAATAATGACTCACTGCTGCGCGAGTAGTGAACACATTCACACACTCTCAGACAACGCAATTGAATGGCTCAATCACTTAGGAGCACTGACGCCCCAAAAGTGTCCTTCCATTTTCCACGTGCTTTCCGCACTCATCCATGCGCCGGTTCACCACTTCGAACCAACCTATCGTTCAATACATAAGCGGACAATATCTATCTCTCTCCACATCCCATTCGCCACATTAGCCTTCTGGGAGTGCATAATTTCAGCAGCATTGGTAGGATAACAGCAAAAACTCTGGAATTCGTTCTCGGGCCTGCCTCGCTGTCTCTATCCGAAACGGTCCGACCAACCTTGACCTCAAGGGTGGTGAAGTATGGCCAGCAATTAACTTTCAGTGAGTGCCGTAATTTCCGCAAGACAGACCGATCGCGCGCAATGTTCCGCTCCGTTACAGGAGGTACATCATTGCCCTCTCGTGGCCATCACCGGATGTGTTGTACAATCGCTGTGAGTACTTCCCCGGTTTACGTCTCCACACCCCCCCCCCTCCCCCCACTTTTACGTCGTTTCGCAAATACGTCGTCACTTTATTAACACCGCCACCTGATTTGCGTCGCCTCAACCCCCACACTCACGTCGCTGACAGCATCATGGCCCGTCCGTTCTCGTATCCGTCGCCTCAGCCTTCGCCTCGACCACCAACTTTGCGCTTTGTGTCGCGCATAAAGATGCTTTATGTTTATTGTATAGTGTAGACTACAATAAACTCCTAGATTTGAAGCTTTCGTGACTGCAATGATACATATTCTTAGGTTTTTTCCGGTAAAGTCACGTAGGTAAAAAACATTAAAAAGTAAAATAAAATAAAAATCACGACGTTTCGGAGGCAACACAAGCTTCCGTCTTCAGGTGGTACCGTCACAGCCACGACAGCTGTATCAAGTAAATGAGAGATTGCAGAAGCCACCACTCCGTTTATATAATGGTTGGAGGAGGTGGTGGAGCAAGGGCCGCATACTTTTATTAATATGGTAAGGTGAGGCTTGAGACTAAGAATAGACTGCATAACAAAGGCTGAGCATTTGTTATGGAGAGGTGCGGTTTGTGACTCAACCTGTAACAGGGAGACCACCACTAGACATGGTAAAACTGTGATGGTTGTCTGTCAAATAAGATTGGCAAATAAGTGTAGCTAAATCTTTTTTGCATGGTTAATCACATCTTTCCAATGATTACTCAGTTTGTAACCGTCATCACGGTTGAAATTATATCTTAATTTGGGAGCTTTCGTGACTGCAGGAATTATTCTTTGGCTCTTTTCGGTTAAGTCACGTCTAAAAATAAAATAATAAATCAAAATAAAACAACACATTACGACGTTTCAATTGCAACACAAGCAATCATCATCAGGCATAAAGGAAATAGCAACAAAAATCTAACTAGAAAACTATAGACCGACATACAAGCAGACAGACATCACAACGGCACACATAGAGGGGAGTATACAGGCACACGAAAATTAAATAACCTAGTAAAATATTGAAATGTGATGTAATACAACACAGAGAGTCGGTTAACACACAATTAACGCATGGCCTGGTTAACGCATGGCCTAACCAGGCCATGCGTTAATTGTGTGTTAACCGACTCTCTGTGTTGTATTACATCACATTTCAATATTTTACTAGGTTATTTAATTTTCGTGTGCCTGTATACTCCTCTCTATGTGTGCCGTTGTGATGTCTGTTTGCTTGTATGTCGGTCTATAGTTTTCTAGTTAGATTTTTGTTGCTATTTCCTTTATGCCTGATGATGATTGCTTGTGTTGCAATCGAAACGTCGTAATGTGTTGTTTTATTTTGATTTATTATTTTATTTTTAGACGTGACTTAACCGAAAAGAACCAAAGAATGGTTGAAATTATGTCTGTGTTTGTATATTTGTATGGCTTCGTGTACAAACCTTTGATGGTAGCCAGGAGGTTTGCAGAGAACCTTGGTCTCGGAAAATACAATTTCATGAGAGCCCATCCAGTTGTAGCAATGATCGGCAACGGCCGAAGAATCAGTTCTGCCGTGTTTCAGATCTGACTTGTGCTCGCGGACACGATCAGAAACATGACGTTTCGTTTCTCCAATGTAGCAATCACCACGAATGCAACTCAATTTGTAGACTCCAGGATACTGTAAGTCAGGAACGACATCCTTCACAGATGGAATCAAATCACGGATCTTATGCACTGTACTGAATCGGACTTGGATCTTATGTTTGTTTAGAATTTTGGAGATCTTTTTGGTCACGCCTGCTATGTATGGCAACGTGATAGTTTTGGTCGGAGTTTCATGTGGCTGTTTCTGTATGGTGGGAGAAACAGCTAGGCGGATAGTGCGGTCAGAGTATCCGTTCATCCTGAGGGCCCGATGTACATGTCTTAATTCACCGGCCAGGTGGTGTTGGTCAGAAATGCCATGGGCTCTGTGGTATAGCGTTTTGATGAGAGAATTCTTTTGAGATGGGTGGTGGTGGGAATCCGGTTTCAAGTAGGAATCTGTGTGGGTGGCTTTCCTGTAGACAGAATGTCCCAAGGATCCGTCAGGCCTCCTCTCAAACAGAATATCCAAGAATGGTAGTTTACCGTCTTTCTCCACTTCCATGGTGAATCTGATTAATGTTTTTTACCTACATGACTTTACCGAAAAAACCTAAGAATACAATATACTCGTTTGTGTACAGCATTTTTGTAACTTTGAAAATGTGCTTTCATCACACATTTTAGGAACGCATCCTAAACTAAACTATACGGTAAACGTATAATAATAGGGTTTTCCCCTTTTTTCTGCAAACAAAACTGAAACCTTTTTACAAGGATTCATGTCTGCATTAATCACAATACTTGCAGTCAAAATGAAAACAAAAAACACACTATGATAATATATGCATTGTCCTTGAAACTGATTGATCCACACCAGAGACAGCTTTCTTTTGAGCCTCGTCTCAATTGGTGCTCGACCAGATGACGCCACCAATTGAGACGAGGCCCAAAAGAAAACTGTCTCTGGTGCGGACCAATCCGTTTCAAGAACAATGCATACATTATCAGAGTGTGTTTTTTGTTTGCATTTTGACTGCAAGTATTGTGGTTAATGCAGACATGAATCCTTGTAAAAAGGTTTCAGTTTTGTTGCCAGAAAAAAGGGGAAACCCCTTATTATATTTGGTGCTGGCAAAGGAGGTCTAATGATGATATACGGTAAACTATTGTTTTAGGTGTAAGGCCCACTGAGATGTACAGTATAGCTCTTTTTCAGAAGTGACCTGGCCACAAATGATAGCACCACGGAGTAGCTTGTCACGTGGAGATTTATAGCAGCCACACATACTGTGGGGGGAGAAACTGGAGGTCCCGGATAAATATCCACGTGACCATGGTGAGAGAGGGAGAGAGCAAGCAAACTAAACAGGCGTCAGTGTCGGGATCGAACCCACGACCTCCTGCAGACCAGGCAGTTAACATCTCGCTACCGTCGCGACTTAAACCGGAGTGTTACTCCACGTCGAACTTTTTCACTTGCCAGGACCCCTAATCTGCTTCTTTATGACATTGACCCTTTGTCCACCCAATGCTGTGTGAAATCATCTCCACGCCGTGAAGGTCATGGGGTTGTTTGACCATACTTCACCACGTTAGTCAGTGCGGGTTGGGGGGGGGCAGGACTGGTTCAGATAATCACTCTCTGGCGATGATAGCCTGGGCCAGGAAACTAACTAAGGTGGCTGCTCTATATTTCAAGCAATAAAACAGCCCCAATTCTCGCATGACTATTAATCTCCAAGGGGCGGCCTTTTGGGGCGATAACGTCAGCTCGTGTTTATGGGGCTTGAACTGTGTGTGGATTATATTATTACATTGCAGGATGGTGAGGGATGGGGATAACTTGGGAAGGCCTCTATCCAACAGTGGATCGATCATGGTTGATGATGATAATGGACGATAGGCCATCATTGTTTTCAAAGTTCATCATCATTTGTGTACAAAACTAAAATTCCCGTAAAATCACCGGATTTAAATTACGAATTAGGCAATACAACTCAAGTGTGTACATGATTGGAATCCAAAGCGCTGGTGTTTTTCCGGTAGCGGCCACTGCCAGGCGCCACGTGCTGTGATTTATGTCATTACAGCAGCATCCGGGTTGGAACTGTTATGCGATTGCATCTAATGTTGCATGTAGGCCATCACGACCAATACAATGGCTTGATAATTAATTTAGGTTGAGTCAGATCGTGTCGGCGTAACGCAAACGATTGCTTTTTTTTATATTACTACAATTTTGCTGATACACCAAATCAATGAGTATATTTGCCCACGTGACAAGCTGATTTGATTGGCTCTGTCGGATGGTAGCGCACCTGTCAGGGTTCTCTGCAAACCTCCCGGCTACCATCAAAGGTTTGTACACGAAGCCATACAAATATACAAACACAGACATAATTTCAACCGTGATGATGGGTACAAACTTAGTAATCATTGGAAAGATGTTATCAACCACGCAAAAAAGACTTAATTACACTTTTTTGGACCATCTTATCTGACAGGCACTATTTTACTTTATTCTTTGGTTTTTTTTCGGTTAAGTCACGTCTAAAAATAAAATAATAAATTAAAATAACATATTACGACGTTTCGATTGCAAAACAAGCAATCATCATCAGGTATAAAAGAAATAGCAACAAAAATCTAACTAGAAAACTATAGACAGACATGCAAGCAGACAGACATCACAACGGCACACAGAGAGAGGACACAAATCGGCACAAAGAGAGGGGTCGTTTCTGTGACGGTCCCTTAAATATAGAGAGGGGGGGCGGGGACGGAGAGAGGGAGGGGGCAGAGAGAATTAGCATATCAATGAGTGTACGGCAACGTACTGCTGTTGCAAGTAAGATGACAATGTGGAACGGGCACGCAAAATTGAAAACGGGCACGCAAAATTGAAAATTAGGAGACAGGCACACGAAAATTAAATAACCTAGCAAAATATCGAAATGTGATGTAATACAACACAGAGAGTCGGTTAACACACAATTAACGCATAGCCTGGTTGATTACGTGTTTCAAAATTTGCTAAGTTAGAATTTTAAGTGTGAAAATTCCAAAGAGAGGACACAGGCAGAGAGAACAAATAGTCAGAAAGAAAAAGGATAAGCTTAAAACTTCCCCGTAGAAGTGGTTCAATCTTAATTTAGGAGCGTTCGTGACTGCAGGAATTATTCTTTGGATTTTTTTCGGTTAAGTCACGTCTAAAAATAAAATAATAAATTAAAATAACATATTACGACGTTTCGATTGCAAAACAAGCAATCATCATCAGGTATAAAAGACATTTTGTTGCTATTTCTTTTATACCTGATGATGATTGCTTGTTTTGCAATCGAAACGTCGTAATATGTTATTTTAATTTATTATTTTATTTTTAGACGTGACTTAACCGAAAAAAAAAACAAAGAATAATTCCTGCAGTCACGAAAGCTCCTAAATTAAGATTATTTTACTTTACTTTACCGAGTGTTAACATCCCCAGTTGTTTTTTGGCAGTGCTCTCTTCATTGTTCAGCCGGCATTGGTGTAGGCATGGGCATTTTCGTTCTTTTGTCTATCATGTGTATCAGACCTCCCCTCCCCCCTCTCTGTCCATTGTGTTGGCGTGTGCAGCAGCAACCGCGTCCAAGCCGTCGTCCATTGTTTTGGCCCCTCCCCCTCCCGATGCGTTGTGCTTGGCGCCCCGTGCTGTCTTTGAGCCCCGCCCCCCTCCCTCCCGATACGTTCCATTCATTGGCTACCACATTCTGATGAGCCCCCCCCCCTCTCCTCCCCCCTTCAACTTGCTTATAAGGGATTACTTCTTGAATCATTGCCTCACTTGATGCAGCTAATTCGGCTGTGACGGGCCCACCTGATGACGGAGACTTGTGTTGCCTCCGAAACGTCGTGATTTTTGTTTTTGTTTTTATTTTTTTATTTTATTTTATTTTAATTAATTTTGATGTTTTACCTACGTGACTTTACCGAAAAAACCTAAGAATATGTCAGATGTGTCTCATTTTAATTTACAAACTCACCGCGGTGGCGAGATGTCAACTACCTCGCCTGGTATGCAGGAGGTCGTGGGTTCGACTCCGACGCCTGTAAATTTGGAGTTCACATTTCTTCTTGTGGTCGCGTGGATTTTTCTCCGGTTTTCCCCTCCACATTTAGAGTAATTAGGGCTTAAAGCATTTGGCTGCTATACGTTTCCACGTAATAAGCCCTTTCGTTGAGCTATCATTTGTGGCCAGGTCGCTTCTGAAAAAGATCTGCATAGCTCAGTAGGCCTTACCTGGTATAATACAAATAAATTGTTTAGTTTGTTATTCACTTAAGAGTATTTAGCTGCTATACATTTCCACATGATGAGCCACTTCGTTGAGCTATCATTTGTGGCCAGGTCGCTTCTGAAAAAGATCTGCATAACTCAATAGGCCTTACCTGGTAAAATACAAATAAATTGTTTAGTTTGTTATTCACTAAGAGTATTTAGCTGCTATACATTTCCACGTAATAAGCCACTTCGTTGAGCTATCATTTGCGACCAGGTCGCTTCTGAAAAAGAGCTATATAGCTCAATGGGCCCTACCTGGTAAAATAAAAAAAATTGTTTCGTTTAAATACAATCATCCAATAAAACACAGGACAGCACAGTATAATTGTGTTTTAACTGTTTGAGAATAAGACACATTTTGTAGAAGGGTGTACACGTTTGGATTCAGTCGTATCAATATTCAAAACAATATAAAAAAATATAAGCAACTGATTCACGCAAATGTATACAGTATTTGGAAACCCAGTTGAACGGATGTTATAAATTCCCTCCATGCCTACACACAACGCGCCTACAAATCCCTTCTAGGCCACGCCGTGGCGCTGTAACATAACATAACTCATACGACCCAATCGCGTCGTTACGGGATAGATAAACAACAAAATATGAAATGTCTCCTTCAAATGTAACCCGTGTCTCCACATAAAAACATTAAAATATTTCTCACACAATCCATCAGCCACATAATTTCAACAGCGTTTATTTTATACTCTTTGGTTATTTCGGTAAAGTCACGTAGGTATAGAAATAAAACAAAAAATAATATATTTTTATTCAATTACAAGCAACACTTTCACAATAACATCTGGTCCAAGCAGCATTTGTCTAAAAACTCTGGCTGCTGATGAGACCCAGAAAGTCAAAACCGCTCCAGAGTTTGCTGGCTGAAGCAATTGCCTGCTGCTGGATATTATTGGCCTGGGAAGCCACATAGGTTCGATTAACTAAAACGGAACTGTGCTTATTCAGTCTATAACTCAGCTCAAGTTTGTGCACAAGTCAAAAAGTCCATCATTATATTTTTGGCAGGGTAGGAGCTGGGAGTCTACCGATTAAATTCTTCCCCCGACGATCCGACGAATTGCCATCGTGCGAGGGGAGGGGGGGGCGAGTGGGTGGGGGCGAGTGGGGGGGACGAGTGGGAGGGGGCGAGTGGGGGGGGGGCGAGTGGGGGGGGACGAGTGGGAGGGGGCGAGTCGGGGGGGGGCGAGTGGGTGGGGGGGGGCGAGTGGGTGGGGGGGGGGGCGAGTGGGGGGGGGTGCTTTGCTCAGGCAGCCGATCGAAGTTCGCCGCAGCCTGACACGGCCACCCCCGATCGCAGATAGCGCTACCAGGCCGCGCAGTGTTTGCCTTAAAACACACACACGCACGCACGCGCACGCACGCACACATACGCATATTTGCAGGCAAATGGCCATCAGATCAATGCGGAGCAAATATCTTCTCTTCGCCTTCTCTCCTTTCGAGCTTTTAACGAAGGCTTACTGAGTCCAGGAGTGCAGTGCACCCCACCACCCATCTATTGATGTGATGGACGAGCGGCTGGCTGCTACGATGTCCGTGTTCGCAGGGCCCCCCTTCTTTACAACGCCCCCACCCAGAACAGGGCTCGGCTGACTGCCGCTCCGGAACCGCGTGCGTCCTCTTAAAGGACTGCGCTTGGCGACGCGATTCGTCAAGGAGCGACGTCTCGTATTCACCGCGTGCATTGCGGCTCTTGAAATACTGAAGGGAGTTTTTGTTAATTGGTTCTTTACCCTTCTATCTGGAAACAAAACTGACACCTTTTTACAAGGAGTCATGTTTGAATAGACCGCAATACCTGCAGTCATAATACAAACAAAAGAACATAACTCTGATAATGTGCACTGTCCTTGAAGTTGATTGGTCCACACCCGAGACAGCTTTCCTTAGAGCCTAGGAAAGCTGTCTCGGGTGTGGACCAATCAACTTCAAGGACAGTGCACATTATCAGAGTTATGTTCTTTTGTTTGTATTATGACTGCAGGTATTGCGGTCTATGCAAACATGACTCCTTGTAAAAAGGTGTCAGTTTTGTTTCCAGATAGAAGGGTAAAGAACCAATTATCATATTTTTACTGGCAAATGAGGTTCCTATAGTGGAGTTTTTGTTGTTGTTGAAGTTTGTTTGTTTGTTTACCGAATTCGAAAAAATGGGTGCTTCTTCCTTGATTTGAAGCTTTCGTGACTGCAGGAATCCATACTCTTTGGTTGTTTCGGTAAAGTCACGTAGGTAGAAAATAAAATAAATCACGAAGTTTCGATCGCAACACAAGCGGATTATATTTGTTCCGCCTAAGGACGACCGCTTGCGTGGCGATCGAAACGTCGTGATTTATTTAATGTTATACCTACGTGACTTTACCGAAAGAACCAAAGAGTATGGTTCTTCTTGTTATTTTGGCTGCCCACCCCTGCTCCATGACGATGTCTTCAGTCCAACTTTTCGGTGCACATCCTCCACCTCTTTTAGCCTACCAGCTAATCGTCGTTGTTGCTTTTATTTGGAGTCCGTGAAGAATGCGTAAGTAATTATAGTGAACGGGTGAAGGCTCCCCCCCCCATACCCGTATCACTGTTTCAAAACAAAATAAAATGTCGCATCGATCAGCCCATGGACAATTCTTGACACATCTTCTCGAGTGACTTTCGTTGAAGGACGTTAAATCCCATGCCCGGTTCCAGGTTTATCTGAGCCTCGTCGGCATGGCTTGATCCGTCCAATGGACGCCTCTGGGTTACCAGGTGACGCAAGGAAGAAACTTAGTCAAGCTATACTTGAAGCTTACTAAAAAATAAGTAAGAATATAAAAAAAAACTTTTTTAAAAACATGTTTTAATGAAATGAACCCTACTAGTAATGGAAGAACTCCACAACTCAAGGAAGTGTCCCCGAAGCTTGCCATAACGTCAGTTGAGCGTGAACAATTAGACCCAAGCCAAAACATAACATATAAAAAATATTTGTTTTAATATGTATTATTATATAATATAGTATTGTCATCAGTATGACATAAGTATACCAAGTTTACAGTCGATACCACATTGGGAAGTGGGTTAAAATTGAGTTACAAGATGTGAGGATACAACGACAACAACAACAGACAGTGAGTCAATAGAAAGCGTGTAATAATAATAATAAAGACGATTATTTAACGAGGGTTCGCGGCGAGTGATATCTGACTATGCTCTGGGGGGACGGGGAGAGGGGTTTTCCCAATCCGCACTGAGTGGCATGGTAAAGTATGTTCAGAAAAAAAAAACCCTACGAACGACACGGTATGTGAGAGGCCCTTAATACAACGGTGGTTTGACACACTAGTGCCGTGTGTGACATAATGAAGAATAATAATAACAAGGCAGTGTTAATGTTGAATGTGGTTAAATGTTCTATTGTTGCGCCTGCACCGCTGCCAGTGCAGTCCCTCGACTTATGTTTTAAGTTTAATTGTACGAGCTAAAATAGCATTCATAGGCAGCTGGGGCAATTGTTGTAGGTGTTAGCAAGCGCCTATTACAGCAATTAAAACACACGTGGGGGCGGTGTGGCAAGGACCACGCCCGGCTGCCTTTGTATCCACCGCGCTGATGTGCACACACTGCACCATGTTTATGTAAGGATGAGTCTTTCCAAGTGAGAGCCAGTATCAGATTCAGATAGCATTTGCCATTGACGTTTTGCGTAACTGGGTGTCGAACCCAGGTTGCTGGGAGGGAGGGAGGCAGTTGTATAACTACGACACCACACCAAAGACAATGACACACACACACGCATACTCCCACATAGCAACGTGGTGTCATTTCGCAGTGGCCTCCAGAAGTTTAGGTAATGCGAGGCCACTTTCTAAAGCACGTGCACAATGGTTTTATGTTCGCAACATACATGTTTAATAATCGCACGCCATATCACAACTGGCGGACAGTTCCGTGTCATCGCAACAGGACGTTGTAAACAACCATGTGGCAAAAACATAGGCACGATTGGACCATGGCACTGCTGAAAAGTCCAGAGGGGGCCCTGTTGAAATAGCTAGAATAGCAAGTAGGTTGCTGACCAATCTGTATGGATTAGTTGTGTCCCCCTGTATTCGTGGGTTTTCTCCAGGAACAACAAATACTGGATAAAGAACATTGTCCCAGTTATCCTCAAGACAACTTGTTAAATATATGTTTAAGACTCATAGAAGCCGACTATAGATTTATTTTATTCCATGATTGGGAGTTGGGATTATTCTTGTGGAAGGAAACTAGAGATCCCACGTACGAGTAGATTACACTCAAAGCTCCACACAGATAGATTCAAGAATCCATTGCTATACCGCCTTCTCGCTGGCCACCTCACAGCCCCAGCCAACACAACAACTGGGACCTCCATGGCATTCTCCCCTCCAAGTATAGTAGAACCCCCCTTAACGACCACCCCTGTAAAACGACTAATCGCTTAACGACGGGCCTCCATAGAGCCTAATGTGTAGTGTATAGTGTAGTGTATAGTAGTGTAGTGTATAGTAGTGTATAGTGTAGTGTATAGTAGTGTAGTGCCTCCATAGAGCATAATGTGTAGTGTATAGTGTAGTGTATAGTAGTGTAGTGTATAGTAGCGTAGTGTATAGTGTAGTGTATAGTAGTGTAGTGTATAGTAGCGTAGTGTATAGTGTAGTGTATAGTAGAACCCCTCTTAACGACCACCCCTGTTAACGACTAATCGCTTAACGACGGGCCTCCATAGAGCCTAATGTGTAGTGTAGTGTATAGTAGTGTAGTGTATAGTGTAGTGTATAGTGTAGTGTATAGTAGTGTAGTGTATGGTAGTGCATAGTGTAGTGTATAGTAGTGTATAGTGTAGTGTATAGTGTAGTGTATAGTAGTGTAGTGCCTCCATAGAGCCCAACGTGATCGCTTACCGACCATTTCCCTGTTAACGACGGACTGTTGTAGGTATAGTAAATATAAATGAATGCATTGATTAACTATGTTTCTTTTAATAGTATGTGTTTATAATGTTGTTAGTATTTTTATGTATTAATGTCCATTGTTTAAATATTATAAAGTTAGTTTTTTGGGGTGAAAAAGGGTCACTTTCGAGGCTATCGGAACGAATTAAGCCTTTAACGTGTATTACCTACACTTGCTTAACGACCAAATAGCTGAACGGAACCATTTTCCATCGTTAAGAGGGGTTCTACTCTACTAATCAGGCTTTCCACCGTCCCTTCAGGGCTACCAAAGAAGGTAACCTCATCCCCCATATCTCATTCGAGCTGGGACACTTTGGAAACTCTCCAGTATCATCACCATCACCACTAAGACACCGTTACCAACGCCGACGTTGCCGCTTCTATCGTAAGCGTGGCTAACAAAGGCCACGATCGCGTAGTTAGGTGGATTAGCGGGGGAAAGGCTTCGGTTCTACACTAAGCCGCGGACGCCAATATCCGTCGCAACCTTTGGTCGAGCGCGTCTCGTCACTCAACCCCGCTCCCTTTGTGTTTTATTGATTTACTGTTGCCGTCTTTTTAATTGGGGGCATGCACAGTCCCGTCCCACCCCCTCTCGTGCCACCGGCCACGTGCAGCATGGAAGCTTTTTTTATTTTTATTCCGGTCGCCGGCGACGACTCGAGCCATCGCGGAGCGAGAGGCACTCGGGAGCGAGCCGAGCCGGCGTGGTGGGGGGCAGGAGGGTGGTGGGGGGCAGGGAGGGAGGGTCGTTGCGCAACAGGTGAACGACACGACGGCATGTTTTGCCAAATTGTCCCCGCGGTCATTTCTTTCCAGTGACGAAGGAGGAACTGGGAACGAATTCCGCGGAGTGCGCAAAAGACGCTGGGAGAGGTGCGCGCTTGGAGTTGCACCGGAGACAGAGATGGGGGGGGGGGGGACGTGGGGGTTAGAGGTGGACACACGCAAACTTAAAACGTCATATTGACGAGTATGGCAATGCAGCGGGCTTGGGGTAGGACACATCGTTAGAAAGGATGATGGCCGTGTTTGAGAATTCGTTTTCCGTAAGGCTGCTGATGAGGATGCAGAGCATCAATTACAATTTCACATTCTAGATTTGAAGCTTTCGTGACTGCAAGGATTCATACTCTTTGGTTATGTCGGTAAAGTCACGTAGGTAAAAAATAAAATAAATGAAAACAACTAAATTAAATCACGACGTCAGGAGGAGGCTTGTGTTGCGCCCGAAACGTCGTGATTTAATTTAGTTGTTTTAATTTACTTTATTTTTTACCTACGTGACTTTACCGAAAAAACCAAAGAGTACAATTTCACATTCAAGTGGTCAAGCCAAACAACCACGTCAGGAGCAGCGGAGCGTATCGCTGCGATGCCTCCTTTGTATTTATGGATCCGGCATTGCGTCGTTATACGTTGTATGGTCTGTTCTAGATGACCACAGTCGCACATTGGAGAGTTTCTAATTTCCCATGTGTGTATCACGTATTCGCACTTGCCATGGTTTGTGCGGATGCGATTTAGAGTGGACCACGAGATTCATGGAAGATTAAACCCAGGGATCTTCTGCGTTGGATCGTTCACAAGGTGTTTGTTTGCGAGTTATTTTTAACTCCATTCAGGTAGAGATTAAGAACCTACTAGTCAAGAGGAGCAAACAGGCCTGAGCCAATGGCCACTGTGGAGATGGAGCAATGAAATCAGCTCGTCGGCAGCAGTTAGACGGATTGTCTCATTGCAATATCGTGAGAGATGGCGACATCTTGGGAAGGCCCTCATGCAACAGTGGAGAGATTTTGGATGATGATCTAGAACAGTGATTCTTAACCTCTACTGCAGCCTGCGCACCCCTCTAATTCTCAATTGGTAACATTTTTGTAATATTAATAAATACGTAGGGTTGATGACACAAAGTACTGTAGTTGTACTTGATTTGTGTTTTCGATTATTTACCTTCTAAAAACATCTGGCATGCCTCGCACCCCCAGAAAGGGCATCTCAAACTCTCAGGGGTGGCATTTGAGTGTTCTCTCCCATGTGTGGGACGGGGTCCCCCACCCCTCCGCACACTGGCACACACTAAAGATACTCCAGAGAATTGACCAAGCATTTCACAATTGGACCTCACCTGAAAAATTGCCTTGGGGCTCATCAAGGCGTTCCTGAAATTTAAAAAAAAGCAAAATTACAACCGGCCTCTCACCTGTTTCAAAGGACCTACACCTGAGATGATTTATAGGCTGTCTTGCAAAATGTCCAGAGTTTACACACCCAAAGAGAACGCGATGAGTATTGTTCGTGCCTGAAAAGGAGCAGTAAACAGGGAGGGGGGCTGATATGGCCACATTGACATTTGTACAGGCGGGCATGCAAAGGTAATCATTGCAGACAGCTGTTGCTTGTATATGGCACCTGCTGGGTTTTATTTTAGCAAACACTGTCGACTATTCCAGTCATCCCGCGTTCTATCCTTGAACATTTATTCTTTATGTTTAATAAATTCGTTGGCATTTTTTTCACAACTTTATCCCCATTTCGATATAATCAGTCATTTGTCAGTCCACTGCTGTATGAAGGCCTACCCACGCCATGTTGGTTTATGGAGTTTATATGACCATCAATACATCACGTTTCGGGTTAACGGTGGTATGCACACAAAATAATAATTACAAAAATACTCACCACATGTCGTTAACACCGCCTTGATTATAAGGGAAAATTATTTCGGAGGACGACATTTCAGGCAATGGCCCTTCTTCGGAACAAAGAGATATGGAAATCCAGAAACGTGATTTACCGACTTCTGTTTGTAAAGTGCATTTGTTAAGTTTTGCTTTTTGCGAAAGTGACGCCATAACCAGTTGACATTTAATGTTGTCTACCGCAATGGAAAATTATTATTTAACGAGCTGCACAATAGTGCAGTGGTTCGCGTGATGTTAGAGCGTCACATTCCTCTTTAAAGAGACTTTGTCTAATCAATGACCTGCAGGTAAATAGAGGTGTGATCCAGAGTGGCTGATGTCTCGTAGTTACGTTCTTCAAACATCAGCACAGGGGAGACAAAGGCGGCCAGGTGTAGTGCTGGCCACTCCACAACCTCGTGCGGTGCATTGTGCTGGCCTTCATAGGTGCTCGCTAACAGCACTTGCTCGAGCAGTCTGTGTGGGCTACACAGGGGATCTTTATCTTTGCGTATCGTTCTTTCATACAAATAAGCGACGAGCAAAAATGTGTCTCCTTTCTCAAACACAAGGCGTTGGATGCTGCTCATTACCGCTGGTGGCCCTGCACCAGATATGGAAGTTCCACATTCCTATGGCGAGGACTTGTATATTCACAGTGAAATCACTGTTGACTTCCCACAAAGGAGCACTCTTGTGTGAAAGTTATCTATTTACTTGAGCATCACATACCCGGCTACCCGTACCCGGGTACGGGTAGCCGTTTGCGACCCTGGTGCGGCCGGGTACGGGTACGGGTAAGGAATCAAAACCCGTTTTCGACCTCTGCCAACGATGAATGGTAGCGCCTCCAGTGGCTCGCCGAGGTAACGCATTCACCACTTGTTGCAGAGGTTCGCGGTTCGAATTCCAGCAGCCACCCCGATTCGTGGACGTTAAAGATCCCGTGACGTGATGCGCAAGAGTAGGCCATTGTGTGCCGGCGTTATGGTCCGAATTGACCAACATTCGAAAAAATTGCAACGCAAAATCACTCCATTGGAATATCCAGGTAGCCCCCGATTAACACGATTTTTCACCTTACACGCAGATTTTCAAGAACGCATCTGTCGTGTTAATCGGGGACTGCCCGTCCACTGAAACGTCCCCCCTGACTGCGAAAGCTTGGCAGGACCCTTCTGGAAAATAGTCGTGAGCATCAGTGATCTTTTCCCAGGAAAACTGGCGTTCACGTGTTAACATTTAGCGTGAAACTAAATGCTCCTTATAAATTCAATTGCCGAATTATTTTAGCTTTAAGCATAGAATAAACTTTATTTGTACCAAAGTTCAGCTCTCTAGCCCTTCTGGAACATCATCATAATTTGCATCCACAATTCAGTCACAGCAGTCTGTATGCTTAGAGTATGACATTGGATTGAGGCCCCCATTGCCAAGAAACAGTCTAATCTTGATTTGAAGCTTTCGTGACTGCAGCAATCCATACTCTTTGGTTCTTTCGGTAAAGTCACGTAGTTAGAAAAATAAAATATATGTTTTATTTAATGTTTCTACCTACGTGACTTTACCGAAAGAACCAAAGAGTAAAGAAACAGTTTTTTTCTGCAAAGGAGACCTGGAGCACTTCACTGCTCTATTGACCCTGGAGGTAGAAATAGCTGAGTCGACCCTTGACTGAGATTTGAACTCCTGACCTTTCAACTGTGTACCTTACGCTCAAGCCACAGCGCCCAGCGGCGTAAGTGCTGAGTGTGCAGGGCGGTGCAACTGCACCCTACCGGGAAACCACGTGGCGATGGTGGGAGCCGCGGGCTGGGTTCTGAAGTGGGGGAGGGTGGGGGGAACTGGATAGTGGGGGCTCTCGTTTCATTCTTTACCCCAGAGCCCATTACAACCACACTCCGCACCATACCGCTGGACTGCAACAGAGACCTGTACAACTTTCACCAATACCTATCATATACTATACATACAAACTCCGATAGACTTACATGGAGACACACAGACGTACATAGAGACCTATAGACCAGAGCCTGTGCGACAGAGGGGATACATTGAATTCCTTGCACCAAGACCCATAAAAAAACAATACGCTACGCTTAGGGGCCGTCCATAAATGACGTCACGCGATTTTGGACGATTTTTGACCCCCCCTCTCCCCCCCATCGTCACACGGCGTCACAAAAAGTCAGACCCCCCCCTCAAATATGACGTCACAAAGCTCTGCCCCCTCCCCCCCAAAAAATAAAACATGTTTCAAATCGCTTTAAACTATTGTCATTGTAGTGCGTATTTAATGTGGCGCTGCACTCTGATGTTGTAGGAGAAAACATTTATTTAAACGTATATTTAATTAAATAGAACGTGTTGTCTATGTTCATTTAAAGTTGCGCATTTTGATGTGACGTCACATTTCTCACCCCCCCCCCTCGTCGTCACAAATCGTCACAAATGTCTGCCCCCCCCTAGGTGCGTGACGTCATTTATGGACGGCCCCTTACCCCGCTCACAAAGTTGGCCTCTTTCCAAGAACCCGAATCTCCCTCATCGCACAGCAAACAGCGACGTCACTTGCCCGCGGATTCCTCACTTTAAATTACAAATAACAGTTTCTACCCCCCCCCTCCCGCAACTGCGAAAAACTTGCAAGTGACCCTCTTGAAAAGGAGTCTTGAGACTCAGCGAGATTTTTCTGGGTAATCAGACGTAATGACGATGATTATAACATTGATCAAAATAAAATACAAATGCTTGTGAGACGAGGCAGCAGGGTTAGGCTCTCAGTGCAGTGGCAGTCTGAGGAATGACATTCAAACCGCCTGCTTGTGTGGGTTATCTCCGGATCCAGCTCGTGCCAAACCGAGACCACCCCCGATCATTCTCGCCGAGTTCACCAGACGCTACCTCGGTGGGGAACGCCACTGAAGTCCCCGTAAGGGGGCTGGATGGTGACTCGAGAGTGTCCGGTTTGCACGCGTGCCTCGGTTCCTCCTGGCCGTGATCGTCCTCTTGGGCACAGTGTCGGTGGTCAACAATCATGAACAAAATATAAGACGTTCCTTCGGAGTGGGCAGGTAGGAACTTGGTTGGACAGCGCGGCGTTCAGGGGGGTGGGGGGGCAGTTGGATGAGTGGGCGTGTTTACACTTCCCCCCACCCTCCCCGACATCGTCAACCAATTGCGGCGTAGCTCGATGTTCGGTGGGGCGGTGCATGGGATATGCACGACAGACAGACAAATAATCCCTGGTGGGCAGTGTGGAACCTGTTGTTCCTACCTGTAAAAAAACGATAGTTCTCAGACGTGATCTTATTGCTCTCCACGCTTGGACACAAGGCATTCACACGCGGTGGGTTTATTGAATCGGCCTCTCCAGCGCACGAGGATGTGGGACCATCTGAAACGACCAAATGCGCCGTCAACTTCACGCCCCACGCCTCACTGATCAAATCCCTGCGCCACGCCGAGCCGATTCTGAAATCGGTGACGTATCACGGCAAACTCGATCACACCGAATTGATCAGTGATCGTGTTCTCCTCCATCACGGTGGTCATCACTTCAGCACTTTGTAAAAAAATATATGTTCAAAATAAAATAAAGAGGTTCTCCCTATAATACTGAAGCGTGAAAATACGCACAATTTAACCAGTACATAACCACACAGATCAAGGCGGTCATTATAATATATATTGGAGGGGAGGGGACACATCCCCCCCCCCCCATATTAAAATATGCTCAAAATGTCCCCCCCGATATATTGCTATAAAATATATTTATGTTTATATGATTGTGGTTATGGTTGTACTTTATTAATCCCTAATCTCTGCCACTACATACAATGAAACAAGAAAAGGTAAAAAAGAAAAAAACACGCAATGTAATAACAATACACTATTAGACATTATTGTAAAAAATAAATATAAAGTCCATTCTATGTGTTAGTGAATTTTTTGTTTATATTTTAGACAGAAAATGGCAGGAAATTCGTTTTCAAATTTAGATTATTATGTATTTTCTGGGGGAGGACACCCAGACCCCCTGGAAGATTTGCCCCCCCCCCCCCCCCAATGTTGACTCCATGGCTACGGCCTTGACACAGGTTACACATGGCATGACATGAAGAGAGACCTTGTAGGATTAGGGGTGATAAATCACTCAACAACCGAGCGAGGGTCACTTTTTCCACCTGACGTCGGGTGTTGGTGGTGGCTACCGCACGTGGTCTGTAACCCAGCGCTGTGGAGGCAGTGAGGGTGGGTGGCTCACCGCACGAATGTTGCGAAACTCACTTCACGTGGGCGTCAAGGAGGCGGTACAGCAAACATGTGGATTCAACCTGCCCCTTCTGTATGGGATATAGTGTTTCCCCCTCGCACGTGTGGGTTTTTTCCGGATGCTCCGGTTTCCTCCCACATGTAAGCACTCGTTAATTGGCCGATAACATCTTCATATATGGAGGACCGCAGAGCTTTTGTGGGAATTTTTCACCGGTTCGCCGTCTGGCTGCCGTCCTTCCCGGATGTCTGTGGTTACCTCCTCGCGCCTCTGAGTCGTTCTCTCTCTCTCCCTTCGAGAGTCCCAAATGTTTACTCTGGCCCACGGACTGCTGCAGTACTTTGCACAACACAAACATACCAAGTGGGGTGATGTCTCAAGCGTTCACCCTTTCTTCCGAGTAAGAATACGGGGCGTTCCGTGCGCGTGTAGCTTCAAACACCAAATAGAAACCTTTTGTCGTGAACATGCGAACACACATGCTCTGATAATATATGGATTGTTTTTTAAACTGATTGGACTACACCAGAGACAGCCTTCTTTAGGGCCTAGTCTCACCAGTGTCAGACCAGAGCATGTGTGTTTGCATGTTCACAACAAGTACGTGTGGTTGATACTAACTTGATTCCTTGCTAAAGTTTTCTGTTTGCGTTTGAACATCTTAACACCTGTTTTATTATCAGAAAGGGTAAAACCTATTCTTGTCTTTCATACTTTGATACTGGCAAAGGAGGTCCCATTTTTAATCCACATTTGTTGATTTCGTTCCATTATTTGCTTATAAAAACGCGTCTTAAAAACACACGCGGGAGGTGTTTTTGTTGTTGTTGTTGTTGTTATTGAAAGCAAACACAGAAGTGCCCCCCACTGCTCTTAGTCTGCCCGCTCACCCCCCAACGGCGAACAGCGCCAGGGCCACTTTGCAGAATAAACTCCGGGGCCGGATGTTTTACAAAATTACGCAGCGACGCAGCAAGAGCCACAGAGGAGTTCTTTGTCGTTGGGAGCTCCCTCGCTCACCTGCCCCGTGCCGAGCATTAAACACCGCGGGCAGTCACGCGGTAAATGATTCACTTTGTGAGCTGGCCTTTCAAAATATATTTACGGTTTACGTAAAAAAAACCACTATTTAAACACACTCTTGCATGCGCTCGCTCTCTCGTGTAAGTGTTTGTTGGGGCTTGTGCGTAGGATTATCGCATCGGAGGTACAAACATACCCGGGTTATAGCGTGATAATAGGAAGAATGTCTCACAACACTGATTAGCACGGTTGGCTACGTACGGTGCGAAAGAAGTTCAACATACATACGTGCAAACGCTTTGTCGTTAGTGGCGTGTTGTTGGTGTTGTTAAGCAACTGACAAAACCCGGTCAATTCAATGTCCCCAGAATTCTTACAGATTTTCCAGAACAGCCGCTACCCCATCAACAAGGGGACAATCCTGGGGAACCCAGGACAGGTGGCAACACGACTTGCTGTGCCTGACCCACAACAGTAATGTTGCGAATGGTTGGTGGACAACACCTATCACCCCTGGGAGGTCGATAAAATGTGCACTGCTTTGTGAGAGATTTCATTTTACACACCCTTCTAAAACATCATCTCACTTCACGTCGGTCAAGGTGGCTCAGAGGTCAGAGCACCGCGCCGGCGTTTCTGAGAATCCTGGGTTCGAGTTCGACTTTCAGCCAGCAGTGATTGAGCCAATGATCTCAGACAGGTCACCAATGACTGCACACGCATAGAATTAACTTACCTTTCTATCACTTAATCTTGATTTGAAGCTTTCGTGACTGCAGGAATCCATACTATTTGGTTCTTTCGGTAAAGTCACGTAGGTAGAAATGAAATAAAATAAAAACGATCACTTCTATCACTTAATTTGACAACATTCCAGCTCTGAAAAATAAATATATCGGTTTGACTAACAGCAGAGTGTGGAAAAGTTGCGCCTCATACTGTCTAAGGTATACAACTGGCCACTGGAAGAATTTTCTCGGGAGAAAGCCCGTGTCAAATCTATGACGACAGTTGTCTAACACACTGGGCGCCACTTTATCCGTGATATTTGCCGATTCATTACTCATCTCGTGGCGTGATGCCAGTGACGCAATCGGAGTATATATATGGTGGAGTGAAAACAAGCATAAAATAATTGTACGGGTGTGTCGTGATGCATTCGCTCGTATAAACATGTCGAGGGAAGTCTGCAAGGGGACAGAACGAGAGGAAGTCCACGATTCGAGATGTTGGATGTTGTTAAATCGAACAATGTTGGAGGAGCTGAAGGAAGTTGACGTTTGTGAAATCCAAGCGGAGAGAACAGAGAATTGTGGGGAAGATGTTGGCCAAGGACTCTGCCATGAAGTCAGTGCACCAAAAATCTGAATATAAACACACATATATCCAGATCGTAGATCGATTGCAATTTAAAAAAAAATAATTACCATGCGATTGAGTAGGGTTACGCACGTTCTAAATATAGCCGGGAGGGGGGTCGGAACACGCGATGTGGTTGCCCTGAGACTTGCCGCAGCGTCACCGCGCCGCGTGTCTCACTTTTGAGTCACCCCCCACCCACCCCCGCCTGACTCGCGGGGGCATCGCCCCGCGGGTTGCCCAGGCCGACAAAAGGATCGCACGCGCAGTCACGCACCTGAGGTCACGCACCTGAAGTCACGCACCTGAAGTCACGCACCTGAAGAGGTCGCGCACGTGCGCGACTTCACGTGTGTAAACCGCACGCTTGGGAAAGTTACCTTCGTTCACGTTCGTCTTCAAGGGCGTTGACTGTGAAAGGTGCACGTGGGCATTTTACAGCCGGGGCTGTGTCACCGTATCCACAGAACTAAACCCAGACGTGGTTCACAGTCGTCACGACGAGGTTTCTTCTATAAAAAAAAACTGTGCAGTGAACTGTGATGGAGATCAAACACAACGCCGGTGCCGTATCTCCACACATTTCTCCTGCCACTCCAATACAGACACCGATTCTCGAACACAATTGCTGCATCCCGAACACAATTCACCGGACTGTGCGGATCAAACCTGGACAGGTGGCAACCATATTTACAGCCCTTTTTTTGTTGGCAAACCGTTGCAGGATTAGGGTTTCCCCAAGATGATTGGCCATACTTCGCTAGGCTGGTCAGCAGAGGTGTGGACTCGAGTCATGTGACTTGGACTCGAGTCAGACTCGAGTCATGAATTTGATGACTTGCGACTCGACTTGGACTTGCATAACAATGACTTTGTCCCACCTATGAGATGTGGACTCGAGTCATGTGACTTGGACTCGAGTCAGACTCGAGTCATGAATTTGATGACTTGCGACTCGACTTGGACTTGCATAACAATGACTTTGTCCCACCTCTGCTGGTCAGCGCTTGCTGCTGAAACGGGATTGGAGCCAAGGACCAGTTCATACACACCACCCCATCCCTGATGTGAGCCGTGGCTGGGAATCCAACCGATGTGGCGTGGCTTTTGTGTGACGACTCAGTGTGACTCTCCTGGATAAATAAATAACTCGAATAAATATTGAATTGGAACAAGTCGCGCATTGTTGGAGGCTTGGGCGATTGCGCGCAACACCGTCTGGGTGGCACAAACCCTGGAGGGGAGGGGGGTGGTGCCGCCCTGGCAGAGGTCGCAAACGGGTTTTTATTCCTTACCCGTACCCGTACCCGACCGCACCAGGGTCGCAAATAGGTACCCGTACCCGGCCGGGTAGGGGTACCCGTTCCCTACCCGTACCCGTATCCTACCCGAAATGAGTCACAAACGGTGACTCACCAGTGACTCATGGCCTACCCGTACCCGGCCGCACCAGGGTCGCAAACGGCTACCCGTACCCGACCGGGTACGGGTAGCCGGGTATCGGGTAGGGTACGGGTATCGGGTACCCGGTTGCGACCTCTGCGCCCTGGGCCACCCCCGCCATACCCCCCCCCCCTCCCATGGGGAATCATGCATGTGGTCATTGCGGGTTGCGGATGGAGAGGGGGGGGGTGTTGCGCTGGGGGGGACTGGTTCACATTACGACTCGCCACCGATGTCAGCCTTAGCTGGGACTCGAACTCGGGTTTATTGGGTTTGTAAGAACACTGCTCGATCCCCCCCCTCCTCCCCCCACCCCCAATGATGTATGCATCATAAATCGACACCGAGCACCCACCTTGCGTTCACACCAGTGGCGTAGAAAGGATCAGCTCAGGGGGTGCGGCAGTCGGTCAGATGGGGCCCCAATATTGGCCACATCTCATGGTGGTTGTCAAGGGGGCACCAACTCGTAGTTTTGGCCATCGGGGGAAGGGGGGGGCGGCAAGGCACCCCCTGCCCCCACGCTCGTTACGTCACTGCTTCGCACCTCCCATTAGCATGGTTGGCTGCGTACGGTGCGAAAGAAATTCAACGCGCGCACACACGGAGAACGCGTTGCTTTGCGACAGCGTTTAACCGCGCGGCCCCGTTCGACGTCGATGCGTAATGAACACTCGGCCATGGTGGCGGGCGGCGTTCGCTATTTACGGGCGTCGTGCAATAACCCAAGGGGGTCCTTTATAACTCTGGGATGCCGTCATAATGTTGTGTTGTTGTTTTAAGCGGCCGAAACACATTCCTGCGGAGGGAGCTGGTAGGAACGTTTGGTTGCTCGGTCAATGGCCAGGGTCAACGGCGGCGTGGTGTATTCCGCAAATATGCCCGACTGTGAGGGCAGACACAAGCCGTCGTGAGTAGGTTAAACGTTGAGTTTTATAAGGGCACCACGGGGTGACCAGCCCCTCCCCACCCAGCCCCACCCCTCCCACCCCCCACCCAGCCCCTCCCCACCCAGTCCCTCCCCACCCTCCCCACCCAGCCCCTCCCCACCCTCCCCTCCCCACCCAGCCCCTCCTTCCCTGCCCACCCAGCCCATCCCTCCCCACCCAGCCCGTCCCTGCACGACGGACGGACACAATAATCCCTTGTGGGCTGGTGTAAGCAGGAGGTTCCTACCAGTATAAACTCATACAATCTAATCCGTCGCGTTACAAAGTCGAAATCAATCATCACAGTCACGATGATGATGATTTTTTGACTTGAGACAGCGAAGACGCTGCACGGGTAGTGAGAGGTGGGTTTCAACCCGACAAGTTCCGCGTAGTACATTTACACCGCGGGGAGTTTCTCTGTGTGTGTGTGCGAGCCACTGCCGCAGAAGCCGACGTCGCCGTCTCGCGCGGCGCGTGGGTCTGCGCTGTGCAGGAATGCGGTCCTTCCTGCCGAGTCGCACCCCGCAAGGGGACGCAAAGCAAGCGCATTGGAGCATCCTCCTCCTCCTCATCATCCTCCTCCTCCTATGCCACTGTCAGGAGCTTTCGAGGCAAGACACAAAAGGAAAGAGCCTGGGGCCCGGCCGCTCATCACCTGCATTGGACATCGCAGCAACCAGCGCCAACCCGTGCCCCACCCCCCCGCACTCCGCGTCGTTCATTAGTAGTTCAAGGCGCAGCCCTGAAAGTGCTCGCTCGCGCCATTGCTGTCCCGAATGGCTTTCCACTGCACGGCCGCTTTTATAACCCCACTCTTTATTTCAACCGCTTTCATTTCATGTACAATTTTATAATTATTGTAAAGCGCATTGGACTAAGGTGCTCTATTACATCTATATAAGCTCTTATTGAGGGGTAGTATTTGGCCTATTCTTCCATGTTAGCCAAACGTCTGGGAAGAGGTGGCAATACCCACGCTGCACCCCACGGCACGTGACGACGAAACGAGCAACTGGATTTTGAGGTGGCATTGACAGCTTTATAATGGTTGAAATGCACCGCTGTAGCACTACGATACATCATCTCGGCGATGTGATCACTAAAGTCACCGTGTCGCTGTGTGTAATGGTACAGGATATGAGCCCAAATTATTATTTTTAAATGTATTTCCTTTCTACGTGACTTTACCGAAATAACCAAAGAGCAATTCCTGCAGTCACGAAAGCTTCAAATCAAGTTTGAACCACCTTCACGGGGAGGATGTAAGTTTGTTTTTATTTAATTAATTTTCTTTCTACGTGACTTTACCGAAATAACAAAAGAGTAATTCCTGCAGTTACGAAAGCTTCAAATCAAGTTTTAAATGAAAATAGTTATTTTTACTTTGATTTACCTTTACACTGTGTAAGTCACATTTAACAACTATCATTCGAATGTAAATAGCGGAGTGGCAGTGCACGAGATCAGGATCCTTTGCAGGACCGTGAGAGGCGGTGGAAGAAGTGGAGGCTTTCATAAGGCAGTGGAGTGACCATGGCTGATGATGGTGACGGTGAAATGGTAATGGGGCGATCGGCATCAGGCATGGGTGGTGGTGGGAAAACAATAAAGGGTAGGAATTGAATAGACAAAGCGCTCCAATAACCACACTTGACTGCCTGCTTCAACCACGAACCCTGGTTGTCACCCTGGTGCCACAATGACAATTACATATTTTCAAGTGATCCTTTTATATTCAGTTCAGGGCACATTTTCCGGCCAGATGTCCTGCTCCAGAGAAATATTCATCGCATGGCAATCACGGCTGTCCGACTGAAAATGTTACATTGTCAGAGTTGGAATGTATCCAAAAGAGCT
Organism: Lampetra fluviatilis; assembly: GCF_964198595.1. NCBI lineage: Eukaryota > Metazoa > Chordata > Hyperoartia > Petromyzontiformes > Petromyzontidae > Lampetra > Lampetra fluviatilis. The sequence continues at coordinate 5,817,935 of NC_136304.1, read as the reverse complement.
GGAAAGACAAACTTAACGTGATGGGGTGGTTTTTTTTGTGTGTGTGTGTGGGTGCATGTGCAGTCATCGGTGATCAGGTCGAGACTGGCGCAGACCCCCTTACACTCGATGTCCCGATATCATCTGAACCGCCCGCCGAGATACGAATCCAGGACATTAGCGGCACCGGACCCACGTTGTTTTTGAACTCCGAGACCACGTGACTACCTCCGGGCATGTTCACTTTTTTATTTTACACGCTTTTATTTAACTCACTCTGTTTTCGTTGTTATTGTATCCTCAAATCTTGTAACTCAATTTTAACCCACTTCCCAATGTGCTATCGAATGCAAACTTGGTATAGGTATGTCATACTGATGACAAGACTATATTCTATCATTGCAATTTGAATATATATATTTTTACATTTTACACGCTTTTATTTAACTCACTGTCTGTTGTCGTATCCTCAAATCTTGTGACTAAATTTTAACCCACTTCCCAATGTGGTATCGACTGCAAACTTTGTATACTTTTGTCATACTGATGACAATGCTATATTCTATCATAAAAAAAAAATGTTTTAACAATCTTGTTGAAATGTTATGTTTCGGCTTGGGTCTAATTGTCCACGGTAAACTGACGTTGGCTGTAATTGACCACGGTCCCTTAAGTTATGGCAAGTTTCGGGGCCACTTCCTGGGGTCGTGGAGTTCTTCCATTACTAGTACATTTCATAAGCGTGTTTTTAAAAAAAAGTGTGGAGGGGGGGGGGGTGTAGGAGGAGGGAGGGGCTTTGGGGGGGGGGTGTAGGGGTGGTGTCCCAGTTCTGACCGGGAATCTCCGCTGCGGCCGGGCGATCGCGGCAACGCGTCGATCCATCGATTACAATCGAAACTCTTGAGCGCTCACACGGTGTGTGCATCGAAGGATCAATTATTTACAGTTGAGCCAAACGATCTGTCCATTATACGCTAATGTTACATTCAAAGTCCGGGACCATGAGCGCGATAATCAATGATGCAATCGTCGTTACGGATCTAAACAGCTGCTAATCACCCTCCCCACCGCCCGCTCGATCAGTGCGATCACCACTGCGCAATGCACCGACGGCGATGGAGCATTTGTTGACACGTTTTAAATTCCAAGCCTGTGTGCGTGTACCATGGATAGCGACCCCCCCCACCACAACAGCAGCTCTCTCTCTCTCAACTTGAGTTGTGGGCACGAGACGGGCTCTGCATCCAGCACACACACAAAGTGTGTCGTTTTTGTGATGCTGCGATCGAACTGTTGCACAATCTCAAATAACAAGAACTCAATTTATATTCTTGGTTCTTTCGGTAAAGTCACGTAAAAGGGAAATAATAAAATAATATTAATATAAAACAATACGAATTTTCACGACGTTTCGACTGCAATACAAGCAATCATCATCAGGTGTGAAATCCACAGCAAGAAATTTTGAAAAAAGTGAGATGAGATTTCACACCTGATGGCGATTGCTTGTGTTGCAGTCGAAACGTCGTGAGAATTTTTATTGTTTAATAATTGTATTATTTTATTATTTCCCTTCTACGTGACTTTACAGAAAGAACCAATAATATGAATCCCTGCAGTCACGAAAGCTTTAAATCAAAAAGAACTAAATTTCTATAAACTAGCTGACGTTTTGGGCTGGTGACCTTAATCTTCATAGCAATTACCCTCCTAACTGCATGGCAAGCAAGAGGCGCAGGTCACTTATAAGTGGCAGGCTATTAAGTGAAAACTAAAGGCTGGAGATGGCATGTGTTGTCATAAATGTATTTCGGAATTATTTACCGGCGACCGGATTATTTAAACCACGTGTGACTTCATATTAATAATTATGACGTGTCTACATGTGGACGCACAATATGAATAAATAGGCAATATTACAGATAGGAACAACAGGTTCCACACTGCCCACCAGGGAGTATTTGTCTGTCTGTCGTGCATATTTGTCTGTCGTGCACGAATGCGCTGTCCAACCAAGTTACTACCTGCTCACTCCAAAGGAACGTGTTCCCACTTCCCATATCTGTCCCTTCTTCTCATATCCATGCCTCCACATAACAAGCAAATAAAAGCGTGTTCTACCACAACCCCATCGGCCACAGATTATTCCATAACTCGTCTGTGTTGTACGTATCAGAATATTGATTTAGATTGGAGCAAACCGATGAGCGGTACGTTTCAAAATGTAGGAGAAATCAGATGGAGATTAGATCCCCAAAAAGTGAGTCGCCCTTATCTCGTTTAGGTTTGATTTCATCATCGGTGTCAAAGCACTGAGCTGGCTTTGCTAAGATGCCAGACTTGGACACGAGTTTCAGCCACCCATCATTGGAATTACAAACTAGCTTCACATACACTAGTCCCTTCCAAAGGAATGTGGAATTTCCACCACTGACCCACACCTGCTAATGAATAAAAGCAGCACCCCGCATTCTCTTTGTGCAGTGAGACGCCGTGAATTGATTTATTTGTGAATGATAATAATCAACATTCTTTTGCATCACTTCATTGCTCACGCATGACTCAGTGCGTGCGAATTTGATAAATTGAGCATTCGCAACTTGCGAAAATCTCACGTTAATGCTCTATTTGGGGGGTTAATGAGAAGCGTGTGAGATTGATAATTTACAACATATGCAAACCGTACGCTAAATGACGACATTTTGTACGAATGGCGGCGAACACGGCTCTACCAGACGAGACAAAAATAACAACGAGAAGCGATACAAACGAGAGGGTAAAACTCGAGTGGATAAACATCGATTATTGAACGGAATGGTCACCACCGGACTGGGGATAATCGATGGAAGGGGTGGGAGGAAGGGAGGGAGGGGGATGGGAGGAAGGGAGGGAGGGGGGTGGGAGGGAGGGAGGGGGGTGGGAGGAAGGGAGGGAGGGGAGTGAAGGGAGGGAGGGGAGTGAAGGGAGGGAGGGGAGTGAAGGGAGGGAGGGGAGTGAAGGGAGGGAGGGGAGTGAGGGGAGGGAGTGGAGGGAGGGAGGGGAGGGAGTGGAGGGAGGGAGTGAAGGGAGGGAGGGAGTGGAGGTAGGGAGTGGAGAGAGGGAGTGGAGGGAGTGAAGGGAGGGAGTGAGGGAGTGAAGGGAGGGAGGGAGTGAGGGAGTGAAGGGAGGGAGTGAGGGAGTGAATGGAGGGAGGGAGTGAGGGAGTGAAGGGAGGGAGTGAGGGAGTGAAGGGAGGGAGGGAGTGAGGGAGTGAAGGGAGGGAGTGAGGGAGTGAATGGAGGGAGTGAGGGAGTGGAGTGAGGGAGTGAAGGGAGGGAGTGAGGGAGTGAAGGGAGGGAGTGAGGGAGTGGAGTGAGGGAGTGAAGGGAGGGAGTGAGGAAGTGGAGTGAGGGAGTGAAGTGAGGGAGTGAAGGGAGGGAGGGAGGGAGGGAGTGAGGGAGGGAGTGAAGTGAGGGAGTGAGGGAGTGAAGTGAAGGGAGGGAGGGAAGGGAGGGAGGGGAGCGAACGAGCGACCGAGCGAGGGAGGGAGGGGAGGGAGGGAGGGGAGGGGAGTGAGGGAGTGGAGGGAGAGAGGGCGGGTGATGAATCACGACCGTGGGCCACGTGATGGTCCGAGCCACCACGTCCGCAGATGAGCTGTGATCTATCGACGTCACCGCCGCTCCACCTTTGTGTAAAGAGTCACGTCGTAACGCTGGCACACAGCCAGCGTTGCGACATAATTCACCACTCCGGTTCAGTGTGCGGTTGGTGTTGGGTGAAACCGGAGGATCCCAGGACCGGTTCAGAGAACGCTCGCCGCTGATTTGGAAAACAAAATTGTGTAAATTTACTTACTGTATTAATCCACGTGAGCCACACTGTGTACACACAGTGCTGTTATTGGTAAATCCGCACTTTACATATTTGCGTGGTTATTGCGTTTGCCACCGTTCACACTGCGACGTAGTTCCCTGCCCACTACTTAAGTGATATCTGAAACCGGTTCTAAAGTTGCACTCATTACACACAAAGTGCTTGCCACAAATGAACCACGATACCTTGCTGATCTCGTCAAGAAAAATAAACCATCACGCGAACTCCGGTCATCCTCACAGCAGTGGCTTGTAGCTGCTGGCCGTCGAATAAATACGGGCACCACATCGCGCGCTTTCAGATGCGCTTCTGTGGCCGTCTGGAACGCTCTTCCTTCCGATATTAGTAAGCCACTGGAGCTGTGCACTTTAAAGTCTAGATTTTTAACACATTTTTCGAGAACTGATGTTTGCGTTTAACCTGTTGTCCTTCCCCAGCACCTCCAATTAGCACGGTCGGCTATGTACGATGTGAAAGAAGTTCAACATAATACAACAACCGCCATTCGGCACTAAATGTCAGTGACGTCACCACGGCGCCTGTGCCAGGCCAGGTGCATGTTAAGACCACGTGAAGTGTCGAACGCCCGCTGGCAGGAGGTCACGGGACAGGTGCCACGGGTTGACCGACTGAGATGACTGGCCGATGCACCACCTGTGCCCCCTACTGTGCCAACTTGCTGTGCTTTAGCCACCTGGCACTCCGCTCGTTGTTGTGAGCGTCGCTCCTCTGCCCTTCGTTGTTGCTGGAGAGCGACTGCCTCCAACTGCCCAGTAGCGTCCTTCATGAGTCTCCTCCACAGAGGCCGATCTTGACACCGCTGGTACCAGTCAACGGCAAGTCCACTCAACTCCACATCCTCTTTACCACATTCCTCTATCTCTTCTCTCGCCCGTGCCGCGCCCGTTCCCCCCCCTCGATCCGGCCGAACAAAAGCTCTTTAGGCATGCGGTGGCTGGGCATGCGGGCTACATGACCCAGCCAACGCAGCCTTGCCCGCGGAAGAAGCTCACCGATGGGACTTTGTCCAGATCTTTCAAGGATTTGCGAGCTCCTCACACAATCCAGTCTGGTTAAATCCAGGATGGATCGTAGGCAGGCCAGCCTAACTGTTTCTAACAGGCGAAGATGTTCCATACATATGTAGTGTAATAGCGCCGGCTTGTGGACAGCAGCGGCAACTGTGGTGGAGAGACAGCACATGGCGGTGGAACTGGGGCAAGGTTCACGGAGGACCCCGTCTGGAAGCCCCTGGAACCCGCTAGTGGGTTCGAGAAGGCTCCTTTTATGGGAGCATAAAAGGAGCCAATAACGGGAGCTCGAGGCTGCCATCTTCGCTCGATATTGCGCTGCCAGATAGTTGTTGGCAGTCTCAGTCAGCGCTGTCGGCGTTAGACGGCTCGTGTTGTGTAGAGGCGAGGCTAAGCGACTGTAGAGAGTCTACAGGCTAGTCCGTGAATATTCTAAAAAAAACTAAGGTTCCTCCTACAAACCTCGTCTCCGGATCACTGACACTACAGATACGTACACCCTACAACCAACTTTCGTTGAGCAGCAAGCTGAAGTATGGTCAAACAACAACAGCAACGGTCGCCATTCGTCACTAAGTGACGTTAAAGTTATCACAACGCTAGTGCCAGACTAGGTGCACTTCGAGGCCACGTATGGTCAAGCAGTTCCTATGACCGACACGGCGTGGGGAGGGCTTCATTAAAAAGTGGAATGATAAACAGCTGAATATGATTTGCACTGCCTTTGTGATTTGCACTGCCTTTGTTATTTGCACTGCCTTTGTACTTGTGTTTTACACCTGTGTTTGTCTTTATTTTTTATTACTGGGTTTAATCCAGGGTTGATGGCACAAAAAGAAGGGCCATCGCCCGAAACGTCGCCTGTTATATATTTTCTCAGTTTAAGGCCACAATGTTATAGGCGAATAAGTTGTGTTTTTTTTGTCGTTTAAATAAGGACTTCCCAACGTTTTCTTATTAAAGTTTTTGAGCCAAAACTTAGGCCACATAACTTAGCCACAGAACTTAGGCCACAAAAAACATTAGGCCATCAAAAAATGAGGACATCAAAAAATTAGGCCACAAAAACATTAGGCCACAAAAAACATTAGACCACAAAGAACTTCGGCCACAAAACTTCGGCCACATAATTTAGGCCACTTTTCATACAGACTGGTTTGGTTGCTCTGGAAACCCACATTTTGTAAAAAAAAAGAAAAACAATCCTCCGACTTTGGGGGAAAGCAGAGCTCAGAGAGGAGCGGCTGAGTGGCATTCCTCCTCGACTGATGGCGACGAGAGGCGGACAAACCGGTGGGGCGAGGTCTCTTTCAGCCACGGCTCGCGTGGAAACTTTGGAGGTAACATTCAGAGGGTTGCCACCTCGGAGGTTCAAAAATAAAAAGGAAATAAAAACGACCCCGGGACACACCATGGGAAGATAAAGTAAATGATATCACAATACCAGAAGCAGGGAGTACTCGACCTGTGAATGAATGAGCTTGAGTGGTGTATTATTGTTGTTGTTGTTGTTGTTTTTGTTATGCAATTGACAAGAACCAGGGACATTACAAGTCCTGGTTTTGTCCTATTGCATAATGATGCACCACTGGTTGTATTCACACGCACGGTAGGAGATAGTGCTCCCCTCCAGCAGGACAGTATTGTGAGATATTTTTTCACCTGCAGCCCCCCCACCTCCCCACATGATACGTCCTGGGAAAACCCGGACAGGTGGCAACCCTATAGCAATCTATCCCTTCCTGCATGGGATTTGTTTTTCAAGAAGAGTCACTCGCGACTCCACGATGAATGCCAAATCGTTCCGCAATGCCCCTCACTCTGGCTCACCTTTCGTTTAACGAGCAGTTTTGAGGTTGGGGGGGCAAAATGACCATGGCCTAAACATGCAAAATTGCACCAGCCCTGTATCACGACCTTCTTTGTTTAAAGGGAGTGGGGAGGAGTGGGGGAGGAGTGGGGGAGGGGGCACTACAACAGTCGGCGTTGAGCAACCTTTAAACAAATGCTTTAAACACTGCGCAATGGTAACGATCTGCCTTTTGTCTCGCGTGCATTCTGCTGCTGCCTCGCCCCCTCTGTGTGCACACGAGGAATGGCTTGCAACGCCCATCGCTTTCAATGCTTTGGGGAATTTAGAAGGGGGCCTCCAGCAAGAAGGGAGGGGCGGGGCGGGGGAGGTTCCTCCAACCCCGCACCCCCCCGACACCAAGTGACTGCTCTGCACAGCATTTGTGACACTGGACTGAAGAGTAAAACACTGGAGATTGCGCTTCTGAATAATTCGGGTTTTAGTTTATAAAAGTAAAGCATCCCCCCCCCCAGCTTCACCCCCTCCCCCCCTTCATTAGGGACCTGTCGCGTCGAACTTGGGGGCTGCTGTTCGCGGAATTTCTGTTCCCCCCTCTACCCACTCTACCCCCCACCCTTTGTTCGGTGATCACCCGCTTCATATCGGGCTCACGTTGAGTTCTAATGAAAATATATATTTTAATTCAGCATCTCCCTACTTAAACAAGCACGGTCACCGCAAGTTTTAACAATAAAAAATATATTTTAACATCCTCAAGTAGGGATTGCACGGCAGGCCGGTGACCGAATGACCCAAAACGCGCCCGATCTCGTCAGATCACGGCTGATCTCGCAAGATCACGGCTGATCTCGCCAGATCACGGCTGATTTCGCCAGATCATGGATGCTGCAAAAGAGGGTTGGGCCCGTGTCGCGCTTGAGCAGGCGACCGCGACGCTATAGGCTGCTGAGGAGCGGCTTTGTTTGCAGCAGGAGTCCCAGTGCAGCAACATCAATTGCTGTCCTCTAAAGTGCATACGTCTATGCTCCCACATCCACGATTCGCGACTGGACCAATCCGCACTGACCCCGCGTGGTGCAGTAGGTTTCAAATAATTCCCAGGACCAGCATGGGAGGGAAGAGAAGGGGAGATGGGGAGGCCCTCATCCAGCAGTGGATTGACAAGGTTGGGGGGGAGGAGGGGCTTCTACATTAACTTATACCAAGGCCGTAATCATAATATATATTGGGGGGAACACATCCCCCCCCCCCCAAGATTCAAATATGCTCAAAATATCCCCCCCCCCAATATATTGCTGTAAAATAGATTTCTGTCTATATGATTGTGGTTATGGTTGTACTTTATTAATTCCTAATCTCTGCCATTACATACAATGAAACAAGAAAAGGTAAAGAAAGAAAAAACAGAGCAATGTAATACAATACTCTATTATACATTATTGTAAGAAATAAAGAAAAAGTCCATCCCATGTGTTAGTGCATTTTTTTTTATTTTAGGCAGGAAATGGCAGGAAATTCTTTTCAAATTTAGATTTTTTTTTTTCTTGGGGGGGGGGGACCCCCAGACCCCCTGGAAGATTTACCCCCCCCCCCCCCCCAATGTTGACTCCATGGCTACAACCTTGAAGTATACACCAACTGTGTGCGCATTCTTGAACTTCCAGGAACGCACCACGCTGAACGGGCGTAGAGACTATTGGCCACAGAACGCTTTTGGCTTGATGACGACGACTCAACCTTGCAGACGGGCGGGTCGCCATGAGGCAGGCACCTGGTTGTGGGAACGCCAAGGTCAACCCCGAGTCATCGGATAGAGCAATGCAATTGCGCAATTAACTCAAAAAGTACTTTTTTTTAAAAATCCGCACATTCGTCAAAAACCACTGTAGTCTTCAAATATGTATAGAGTCGGTGGTGACGTTACGGGCAATGGCTCGTCTTCATATCTCAGAGAGATAGAGTGGATAGTAATAATAATAATAATTGCAGACTAAACAACACCGTGGGGCCTGCTGAAACTGAAACTTAAAACAAAAAATTCAGATGACCAAAAACGCAAAAGATAATTTCAGCAAATCCCATCCACCAGATGGATGAACGCCTGTTGAGATTATTTGGCGGCTATAAAATCCCCACGTGATAAGCCACTTTGTTGAGCAATCATTTGTCGCCAGGTTGCTTCTGAAAAAGAGCTATACATAGCTCAGTGGGTCTTACCTGGTAAAATAAAATTACTATTATTAAGTTTCATTAATCTATAATTGTGGAATAGATTAACGTTGTCTGCCAACCGAGTCACCTTTGAAAAAAAACAGCTTCTTAGCTCAATGGGCTTCACTCAGGGAAATAAACTTCCGATTCTGTAAAGAGGATTAAAAAAAACCCTCAAAGTTCATTTTCAGTATCCTCACTGGTCACTTCAGATGGTGCCACTTTCTTGCTTGACCAATGAAAAGTGTTTGACTGATTTGTGAACCGGTCTGGACTGAGGCCAGTTTTGCCAAAATATATAAATATATATGTCAAATAGACAGAACCGGTTTTTTTACAAGAAAAACATTTGCACTAAATTCGGACATTGGGTGTCACCCCCCCCCCCCCCCACACTTAAAATGAGACCCGCAAGCACTACGGTGTTTTTGTTATACAAGCTCACATTTCTTTTATTGAAATTTAGAATCGTGCACATTCATATTTTTCCAAGTGTATAGTAATAATCGTCAAACAACAGCAGCAGCAGCAGCTCTAATGCGGCGATGTCAAATGTACAATTGCATTTTATTATTTCATTATTATTTTTTTCATTATAATTATTATTAAAGTTAAAAGTGGTCCGTCGACTGTTGTGTGCTTTGCACACGTCAATTAAGCAACAGTATCTGTGGACTCGCGGGAGACTGCCGCAGTGCCATAGGAGACTCGGGTGCGACTCCAAACACACGAAAATATCACGACTTGAAGAGACCCCCCCTAACCCACACGCCGATTAAAATCCAACGTGCTTACTTACACACAGTGATCCATCTATAGATACTCCACTAAAATGGGGGGGGGGGGGCGGGGTTACAGAAGAAAGCACGTTATTTATTTCAAAGCCTCTACCCAGTAAACATGCAAAGTTGGGCCCAATGTTGGCCTGTGGTTGTGCCAACACGTCTCCCAACAAATCGCAATACGACGCAATGGAATATTTTAACATCCTCCCTGCTTCATGTGCATCATTTAAACGGCCGTTGAGAAGTTAGTAAGGCAGCGTTAGAACTTAGTAGGGTGTCTATAAATGGATCGCCCTGTATTAACAGGCGGTGTAACAATGCGTGGATTCATCGATTGGCATCGGAATCTTTTTTCACGCTCACGATTCGGGCATCAAATTGCCCGTGTCGCCATCGACATTTCAGGGCCATTTGTTGAATATTGGATGGTAATTTGGTCGCGTAACCTCTCCAGGCAATCTTCTTGGTTCTTTCGGTAAGTCACGTAGAAGGGAAATAATAAAACAATAAAAATAAAACATTATAAAATAATTCTCACGACGTTTCGGCCACAACGCAAGCAGCCGTCCTGTTCTTCACCTGAGGACGGCTGCTTGCGTTGTGGCCGAAACATCGTGAGAATTATTTTATTGTTTTATTTTAATTATTTTATTATTTCCCTTCTACGTGACTTTACCGAAAGAACCAAGAAGATGAATCCCTGCAGTCACGAAAGCTTTAAATCGAAACTCTCCAGGCAATGTCAACACAATAGGAAAATCAAATCGCAATCCCCGAATCATGAAAATTCATGGAATCGTATGCCCCTCACGTTTAATAATAAGTGGGGAATAACCTCCCACCCCAATGCTCTCTCAGATTATATATATTTAAAAAGTAACTCTTCACCACTTTCGCGTTTCCATTACGCATACATTATAAGCTTTCTCAGACTTTCGGTGTTTCCAACACGCTTCGCAAACTTTATTCATTTTTGACACATTTGATAGAGGGTCCTATCGTGCCGTTCAAACAATTATGCCAGTCGCACCTTCATGGTCACGCCTCCAAATTCCGTACACCCAAAGGCAGGGGCGTCCATAGGTGTGTGGGGGGGGGGTGTGTGAGGCCCAGGGCAAACCCCATCGTGCAGGCCCCCCTCCAAGCCTTCAAACTAAATCAGAAGTATTACGTCTGACAACACCGTGAGATCGAACCACGGCCCCCCCCCCCCCCCAGAGTGCGGGCCCGGGGCAGTCGCCCCAATTCGCCGTGTACCTTAAGGACGGTTCTGCCCAAGGGACAAACAGTGAAGCTCAGTGTTTGAGCCAAGGGACTTCCCTACCAACCAACGGAAATTAGATTGAGAGCTTAACCATTATAGCAAAGCCGTTTTCACTACTCTATAAAACTTGGGTATCTCAAGACTCTAGTCCCCCGCACCCTGCCCCATTCAACTTTTACCAATCTTGCGATTTTAATACATGTCAAGTCGTGATGCGTTTGTACACGCCTGATGATTGCTAAACACAACAACCTGCGGTGTGCAATAAGATTTAAGGAGGTCTGAGAAGCTCTGGGTGTTAAGATTATTGTGATGTTGCTGCCTGTACATTAAACGTCAATTTGCTACCTATCTAATTCTGTAACTGGTTAATTTGCTTGTTAAAAAGGGCTGCACTTTAAAAGAGTGTCAAGTGCGCATCGGATGCACGAACAATTTTCGATCAAATGAAGAAATACAAATATGGTACAAAGCTGCATCTCATGGTGAGTGGCCAAGATTGTGGTCGTACGAGACAGAAGTAATTAATTAGAACAGTGCTATAAAGACCGTTTTATTTTCGCAGCTTTCCTTCTGAATGTCATTAACAATTCGCGTGAATTGTAAAAAAAAAGATGAAATGTTTATGCGCAAGGTTGAGTCAGAGCCCGAGGCCATCATTTCAACGTAGAGGGCATCTCATTTTTTTACGGAAAGCAGAAATTTGGAAATGTTAAAACAAAATAGGTTCTTTACGCTATCAAACAAAATACAGAAATACATTACATCTGGCTTAAAAAATCTAAATAAATAGGAGTTGCAATCATTTATGTAATATCTGCCCAATCAAGTGTAAAAATCTCATTCTTCTTTACAAAGAAATGTTTTTACAAAAAGTTATTTCATTAATTGTACGGAGACTCATTTACAGAGGAAGCTCAGTATAATGCAAGCTGAAAATCATCAGCCTATAAATATTGATCAATTACATGAATGGCTTACAATTATATTCCTTTTACATTTAAACAGCCAAAGTGGTGGCAACTCGGGCTGCGTGAAAGCTACAGCTCCACAAAATGCGTTGGTTAATTGTCTCGCTTATCTTTAGAACTGTAGTTTTTGCAGCAAATTCCACCGCATGAATGCATCAAGGTAATCCGCCCGGAGGACGACAAGTGAAGACGAAAGGAAGGCCCACCTTTCTCTGTATCGCAATTTAAAAATAACAAAAAAATACTGCCTTTGCGCGGGGCGGGGAAGAGAAAAATACGCAAGACGCCGTCGTTAGAAGTCGCGCGCCGTTCCTGCCATCAGGCGCGCAGGTCACAAAAGTGCACGGTGCGCGGGCCTCGTTCCGCGATGGCAAGACCCGCTCGGCTCCGCGGTGAGCGCCTCGCACGCCCACCCAGCTCGAGAGGGGCACCTCTACCCCCCCCTCCCTCCGCACCCCCGTTACGCCACAGCCACACGTCAAGGTTGTTTCCTTGGAATCTCTCTCACTTGATACAGCTATCGTGCTGTGACGGTTCCACCTGAAGACGGAAGCTTGTGTTGCCTCCGAAACGTCGTGATTTTTATTTTATTTTTTATTTTACTTTTATTAATTTTAAGTTTTTAACCTACGTGACTTTACCGAAAAAAACCTAAGAATACACGTCAAGGTGTTTAATCCGACGTCACGAACGACACACTAGAACGCGATTTTCTTGGTGCGTACACAGTGAGGGTTAGACGAATTGTCGCGACTGGTGGTCGTGGCAATTTCTGACTCGATGGGTTTGTTTCGTATATTTTGCTGTCTCGCTTCACACGATTTCTCTCTTTTGTGTGCCACCCTCTCGCTTTTCCTGCGCTATTTTGTATCAGTCCGATCCGATCCGCCGCCGGTCATGGCGGTTCGACACCCGGTGATTTGTCGAGGTTCAGAGCGGTGAAATCTATTCGACGGTTATTTATTTCTCGTTTCACGTTTACGAGACGGGAAAAAAATCTAACATTTTTCGTTTTTACCTGCACAGTCTTGTTTGCTCCATTAGGCCGATTGTAAACATCACCATTGCGCTGTTATTATTATTATAACGTAATGTTTAGAAATAATTTTTTAAAAACATTCCCATGCGCATGATTAATTGCGCGTATCATAGACAAAACAATTGATTTAAAGTTGCGGGTTTGTGACGGGTGGTGGCTTGAATAGGCCGCCTTCATCAAGCAGTAGATTGACCACGGCTGATGACTACGATTAATCGTTACGTGGCCAATCAAGACCACGCCTGAAGTGCAGGACTGAACGTCGCAGGGGAGGAACCCTCATCTCGCCAAACACGTTCCTGTAAACGTACACCCACGAGAGATTGACAAACCTGTTATTCTTGCAACGCCCCAGTGCTTTATGCCGTCATTCGTCGCTTATGCAATGGCTGGCACTTGCGAACCAAGGCAGTGATTCACGGGACAATCTGGCAACACACCGATGGGCTGGATGGACAGGAAACCCTGCCAACACACGCTTAGCTCCACACAGCCGGGGGATAAAATAAAAAAAATATGAACGTAAAAATTAAACCAAAGAAATCCAGCAATCGCTCACAACACGATCACAACTGGCGCAAGCTACGATTGTAAAATTCAAAAAGAATAACCCAAGTCAGGCAGAACCATTTACGTCTCTCAGAGTCGAGACATCCTCTCCCCACGCTTGACGTGCGATGGGACAACAGCGGCGCTCAGTTAACGAGCTTAATCGCGCGCGAGCGTGGTGCAAACCGAGGTGAGGGGGGGAGCTGCCGCAGGCAAAGAATAGAAAATGTCGCCCGCACCACCTGACCGCAGCGCGTGCAACGTCTGCCATTGTACTGTACTGGCCAGACCTGATGTGCTACTCCCCAATTCCAAGCAGGAGGGAGAGGCGATGTTATTGTGCAGCGGCAGGTACCCATGGGTGCATAGACACGTTCCCAGGGGTGAACGGCGTGTACCCACGGGTAAAACAGCACGTTGCTACAGGTGCATGCCCACATACACACGGGTGCATGCCCATGTACCCACACAGGTGCATGCCCATGTACCCACACAGGTGCATGCCCACGTACCCACACGGGTGCATGCCCACGTACCCACACGGGTGCATGCCCACGTACCCACACGGGTGCATGCCCACGTACCCACACGGGTGCATGGCCACGTACCCACACGGGTGCATGGCCACGTACCCACGGGTGAGCGGCACGTCCTAATGCTTGCACCGAACACCACCAGCGCTGCTCTGAGCGAACGATCGTGGCGCCACGTGTTGATCGCACCATGGGCCGCAACTAGGACGAGTCTTCCGGTCAACGCACTTCAAGCGCCGCGTTATCCAGCGCAATTATTATTTTTACATCTTCATTTTAAAAAGAAACGTGACAGCAGCTCCTCGTTTCGTTGACGGTTGTCCGTTACATTTCTTATTACGTAGGTTTTTTTTTTATTGTGGTTGCTTTACTGGTCCTGGGGTTTTTAAAGGGATGAATGGATAAATAAAAAAAAGTCCAGACGAGTTCCCAGGGGCCTGGACCGGAAGGACTCATTCCCCTTTCACCATCTTGCAGTTGCGCTTGACGCGCGAGTATGGGCCGAAATTGTCGTCGAACACAAAGTCCCAAAGCACTTTGACCCAGGAGGTGTGCTGCGGCAGGTGATCGTAGAATTCCGGGGCCATCTTCTTGACCTGGCAGTGGGGGGCGGGGGGCGGGGGGGGAGACAATCGCCAGAGTAGTTAGTCCATGGCCGCGAGCCCAACGCGCATTCTATGCATGCAGCAAGAAAATATTTCCGTGGTCCGATGCCGCCAGTGTTTATTTAGTGAGCGTTTAAAAAACGAATTTCATTCAGACGCTGTCTTTCCGACAGACCTGTTCTTCACCTGAGGGCGGCTGCTTGCGTTGTGGCCGAAACGTCGTGAGAATTATGTTATTATGTTTTATTTTTATTATTTTATTATTTCCCTTCTACGTGACTTTACCGAAAGAACCAAGAAGATGAATCCCTGCAGTCGCGAAAGCTTCAAATCGAAATTTAAATGTGTCAGATTCTTAATGGGGTCGACAAAATATCCGTGGGGATTTTAGTCAAGCCTTATGCCACATACTCCCTTATAAGCAATGCTCTTAGTCCAGTTGGCTAGCAAGTTCGCTAAGTAGGTGAAAACATGTCAAATGCTCTCCTGCTTGGTGTTGGTAGATTTTAAAACTATACTTGGAAGCATTGCATGCATATGACCATGGGGGTTATAATGTTAATGTAGATCTTATTAACAATACCCATCGAGGACATCGTGCAACTGATGATCATAAATATTTAAGCCAAGAACTCCCAAAGACAATGGAGACTAACGCTGGCACCGGTGCTAGAACACTCAGGGCCCTAAGCAGAATGGACTTTTGGGTGCCTCACGCACCCACCAACGTTTCGTGACAGACAAACTACATAGCTTAACGATATTTTCATCGTGTTATATAATTAGAGTAATCGAATCATTTCAAGTAAAATTATTCTGAGTTATTTTAATGTTTTTATCTTTCACATGCATGTCAGTTGGAGCTGATGTTTAGATGCACCAGAATTGTTTCACGAATCCCGTGGCCTCCTTGAGCCACTTGGGACACTACCAGAGCTAAAGCCAGATATTTCTGACATATCTGGCATCCGGCAGAATGGTGTTCCGCAACTGCCCTGCCAAAAATTTGAGTCACCAGCCACCCCACTGGCCCCACCAGCCCCACCAACCCCACTAGCCTCACCCTTGCTACGGCACTGGCCACCGCCGAGCGAGCGATCAAGCGATCAAGCTGGGGCGCGCACAACTTACGAGGGGCAGCTTGCTGCCGGGGATGCTGGGAAAGTCGTGATGCTCCATGTGGTAGCCCACGTTGAAGGTGATCCAGTTGAGCGGCCCATAGTAGGACACGGTCTCGTGGCCCTTGAGGAACATGTAGTGCTCGGCGATGAAGTGGCCGGAGATGGGGTGCAGACCCATGCAGAGGATGGTGCCGGCGACCATGAACACCACGGGCTTGAGGCCCCACAGGCTGTAGACGACGAGGTCGAAGACGAACTGCACCAGCGCGTTCACCATCTCCATCTGGGTCATGGGTTTGGGGTTGACGTAGAGGGGCCGCAGCGCGTAGAGCAGCGGCTGCAGGATGATCCACACAAGCTTGCGCGCCGGAGTGCAGAAGAACCAACCCTCGAAGTCCGTGGGGATGTCGACGTCGAGGCCGTCACCACCCAGGTAGCGGTGGTGGTCGATGTGGTACTTCTTGAAGGACACCGAGTACGGCACGCCAATGGGCAGGTTGGCGAACATGCCGAACAGGCGGTTCCAGCGGGCCATCTTGTTGCCGAAGGCGGCGTTGTGCGAGATGTCATGGATGGCGAGCGTGAGCGAGTGGTTGATGCAGCCGCCTAGGCCATATGCCCAGAACATCACCCACTTCCACGAGAGGTCGCTCACCAAGTAGAGCATGAGGACCTGCACCAGCACCATTACGGACACCACCCACTTGAGCTGCGGGTCGGGCCCCATGAGCTCCTTGATCTCCGGGTGCTTCGCTGAGTTGGAGCAAAGGAATGGGGAGTGCAAGGGAGCAAAGTTAATTAACCGTCATCATCATCATCATTATCGTCATCATTGTTATCGTCATCATCGTTATCTTCACCATCATCCTTATCGTCACAATCATCGTTATTGTTGCCATCATTGTCAGGAAAACCAAGGTTTTTAGGCCGTGCGCTACGACATCCAACTGCCTTGAAGTGTAGCTCTATATTTCACGGAGCAGACACAGGAATCGTTGACAACTCCGTTTGTGAGCGTCTTTCATCAGGCATCTCAAAGCGCTGTCGTAGACATGGCAGCAGACGCTCGGCCTGGTGATCACTCATGGAACTAAACGCTAACAAACGGCAAAATTATTAAATTCAAGTTGAGAGCCGCTTGGTGAATGAGCTAAAAGTTGCATAAATGGAAGTGAATAAATAAGCTTTAACATGTACCCTTTATTTGGGCATTGCAAAAAGTGTAATCGTTATCAGGCAATAAATCCACCTCATATTTTTTGGGTCTTTCGGTAAAGTCACGTAGATAGGTTCAAAGAAAATAACAAAAAACTACGACGTTTCTATCGCAACACAAGCGGTCGTCATCAGGAAAAGGGGTGTTAGCCTCTAAAGGGAAACTGTTTATAAAGGTTTGAAATGGGCGTAGCCCAAGTGTCAGCAGCATGGGCGGGGCAGCTAATGTTAATGTAAGAGACGGTGGTGGGTTTCCACCAATCAAAGGGCTGTCAAGTAATAATCGCACCTCGCTTTACACACTCATACTGTTGACGGTGGACTTTGCTGCTCGAGGTGATGGTACTCACCCCTCTAGCAGCCTCCACCGTCAACAATCCTGGCCTAGCCCACTCACTTCTCTTAACGATCAGAATGAGCTCTGTTTATGTTCTCTAACACATCTGCTCGTCGTTCAAAAATTCACACGCGATGTTTGATGGTAGTGTCATTAAAAATAATAAAATGACAATTATTTACCCAGGATAGCCTCAAAGAGTGTCAAAAAAAAAATCCCAGGAGGCTCCTACATTGGGACGTTGGGACAATTCTATGAGTAACAAGAGTTTGGATTTTTGTGGGCGGAGAAACCAGAGACAACCCAGCGTGCATTTGGGGATTATGGGGCTGCAACACTCAGCACTGTTATCTCATGGCCTCATCTCATAAAAACCGTGACGCAAACAGCGGCAGCTTTTGACTAGCCATTGCGCGCTTTCAGATGCGCTTCTGCGGCCGTCTGGAATGCTCTTCCTTCCTATATTAGGAAGCCACTGGAGGTTACGCACTTTTAATTCTAGGTTGTAAACGAATTTCTTTAGAACTTATTTTCGTGTTAAGTTTGTTGTCCTTCCGCCACACCTCCGATTCGCGCGGTTGGCAACGCATCGTGCGAAAGAAGTTCAACATACATACACACCTACAACACCTGGAAAGCCCTCGTGGTCACTTATACAAATATTTACGAAGCCCCACTCTACTGCCCGTGAGACGAGGGCACATTCGAGATCATTTGGGTTACAGACAAAGCATGAAGGAAGCAGAAGCTTGTTGGTTCGCAAGGTGTTTACGACATGATGAAAATGTTTCAATTCACAGGGTGTCTCAAGTTGACCCCAGCTCAAGACGTTGCCGTGCAAAGAGAAAATATTGGGTAGGAGGCTGCGGTGGGGGGAAGGGAACGATCTTGTGTGAAAAATAAACTATGACACATTTACTCAATAAGATGAAACCTACATAACACACGCGTTGCAGGAGGGCAGTCGAATTGGAATCATGGCCAAGGCAACATGTAGAGCACCTTGACTTCAAGCTTTCGTGACTGCAGGAATTCATATTCTTGGGTCTTTCGGTAAAGTCACGTAGATAGGTTCAAAGAAAATAACAAACAAAAAACTACGACGTTTTTATCGCAACACAAGCAGTTACAGACAAAGCAGGAAGGGAGCAGAAGTTTGTGTTGCGTTAGAAACGTCGTAGTTTTTGTAGTTTTGTAATATTTTGTTATATTCTTTGAACCTATCTACGTGACTTTACCGAAAGACCCAAGAATATGGAGAGCACCCTTTTGTTGCTGTGCTGCACTTCTACGCTCCCACATCTACGCTGCCCACCTTCACCAATCCGCACCGATCAGCGTGGCGAAGTGAGGGCCAAATGACCTTGGCGTGGGGAAGGGAGGGGAGGCCCTCATCCAGTCGTGGGACGACAAGAGGACACACAGCTCTGCGTGCGTGAATTTTTGGCCCGCGAAATAATTACGTGGAGCTACTGCTGTCCACAAATACACCACAATACCTTTATGATCTCGTCAAGGAACATAAACCATCACACGAACCTCTGGGTCATCCTTGCAGCAGCAGCAGCTTTTGGCTAGCCATCGAACAAAGACGGTCACTGCATCGCGCACTTTCCGATGCCACCTGGAACGCTCTTTCTTCTGATATTAGTAAGCCACTGGATCTATGCACTTTTCAATCTAGATTTAAAACCAATTTCTTTTTGTGTTTGTTGTCCTTCCCCCATACCTCCAATTAGCACATTTGGCTACGTACGATGCGAAATATGTTCAACATACATACATACAAACTAAACAAAAAAGCAGTTGTAAAGAAATGAGTTTTCAACCGAGATGGCTGAGCCAAAAGACTTTAAAAGTCGGTCACGCGCTCTTCCGCAGGATCACCGCGCTGATGGCGAGTTCACACTCAGGAGGAGCGACATCCCGGCGATTTTTTTTCTTGTCAGGAGTGGCTCCAAAGCTTCTATGGCTCCATTAGCAATGGCAACGGTGGCAGGCGATGACTTCGGTTTGCACAGCTGTCAAACCGGGCGCGCCGCGACCAGAGCTGCAGCGGCTCTTGAGTTGCTCGAGCCGAAGCTGTTTTAGCCAATTAAATATTACCGCACATCCGATTAGCACGCTTGGCTACGTTCGGCGCGAAAGACGTTCAACATGCATGTATGCATACATACGTTACAGCAGTAACGTTATACGCGTGCGGTGCCTGGCTCGGTAAATACAGGACACAATCAACCACACAGGATCAGATTTTTTTATATATTTTTTGTGGACACCCTTTAAATTGTATTCCTGGACAAAGTAAATAAATATATACACACCTGCCATGGCAGGGATGGGGGGCAGGGGATCCTGTTTCTATTCAAACATATTGTGACAAACTAATGGTGACAATTCCTCATATTAAATTTCCATTGCCTTTAATAAAAGGCGGTGAAGGTCAAGGCGCAGCCTTGCAAGTGCCCGGTCCCGACACCGTTAGCGGATGGCCCTCCACTAGAGGGAGCTCAAGAAGAAGGTCCCTCTGAGGGTATTTTGGCCTACTCTTCCACGCTGGCCAGATATCAGTAGGGCAATATTGCCCTACTGCTGGGTGGTTCGAATCAAACCGGCGACCTCTGGTTAGCAAGTTCAGTGCACCAACCGCTACATCGCAGCACCTTTGGTACAGAAGCTCCGATACAGATTTTTTTTTTAAGTATCCGAACCAAACTAGTGACAAACATTTCCTCTTCGGGAGGAGCCCAGTGGAAACTCATTGAGAGTCGTGTATTTCTGCTCGCTACGCGATGGAACCAAGGCCACGCTTGCAGCGCTTTTTTAGGAAAACGTCTTTGTTTAACCAACCAGCGAGCCCGTTGAGATTGCAAGACGTGTATTTCGCAAGGCGATAAAACACCGGGCGAAGCACAAACACTACGGTGACAACAGATGTAAGAAAAAAAACACGGCCACTTTTGTAAAAAAAATCAAGACGGTCAAACCTTTTCACTTGCACAAAGCGCGCGCGCGTGCGTTGTGTGCGAGCGTGTACTTAGCAATGTTGTGTTGCAACCGGCATCATGCATTTTACACTTTCGCATGACGACAGCCCACACAACAGCCAAGGCTGTGTTCGTGCGTAGCCGTGGACCGGACGGTCCCCTTGGCTAATGTGTGCGCGTGTGTGTGGCAACACCACGCGGACGGGGCAGCGGGTGTATGCCGACCTTTCAAACACGCCGCCTCCACCAAGACTGCGACATTCGAAGCCAACGACAAAGTGCAATTTTTGACGTCCACACCGACGGCCTTGGTGGACAGAGGAGGGGACGGATTTTTTCCCACAACGCAGAGCACACAAACGCGACGGCGCATCACGTCGTCTCTGAGCGAGGGTGCAACGTTCAAGGATGGACTATTAACAGGAGCGGCTGATGACGAAAATTAATTGCATCATTTCGTGAAAGGGTGAGCGAAGACGCAGTGGTTGGAGCACTGCACCGTGACGGACCGGGCAACCAGTGGGCGAATCCTCCGACGTGGCCAGCTTCAGTGACGAGCGGTGTCTGAACCAGTTTTCAGGGGGGGCGCTCCCAAAATAAATGTTAAACTTCGAGACTGCGATGGAAGAACATCATCACCGTGTAAAATATTCTCGTGAGCGAAGGCATCCGAACCCGGTGGCTCAGCGGCAGAGCGAGCAAATTCTAATTTTGGTTGGGGGGGGCTTAATGCAGCCCATCATCTTTCTGGGGTAAATATAATAGATACCACTTTTTTGGGAGCATCAACATTGATTGTCATGTGGATAGAGTCGCCCCCTTGCAACAGAAAATACGGAGCATTCTGGCTCAGGGCTGTAAACAGGAGACCATCATTGCCTCAATGTCCATTCGAGCAAGGATTTAATGAATTGAAACGGGATCCCCCAAAAATATGTTCTACTCAGGGCAACCACCAAAGGGCCAGCGCCACCGCTGCATTCAATAACACATTCATGTTTACCGAGACCGCGGAAGGAAAACGCTTTGAGCAATTATTTAACAGGGTTCTGCCTCCATGGCCAAAGAAAATATGGAAACACCTACAACATAGGCAACATGTTACACCACCAAAAATAAATAAGGTAAATGTTTAAAAGCGATGACTCACGTCTTTGAGAATGGCAAGAAAGCCCAGATTATTTCCCTAAAGGCACAGAGGGGCCACTGTGTTGCCATTTTATAGGGTGTTCGCGTTTCCGCAGATTTCCTCCATCCCAAAAAATACATCAACCGGCCTTTGTGAACAATGATTTATCCGGTGAACATGATCACGTCACAGATACCACACGGTGCCCGACGGGCTCGCATAGTAAATATAACTTTCGCAGAACGTACGAGGCCAGTATTTTGGCAACTGCTGAGTTTCACTTTCAGAGCACGCACGCGTGAAATTCATCACACGAACAACAATAAGGACGTGAATATACATCAGGAAGGATTCAGGAGTCTCATGACTCTCTTTTCAAGAGGGTCTTGTATTTAGATGTGTGACCAACTGCATGAAAGGAGTCGAATTTCAAGTTC
This sequence comes from Lampetra fluviatilis, assembly GCF_964198595.1. Lineage (NCBI taxonomy): Eukaryota > Metazoa > Chordata > Hyperoartia > Petromyzontiformes > Petromyzontidae > Lampetra > Lampetra fluviatilis. The sequence continues at coordinate 5,796,074 of NC_136304.1, read as the reverse complement.
ATGTTGCTTGACCGGGTGAGAGTAAGAGACCAGGAGTGGCAGATTAGATTTGTGGCAGAAAGGCACCACATATGTAAACGAAAAAAATTATTGACCAGTGTTACGGAAATGAAAAGAGCGAAAAACGTAAAACATAATACAGTAGAACAATTAAGAAATTCTAAATCAGAGTAAAATCAGCCAATAAAAATCGGAGTAAAAGAGACAACTTACGTTACACAGAATAAATCGAAAACACTGCACAAACTGAAATAAATATTCACTCGTATCTGCAATAAAAGTTGACTCGGATAAATTACTTTTAATAGCGATATTGCTTTTAACAGTAGCAGGAGAGTCCCTTTGTGAGAGGGAAGAAACCAGAAGTAAATGGATAAAATCCACCAAGCATACGAGGAGGACGTCTCTCAAAAGTCTACACAAATGGGTTCATGAATCCAGAATCAGAATATGTATGTATACTGGAGGAATCCAGTACAAAGCTACATGATCAATGAACCTATGTTACCTCCAAAGCTTTGGATTGCAAACCTAAGCCACAACATTGACAGCAAACGCTGAAGAGAGTTTAGATTTCATTGCTTGTGCCATAGCCTGGCTTACACACTCGGTATAAAACTTTCTAGAGGTACACTCGGCCTTAACTCGGCAAGCAAAGGTGGCAGGGCTTTACAATGACCATTATACGTCTAGCTAGGTAACAAGTGCGTCGCAACAATAGTTAGACGTCTTTTAAAATTGTGCCGATTCGATTGAAAAAAAACATTAATACGCACGATTTTCAAACTCGCGTTGAAAAAAGCATTGATGCATTAACTCTGTTTCTTCACCAGGCCGTTAAGTGGGTAGGCACACGATAACTCTAGTGAACGTGACCCCCATTATGAACACAGCTTCTCGCGTAACGCTGTGTTGCCATAAGGGACTTGCCCAAGAGAAAAACCGCCGACATTGATCAAAGGGTCGTCCAAAAATTGGGAGACCTAATTCTGAGCAAAAAAAAAGGAGCACTGTGTTTGCAATTATGCAAATGTATTTTTGCCGAAAGCTCCTTATCATGATCCACGCGTATGCATCATTTTCCCCCAAACAAATTTTTGCATTTAAAATCGTACGCCATGGGTTGCATCGTTCGGCTGTGTCTGTACAACATTAAGAAATGTTGCGTTTAAAACGTATCGTACCGTGTTGCTTTTTGTACTCAACAGCCCTCCCCCACCCCTCGTGAATATGGAGTGCTCTTTCCAATAACATGTGACGAATCGGCAGTATTTGTTTAACTGATTCTGACTGCTGTCGAGACTGAAAAAGGTCAAAACCACTGCACAGAGTTTGCTCGCTTAAACAAATGTCTCTGGGTAACTTCAGTCCGAAGACCCACTACGCCACTGCGACATTTTTACGTGGAAATACAGAACAAAAGTCTGTTTATTGTTCATTACATTTGTTATGCTGCGGATTGGTTCCAATTGAATGTTTGTCTCTCCGGGCTCTCATTCAGTCCGAAACAGAGGAACTCAATGCATACGTCAACAACGCTGCCTTTAAAGAAAAATATGATATGCAACAAATTACGTTTCAGGCAATGGCACTTCCATAAATACTACTACTAATAGAGCTATATATTTGTTAGAAAAATTATATTTTTAGCCCACAGTGTTATTGACATACGTGTTTGAGTTCTTGTGTTGTGCCTGTGACACCACTACCACCAACACACGCAGCAACAGCAGCATCAACAAATAATGAGTTATAAACCAAAGTCATCAATCTAGAACACACTATTATTACTACTACCCCATGCTGACCCAAAGCGGACTGGGATATGAACAGCTGTCATCAGTGGCATTTATATTGTACACACAACATTTACAAAAAAATTGTAAATGTTGTGGTTTCACGCTTCAACACACCGGTGGGCTAAAGCAGTGAACTATTTGTCTTTTGTCAACGTGACACTTTTACTGATTGGCCGTGTCGGGTGGTGGAGGGTTACGACACATTTATAAATAACGCGATCTAAACCCAAAAACGTTGATTATGAACTGTATTCTATCTTGTAATCGTATCCAATTATTACAGTCTACAATAGTATCCAACTACTCTATTACACGTACACACGTAAATACGTATACATATAAACATTAAGTTCGTGTATTTGGGTATTGTATTTCTGGTCAGAAAAGTGAGTGGGGCTTGGGTATGGGAGCATCGCTAGAAGGAATGAAGGCCGTGATGGGGGTGATAGCCAACGAATAGGAAGTCGTTCCAGAGGTAGTGCAACACGGAGATGGAGCGATTAAATCGGCTCGTGTGTAGTTGGGTGCGCTCTGCGAATCGTGACATCGCAGAAACAACCGTGACGGATGATGATGATGATTTCACGTGGCCAATGAAGAGGAGCAACTATGTATTCGAGATTCAGTTCTAAGTGAATTAGCCATTCAATTGATTCATCTGAGAAGTAGATGAATATCAGATAATTCCCAGCCCAACCGAAGTTATCTGGTTCCATGGTTTGCTATTTGTAGCTGCAGTAGCACAAAGGATTGAGAGTGTTCTTTGTATTTTATTTCACAAGGCATTCATCCAGCAGTGGATTGCCCGTGGCTATGATGATGATACGCTGCTAGTTTTATCTGGAGATTAATGGATACGCACCGTCGTGAGCACACCGCACGCCACGTTTTTTTTTATCACGAACCGCACCCACACCTCTGGCTCAGGGGCAAGTTGAACTTTGATCCAACACTCATAAAAATACCGTATTCTTCCGATTACAAAATGCAGATTCCACCCCCAAACCCCTTGTGTCTTAAAGCAAAGGTTGTGGGTGCGGCGTATAAATGTCTACTGTTACAACCTTATTGACAACATATTCTTAAGTTTTTTCGGTAAAGTCACGTAATTAAAAAAAATTTTTTTATAAAAATAAAAATCACGACGTTTCGGAGGCTTGTGTTGCCTCCGAAACGTCGTGATTTTTAATTTTATTTTTATTACCTACGTGACTTTACCGAAAAAACCTAAGAATATGAATCCTTGCAGTCACGAAAGCTTCAAATCTAGAACTTACTGACAACCGCAAGAATATATTTTTTAGTGCGTCTTACTTTCTGAAGCGTATTAGGAGAGAATAGAGTGGTGGTATTCAGAGGTGTGGACTCGAGTCATGTGACTTGGACTCGAGTCAGACTCGAGTCATGAATTTGATGACTTGCGACTCGACTTGGACTTGCATAACAATGACTTTGTCCCACCTATGAGATGTGGACTCGAGTCATGTGACTTGGACTCGAGTCAGACTCGAGTCATGAATTTGATGACTTGCGACTCGACTTGGACTTGCATAACAATGACTTTGTCCCACCTCTGGTGGTATTAGATATGTAATTCACGCGTGTGTGCACACGTAATTCCCCCTTTTTGGCAATGCACTGATGATGGATGAGGGTCTCCGCCAAGGCATGCGGGGGTCGTGGGAATTTTTTGTTTTTATTTCCCCATGATACTTCACGTAAGGCACTTCAATACGCTGCTGGTTCGTGACAATTTGTTGACCGGGAGGGGAGCATAGAAGTACAGTACAACAAAACATTTTTTGCTGCACTGCAAATAATAATATATACCGCCGCAGAAGCCTACAACACCTGATTGATGGGTATGTGGTCACCCATACAAGGAGGGGCCGAAGTCCCCGACTCAAGTCTTCCTATGATTTGAGATGGAACGAGATGGGGCGAATTGTGGGATAATCGTGTCAATGGCATAACCAGCTTTATGCCATTGACAAAGCACGTGATAAACATTGCTCAACGTATATTTAAGGACAGTCATTTTAAACTCGTGGGAGATGTATTTAATTATCGTTTCACGAACGGAATTTAACGTTGCTGTGGCTGCGTGCCAAAAACCAAGTTAAAACATTGACCAATTCCATTAAATGAGCGTTTGGCTGGCTTGCACGTGGAAGGAAACCGGAGAAAACCCATCGCGCATACCAAAGGGTTAATGATGAAAGCTACGCACAGATGGATTCAAAAATACACTGATGTAGTGATATACCATATAGCCTTCTCACAACCCGATGATATACACAACACCTCGTAGGCAGTCGCCCATGCAAATACGATCCAAGCTCGGCCCTGTTTAGCCCTCGAGAGCTATTGAGATTAGACGCTTTTCCAGGTGATTTGGTTATAGGTAATGTTACATATGTATATATTTAATCCGCTCATATACGGTGTATATATATACCCACACACATGGAAACGGGAGCATTCGCGGGTTAATGGCATTATCCAAACTTAATAAAAGTGGACTTGGGCAGGGCACGTCGCTCGAAGCCATGATGGAATAATTAATAATTTAATGGGATGGCAGCCAAAGAATGCAACGTGTCCCAGAAGGTGTCCACCGAGGAGACGGAGTGATGAAAATCGTTGCGTGCGCAGGTGGCACGGTGGATAGTTGGCACCGTAAGATTGGCAAGAGAAGTGGTGGCGGCGGCTTGAGGCCTTCATCCAGCGGTGGACTGACCATGGTTAAGGAGGATTATGTTGCTCATAGTTCAAGCACATAATGTTGACAATACTCATACCTGCCCGCATCTAAAGTACAGGTGTGTCAGCTCGCCTTTAAAGCGCACGTGACTGATAGAAGGCACAGGTGTAAAGCCACAGAAAGTAAGTAAATGCCCACAACCATTCTCAATCCACTGATGGATTAAAGCCACCCCACAGCCATGTCGGTCATGCGAGGTTTTTTGTTTTATTTCACCATACTTCACAACGCTGGCCCACGCGGTTTGGTAAAGAGGAGAGAGGGGGGAGTAAAAGGCAAACAGTACTGATTCCGATATAAATGTGCCACGGAGAATTCGCCGTGGCCGGGAATTGAACGCAAGTCGGTTGGGTTCGTGGCGCAGTGCGCTACGAACCACTCCACCACCACTTCCCACATAAATACAAAGATCTCTCGTATAGCCTTCAACGGACTGTTGGGGCAAGTGCCGTTAGCGAGCACTTCTGAAGACCCGAATGGCATAGCAGGGGGTGGGTGGCCAGCACCACGCCCGGCCACCTTTGTCTCCCTAGTGACGATGTTTGCACATGCCACTAGGTACTCATTTGAAGCCGAGTCGACCTAGAGGAGACCCAGGAGCGGTTCAGACAACCATCACTGGCGTTGGCTGGGAATCGGCTTCGTAGCGCAGCACGCATACCTTTCACGCAATCACATTTTTTTTAAATAACAAAGGTATGAATACTCTTTACAATGGTATGAACAACGTGTTTACAATCATCACTCCTTACCCAGTATCTGCTTCCGTCGCTCCGTGTGCGGCTGTTCGGTGTAAACCCACTCGAAATCAGTTCTTGTCACCCTGTTCCCCATGGCTCTCGCAGTTGCTGGGTCTCTGCGCCCAGGTGTATTGTGTCGATATGGCCGGGTCGTGAATTCACGTGGAAGGTGATGGAGGAGGCTTCGAGTGGGGACTTATGGAGGGGCGGGGACTTCAGAGACGTGGCCTGCAGAGGTGTGGTTTTTAACTTTCAGCCAACCACATGAAACCCATACACTCACTCATCGCTCACCATCAATCACACGCTACGAACCAACCATTCGAAATTCACTCACACACCACCAACTACAAGAAAGCCACTCACTTAACCACACAAACCCAACCACACAAACTTACTCAATACCAACCACACCCCACTTACCGCACGGAAGCCACTCATTCACACATCGCCAACCACACACCACTAACCACACGAAAGCCGCTCACATACCACCAACCACAGCAAATCCACACACACACTACTAACCACACCCGACCAACAACAACAACAACACAAACCCCACTCAATACCAACCACACGAAGCCAACTCACACACAGCCAACACACTCGAGTGGTCGAGTGAGATTTTCGACTTTTTAATATTTAGCGACACCTAGCGAGTTTCTTGAGGTTCGTTTGGAAACTTTGCTGAAAGGAGTTGGCAACACTGAGAGCGCTTGCACTATCAACCTGACCATCTGAGTTTGATTCTCGGCCTCGGCTAACATTTGTGGCGAGGGTTATTTGAACCCACCCTGCCTCACCCTTTCACCGAAAACCTGCGTTGTCGGTTTAACAATTCAGCAAGCAATCACTATTATTGCCAAAAGGGGCCCGCCCTTTGACAACATAATTATAATATCCTTTAATAATTGAACAATTCATACGACCTTTAAGCATTCCGAATGTGCCCGATCTTGCCATCTCTAGGAAGCAAAGCAGGTTTAAGCCTGTTTAGTACTTGCAATGGTAGGCTGACTGAGATGAATACCTCTCTTAGAGTTTTCCCCACTTGATACAGTAATTTTACTGTGACGGTGCCACCTGAAGACGGAAGCTTGTGTTTCCTCCGAAACGTTGTGATTTAATTCATCTTGTTTTTTTCTTTTTTACCTACTTGACTTTACAGAAAAAACCAAAGATCATGAGATGAATACCGTTTGCTTTTTTCGGCTTGGGCTACTCGATGGCTGTAAGGTTGTACTATTAAATCAATGGATTGTTCAGTGTCATACTTCACCATACAACTCAGTGCGCTTTGGTGAAGTGGGGGCCTCAAGACCACCACCCGTGGTAATCCACCTTGGGACATGCAAAACAAACTGATTGTATCGCTGCATCTTCTCGGTATACGTCCTCTCTCGGATGCGATTTATTCATTACAAATCTGTTCACATTCGTATTGTATACTTTTAAAAAAAAGAATGTCCATGCAATGGGATTAGGTTGTTGTTGTTTTGCTCCCTTGAATAAGAGACAGATGGTGTGAGTGGGCTCACACCTGCTCATGAATAAAAGTGGTTATCTCCAATTATAGCTGTGGTTGAATAAAACGTCCTCCTCAATTACATGGATTCGTTGAGGAACAACTCGAGGTACAATCTCGCCATCTGCTGGTGAATATTGGGTGATGCTGCGTGTGCAGTTGTGCTCAAGCACATAAAAAAATAAACTCACCGCGATCATCAAGAAAACTGTGGCCATAAAAGGAAAAATATAAGCCGACGATTTTGGCAATGGTTTTATGTCTAATGAATAAGGCTCATTGTCCAAAACGTCACCGATTATATACACTCCCACGTATCCAAGACGGCTGGCCAGAGTGGGAGAAGTAGGCCAAATACCCGCTGAGAGCTCCCTCCAAAGGGAGGCTCTTCCGTCAGCACTGACATTAGCAAGCAATTGCAAAAACTGCCCTCTCCCTTTGAAATTGCTACACAAAAGTTACATCTTCTCAAAGCTTGTTTTTCCCCAATGCAAACCCCTGGTGCACATTGACCTTTTATTTTAAGAAAGCACCATTTGAAAATCTCACATTCTCCCAAAAAAAGAATAGTTACAATTTTTTATTCAAGTTGTAATATAACCCGAACTCTCCTTTTGCTCTAACGAGGCACATGTATGTCCCACAGTGTGCTCCCCCCATCGGCTCAATAAAGGCAACAAATGAGATCTCGCGAGAGTTCGCCGCGGCTCTGCGCCCTCCGCCACCACGGCGTCACCAAATCTCGCGATGTTTGGGCCGGGTCCTCCCCCCCCCCACTGCCTCCCCCCACCACACGCTGGAGGAAAAGGGAAGAAACTGGAGCGGCCGGGAGAGCCACTGGAGCTGGCTCAGCCTGGAGCCACTAGATCCACAGGAGCTCGTGGCGCTACTAGTTTCCCCGGGAGACGGCAAGAGGAGCCCACGCCGCTTGATCCATTCAAGTGAGAGACATTGGAGCCACTGGATCCGTCAAAGCTGTAGCCACCAGGTCTACTGGAACCGATAGAACTGGAGCCGCTGGATCGAGCGAATCCAACATCGGAGCCACGCGAGCCATCGGAGCTGGAGCCGCCCAGGTCACTCGATCCAGCCAAGCAGCTGGAGGAGCCACGTGAGCCACCAAGAACCTCCGCTGGTGGTGGGGCTGGAGACGCAGCGTCTACGGGAGCCACCGAATTCATCTGGGACACCTGATTCACCACATCCACCACCAAAGCCACTCGAGCCACGGGAGCACCGAGCGGAGATGTCGACGCAGGACGGGCTGTACGTGACGGACGCCACCGAGATGCCGGCCGAGATCGTGGAGCTGCACGAGATCGAGGTGGAGACCATCCCCGTGGAGGCCCTGGAGGGCATGGAGGTGGAGGTTCAGCAGCTGCAGCAGCACGAGCAGCAGGAGCAGCTGGAGCAGCTGCAGCACGGAGGAGGCGGAGGGGTCATCTCCCTGCAGCCGCTCAGTAGCAGCGGCGACGACGATTTTGATGATGACGATCAGCAGCAGCAGCACCGCTACCACCACCACATCATGGCCCATCACCTCCACCACGAGGTGATCCTGGTGCAGACCCACGAGGAAGTTGTGGGTGAAGAGCAGCTCGATGTTTCAGCCTTCGATGACCACATTTTGGTGCCAGTTCCCCTGGCTATGACAGAGGAGCGTGAGGCTGAGGAGGAAAGTGGTAGTGATGATGCTGATGATGGAGATGATCATGATGATGGTGATGATGGAACTCGGTACGCGGTTAGGCACCAGCAAGATGACGACGACGACGATGATGACGATGAAGAGGAGATTAGGGCTGGACAACAGCAACAGCAGCAGCAACGTCAGCAGCAGCAGCGTCTTCTGCTCGGGCGAGCGGCCTTCTCCTCGGGCCCCGTGGCAGCCAGGAAAGCCGGTGGCAGGAAGACCGGAAAGAAGTCCCAGGGGACCCGGCGTGGTCAGCACGGCGAGGCGGGGCCCGAGAGAAGCCCCCGACGTTGGGAGCAGAAGCAGGTGCAGATCAAGACCCTGGAGGGCGAGTTTTCCGTCACCATGTGGGCATCAGGTCGGTTCAAGCCTCTGGGGCAGGGGGTGAGTCTGAGACTTGGGTAATTGAAATGACCAGCGTGGTGATGAAGTATGGTCAAATAACCCACCACGGCCATCTGGGCATCAGGTCGGTTTGAAGCTTCTGGGGCAGGGAGTGAGTCTGAGACTTGGGTAATTGAAATGACCAGCGTGGTGAAGTATGGTCAAATAACCCACCCCCATCACGGCCATGTGGGCATCAGGTCGGTTTGAAGCTTCTGGGGCAGGGAGTGAGTCTGAGACTTGGGTAATTTAAATGACCAGCGTGGTGATTAAATATGGTCAATAACCCACCACGGCCATCTGGGCATCAGGTCGGTTCAAGCCTCTGGGGCAGGGGATGAGTCTGAGACTTGGGTAATTGATATGACCAGCGTGGTGATGAAGTATGGTCAAATAACCCACCACGGCCATCTGGGCATCAGGTCGGTTCAAGCCTCTGGGGCAGGGAGTGAGTCTGAGACTTGGGTAATTGAAATGACCAGCGTGGTGATGAATTATGGTCAAATAACTCACCGTGGCCATGTGGGCATCAGGTCGGTTTGAAGCCTCTGGGGCAGGGGGTGTCTTGAGACTTGGGTAATTGAAATGACCAGTGTGGTGATGAATTATGGTCAAATAACCCACCGTGGCCATCTGGGCATCAGGTCGGTTTGAAGCCTCTGGGGCAGGGAGTGAGTCTGAGACTTGGGTAATTGAAATGACCAGCGTGGTGAAGTATGGTCAAATAACCCACAACCATTACGGCGTGAGAGAGGCCTTCATCATCCAGCAGTGGATTGATAAAAGGGGCCGTTTGTCCATGTGTATTGTGACATGAGGGCCTGGGGTGAGTTTATTGCAGGGGACTGGATCAGATGGAGGTCTGAAGCCATATTTTATGGTTCACGGTCAGGATTTGGGGTTGAGGTTCTGACTTTAAAGATGACAATACTCTATTTGATTTGGGTCACTGGAAGGGTTTGGTTGTGGTTCTGAGGGGTATTGTGTGGAATTTGGATGAGGGACATTTGTTGTAGTTCTGAGTTCCGGTTTGGATAGTACACATTTTTTATGTTTGGGATTCGAGTCCGGGTGTTTAATTTCTGCCTTGGTTTGGAATTCGAGTCGGGATTTGAGATATGGTTATGGCATCGAGCACCTCGGGATTTTGTTCAGTTATTGTTGTACATGTGCGGATTAGGGGATGGGGTTGAGTCTGTGGGGTTTAGATGTTTGCGTGTGGGTGCATGTTCAGGGCACCTTTTTGCAAATTGTGTCTTGAGCCAGGGGTTGGGATCAGGAAGGAGGTAATGGATGAAGCTATGAGATTTGGCTCATGATTTTTTTATGTGGTTGTGGGTCATTGTTTATCGCGTGTAGGTAAACAGGTGAAATGCGTGATTTAATCCCTTGTTCTACATTAGGGTGCGGGTTTGGAGATTTATTTGGGTTCATGGTTTAATATCCGTGCTTTCGTCTCACTGATGTTAAGAGTGGATTTTAAAACAACCAACAAAAATACTGCGCATTCGTCCCGCTTAATCTCTCCATTGTTATTGTTGCTGCGATTAATACAAAGGCAATGCAGCCACTCATTATCATCATCACCGCTGGTTACGTCATGGGCGGATCCTACCCCCAATGCCCCCCCCCGTCACGCCAGGAGACGTGAGGGGGAGAGGCCCGCTGTGTATTTGAACGTATTTTGCCTCCCCCTTTTTAAAGTACAGCCAATCAATGGTAGCTTTCCATCCATTCATTTTTTGTTGCTTTACCTCATCGTCATCCCACCAACGAGAGGTCGATTTCAGCCACCAGGGGCCCATCTGGGTCGCAGTCCGGCAATCATTATAATTGCTAGTCGGGATAGGCGAGCGCGTTTGGAACGCTTCTCCCTATTGGTTCCCGCCACATGTTTCCACCAATAGGGGCTGTCGAGACGGCGACCCGCGCCTGTCTAGTCTATGGTTTTGAAACTAATTTAAAATGGGCAAAACGGGATTTTTTGTCCCAACCTTCCAAAAAAAGAGAATTATCTTTTTTTTTATTTCATCAGCCTATGGATAGTTTAGGTCAATGCTTTCCATCAGCATTTGTTTCGGCGCTAAACATTTCACTAGTCTCGTCTGTATGTGTACAGGCCATTTGTCAACCCAGATTTGAAGCTTTCGTGACTGCAAGGATTCTTAGGTTTTTTTCGGTAAAGTCACGTAGGTAAAAATTGTTTTAATTAATTAAAGTAAAATAAAAAATAAAATAACAAACCTAAGAATATTTGTCCATCCACTGCTGGATATGAGGCCCCTCCCCACGCATCTTGCCTCCATACAACTCATAAGACGCCCACAGTATTTGCAGGCCACTCCGTGACCACAGTTTTAAAGGCAACACGGTGCCTCTGAACAATCAAATCAAGTACAGTACATCAAAATTGTTTGATATATTGCGTTATAAAATCGACCAATTATCGATTTGCACTGACCATCCAGGAAACGAGATTCAGTGATGCTTTTCGTGGTAAATAGAGGGCATTATGCATTTTTTAAAATTCTAGATTTGAAGCTTTCGTGACTGCAAGGATTCATACTCTTTGTTTTTTTCGGTAAAGTCACGTAGGTAAAAAATAAAATAGATGAAAACAACTAAATTAAATCATTTAATTTAGTTGTTTTCATTTACTTTATTTATTTTTTACCTACGTGACTTTACCGGAAAAAAATAAAGAGTATTTTATTTAAAATATATTATTTGGATGATAGTGACGGGAGTGGCAGCCAAGGAATAGAACGTGTCCGAGAACGCGTCCACCAAGGTGGTTGAGTAATGAAATGGGATTGTAATACATCCCAGAATCGTAAGAGATGGTGGCAACTTGGTGAGGTCTTCATACAGCTGTGAATTGATAATGGCGAATGATCATGATGATTATTATTATCGTCCACTGTTGTGAAGCCTGCCTTGGCGACCAGGAGAGAAGGGGTCATCCTAGCTAAGAGGATAGGGCCCCTGAGGCTGAGACAAAGGAGATGACACCCCTATATTTACCCGCAAACTATTTTCGTGTGGCACAGCCCTTACCTTTTTTACAATCTTAGAATCTGGGCTGGGACAGTATTGGTTCTCCTTAAAATGTGAACATGAGTGACCTGTATTTTAGAACTGGAAAAAAACTGACCGTACGGTTAATGCATCTTATTTATGTGCGTTAATGCACAGTTGAGTGTTATCACCTCATGAGTTGAATTTTATTTGGGTGCTCTGGGTTTCTCCAATGCATTAAATAAACTCGCACTCAATTAGATAAATATCGCAAAGCACGAAGATCATACAGATATGTTTTGAGGCTGTCCTGGAGAAATTCAGGATTACTATTGGGTGTTTTTAGATGCTTTCACGTTAAACGTTTGCTATATCAGGAAGTATAACATAGTCCTTGTGGAAACAAGACAAGAGTCGAAAATGACAAGAGATCCACAGTCAAGACCGTCCATAAAACACTTTGACATGCAAGTATATGTCCAGCAAGTTTGTGAATCTCTTGCTGAAATGAGGGCCTCCCCACACCATGCAGACAATGAGGGTTATTTGATCATACTTCCTAATGCTGGTCAATGTGGATTGGTGAAGGTGGGGTAATGTATTCTGCTTTTCTGCCCATAGTGGCTACCACACGTGTTTTATGCATGTTGGTCCATCATCTGAGCACTATCCAGGCTCAAGCCTGCATAACTTTGAAAGTCCGATGGAATTGGGTACATTCTGGATTATTTGATAGTAGCCGGAAGGAACTTTATGGATTTTCATATACAAATTTTGCAATGTTTGAGGCCCAATGGTGTTATGAATCGTGAAGGGTCTGCTATTGTAAAGTGTGATATCACCTTTCATCCAGTTTGTTTTGTTAAACAGCTAAATATTGAAATGTTTTTTTATATTTATAACATTATTTTGTACCACACTCATAATGAGCAAATTATACAAGATTGCTCTTTACATGAAGTAATGCTCACTAATTATTAGCTAAAAACAAATGGCTCATGCTTCTTTTTGCCTGCCTACAGCCGATGGTAAAAAGTCTGACGTGGAGCCAGAAGACATTGTGGAAGAAATCATCTCGGCCGGGTCACCATTGCCCGACTACTCTGAGTACATGACAGGGAAAAAGTTACCTCCTGGTGGCATTCCTGGCATCGACCTCTCTGACCCCAAGCAGCTGGCAGAGTTTGCCAGGTACAAGGATATATTATTCATGTATTCCCTGCCTCATTCTGGGTAATGCCACGGAGTGAGGTAATTTGTTTGGGACATTTGCACACACTGGCTCACTTTTGATTTGTACATGACACCCAAACATTGTAGTTTGTGAGTGTTAGAGTAAAGCATTATCGGAAGAGGCTGATGGTAAAACCCTCAGTACTCCAGAAATTTGGACTCATGTTATTTTGGTGGGGAGCAGTGGTAAAGTGGTTCGTGCTCTGGACTATGAAACCAGAGACCTGAGTTTGATTCTCGGCCATGTGTCATATTTATCAGTCGCGAGTGATAAGCAGTCGTGCTTGCCCCTCTTCACCAACTTGCAGTGATGTGTATGGACTAGTATGGTCAAATTATTTACATGGTGGAGGGAGGCCTTCATCCAGTAGTGGATTGACATAGGGCTGTAAATTCTAAAATACAATGGCTTCTGTGAAATCATATGATCTCCCGTAATTAGTAACAGGTGTTATTTTATTTTTGCTTGAGAAAAGGACATGACCACTGGTTTAGTCAAAAAAAATATAGATCTTCATGGTGCTTAGTGAGCATATTTCGGGAATTAATTACTTTTCATTTTTTCGGCCTGACATTGCACAAGGATGAAGCCGCGGAAGCCAAAAGAAGATGACTTGCCCAGAACCATTGCATGTCCGCACAAGGTATTTTAACGTTTTGTGAGTCTCTTTAAAAAAAAAAGTCCATAACACTTGCATTGGTATCATTTAGAATGATCGTGTTTTTATTGTATATTTATCGACAGGGGTGCAACAAAATGTTCAGAGACAACTCAGCCATGCGAAAGCACCTACATACGCACGGGCCTCGTGTGCACGTCTGTGCTGAGTGTGGGAAGGCTTTTGTGGAGAGCTCCAAGCTCAAGCGTCACCAGCTGGTCCACACTGGCGAAAAACCTTTCCAGGTAAAATGCCGTGCATGCTGTCACGATGAAATAAGTCGATGGATTAACCTTCAGACATTTTTAAAAAAGTTTTACCTTTATGGTTAGATGTGCTCAACTTCATTATGGTAGTTTGCTGTTTATGCATTCATATAACATTTATAATAATAATAATATTTCGAACAGGAAGGCTTCAATACATCCCAGCATTTTTTTTCAGAGAGTCCTGAATGAGATTTTTGCATTTACATGTTATATACAATTAAAATTGTTCTATGTTTCAGTGCACATTCGAAGGCTGTGGAAAACGCTTTTCTTTGGACTTCAATCTTCGGACGCACGTTCGAATTCATACGGGTGACCGACCCTACGTCTGTCCCTTTGATGGTTGCAGCAAGAAGTTTGCACAGTCTACCAACCTCAAGTCCCATATCCTAACACATGCCAAGGCCAAGCACAACCAATGAACAGCGCAAATGGCCATTTCGCACAAAAGCATTTTGCCATATTCTGCAGGGCATTGCCTAACCTTGTGTGCCCCTTTTTTGCTTGAGCTGCAGCCAACCAATAGCCCTAGCAAAAGGGCATGAACATATTCATAATTATTGACTGAATTGTGTATTTAAAATATATACTGACCTAGAATATAATAATTTATATTTTACAACCCTTTGCCACACCGTGTGGATTTTGGGGATTGACCGTACAGTTGGTGACGGAGTGGGGGCTCAGGACCGTTACAGATATCACTCGCTGCTGATGTACGTTGAACTTCTTTCGCATCATACGTAGCCAATCGGAGTTGCAAAATATGTCAGCCGTGGCCGGGAATCAAACTCAATTCGCCGGGTTCTTAGCGCAATGCACAAACCAATGCGCCACCACTCCACCCCAAACCTATAATTAAGATTTTAAAATATTTGGCCTGTAATCCAACAACATACTATATTTTGAATGTGTGATGTTTGTGAAAGGGCTTGTTTACTTGTGCTCTATATTGTACAGTAGAGGCCTGCAACTCTCAGACTACAAGATTTGTGATAGATTTTAAGTGTTTGTCTTGACGCTGAAATATGCACAGCATGTATTCTATGTTCAGCACGTGCACATGTGTGAACCAGGTTTTAAAAAATAATTTGTTATACACTTCGATATGCGTATATAGTGTTTATTTGTCATGGTTAATAATTGGACAAATGCCCTTTTAAAAAATATATCTCCTGTGGAGTGATATGTGACAACTGCACATACTCTTGTGTCTTAATTTTTTGCGTGTGATCCTTGAAATTTTGTGAGCCTGAAATCGGCATTAATATGTTGGGTTCTGTCTTTGTATCCAACATACCAAAATCAAGAAACTACTTTGTAAAGTATTTAACGAAATGTATATTTTTGAATATAGTATTGAATAAGATGCAATAGATCGTAGCTCGGACTAATTCTGATCCCAGGTGGTTTTATAGGAAAAAGTACTAATATTTTTCGAGGTGTGTATGGTATCTGTTAACTGTTGTACAGTATTAAAACAACAGATCTGCTTGTTGGAACTGAAACTATTAGCCTTTCCCTATTGTACCCGTTGCAGTATTGGCTGTGCCACCGATCGTATTGCAGATGGTAATGTGCGGCACATACAGGCTTCAATAAACTTTATATCCCATTCTAAGTGCGTGCAATTAATTTCCCATTTATGTTTTTACTATAGAGTTCAGTTCTTGTGCAGCATGTTTCAAGAGGCCACTTTCATTTTCAAATACACTTTTTGAAGTAAAAAACATGTAGAATTTATATGATGTAAAATATTGTTAAAATATAACGATGTTACCACAAAGTGTGTCTTAATTAACCGATGTTGCTGTTATGTCTATAATAAATCGCACTTGGAATCTGCATGCAGTGGGTTTATACAAATCTCCACACTTAGAATTCACATTTATTGATGATCATTGTATGCCTAGTTAAACTCTAGATGTATTCTTTATTTTTACACTTATTTACCCAGGAAGCTCTGCAACAAGTGGAAAACGTTACCACTGGACAGTGTAACGGCCTCAGAAACTCCACAACCGATGCAGTAATTGAAATCCCAACAAACTGAAGGCAGCATTTTACATCTCTCTTTAATAATTGCAACAAAGTGTATAATATTATTGTTCAATTTGCTTGCAATTATTCCACAAGGGTGCCTTATCAAACATTGTTTTAGTCAACATTCACACCTAGTTCTGAAAAGGGGGGTTGTGGATAGATTTATGATGGTTAGACCATATTGTATGTATGTACAACTTATTTTGCACTGAAGTAGCCAACCGTGTTAATGGCTCTGAAACATTTGAAGTAATTTTAATGCACCACAAACTATTATTTCCCAACAGAAACTCAGATCTCCCCATTGTTGACCTCACTTAATGTTCCCAGCCTATACACAGCCTTTTTCACTCTTTGCAGAAATGGAGTTTGTGTATTCATCAAAAATCACGTCTCTTTAACACTAGCCTGTTCCTGATTCTCTGGAACTGGTTTTGATCTTCCGTGTGTCTGCATCTCTCATTTTTGGTCTGATTCAAATCTGCCAAACACTGGATTGATTGGCACGCTGAGGTGAGTGGTGCGTGTGCATTTGTGAGTGTGGTGGGTGCATTTATGAGATAGAAAAATAATGCATGGATTTGCCAGTTCAAAATAATTCACAAACAATTACTTTGTGGAAGATCCAACGCAGAAGATCCCTGAGTATGATCTTCGAATCTCATGGTCCACCCTAAATCGCATCCGCACAAATCATGGCAATAGGTGCGGGGGTACCTGATGCACAAATTAGAAAATTAAAAACTCTCCAGCAGTGTGCGACTCTGGTCATCCAGAACAGACGGTAACAACGTATGCCCCGATCCACAAATATGAAGGAGACATCCATCACAGCGATACACTGGCTTTACCACCTGAATGTGAAATTGTAGTTGTCTGTGCATCAGCAGCCTTAGGAAAGACGAAGTTAGTGGACGCTAGAGAGCGCTAGGGAGCCGCGTTCTAATCTCTCACCGTGGTTATCGGTGCGGACAAGTTCGTGTCGCAATTCTGTTGCTAAAACTGCTTCCCACACACGCTAGACGACGTCTGCGTCTC
The DNA here is from genome assembly GCF_964198595.1 of Lampetra fluviatilis. Taxonomy (NCBI): domain Eukaryota; kingdom Metazoa; phylum Chordata; class Hyperoartia; order Petromyzontiformes; family Petromyzontidae; genus Lampetra; species Lampetra fluviatilis. The sequence goes on along the minus strand of NC_136304.1, from coordinate 5,778,906 downwards.
GTCCACCTTTTGCTCGCCTCTGACCCCGTTGATGCAACCCTCGGGAAGCAGTGAAAAGTCGGCACAAGTCTGCGCCGTACACCCCAGCGCCGGTCAACGGGACGTGTGCGCCCCTGGGTGAGCTCGTCCTAGAACGGCCAGTGGCGCTAGGCAAGAGCGTAGGCCTCGAACGCCCGCGTAGGCCGCAGCAATACAGTATTAGAATCTTTAATGTATGGAGATGACATTACGATTGCGATATTTTCTTCGTGCTGAGCTGTATTAGTGGTTACTAACAAAATACACGTTGTATAAACAGTAATGTATCCAATGCCCTTTTATAACAATTACTGTAGTGCAATTGAAATGCGATAATGGCTTGGTAAGATACTATTTTAAACTAAAGGCACCTTTCACAATCCACTGGCTGTAGCATAAACTTTAACCACCAGTCATTTATCATCATAATGCCACGCATTGCCTTGTGGCAGTTGTGTCCATTGGTATCGCCCAAGCCCTGCAAGCTCAGCAGGGGGCATCTCAACCCAGCCAGCATTTAGGAAAGTTTCTGATTTGAAACTAAAATTTTGATTATTTTTTTGTTTGCAAGAGCTAGAAAGCCACGTAATGAAGGCACTTTTGGCGTACGGTGACTCCGATTCGGACGCAGAGGAATATGATGCAGGTGAGTGTGGTAGGACATCAAAGCACGCGCAGAAGGCGTCATCAAGTCCTCAAGTCATTGCTGAGAGCACATCCCACGGCGGTGAGGGTGTCATTGCCACGAAAAGTGGAACTGCCAGCAGCAGCAGCAACATCAGCTGGTTGGGACTGACCCCTCTCAGCACTGTGAACACCTGGGCACAGCACATTGAGGCACCCAAGCCCTGGACCTCATCTCCGACTCCTTGGCCACTTTTTGCAAAAAAGCAGGCAACTTCTGAGCAGAGAACCCATGGGTCGGAGCACTCCTTCAAGGGGAAAACCATCAATGTTGGCCCTCTCAGGCCATACGTACCAAAGAGACAAAGGCTCAGCGAGCAGGACACGCGGCCACCTGAATTGCCTTCGCCCGGAGCCTCGCCACTTTTCGGGGCAATTAGACCGTACGTGTCGAAAAGACAGAGATGTGGAGATGCTGGTGACGCTGCAGACCATGGGGGTGGTTCTCAAGATGGAAACACCGGTGGTGATGGTGGTGGTATTGGTATTGGCCAAGGTGAGTTCGGTGGAATTGACGGCGGACGAGCCCAAAAGACGAGCAGTGGTGCAGCTGACCACAGAGCACTCATCAGGGGCATCTCGCCAGTGGTTGCCCCTTACCTGGACTGCAAGTATTCGGGCACGCAGTTGACAAGCCGGATCTACATGGAGCTGGCCGGCCACGGTGGGGCGGTGAATGCCCTTCGTTGGTGCCCAGTAAGGACCCAGAGCCACCTGCTGTTGACCGCCTCCATGGACAAAACTGTCAAGGTGTTTCACGCAGTAATCCATCGCTGTGCACGATACATTTGAAGGCTTTGAATTGGACCCTCCCCCCCGTGTATATAGGGGCCGTCCATAAATGACGTCACGCACCTAGGTGGGGGGGGGGGTCAGACGTTTGGGACGATGTGTGACGAGGGGGAGGGGGGTTGAGAAATGTGCCGTCACATCAAAATGCGCAACTTTAAATAAATATAGACAACACGTTCTACTTAACTAAATGGACTTTCTAATAAATAAAAATCTACAACATCAAAGTGCAGCGCCATATTAAATACGCACTACAATGACAATAGTTTAAAGCGATTTGAAGCATTTTGGGGGGGGGGCAGAGCTTTGTGACGTCATTTGAGGGGGGGGTCTGACTTTTTGTGACGTCGTATGACGAAGGGGGGGGGGGTCAAAAAATCGTCGCGTGACGTCATTTATGGACGGTCCCATACGCCTGTGACCAACAGATCGCTGAAATTAGTCCGATCTCATTAGGTTTGTTGTACTACCATGCACCAGCGTCTCTAGACCGCACTTGTCAGCGCAAGTTGGTGATATCAGGACGCATACACATAGGAGAATTGAAGTCCAGTACAACAATTTATTTATTTTCTCCAATGCCCATATGCATATCAATAGCTCAGTGGGCCTTAGCTGGTAAAATAAAAAAAATAGTTTAGTTTCTGTAGCCTCAAAATATTTATGTCTAAAATGTTTTTAAATCCTTTTACCGTTTTCGACGTTTACCACCAGATGGCGGTGCAAATGCGTTTAATTGTGAATGCTGGAATGCTGTCGTTTGACGGAAGAGACTTCACAATGTCGCTTATGCAAACGTTATTCTGGTAGGAACCTCCTGGTTACACCAGCCCACAGGGGATTATTGTGTCCGTCCGTCGTGCATCAAAAAATGGGAGGGGTTGGGGCTGGGTGGAGAGGGGAGGGTGGGGAGGGGTTGGGTGGGGAGGGAGGGGCTGGGTGAGGGGTGGGAGGGGTGGGGCTGGGTGGGGAGGGGCTGGTCACCCCGTGGAGCCCTTATAAAATCAACGTTTAACCTACTCACGCCGGCTTGTGCCCGCCGTCACAGTCGGGCATATTTGCGGAATACACCACGCCGCCGTTGACCCTGGCCATTGACCGAGCAACCCAACGTTCCTACCAGTTCCCTCCGCAGGAATGTGTTGCAGTACATGCTGAACATCACGCCAATCAGTAATTGCATCGCACGTTATTATTGATTAGACATTGAAACGAGTGTCTTTCATTGAGCACCAATTGACACCGTCTGCTGCAATCAGCCAATGCTCATCGAAAAGGTGGCCAGAATTCTGCGAATTAATTTAAGCAAATTATTGTGCACAAGTGCGAGTACAAAAACAATTCAACACTTTCGTCCATAAAACTACCTTAAATGGTGGCGACGTTTTGGGCAATATTCCTGCTTCATAGAACATCGGGGTCAGAGAGATGGGCTATGAAGATGGATGATTGCACAAAATATCATCAAGTACATATGCGTTTACCCATTTAAGGGTTAAGGCAGTGTTTTTGACTCATGTGTTGAGTTTTTTTTGTTCCAAGTTGATTTAGGTGATTGAAAAAGTACACAAAAAAGATTTCGTGAACAGGGTAGTTTGCTCCATACTGCCTTTTTCCAAGACCTAATTCCACGTTTAAATGACAATTTTTACTAATGTAAATATTCAACCCGCTTGGCTCTTTAGCTGACTTAACAAACGCTCATGTTTGATGTAGTCAAATGGCACCTGTGATGTCGACCGTCTTATATAATACAATTTACATAAGGTGCGCAAACCTGGCCATTGTAATTGGATGGAGCCAGCTTGCTATGCCACTTTTCAGTGGCTCACCGGTTGCCAAGGGAGAAACGCATTAATCTGTGTTAGCTTCAATTTAACTACTTTCTGTGCAAACGCAGTGGCAATTAAAAAGAAGCGTGCGGTGCAAATTGGACACGCGACGAATGACATTTTGAGAGTTTCATGTTATTCTCTGTTTAATTACCTCCGGATATGCCTCGACAGTGACTCTTGGCAGGGGGCCAGTATATTATGTACGCATCCCAATGTGCTCTTTGATATTGAGTGGCTCCACACCTATCTGTTATTATTAGTATCACTCCATAGCACCTCAAATAAGTACCTGGTGTGGTGTGTAATCATTGCCACTGGGGAGACAAAGGCGGTCGGGTGTCGTACTGGCCATCAAACCCCTCGTTTGCCGTTCCGGCCTTCATAGGTGCTCGCTAACAGCACTTGCCCGAACAGTCTGTTAAGGCTATATGGGGGATCGTTGTATTTATCTTTGTCTTTTGTTTTTGGGGTGGTATAACGGTTAGCATGCTGTGCATTAACTCATTGGCTATAGTTGTGTAATGTCAGCGGAGCGGGAGACAAAGTTTTTTAGGAGCACCTTCTTTATTAACACCTTCACAGGTTCGCCCTCGCTCTCTCCCTAGTCGTCTAGCCTAGCCTTAACACAACCCTGACCGTGTAACACTGATGGCGCCGGCCAAGACAGCCAACAACTATCCGGCCGCGCAATATCTAGCAAAGACGGGAGCGATGAAGGCGGCGAAGACGACAGCGACGACGAGACGAGTTCACTCCCAGAACCGGCAGCCACGAGCTCCCGCTCTCAGCCGCTTTTATGCTACCCGGTGTGGCCTGGCTCCGCCCTGGCCGCGCCTCCCTTCTCGAACCCACTAGCAGGTTCCAGGGGCTTTTAGATAGGGTCTTCCATGACCCTTGCCCCAGTTCCTCCGCCCTGCCGACACAACAGTGTATATGCTCACGGCGTATGTACTGCTCGTCCACTGCAGTTGCCGTTTTTGGACAACATTCGGCGCTATTACACTACATCTGCATTCCTGGCCATGACTAACAACATTGGCAAGGGATATCTGGGCTGGTCCTGCCCTCACATCGGCTATAGAGGGATTCCTGGCCATGACTAACAACAGTGGCAAGGGATATGAGGACTGGTCCTACCCTCCCCACCCCTTTACCAACTCGAATTGACCATTCTGGTAAAGCTTGGGTCAAAACACCTTCATTAAAAACATGGCATGGGGAGGCCTTCATCCATTAGTGGTTTGAGAATGGCATGAACTTGGTTATTTTTATTTTATTATTTCCACCGAACCAGTTTGAATTTAATTTATATTTTTTACATTTTTATCGCTGTTACCAGACTCGGCTGGCAATTTGGATTTCGTTAATGCACATTTAACCGGGACAGAACTGAAAAGTCTCCTAAGGGGGTCTTGAAAAATGATCAGCAATGCATCATTTCCCATAACATGTATCGCAAAACTCGGCAACCACGACAAAAAATACAACCTACACGAAATATAGGTGTGGGATTGCGTGGTATGTGGGGTTGTGTACATAACGGCCCCTGTGCATAACGGCACCTGTTTTTAAACACTTGATTGAGGTGACATGACCGAGGTTGTGGTGTGGTGTGCACAGGTGTGGGATGGTGTGGGTCATGGGCTGTGCGTGCAGACCCTGCGGCACCACACTGCGGCGGTGCGCTCTGCACTCTGGATGCCGTGCGGTGGCCGTGTCCTCACCGGCGGGTTTGACTCTGCCACCTGCCTGAGCGACGTGGAGACTGGTGAATAATTATTCTTAGGTTTTTTCGGTAAAGTCACGTAGATAAAAAATTAAAATTAATAAAAGTTAAATTAAAATAAAATAAAAATCACGACGTTTCGGAGGCAACGCAAGCTTCCGTCTTCAGGTGGATCCGTCACAGCACGATAGCTGTATCAAGTGAGAGAAATTCCAAGAAAACAGTCCTTGTATATATTCTGATTGAGGGTGGGAGGAGCCAAGGTAGGCCCTGAATATTATTTTTGTGAGGTTCGGTGCAGCTGAAGCACGCTGTTCGGAATGAGCCTTTGTTGTGTACACTAGGTGCGGCTGATGTAAAGGTGCGTGGTGAATAATTACCGGCTCGCCTGATAATTAGGTTGAGAATTCCCTGTGCCACAAGGCAGACTAATTTACTTGTGCTTTAAAAGGAAAATAAAAATATGGACTAGATAATAAAACGTTTGTATCTATTTCCAGATGTAATACATTTGCATAGAACATTTATAAACAGATTCTTCCATTTGGTCCTGAGCAGCGTGTACTCAGAAATGGTTCAAAGTTGCTTTGAAGGTCTTGTGATTAGAAATTTGGGATATGTTTTTCAAGGTATAATGACTATGCACCTCATTTCATATTGTTGCTCCGGGCATTCATAATTGCACTGTTTACTTTTGTTTTCACAAAATTCAATCACGCTCTGTGCTCCGTTGTGTTTCGTAGGTCAGGTGATGGCCAGGATTGACCATGGCTCGCAAATCATGTGTTTGGCCTTGCACCCCTGCCAGCCGAACCTGTTTATCTCAGGAGGCTTCAGCTCTGCAGCAAAAGCCTGGGACTTAAGGACCTGCAAGGTACTGGCAGATCCCATCCCATGTTTCATTGCATATGCACACTAAGCATGGGTTTGAGTCATACTTTTTGAACCCAGTATTTTTTTATCCCTCTTCTTCCTTATCACAAGGGCACATGTGTCTGTTTATTTTTTATCTTTGGCTTTTTCATTCATTCCTCTTAAATTGTCAATACTATTTGCAAGTCAATTTCAATATTTTCCAAATCATTGTTGTTCCTCTACTTCCAATTCCCTGCTTCGCTTTATCCAATCTCAAAGATCAATAATGGCATTAATGCTTTGCAAAACACAATTAAATACCGGTCCATCTTCGTTGCATTCGCTAGCCTCCATTGAATAAAAATGACAATACAGTCACTTCTATTTTAACATTCCGGGATTTTGGTGGTGGCTGCAGAGTTGAGATAACCACACAATTAAGCTGGTGCGTCGAGGTTACGTGTGGGCCAGCGTTGGGATCCACGCTCTGTGAGAAAATTAATCTCCCGAATTTCATCAGTAGTCTCGGCGGGCTGGAGAGTTGTGGAGAGGGCTTTGGGAATACATAAGAACAATCCGTAATTGTTGCAAGGTGAGAATAGTTTTTTTTGTCCCAGAACATACTTTAGCTGATTAACATAATCAAGATGATTTTCAATTACTAAAATAATAAAATAGGTCAGAGTGAATGTCATTTGGATTCTCCAGAGGTTGTCTCAGCTGCCTTTTTTAAGTTGGAGGGTAAGTGTCCTTGCAAACCCATGAAAGATATACATTTAGGAGAGCACATTTAATGGCTTATTTCCCATTGTCCAAAAGTTTGGAGTAGAGTTGCCCTTTTTATCCTTTCACGTCAACCCCAATATCAGCCAGGTTTGTTTGGTTGAGTGATCTAGAAAATGTTTCCGCACCCAGCACACCACAGCCAGTATTCCTCTCTCTCCTTGTCTGCGTCTACCAGAAACGTGCCACCTACTCCAGTTTACCAGCAAAAATAATCGATGAGAGATTAATCCCGGGGCTATACGTACTGTGTACTCTTTGACAAAATGCTGACGACCGCTGCTGTTGATGTGTTTCACTCATAGGCACTACGCGAGTTCCGCGCGCCCTGCCAGCAGGTGCTAGCCATGCTGTTTCTGCGCGGAGGCGACGAGTTCATCTCCAGCACGGACGCTGTCAGCCGCGACTCGCCTGACCGTACGCTCCTCGCCTGGGATCTCGGCACAGGCGCGCGCATCTCTAACCAGATCTTCCACGTGCGTGCCCTTCACCGTACCTCATTACACCTGATGCACTCGATATAACAGCGGTGTATATATATGCAAGCGGTTTTTATTTTCAGCTTTCATGATGAAATCGTCTAAAATTTCCCCCAATCTCATCAGACCTTGGAAGCTAAGCAGCTTTTATTTTTTTTATTATTTGCACCTGTATACCCAGGAAAGCCTCACTTTCGCAAGGTCTTGCTAAGTTTCTGCAGTCGGGGATGATGATTGATACGTACATTCAAGTTGAGTCATTTGCGGGTAATTTTTTTTTTATTTGGAAATTTGGACCATGACACCGGCACAAAATGGCCCATTCTTGCAAATGACAGCACAGGACCGATTATGTCCACCGTGAATCAGACACTGCGTATATTTATGAATACACTCGCAGTATGAATCAGGTTTGCCACTGGATTTGAACCATGAACCTGCAACAATGTACTACCACTAGGCCACGTCAGCAGCTGGATAGTGCTGAGCTGGGTGACCACTCTCTGCATCAGGTGGTTATAGGCTGCCAGGCTATGTGGCTAGCAGCAGAAGGTAGGGCAGCAAAATCGAACGTTGTACTGCACTCCTGTTCTCCCTACCTTCACTCGCCCTTCACTGACCAGTGTGGTGACGTAAACACGATCCTTACGCTCGCGATATTTCCATCAATCACATGTGCAAGAATGAATTATTATTTAAATTCATATATGTTACATGTGATTAACTCACGTGATTTGAAACAATGCTTTAAAAAAATTTGTTTCCTGAATTTAATCGTGAGTGGGAAATTGTGACAGTTTATTTTTCTCGTTTGCCCATCTTCTCCATTCAATTACAGATTGAGTGTCAATTGGTGCACATTAATGATATGTTTAAATGTTCAGCTGCAACAGTGGTGGGCCTAAGGATTGGACTTGAAAATTCAGCACTTGGGTGTCAGTCAGTCTTTAGATTTTTACTGCCTCCCAGAAATCCACACAGGGCAGCATTGCTGCGCATGCTGTACATCAGAGAACGGACTGTATAATAAGCTCTAACATCAGAAAGTAAAGGTTTTGTATATTGATGTCATCTCTAATTTTAAATCGATCTGAAAATAAACAAGCACATTATTTGATGATGCCGCTGCCTTGGCAGTGGTGCACACGCACACATTAACCCAAAAAATCAACACATTTGTTAATAACACTGTGGCCTTAAAAGGGAAAAAAATGTAATCGGCATTATAGCACATAACGATTTGAAGGCATTGCTATTGATGAATGTATTGAGATTGTTTTACATAAATAATTAATCAACTATGATCAAGGTCTTTGTATGGTTGTATAGCTGGCCCGCGCAATAGAGGCACGGAGACCGAGTAAGATTTAAATGAGGTGAATAACAGGAATACGCTGTCCACCCTGCTTTACCAAACACTGTTGTCATGACACCTCGGGCCGATGCTAATTAGAATGAAGAGTCACCAGGGAGGGCATTTGTCTCTCTAGATGAGTTTAACCAAGCTATATATATATACCTTCTATCTCCATGACCCTTTTTCTGGTATTAAGATGATAAAAAAATAAGTGAGGCTTTTACCCTTTATGACAAAACGGGTCCAGCATATAAAACTACTTAACCCAATATATGAATGCTTTGGAATTTGCAGCGCCCTTTTGCCGTTCGCCTTTCGGGGCTCTTAGGTCTAGCAACCGGTGAGACAAAGCCATCAAGGAGGCTGCCTCTGGTGTAGGCCAATCAATTGCGAGGACAATATACATTATCAAAGCATAGTTGTTTGTATGTTTACCAAAGGTACGGGTGGTTAATGCAGACTTTAGATGCCTTATAATTTGTTGTTTAACATCTTAACACCTATATTTTTGCCAGAAAGGGTAAAGCCTTTTTAAAAATCATTATATAAGCCTTCTATTGAAAAAAAGCCTGTTATTCTGCAAACATTCATGAGCTTAACCTGAAGTTAATCAATAATGGTAGTGTGCAATGGTTGACTGTCACATGACTTATTGGTGTGTGGAGTGGGGGGCTTGCCCTAGCTCGTATGATTGAGAAGGCCTTCCGTATATATGAGGATAACATTTCACTGCTATTTTTCCATCTTAAAATGTATGTAGCTGTAAATCCATCAAAAGATGAATGTAGTTTCATCGAGGATTTATAGCTGTTGAGGCAGCCCCGTCGTGCAAATACTTTAATAACGTGTCAAAATGTAATAAGAATTTTTCCATTAAATGTTGATGTAAGCACTTAACCCTTCATACATGTAATTGAATTTATTATATTATCCATTTTGTTAATTATATATGCAGTTGATGTTCCATTTTCAATGAATTGATTATATTGATTGTCGACCTCTAAGGAAAAAAAATCACTTTTTTTTTAATTCTAATCATAGGCCAAAATATCAGCGTTAGCTGTTCAAATGGGCATTGTAAACGATGCAAATGTTATTGTTGATCCATTAACACAATATACATTGCTGTTATAGAGTGCTCTTCAGGAAGACCATTACAAGGAACTTTACAATCCAATAGAATCTCGAAAAATGCCAGTGGCCAATCAGTCCAACTCATGGATAAGCTAACTCAAACATCCATAATAGAGGTGTTTTTAAAACAGGTGGACATCTCCATAAATCTGGCTGTTGCCTGATGAAGCTAGTTGTAATTACTGGCAAAACGTCATACTCAGATTGTCAATGTTGTGGCTTGGCTCTCCAACACACCGGTGTGCTGTACTAGTGACGAATTGGCACGTTCTGTTTACGTGACAGCCCTTACTAGTTGGCTGTGTTGGGTGGTGGCGGGTTTTAACGACACATTTATATATTTACGCGATCTAACCCAAAAACACCTCTATTATGGATGATATTGGTCGCGAAAACCTACGTGTTTAACCAACTCAAACATGTTTAAATACAATTATTTAAAAGATGTGTTTGTGTCAGCATTCCTGTCCCAGCAATCCTGATGTGATCTGGAACAGAGTTCCAGAGGCAGGCGAGCGCCTCCGATTAGCACGCTTGACGACGTATGTGTGACAGAAGTTCAACATACACACAGCTCACTTTCTGACGTGTCTGTGGCTTTCGATTTAAAGCTTTCGTGACTGCAGGGATTCATCTTCTTGGTTCTTTCGGTAAAGTCACGTAGAAGGAAAATAATAAAATAATAAAATAATAAAAATAAAACATAATAAAATAATTCTCACGACGTTTCGGCCACAACGCAAGCAGCCGTCTTCAGGTGGAGAACAGGTCTGTCGAGAAGGCAGAGTCATTCAGCCATGGATAACACTGGTCAACACACTTTTTCTGGCATAAGGTATTTCAACGGTTTTAAGGTAATTTTGGGGTGCTGATTCCAAATCTGGCATCAGATTTTGTCTATCACACCAGGTTTTTGAGATATAAAATATTGCATTTTCAATAAAAACTGCAGAAGAAAAAAATTAAATAAATGTGAATATCTACATAAAATGATAATATAAACACACTATCCTAAAAATACAGCACCATATTTTAACACTAAAGCAGTCACTGACTCGCAACAACTTGCAATCATAAGTGACAGAATTAATTTCGGGTAAAATCAATGAAAATGGGTTATGCCGATAGCATAAAAATGAGATGTGATTGAGCAAATCTGAGATCAGATTTGGAATCAGCACCCTGAAATTAGTCTAAAACAGCTGCAAAAGTCCAGGCGAGAATTTTTTTTTTTTTTGTTGACCAGTGTAATCAATAATGAACTGTAGGTAGAATGCACAATTTCAACATCAATGCTGCATTTTGCAGGAAGCCAGTGCAATGATCAAAGAGCCGGAGTAATGTGTTGGCATCTCTTGTTGTTAAGAATGGTGATGTTTCCTGAACTATCCCCCCCCCACCTTACCCCTGGCCTGGCCTGTGTGGACAGGGGTTAGGTGAACATCTGTGAAAAAAGCAACTTCATAGCTCATGGGATCCATCCAGTATAAATACATATTTTGATTCTGACAGGAAAGATACACGTGTCCCAGCCTCTGCCTCCACCCGCGCGAGCCGGTGTTTGCGGCGCAAACCAACGGCAACTACATCGCGGTGTTCTCCGCGCAGCGACCGTACAGCATGGACAAGAAGAAGCGCTTCGAAGGCCACACGGTTAGTTCTCTGGCTGGGGTGTGGGGGTCGTAGGTCAAAGGGCAAGGTGAATTTGGCGAAAGGGACATCGGTGTTCCTTGCGAGTCTCTTTTCTGCGTGAAGACATTTCTACTGCGTTGCTGTAATTTGTATGATTGTGTTAAGTGCGTTTGGTGAATTGTCACGCTACGCTGGCTGCAATTTAATTCTGCAGTTGATTATTCTGGTGTCGTCTTTACTCTCTCATTTATATCATCGCCCATATTTTTTTTCTCATTTGACTTTTTTATGCCATTAGCCAATATGTTTAATTTACATATCACACTATTTGCATACAATTTGCATAAGTATTGTACAAATTACACACAACATCAAGATGCATGTATCAGTTGACCATAGGCATTTACATATACCAAATAAACGACAATTCACCAGAAATCACCAATTAATGAAGATAACCAACTGTATTTTTTTATCACCCAATTCATTCATAAATGAATAAAAAAACTAATTTCAGACTCGGTCAAAATCACAACAAGCCCGGTAATAATCCCCTGCTTAGTATTCCAACGCTACCTCGGCCACGTCTTTTCTAATAATTTGCTGGCAATTTGGTGTCAAGGATGCATACTTGCCATGCTTGGCTTAACATATTAGCAAGCCGGCTGAGCAGGTATTTAAATTTTAATTGAACTGGACAGGTCTTTAGCGCGGGCCAGGATGCAGCCGCACAAACTGATAGATACTCGATGGCAGGCGTGGGACGTGCGGCCTCTTATCTTTAATGAGAATCATTCTCGCCAGAAATGAGTAAGAGTGATTGACGAGGCCCAGGTGCGCTGGAGGTAGTTATCGCGCGACGGGCTGTCACCCAGCGCTGTCATGTTGCCGTTGTCACGGTCAGCCACTTTTAATGGATTGCACAGTCTGCCTTTAAACCATCGCTTTGGGAATATTCTTTAAGGACCTCTTTGCCTCTGTCGGTGACCATAACAACTTATATTTTTCCCGCGTTTTGTTTTTTGTTTACGTAAAACTTCAGTACTTGTGCGTGTACAGTAATAGCTCGATGTACGAAGTCTATGGGTTCCTTGAGCTTCGCCCGGATAATGAAACTTCGTATATTGAATAACTTAGAACATTAGTGCATGAGAATGCGTTCCTACCCTTAGTAACTTACAATTTCACACTATAAACCCTTCATAACTTACCATTCATATTATAAATAAAGATAATTTACATTGAAAGTAATATTATATTTCATACTCTACATGATTAAAATGAAATAAAAAACTGACAAATAAAAGAAACATTGTGGAGAAACATAATTATATTCTTAATTATAGAGCACTATAGATCTGGTCCTGCCAACCCAGACTGACCTGCATGACGGTTGAACAACCCCCGTAACCAACATGGCTTGGGGTGGTGGTGGCCTTCATCCATTAGTGGATTGACAAAGGGCTGTATATTTTCTCTGATGTGTTTCGGATTTTTCCTGAATGTCTGAGAGACACATGAGACATCGTACTGAATAACGCATGGTATAACCCAATAGCAGAATCAGATTATTTATTTCCACTGGAGGAATCTGAAGAGCTCTTTTTTCTGGAGATGTTCAAGTACAGCATAGAGCTACACAGCGGAAAAACTGCAGCAACTTTTTATTTCGATGTTAGTGTTTATGAAGAAGAATTTAGTTTGTTTGTTATGATTTATACGTGCACAACAGTAAACCAGCAACCAAACAAATTAAAAACAGACGCACACGCCACGCAGAATCGGCATTTGCACGCATTAGGTCAACCGCAGCACCACTAAGGCGTAGAGTGGTGGGTGTTGCTGGGGGAGGTTTAATTTTCACGAGGTTGATGGGGTTGGGTCTGAACGTTTTTTAACGCACATGGTTGAGTACAGAAAGGGGGCGGGGGGGGTTGGGGGGGGGTGCAGGTTGAGAAGACGGTGGGAGGCGGAGAGCGAAGGGCACAAGATAGCCCTTGTACACCCCTCGCCCGCGCGGGGACACGGGAGACGCTCGGAAACTCGGAAGCTCTCGTGAGCCGCGCGATGAGCCCCGTGATTAAGAAAGCCGCCACTGCCATTAGCGTGACGGATGGGCGCGACAGGGACTTTGGGTGCTCGGTTATTCTGGCTACCGTCGTGATTGATGGCTCCCTTCGTACGCAAGAGAACAGTTCTGTGTCATCCTCCCAGGCTCTCTGGCTCGCTCCGACTCCCCCCGCCCTACCCTCGCCCGCCTCCGCCGCAGAGTCCCGCTTGCCTAATTGTGTTACCCCCTGCAGTGAAATGTAATATGTAAAATAAGAATTGTAAATGCACACGAAAATATACAATTGTTTTTTTGTTGTCGCTGCTGATGCTGCTGCTGCACGCGCCACTTTACTTCTGTTGTAGGCTGCTAGAGAAGTGTTGCGATGATCCGAATGGTTTAAGCGGTTCCAAGAATTGCGAGGGTCGTTGCCATTCAAGGGTGGCTCCACATTTTAGTGGAGCTGAAAAAGAGGATTACGCGCTCATCCAAAAGGAAATTAAATATTCATTAAAGTCTTGCACTTGGCTTGGGGGAAATAGATTTTGCCCTTTGAAAAATAAGCCTTTTAAGAGAATTAAATTGTGGCTTGGTAGACTTTTGAAATATAAATACACAGTGTGACCCAAAAGTCAGGGCACTATCGAGTTATTTTATTTCTTTTAATGCTGGCATTAAAACATTTAATTGTTTAAGTTAATATTTGATCTATTATCATTATTAACATATACATATATATATATATTTCTTCCTTTTCAGGTGACATTTACAAATGGAATTTTAAGTGACTAATGACGAACGAGTTCAATCCGTTTTTATGTATGCAAAAGAAGGCAGCTGTAATCTTCTTTTTTTAAGTCCTGCATTTATGTCAAAAGAGAATTCATGCATGCATTAATGTTCATGGAAGGCAGCTTGAATATTTGTTAAAATAAATGAAATCGCTTTATGTGAGTTGTTAAAATAAACATAATCACCCCATGTCCTCACTTTTGGACCACTGTGTATATATAGTCACGTGATATAATTTTCCACTTGTTCATGATACCTAAAGAACTAGGCAAGGGCCAAAGTTCTTACAATGTTACCACAAATTAAATTGCTGATTGCTTGACATAAATGTGAAATGGACCAAAAAATGTAATTCATTCATCCAAATTATAGCAGCGTGCAACAATTCTAGGGTGTTGCCTTCGTCTATACGGTTAGAGTAATGGACTTGCAGTCCAGAGGTTGTCGGTTCGATTCACTTGAAACAATCCCCAAATATCTTAAATGTCTGTCCGCCTCAGAGGTCGCAACGGGTACCCGATACCCGTACCCTACCCGTACCCGGCCGGGTACGGGTACGGCCGGGTACGGGTACCCATTTGCGACCCTGGTGCGGCCGGGTACGGGTAGACCGTGAGTCACTGGTGAGTAACCGTTTGTCACTCATTTCCCAACGTCTTGTCTCTTCTCACAATTCAAGTTCCTAGAATCAACCCACCCGCGCCTGCAACATGGCTTCATCCCAGAGGTCGCAATCAGGTACCCGAAACCCGTACCCTACCCGTACCCGGCCGGGTACGGGTAGGGTACGGGTACGGCCGGGTACGGGTACCCGTTTGCGGCCCTGGTGCGGCCGGGTACGGGTACGGGTAAGGAATCAAAACCCGTTTGTGACCTCTGGTCCGCCTTGAAGTATAAATAGATTACACCACAGTCGGTGATAGCAGGTTGCTTGTGATGGGGTAAACTGTGGGTACTCCCACCTTCCTCCACAATTCCTGGCCAGCATGGAAGGAGGCCATTCCGCCAGCAGTGGCATGAGCTAGTCATTGAAGAGTTGAACCTTTACGCATTCGTTTAGAAAGTATCGCGCACTGGGAATATTAAATGTGACGCCTTTTTGGCTTCAATCTTGTGTTTGCGTTTCTGTTGAGTTTGGGGCCATATGAAATAAAATAAATAAAATAATTCAGTTGATTTCATTGGGCGTGCAGTCCCACACGAATGTAAAGGAAAACACCTCGAAGTGGTGGAATGTCTGAAAGTTGCCAATTGTATATTTGCCAACAGAGGCATTTGGTGTCGAATCTACGAATGAAATCTGTTTGGGTGGCACTGCGGCAGAGCACCCAACTAACTTCAGAAGGTCACGGGTGTCAAATTCTAGATGTGTGGCTCAACTCGTTCCATCATTCCTCCAGGGTGGATAAACTAGGTGCATAATGAATGAGCCTTTAGGAGCGTTATCACTTTCCCCCTGTTATGGATGGACAGACATATCTAATTGAATAACGCTTTCAACGTGAGAAAGTGTTACTAAAAAGACACGTTAAAACATTTGTCAATTAAAAGCAACACTTTGCGTCCTCCCCCCGGCGGGTTTTCTGGTCGCACCGCGCGTTGTTCAGCGCGGCGTTCGACATTTGGCTCCATGCGCTTGGAGCTTCGGTAGCCGAAGGTGCTGCTCTCCAGCATGCGTTTGTCTTCGTCGGCACGATTTCATCGGCAGAGCAGACCTGAAGATGGAGCGAAGCGCGCGGACATCGAGCCGAACAACGACACGTGGGGCGCTACCCGAAAACACAGACCGCGGAGGCGCCACAACGCAACCGCATAATACAACATTTGCATTCTCGCCCGTCGCGTGCCAGGTGGAGGGCTACGGCGTGGCATGCGAGTACTCTCGCGATGGCTCCCTGCTGGGCACGGGCAGCGCCGACGGTTCCGCTCGCTTCTACTGCCCACGCTCGGGGCGCCTGCTGGCGTCGCTGGCGGCGCACGCCGGCGGGCCCTGCCTGGGCGCCACCTTCCACCCCGTGCTGCCCCGCACGCTCGCCACCGCCGGATGGGATGGCGGTGTTCGCGTCTGGAACTGAGACGGTGGCGAGAGAGAGGGAGGGAGGCAGCCGGACGGATGGCGGGGCAGCGGTGAATTCTTTATTTATTTGTTTGTTTTTATCCATGCGGAGCGCTGCCTGAGTGTTGTCCTCTTGCGTGGACCGTGGGTTTTTTCCCGACAACTACAAGCTCATCCTGTGTGTGAAATTGGCCGAACATCCCAATGCAGAACCCGACCTGAAGGAGAGTCCTGAGCCTCCGTGAGGCTGTTCTGGATAAAGAATTTGACACCTGTGACGTTCTGAAGCTAGTTGGACGCTCTGCCATAGTACTACCCAACGAGATTTAATTTACAGCTCTGACACCAATTGCCTCTGTTGGCAAATATACAATTGGAAACTTTCAGACATTCCACCAGTTCGAGGTGTTTTCGTTTACATTCGTGTTCGACATCACGCCCGATTAATTCAACTTTTTTTACGGCTCCAAAGCTGAAACAAACAAAACGCAGGATTCATGCCAACGAAGCGTCACATTTAAATGTGCATAGTGCGCGATGCTTTGGAAAGAATGGGCAAAGGTGCAGACCTGCAATTTATTTCTCAATCCACCGCTGGTGGAAGAGCCTCCACCAGAGGGAGCTCTGGAAAGCTCCTTCTCGTTGGGCACTTTTGGCCTTCTGTGCCATGCTGCGGGAAGAGGTGGAAAGTGCCCACACGGATAAAGGCGGAACGGTGACGGCGCATACGAACGGGGCATGAAAGTGATGATGAGCAATCTGAGATCCTTGCGTTCAAGATTTCCCGACTTTGTTGCATTTCAGAAGTAATCCTGATATGTTTACAAGCAATATCTGAACAAGTGTCTACAAGTGAAATGCAATCTTACATGTTGCCAATTTCATGAATAAACGTATTTAACTCATTATTTAAGGTTCTTTGTGAATTATGCGTGCTGACAAGCAGATCATTGATTAGATTATTATTGCTAAGATGTATTCCTGGATAGGTACATTTGCTACAAAAAGTAGCTTGTAATAAATGCTCCGACCATGTGCTAATCTGCAAGCTGAGTGAACAGATGGATGCTATTGTGTTGGATGCTGCTGGTTTAATGTTATTGTTTCACTGCTTTAGGATAACGATTGTGAAGCCGTTAGGGGATGGATGATGACAGAAGGATCGGCTGCACAGAATATGTGATGGTCTCCAAGGGTAGGTTTCTTACACCATGTATATTTCTGTGCACGTGACGATTATTTGAATCAGTCTTAGGCCTCCCCTAGGTCCATCAGCCTCAAATGAGTACCTGATGCAGTGTGTAAATATCGCCACTGTGGAGACAAAGGCGGCCGGGCGTGGTGCTGGCCACCCACCCCCTCGTGTGCTGTGCCAGCCTTCATATGTGCTCGCTAACAGCACTTGCCCCAACAGTCTGTTAAGGCTATGCGGGGGATCTTTGTCTTTGTTGCATAGCACTGTGCACAGTAGTTGGCACATTGCACTATTGAACATGGTGACCTCATTTTGATTCAACCTAATTATTTAGTGATGCTCCTGCTGCGTTGGCAGTGGTGCACAAGCGCAAAGAACAAAAAACAACGAAACACATTTGTCACTAACACTGCCTTAAAATACAAAAAATATATAAATAATATGCGACATCCTATGAAGAAGGGCTGTTGCCCAAAACGTCATGCATGGTTCCCTTTTAAAGCAGTGTTATTGGCAAATGCTTTGTTTTCATTCCGGGGCTTGATTAGCATTTTTGGCTAATTATATCTGAACTTTCCTTGACCTCCCCCTGGGGGTCAACTTAAGGGAGGTGGCACAGTGGCCCAGCGGTAGCGTATTTGCCGCTTGTTGCAGAGGTTCAATTCTATAAATATTGTAAAGCTCATTGGACAGCCTGGGAACAAGCAACCGTGACCCATCATGAACAACGATCTCCAGCGACAGTGAGGGCAGCTGGAGCAGCACCAACCAACTCTTAAGAGCAGCCAGGGACGCTGAGTCCATGGGCATCCTGAAGTGCCATTCCGGACCGGTCTTAATACAGTAGAACCTCGGAGATCGAATGCACCAGAACTCGAACAAATCGGTGTTCGAACGATATTTCCGAAAAAATGTTGCCCCGGAAACCGAACGAAATTCGGAGGTCGAATGGGCAATCGCGACTTGAAAGAACCTGTACGGCTGAGACGCGTATGGCCAGCGTGCATGACGCTTGCCCAGACAAATGTTTTGCCGTGTGAGAGGCTCAGTTAACACGTAGCTCTCACCCAGTGCAGACCCGCAAAACATCGTTCCTTAACTTTTTCGTTGATTTCCTTTACTTTAGTGTTTTTTGGTGTTTATCCATACACAATGTCTCCTAAGAAGGTTAGTGGTAGTGATAAGCCAATGATAATACAATGTGTCATTTTCGAAACATCCTAAAACGGAGGCAGAAACAAACCTATAAGTTTTTAGTCAGAAAGAGCTCAAGTGACTCACAGTTAGTGGCAGAAAAGAGGCACAAAAGAGAAAGAACCCCAGAAGGGCAGTTACCTGACGTTATTATGGAAGGGGACTCCCAAACAATAACACCACCACCTCCTCCTCCTCACCACCTTCCACTCAAGCCATAAACTCTCCTTACTACAGGTAAAGTGAAGTTCAATGTTCATTTATTTCATTTATTCCATATTTATTCCATTTTTTGTAATGCGTTTATGCATGTAATTACTGTAAACTTGTAAAATGCTTTATAATGAGCGATTTCTTGTGTCTGGGACCAATTAATGTATTTTACATTCATTCTTATGGGGAAAATCAATTCGCTGTTCGAACAAATCGGTGTTCGAATGGCCTTCTGGAACGAATTAAGTTCGATCTCTGGGGTACCACTGTAGATGCTCGCTAACAGCACTCGTCCCAGTCGTCCATGCAGGCTGTAATAAGTGGGATCTTTGTGTGTGAATATCTGCGCTTTTGTGTGAATAAAATACCAGTGTTTATGATTTTATGCAGGCAAAATGAAAAAAAATAATTGGCACAATATATCCTGCCACTGCAACGCATTGCAATGCTGCACTGCTCTTTTATGAGGGTTGCCTGACCTTGCAGTCGTGTTGGCTGAACCTCTGTGCCCTGAGCTAATGCTCATTTCAGAAAACGATCTTTGTCCGGGCGCAGTGCAAATTCTGTGATTTACATAATCTCAATTACTGGGGAAAACGCAGCGATTTCCGTCCCTTGAATGGGCCACAGTGGCAAGACGACAGTGGTGGTGCTACAAATAAAAGCTAAAATAGCAAAAGCGTTGACCCACAAGTAGCTCAAGTGGACCTATATTCATGAAAACTCTAGGGGTGAACCAAAAGTACATTGAAATGCCTGTGAACATGAATGCTAACCCCATCATTGCCTCTTGTTGACATCTGTCTCATTATCTCCCTTATGTCATCTTGCTACATCTCTTATTTATTGTTCAAAGCCTACGTGTTAAATCTATCACTTATGTGTCTAGATAAATATATTCTGTCATCTCTGCCCAGGCTCCCCCCCCCCCTCACCAAAGGGCCAGCACCACCAATGCAGGACTCAATGGACCTTAAGTAATTAAATCGTGGCACAACTGCTGTGCACGGGCGGGCAGGCAACCTAGCGTATGGGGCGTTGAGAATGCCGCGTGATTCCATTCAGCAAATGACGAGAAAAAACATGGGTGGAGTTTGCGTGGCGGGGGGGGGGGCAAAATAGGGGAAAGCCCCCCCCCCCCCCCAAACTGGACACCTTTATTATTTTAGTTTCAGTAAATATGGCTGTCGCCTGATGATGCTAGTTGTAATTACTGACTAAACGTCGTACTCGAATTGTAAATGTGGATTTACTCTCCAACACCGGTTAGTGCTGTACTAATAACCAATTGCCATGTTTTGTTTACGTGACAAACCTTACTAATTGGCTATGTCGGGTGGTGACGGGTTAACGACACATTTACCCCAAATATATAACTCAAACTCCGCCTATGGGGGAAAAAACAATCGCAGCAGAATACAAATAAAAACAGCACCGGCTGGAAAACCATGCAGTTAAAATAACAACAGCAACAACAACAGATGGGTACATAAAGCACACAGCCTTTGTGCAAACATATAATTATTGTCAGCAGTTCCTGAAGAAGTACACGGTGGTCGTCTTGTCTCTGGATCGTGATCTGACAAGAGCAAGCCCAGGACAAGGGGACCGCAGTGCACTTGATCAAGAAATGCTGACGGTTTTTCGCACGCGCACAATGGCTGTGTGCTTACTACGCGTGTTCGAGTTGTGTTTAAAACTTGATGTGTGATCCCCCCCCCCACTCTTTCCCGTCCCCCTTCCCTTTTATGTTAGTTATCTTCCCCCTTACCTCCCCCACCCCATATAATCTTTCACTTGTCTGCTGGAGACTCCCCAAACCAAACCCTGCCTTGCCAATCTCGGGGCTTTTGCTTTCGGGATTTATCCCCCCCCCCCGCACACTTCTTATTCTGTGATCGGTGCTATGTACCGGCCTCGCGTTGAGTTGAAATGAAAACAATTGAAAGCTTGCCATGTAGTGATTTTGACAACGCCATCAACTCACGAGCCAGCCGCAAGTCCCCGGGACAGGACGGCATCACACCTGAGGTACTGAAATGTGCGAAACCCGCCATCCTCACAAAACTCCACAAACTTCTCTGCCAGTGCTGGGAAGAAGGAGCAGTGCCTCAAGACATGAGAGACTCCAACATCATCACCCTGTATAAAAACAAGGGTGACCGTGGGGACTGCAATAACTACCGTGGCATCTCCCTGCTGAGCATCGTGGGGAAAACCTTTGCCCGAGTGGTCCTCAGCAGGTTACAGATACCAGCTGAGAGGACGTATCCTGAGGCTCAGTGTGGCTTCAGAACAGGAAGGTCCACGATTTACATGCTCTTCTTGCGTCAGCTACAGGAGAAATGTCGAGAACAGAGAATGCCCTTGTACTTGGCATTCATTGATCTTACAAAGGCCTTTGACCTCATCAATAGGGGAGGCCTCTTCAAACTCCTCAAAGTGATCGGCTGCCCACCGAAGTTGCTGGCAGTCATCTCCTCTTTCCATGACAACATGAAAGGAACAATACAGCACAGCGGCACCACCTCAGAGGAATTTCCCATACTCAGCGGTGTAAAGCAGGGGTGCGTGCTTGCCCCAACACTGTTTGGCATCTTTTTCTCACTTATGCTCATACATGCCTTTGGGACAGCAGAAGAGGGAGCCTTTCTCCATACAAGATCTGATAGCAAACTCTTCAACCTTGGCCGTCTCAGATCCAAAACCAAAGTCCGCAAAGTCCTCATCAGAGAACTATTCGCTGATGATGCCGCGCTGACAGCTCACACAGAACAAGGTCTGCAGACACTCAATGCCTGCAACAACTTTGGCCTGACATTCAGTTTGTAAAAGACCAATGTCATGGGCCAGGATGTCAGAGACACCCCTTCCGTAAACATTGGCAGCTACACCCTGGAAGCCGTTCAGGACTTCACCAACTTGGGTTCCACCATCACTTGCAATTTGTCCCTTGTCACAGAGATTGACAAGCGCATTGGGAAGGCGTCTACAGCGATGTTCAGGTTGACCAAAAGAGTGTGGGAGAACAAGTCCCTAATGCTCAACACCAAAGTACAGGTGTACCGGGCCTGTGTCCTTAGTCCTGAACAACATACGCCCATCAAGAACATCGACTAAATACATTCCACCTCTGATGTCTCAGGCGCATCATCGGTATCAGATGGCAAGATCGCATTCCCAACACATCAGTCCTCAACATGGCCAACATTCCCAGCATGTACTCTCTACTCAGTCATAGGCGCCTGAGATGGCTTGGGACACGTGCGCCACGTGCAGGATGGCAGAATACCCAAGGATGTCTTGTACGGCGAGGTGGCATCAGGCACACGGGCCACTGGTCGCCCAGTCCTGCACTTCAAAGATGTCTGTAAACGGGACATTAAGAGCTGCGACATCAACCCAGGTGACTGGGAGAAAACTGCCGGCGACCGACTCAGCTGGCAGCAGGCTGTGAAAACAGGCCTCAGGAGAGGCGAGAAGAAAATACACACTGATTGGCAGACCAAGAGGGAGCGATGTAAAGAAAAAACAATAAATACCTCTGGAGCTGCCACCGCATTCATTTGCAATTGCTGTGGCAAGGATTGCCACTCAAGGATTGGCCTACTAAGTCATTTTAGGCACTGCAAAACCTACAGCTGACCTCGTAAGGTGCAAACGAATTGCCTCTCAAGACACAGGCCTATTGATTGATTGAGTGATTTCGCTCTGTGCCTGCGTTTCGTGTCGTGGTGGGGGTGGTTGGTGGCGGTTGGTGGTGGCGGTTGGTGTTGGCCGTTGGTGGTGGCGGTTGGTGGTGGCGGTTGGTGGTGGCGGTTGGTGGTGGCGGTTGGTGGTGGCGGTTGGTGGTGGCGGTTGGAGGTGGCGGTTGGTGGTGGCGGTTGGTGGTGGCGGTTGGTGGTGGCGGTTGGTGGTGGCGGATTCAAGTCCCATTGTATGCCGCATTTTCATTTTTTAATGCTCGTCGACGCAACTCGAAAGCGTCCGTTGTTTATATGGTAATTCATGTAATTTTTTATTATGTGTTTCCAGCGCCCGTGTGTGTTATTGGAGAGAAAAAAAAAAGATGTCCATTTTGCCGAGCGATGGCGTTTCGTCGAATTTCTTTAACCGTGTCAGCCAGCGGAATGGTAATTGCATCGAGTGTTTGTACACATGCTCTCCATCGGTCCCTAAGGTAGACGTTTATCAATGCTGCCAGACAGCGGGGAACTCGGTCGCTTTAAGTAACACGCCAGCATCACGATGTCTGATGGACATTGCTTCTCCGGTGGATAAGAAAGCGAAATAAATAAAATGAATCAAGGCTATGCATTTCTTGCAAACAGGTGACATTGTATCGGCTGAGAGTATTTTGTAACAGTGTGTGCTTCTGTGTCTGGACATACGGTTGCATTAGCTGCTGCACAGATTTAAATTGCTCTTCTTGGTTCTATTATTTTATGAATCCCTGCAGTCACAAAAGCTTTAAATCTAAATTTAAATTGCTGTTGTACGGGTGTGTGTGTGTGCATGTCGTGTCGCAGTTCGCGCGCTGCCCTACAAACCCAACGGCCCGACTTCGATTCCCGCTCTCGGCCAACACCAGTGACGATTATTTGAACCGGTCCTGGGACTCCCCTAGGTCGACTCAGCCTCAAATAAGTACCTGGTGCAGTGTGTAAACATCGCCACTGGAGAGACGAAGGCGGCCGGGCGTGGTGCTGGCCACCTACCCCCGTGCCGGGCTTCATCGGTGCTGCCTCACTGCACATGACCCATCTATCTATGAATGGCTAACCGTGGCGTCTTATCCCCTGTACGCTTCAGAGAACAAACCCGTGAACGTGTGAAGCTTGTGCCTCACTTGTTATTTCCACACTGGTCACACCGCTGCTGCTGCTGCGCTGCTGCATCCATGATTTTTAAACTCTTGAATTTTTTTTTCAAAATTCCTAGGGCATAAATTGTTGTTATTAAATCCGTCCCCAGCATCGCAGCCACGTCTTCCTCTCACCTCTACCCCCCCCCCCCAGGCATGTGATTAATATGCATGAGAGCGCAGTGAAAACATTCCCAAGGCTTTCTGGTGTACGTGGCGCTGCAGCGGTTTGTGCAACTCGCGCCGTTAATTCGAACCCGGCGCCCTCCCCCAGATTCCGATTCCCGCTCACGAACAATGTCAATGGCAGTTCTTTTGAAAATGTTCTGGGTCTCCCCTAGATTGACTCAGCTTTAACAAATTTGTGCGGTGTTGTTAACCCACTTGTTTGCCGTGCCGGCCTTTATAGGTGCCCGATAACAGCTGTTTCCACAACAGTCAGATAAAGGCTACACGGGGATCTTCATCTTTGTGGGCACGACAGCGCGTCGTCTGCCCCGGCTGCATCAATTCACGAGTGAATTGATGCAGCGCAGGTGGGGAGGATGGAGCGGTGTCGCCGTGGCCAGCGCGCTGTTCGACGAGCGCAGCGGCCAGAGTTCGATTCCTGCTCACAGCGGACACCAGGGACGATTATCTGAACCGGTCCTGAGCCCCTCCCCGCATTGACCAGCAATGGTTGAAGTATGGGCAAGCAATCCACGTAACAGGGACGGCGTCGGGAGGCCTTCATCCAGCAGTGGCTTGACAAAGGGCCTGTGCATGGTAATGAACTGGAGGCAGGAGAGACGGGAGGAGGTGGCGTGTTGTCGTCATGACTTTATGGTGACAACTGTAATTTAATGAAAGTGGCACACACTTAACAGATTCATATAATTAACAGCGCCCCTAAAAATAAAAAAGGTAAACCTTTGCGGCCAATAGCCCTTCTTTATCGCAGGCAGATAAGAAGACGGGTCATGGCCTAAAACGTCGCCAATGATTTATTTATTTTGGTCTGATTTAGGGCTACGGCGTTCCTGACGAGTGCGTCGAAGTTTTTTTTAATTTTGCCAACGCTGATTGGACCGCACAAAACACGATGTGTTTAATCAACTTGAGTGGTTCTGACAGCAGCCATCGTGCAAACGGACGGCACAATCGGCTGAGCACACGTGGAGGGGAGCGGTGGTGGTGGGAGGGGTGACACACACGGAGGGAATCTCATCGGCGCTGCGAAATACATCTCAAAATCTCATAACGAAAACGCTTTATTAAACACATTCCTTCAAAGGTTTCAAGGCACTTCGTTAAAACACTCCGTGGGCGAGCGGGGGAAGCGTGATTGTTCGGATCCAACTCCCAATTTCTCAACGATCATCGCAGGGAACATATTTTATTCCTTGTGTCGCCACCGTCGCTGCCGTTAGGATTTGAACCGTGGAGCTCATAGCCCCATGGTTCGAATCCGAACCTCGCCGTTAGGATTTGAATCGTGGAGCCCATGATCCCACGGTTGAGCTATCATTTGGCCACATTTGGCCACAAATGATAGCTCAACGAATTGGCTTATCACGTGTTGATTCTAAATGTGGAGGGGAAACCCGGAGGATCCGGAGAAAAATCGACGCGACCACGGGAAGAACATGCACACTTCAAATATACAGCAGGCGTCAGGGTCGGGATCGAACCCACAATCTCCTGTATACCAGGCGAGGTAGTTAACATCTCGCCACCGTGGCGGAGAAAGCCCATGCAGAACAGGGGGCTAGAGAGAACACACAAACTCCACACGGAAGGGGCCGGAGGGGGGCATCAAACCCGATAAACTCTTAGCTATGAGGCTCCAGTCTCACCACTGCACCACCGTGTTATTCAGGATACAGTACATTTCATTACAGCTGAAGCCATTCGCTGTGGGCTGCTGCTTCTGCTGCTGCTGCTGTGAACACGGCCTCTGCATAATCCGATAACCCCGAGCGCGGTGCCCTGTGCTCCTCGTTCCCAGTCATAACTGAGACCCTGAGATGCGCGCGCGCGTTCGCTCGGGTTCCCAAATCCGTGCTCACTCCCCCACCTGGATGGACGGCAGACTGTCCCCACCCCCACACTCCAGCAGCATCATCATCAGCAGCAGCAGCAGAAGCCACCGGGTCGTGGCTCATGTCAAAGTGTTCACGCGTGTGTTCGTCGGTGTACAAGGATGTGACCTCTTTCAGATACACAAACTTGCGTGCGTGTGTGTCGGTGCCTCAACAGTGTTGTTGTCTCTGTCTCAGCCCGTACGTGTAGCGGGAGCGTAGCGGTCAGCACACTGCACTACGAACCCGGCGATCCAAGTTCGATTCCCGTTCACTGCTAACAGTGGTGACGATTATCAGAAACGGTCTTGGGCTTCCTCTAGATCGACTCAGTCTCAAATGAGTACCTGGTGCGGTGTGTGAACATCGCCACTGCGGAGACCAAATCGGTTGGGGGTGGTGCTGGCCATCCGCTTAGGGGCCGTCCATAAATGACGTCACGCACCTAGGGGGGGGGTCAGACATTTGTGACGATGTGTGACGGGGGGGGGGGTGAGAAATGTGACGTCACATCAAAATGCGCAACTTAAAATTAATGTTTTATCCTACAACATCAGAGTGCAGCGCCACATTAAATACGCACTACAATGCCAATAGTTTAAAGCGATTTGAAGCATGTTTTATTTTTTGTTGGGGGGGGGGGCAGAGCTTTGTGACGTCATATTTGAGGGGGGTCTGACTTCTTGTGACGCCGTGTGACGACGAGGGGGGGGGGGTCAAAAATCGTCCAAAATCGCGTGACGTCATTTATGGACGGCCGGGCTTCATAGGTCCTCGCTAACAGCACTGTTCCCATAAATATATTGCCCACGTCACAAATAACTCGCCGTGACGTGCCCTCATGTCATTGTTAACTCATTTCTTTTTAACTGCTTTTTTGTTGTTTGGTTTGTTGTCCTTCCCCCGCTTAGCACGAGGAATATAATACTAATACAGGGTTATTGTAGATAGGTGAAACTTTGTACTCTGGTGATATTGCCTTCTGCCGACAATATAATCCTTACTACAAGCCAAGCCTAAGGCCACATTGCGGAATATATCAAGTGAGGATTTAAGGCCTTGCTAGAGCCACATGAAATGTTGCCTCATGGCAGTTTGGCCCAGCGCCGTGTTGTTAATCGAATTAAAAGATCGAGGGTTTTGTGTTGACAGCGTTGTGCAAGCACAATAAACAACATGACCAAAAACGACAACTCTCGCGCTTGTGTCAGCTGTGGCAGGGAATTGAACTCAGGGTCGTCTCGCCCAGCGGCATGCATTTAACGGTTTGAATACATTTTTTTTTATAATATTATGTACTGCTATTTATTTCACGCTAACGACAGGAGCTACACGAACAATGCGCATGCATAATGTACGTAGATTACCATATGAATAACCCAACCTGCAATGGTTACCCATTGTAATTAAAATGCATTCACTAATCACCCCCCTCCCCTTCGCACGTGAAGGGCTCACAAGTGACGTCATCACATCTACGCCTCTATTCAAGGAACGAAACAGGTGGACTTCTCCACAAATCTGGCTGTCGCCTGATGAAGCTAGTTGTAATTACTGGCGAAACGTCGTACTCAGATTGTAAATGTTGTGGATTGGCTCTCCAACACACCGGTGTGCTGTACTTGTGACGAATTGGCCACGTTCTGTTTACGTGACAAACCTTGTTAATTGGCTGTGTCGGGTGGTGGCGGGTTTAACGACACATTTATATTTACGCGAACTAACCCCAAAATCCTATGTTATGGATGATATTGCTCGTGAAAGCCAACGTGTTAAATCATCTATCAACATGCCTACGCGTTCAGACGCCATCGATTTTTGTTTTACCTATAGGGCAAATTACACGCATAATTGGATTGCGAAAACAACAAAAACTTCAATGGATTATTTCAACGATGGCAATGATTTGAATTATTCCATCAGTTGGATCGTAATTGCCTGACCTTTGCTGATTTTTTTTCCGTTACATACTCGAACCTCCGTCACGAAAATCGCACGCAATTAAAAGGAAACCACGGGGAGAGTTGCATGGGGGGGGGGCGGGTTACGGGGTATTTAAGATTGTGGCGTCCTAATTAATGCGACAGCTCCTCTACAGATGATTGTCCGGCTGCTCCAGTGCGGTTAAGAGCGAGGGTAGCAACGTTTCACTGACATTTGTTTAATTGCTCCGTTATATCGACTCGTCGCTTCCACATTTTTTTACACCAAGAAATCGTACGCCGGTGGTCTACGCATCGGCGCTGGTTCGTGTGTTTTTTTTTCTGTTTCGATGGGATTTGTACACCGATTTATGCACGAGATAAGTCCGGTGCTCGAGACAGGATATCTAGCAAAACAGGATCAGTTTCATAGGGATAGGATTCATGTTGGACACGCACGATAAGTGTTCGCGATATAGGGAGCAATGATCGAAATTGGATTTCGTGTTAGGGATAGGATTTGTTGTTAGAGATAAAGCTCAGTGGTTGAGATGATACGACCCCCTCATTGGCTGCCGGGCCTGGGGAAATCCTCATCCAGCAGTGGAATTTCAAAGTGACGATGGACACGTTAGAGATATGCTCAGTGTTATGAATAGTATTAGTTTCACACAACTATTCAATTTATCCACTAGCCTAAACCAATCGTATATGTGCTGCAAAGTCCACCTATTTTTTACGGATGGCAATACGTTCAGGAGCTGAAAGCCAATATCCGTTTGTGTCTCGAATGAGGTATTCATTTTGGACATCCGTGTTGTTCCAATGTTCTCCAGCGTTCCTCCACATCTTTGAAATTTCGCAAGAGCTGCAGCTGATCTGCAGCTGATCTTGCGACCCATCTGGTGACTTGCGACTAAAACCTCGCCTCTCCGATGGGTCTTGGCAGCTGATCTGAGAGACAGCCGCCCGGTTCACGGTCGCGGGATTAAGGGGATAAATCCCCCCCCAAATCCCTCCCCCCCTGTCCCACTTCGCAAAGTCCCAATATCCAGGTGTAATCGAAGGGCTTGTGATTTTCCACAGGCGTCAGACTGGCCCATTGGCACGTGAAACCAGAGAGACAATGATTACGCAGTCGTACGAGATCTACCCTGGTAACACAACAACAACAACCGCCCTGCACCACTAAGTGGCAGTGACGTCACCACGGCGCTTTGTGCCATGCTAGGTGCACTTTGAAGCCGCGTGAAGTGTCAAAGGCCCGCTGGCAGGAGGTCACGGAACAGACCCAAGGTAGCATGGGTTGACTGACTGAGGTGACACAGACAAAGATCCCCCTTATAACCTAAACAGACTGCTCTGTCAAGTGCTGTTAGCGAGCACCTATGAAGGCCAGGACGGCACACGAGAGGGTGGGTGGCCAGCACCACGCCCGGCCGCCTTTGTCTCCCTAGTAGGGATGTTTACACACTGCACCATGTACTCATTTGAAATTGAGTCGACCTCGGGGAGGCCCATATAATAAAAATAATCGTCCCGTGCACATGAATATACAGGGTGTGTGAAACCTACACAATCCTTATGTCATCATCCATTCACAATCGCTATCCTAAAGCAACGAAACATTAACATTATTGTTACCAGCAGCAGTCGATCTCACAGGCCAACTAGTGTTGGCCTGTGAGCGGGAATCGAACCCGGGTCGCCGGGTTTGTAGCGAAGCGCGCTAGCCACTACACTACCGCTCCCCAGGTGACAAACGTCCACACACACACACATAACAAAGACACACACATGAAGAAGTGCTATGAAGGAGGGCCATTGCCCGAAACGTCGCTTTGCAAGTATTTATGTTAAGGGAATGTGTATTTTATTAAAGTTGTGCTTGTGCATCACTGCCATCGCAACAGAATAATCAAATAATTTGTCATAAATACACACACACACACGTGTTTTGCAAAAATATATATACACATCCACATGCCCACACGTTCACCTAGGACTCTCGTTTATCTGTCAGTCTTCTTGCCGCCTCCACAGCCGGCTTCTGCAACACCGCGCCAAGGATCGCGACAGCTCCTGGATGAATAATTCATGGCGTGAATTGGATGGAGGCAGCCATCCGATTCAAGCGAGTGCTGAAACGCGCACACCCACATACACGGGCGCGCGCACGCACATACCAAAGGCAAAGAAGACAGATGCTCCGAATAGCCTTGGAGACTGTTGGGTAGGGGGGAGGGCAAGTGGCTGTAAGCGAGCACCCATTAAGGCTGGCACGGGGCACGGGCGGGTGCGTTGTGTGGACAGCACCACGCACGGTCGCCTTTGAACTCACAGGATCAGTTCAGATATTACTCGCCATTGACGTGAGCCGTGGCCGGGAATCGGACCTGAGGTGGCTGGGTTCGTAGTAGCGCAGCACGCAAACCACTGCGCCACCGCTCCCCCACGGCGCCGCGCGTAGACACGCGCGCTCACCTGGCTGGAAGACAACGATCCCCCAGTAGGATTTAACACACGGCACACGATGGGGGTGATGCATGTATGGTGAACTTCTTTCGCACCTTCTTAGGTTTTTTCGGTAAAGTCACGTTGGTAAAAAATTAAAATTAATAAAAGTAAAATAAAATGATAAAATATTTTTATTTTATTTTACTTTTATTAATTTTAATTTTAATTTTTTACCTACGTGACTTTACCGAAAAAACCTAAGAATATGAATCCTTGCAGTCACGAAAGCTTCCAATCTAGAATTCTTTCGCACCGTACGTAGCCAACCGTCCTAATCGCATCGCTAGCACCACGCCGGACCGACGTTTTTTTTCTCCCCCAGTGCTGACGTTTGCGAACTCTGCACCCTGTACACGTCTAAGGCTGAGTTATGGAGGCCCTGGATCGGTTCTGGTATTCGTCACCGATGTTATCCGTGAGCAGGAATGGAACTCGAGTTGCCAGGTTCGTAGCACAGCGCACTACCACTCCACATACATTTGCCCAAGCGACACACATTCAACTACCAACATATGCATGGTCCACTCCCAGCACTCATACAAACACAACGATTCCCCCGATAGCCTCAACAGACCTTTGTGGCAAGTACTGTGAGCGAGTACTTATGAAGGCCGGCACGGCACACGAGGAGGGATGGTGACCATCACCACGCCCATCTGCCTTTGTCTCCTTCATCTCGATGCGTACACACCGGACCGGGTACTCATTTGAGGCTGAGTTCGATCCAGGGGAGGCTCACGACCGGAGCAATGAACAGCATCGAGAGGGCAGAGCTCTTTGTTGCAAGGCCCGTGGGCCATTGGCGGTCCCTGGTGGCCTTTAGTAAGCCCCCCACCACCCCCCCCCGCCCGACTTTCAGCACCCCGACAATACACAAGTGGTGAAAACACTCCCCATCATCATCATCGTGCTGCTGTCAAACCCCCCAATGGTTTCAAAAGCCCGGCGGCCGTCACACTGATGATGTCTTATCGACGAAAGTGCCCCCCCCGCCCCGCTCTGAAAATATAGCGAAGAACACTGCTCTCTACACGGTGTGCAGATGCCGGGTGAATTAGTGGATTGTTGAATTGCACGACCGTGAGAGGTGGTTGCGGCTAGGGTGAGGCTTTCATCTACCAGTGGATTGATCATGACTGGTGATGATGACAGACGTATCCACACACACACACCTGTCAGAGCCAAGTTAGAACGCACACACACAAGCATTATACGTACATTTACATCCCGTGTACACACACACACACTACTTCTCAGACCCGTGCTCGCTCGAGGTCACTGTGAGTAATTATGCGATGAGATTTGCATTGGGGCGTTTGAAAATATCACGAAACCAACGGGTTTGGAAGATGCGGAGAGGAGGAGGCGATGGCGGATGTGTGTGTGTGTGAGTTTCTGCAAGGATGGGTGGGTGAATGAATGAATGAGTGATCGGGTAGGGTGAGTGGGTGTGTGTGGGTGTGTTAGTGTGTGATTTGCAGCCCCTCCAGCCACTCATTGATGTGCTCCCAAGGTCCAATTGCCCCCTGCGACCCTTGGACGACTTCACTCCGCACGGCACCACTCACAGCTTTGACAAAGTGCGCGACAAGTGACTGCGGCTCCGAGCGAGTGAGCGTCACTGGCAGTGGTGGTGGTGGTGGTGGGGCCGGCCAATTTGGGGGCCCTAAGCAGGGACCCCTTCCCCCCACCCCCCTCTTAATTCCTCACATCCTAGTGAGATGACGGAAGAGATATAGACACGAGATTTTGTGAGATGAGAGACATGTAGACAAAAAAAGATATGGATGTTGTATGTATTCTGATTTTTTTTCGCATCGTGCATAGCCAACCGTGCTAATTGGAGGTGCTGCGAAGGGCGAACAACATATGTCGTTCGATGCGACGATAGAGATACAGACCAGATAAAGATGAGATAGGTTAATTGAGCGCATGTATATGTAGACATAAATAGAGATGTAGTGAGATGAGAGTTGAATTGGTGTTATACGTTAATTATCTCAAGTTTATTAATCTAAGCTAATTTTACGTTTTTGTAGCGCCTTCACTCAATGCGCTTGACAGAGTAAGAAACGGTGCCAAAATAGATTTAATTAAATTGGCAGGGAGGTGAATTCTGAGCCGATATTTGAAGAACCAATATTTTTTTCTCATTAGACCCCCCTCCCTTGTATCTCCTTGGGTGCCCTCAGCTTTTGCTTGGTTTCACTTGTGCCTAGCGCCGCAACTGAACACGGGAGCTGGCTACTTTGTTACATTTAAGCCCTTCATCTATTTCAATACATCGTTATAGTAGTACACTCATTGTTTAGTCAGTCAGCCTCAGGCCCTTTGCACAACAGAATGTAAACAGAGCCCAGGTGGTAAGACAATATTATTTTTGGAATGGTGTCCCCTATCGTCTCCGTTCCCAGATTCTCATTAGCCGTGGCTCAATCCGTGAACATGTTCCAACTCTTAACGATAACAACCATCAATCTTGAATATTGTTACTGGGCCCGTTTTGGGCATACGCTCAACAACAACAACAAAAGCCCAACCAAGGCCTGTAACTTTAAACCATGCATGCTGTGCCAGACGAGGAGCAACAAAAGCACCAATGGGTTAAGCTGCACTTGAGAAGTCTGTGTGTTTGCAAACACCCACCCAGAGGGGGGAAAATAATAATAGGAAGAAGAAAAAAACCCTCCCTGAGTGAAAGATTCAAATATCGTGCGACGGGTGTGCAATAAAACTGTGGCGATGTCTCGTGAAATGTGATTCTGGCCCCCCGCGTCACAGAGTCTTGTACTCGGGGCTGCTTCCCATCTCCCGAGGCTTCGTGTCCATGTGGAGCACTGGACGTGACGGACTTTTTCAGAATCAGAATATTTATTTATACTGGAGGAATCCGATGAGCTGCAAAGCTCTTTTTTTAAAAACACAGATCTCCAGAAGGGGCACGGGGTCAGAGCGTTGGAACAACAAGCGATACAAAACACGATAGTAGTACGAAGTATAGGAAAGGTAAACAAATCAATTAAAAATGTATACAAATACAACTAAACGATTTGTTTTAATCTTACCAACTAAAGCCCACTGAGCTATTAGATCATTTTTCGGAAGCGACCTGGCCACAAATGACAGCTCAACGAAGTGGCTTTTCACGTGGAAATTTACAGCAGAAAAATAATCTCAGATAATTTGGCTGTCAATCCTCACCTCGCACATCCTTGGTGCAATGTGAATTGACGTGGTTTGGCCGTCCACAAGATAGGCTCAGCCTAAAATGACGAGTCCAGCCCTGGTGCGCTGTAGTCAGTCGCCTGGGGTGTGTGTGTGCTAGCATTGACCTCCACGGACCATGTTTAATTCCAGCTCAAAGCCAACACCAATGATGATTATTTGAACCGGTCCTGAGCCTTCCCTAGGTCGACTCAGCCTCAAATGAGTACCTGGTGCGGTGTGTATGCATCGCCACTCGGGAGACAAAGGCGGCCGGGCGTGGTGCTCTCTCTCTCCACTCACCCCCCTCGTGTACCGTACCGGCCTTGATAGGTGCTCGCTAACAGCACTTTCCGCAACAGTCTGTTAAGGCTATACACGGGTGATCTTTGACCTTGTTTTTGCATTCACTCATAACCTTCTTGCATACTCCCGTGTCGGTTTTAATAGGCGCTCGCTAATGGTGCTCACCCTGGGCTGCCTGTGAAGCAAAGCACGTGGCATGTGTCTGTGTGTGCTGTCAGCCGACTCGTCTCGTGTGACATCGCGAATGCACGGCTCGCTTGTGATTATGAGTTGAGCGTTCAAGAGAGAGAGAGAGAGGCGGGGGTGGTGGGAGCGAGAGCGTAATCGTGACAAGGGGTTTGTAATTTCGCTGCCACCAGGGTCGCTCCTGTACAATTTTAAGTGTGAGGGAAAACTTGGGTAGCAATTATGCTCATAGAATGGTTCAATTAAATTCAACTTCCTTCATTATAAACCAGGTAAGGAGCGGGTGGGTGGCGTCGGTTTGAGCTCTGTGCTCAGGAGCACACGGTAACCTGAGTTCGAGTCCCAGCCATGGCTATAGCTGACATCAGTAGCGATTGGTGTTTAAATTCCAGCTGCAACAGTCCAGGAACAAAAATTCCGGGGAATTCTTTTCAGAATCAGAATACTGTATTTATTTATACTGGAGGAATCCGATGAGCTATGAAGCTGTCTAGATTCTAGCCACGCACGCATCCATCGCAACCCATTTTGTCCTTGCGACACAACATGGGAAGACATTCATCGCGTATAAATATTCATTTATTTTCCGAAAACATGTTAATGCATGGAGGACTGCAGAGCTTGGGCAATTGTTGGTAACGCCGACTCACCACCTGTGCTGCTGCCTTCCAGCTTTGCCTGCTGGTCCTCGGTGATTGTTGTGAGATGCTATGTGCTATATAAGAATAAACATTATTATTATTATCCAGCAGTGGAGTGACAAAGAACCGTCAATTGCAAAAATCCTGTGACTGATGTCAAGCAGTTTAACACGTCGGCTTAAAATGTGTCGTTAAACCCGCCACCACCCGACACATCCAATTAGTAAGGTTAGTCACGTGAACAAAGCATGGCAATTCGTTACTAGTACAGCACTAACCGGTGTGTTGGAGAGTAACGATTTGGTATGTTTTGTTTACGTAACAAACCTTAATAATCTTCTTGGTTCTTTCGGTAAAGTCACGTAGAATGGAAATAATAAAATAAAAATAATAAAACATAATAAAATAATTCTCACGACGTTTCGGCCACAACGCAAGCAGCCGTCCTCCGGTGAAGAACAGGTCTGACGAGAAGACAGAGTCTGAATTTCCGACAGACCTGTTCTTCACCTGAGGACGGCTGCTTGCGTTGTGGCCGAAACGTCGTGAAAATTATTTTATTATGTTTCATTTTTATTATTTTATTATTTTCATTATACGTGACTTTACCGAAAGAACCAAGAACATGATTCTCTGTAGTCACGAAAGCTTTAAATCGAAAAGAAACTTTAATAATTGTCGGGTGGTGGCGGGTTTAACGGCACATTTATATTTACGCAATCTAACGCCCATAAAAAACCTATATTACGGATAATATTGGTCGCGAAAGCCTAACTACGTGTTAGACTGATGTCCAGCAGTTCACTGCAGACACATTTAGCAACTGTGAAGCAAACACGAACCGAGATCATTCCGGGGGGTGGGGTGGAACAAATCGCGGTCGCAACATCTGTCACGCTGGCGCGCGCACGCGAGACGTCGCAATCGTTCACACACCGCACACAGCATACCACACACAGCACACCACACACAGCACCACCACACACAGCACACAGCACACAGCACCACCACACACAGCACACCACACACAGCACCACCACACACAGCACACAGCACACAGCACCACCACACACAGCACACAGCACACAGCACACCACACACCACACACAGCACACAGCACACAGCACCACCACACACAGCACACAGCACACAGCACACCACACACCACACACAGCACACAGCACACAGCACCACCACACACAGCACACAGCACACAGCACACCACACACCACACACCACACACCGCACACCACACACCGTGCACCACTCACCACACACCACACACCGCACACCGTGCACCACTCACCACACACCACACACCGCACACCGCACACAGCACACCACACACCACACACAGCACACAGCACACCACACACCGTGCACCACTCACCACACACCACACACCGCACACCGTGCACCACTCACCACACACCACACACCGCACACCGTGCACCACACACCACACACCACACACCGCACACAGCACACCACACACCACACACCACACACCACACACCGCACACAGCACACCACACACCACACACCACACCACACACCACACACAGCACACCGCACACCACACACCACACACAGCACACCACACACCACACACCACACACCACACACCACACCACACACCACACACAGCACACCACACACCACACACAGCACACCACACACCGCACACCGCACACAGCACACCGTGCACCACACACAGCACACCACACACAGCACACCGTGCACCACACACAGCACACCGCACACAGCACACCACACACAGCACACCGCACACCGCGCATCGCACACTGTGCACCGTGCACCACACACAGCACACCGCACCACGCACACCGCACACCACACACCACACACCGCACACCACACACCGCACACCGCACACCGCGTCCTCCTCGAGCGTGCGGGGTGTGCGGCGGCGGCGTTGTGGTGGTTAGCGCACCGCTCAACGAACCCCAGCGCCCCCGGAGTAAAATTTCACGGCGAACATTAGTGGCGATTATTTGAACCAGTTCTGTGCCTTCCCATAAATGAGGCCGACCCTGCCTTACATGACTCGACTCAGCACTGCTACGACTTAAAGAGTGCTGTTTGTTGCTGGCTGTTTGTACCTGGTGCGGTGTGTAATGCATCACCGCTGGGGGAGCAATATGGAGCCAGGCGAGGTGCTGACCACAGCACGTGGCAGCCGGCCTTCATAGGTGATCCCCTATAACAACACTTGCCCCGACGGTCTATGCAAGACTGCACGGGGGATCTTTGCCTGTTGTGTGTGTGTGTGTAATGTAAAGCATGAATGTGACGTGATGCGCCGTGTAATTGCTAGGACACGAGCGTCGCTCTCTCTCGAGCTCTTCGGTAAAGGGGGGAGGAGGGGGGAGGGGGACGTCGATGTGATTAGAATTCAGGGCAAAAGCTCGAGTCTCGGGGACAAGGGCTGAGTAAGTGATGTTTGCCATATTCTTAGGTTTTTTTCGGTAAAGTCACGTAGGTAAAACATCAAAATTAATGAAAATAAAATAAAATACATTATTTTATTTTCATTAATTTTGATGTTTTACCTACGTGACTTTACCGAAAAAACCTAAGAATATGATTCCTTGCAGTCACGAAAGCTTCAAATCTAGAATTGATGTTTACCAATTAATCATCGAGCTCTGGGCTGTATAATCTGAGCAGCTGCTACTGTTGCTGCGACTGCTGCTGCTCCTGTTGCTGCTGCTGCTGCTCTTGTTGTTATTCTAATAAAGTTGCCTTTAGTGGGGACCATACATCATAGCGTTCGTTTGTGTAACGAGGCGAGCCCATAAGCAGAACATTGCATGAAGCGCTGTCGTGGCGGAGTATAATGAAATGCAATATCGGTTCTAATCTCTGGGCCGATGGGACGTGTAGATTACCCTTCGGTCGAGACGCGGAGCAAGGCCAATTTGTTGCGTTATTGTATTACTCTGGTGCTTCACATGTGGCATGTACGTGTGTTGTATTTACGTATGTATGGTGAACTTCCTTTGCACCGTACGTAGCCAACCGTGCTAATAATGTGGCGTGACTGGCATGTGGCCTGACTCAAGCCTACTGAGCTTCCGAGATCTCAAGCGACTCAGTTGCATTGCGGGTGATTAGGTAACAGGCAAAACAATATAATTTCTAGATGAATATTTAAACATTATTTGGTGGTGCTGCTGGTTCTGCTGCGTTGGCAGTGGTGCACACGCACAATGGACAACAACAACACTCAACTGATTCGTCCACAGCCCTTTTGCCTTGAAAAGAAAACGTATATAATCGGTGACGTTTCGGGAAATGGCCCTTATTCACATCGCACAGAAAGAGGTCTGAGAGGTAGAGGCAAGAGTAGATAATCGGCTTTTGAAGCGGATGATTTAATCATTCCGGTGGCCAAAGGGTGCTAACCAGCAAAGTCGCGCCATAGCATTTAAAATTTCACTGAGAGCTCCTGCGATTTCGGCAGAGGTGATGGTGGTGCATACCTGTCAAGAGAAGCTTTTGAGGCAGAAAGGGGGTTGGTGGATCAGGAAAGGGATTCTCTTGCGTGTCCTGAGAGAGTTCCAAACCTACCGATGAGTTGTGCGACCGGCGCTGCCAGCATACGACAGCAGAGCGAGTGTGTGTCACGAGCCTCTCTGTGCGGACCTTTGACTTCGATGGTTTCATATTATAATGATTATTTTCTGAACGAAAAAAAAACCGGGGAAGTTGGAAAGTGAAAATTTGCGAGGGGGTCTGGAGGTGGGGCATGCTCGGGATGGCACTGAAAGGGAACTGGGGACATAGGGTCAGCGAGCAAATGCGAGTTGAAGAAGGCAGCATTCGAACATTGCGCCAAGACGACAAGTTGGAACAGCGTTGAGTCGAGAACACACACAGCAGCTTCGAGATGACAACTTGCAGCTCAGCACACGGCAGATGCCTGCGCAGCGCGACTCACGACCTCCTCTTGATACCAAGATCCAGGATGGTCATGTCTATGCGCCGCTTCTCGGTGGCAGCCCCAACAGTCTGGAACGCCGTCATCCCTCTGCACATTCGCAGCATCACCTCAATCGCCTCCTTCAAGAGAGACTTAAAAACTCACCTCTATAACCACGCTTTCGAGCGACTCTGAGCTTGGCTCCGCGCCTCTGAGTTGCGGCCACTACGTCTGCACATTTGCGCGCGTTATAAATGGAACTATTATTATTATCTTCTTGGTTCTTTCGGTAAAGTCACGTAGAATGGAAGTAATACAATAATAAAAATAAAACATAATAAAATGAAATAATTTGATTTTATTATGTTTTGTTTTTATTATTTTATTACTTCCCTTCTACGTGACTTTACCGAAAGAACCAAGAAGATGAATCCCTGCAGTCACGAAAGCTTTAAATCGAAATATTATTATTATGTCACGGTGACTGCCAAGAGGAGTAAGCAGGCCTCGGGCGGGACGCGTCACTCGCATGGATGATGACGACGATGACGACGGTCGAGACTAACTGCGGACAGGCAAGCAAAGTCGAGAACACGTCCTGCCCCAGAGGACGCTCATCGCAGATCGTTGCGGTAGGCCATCATCCAGCAGTGGATAGGTCATGGCCGAGAATCATTATGAATTTAACAACGACATTGTCTTAAATTAGTCAAAGTGAAACAAAGCGATGTTTCACGAGATGTGGCCTCTAAGGTGCTACGGCATCGGTTACCAGCCCACTCCGACGTGAATCGTGGCCGGATAATCCAACTCAGATGGCCGGGTTCGTATCGCAGTGCCGCTAACCACTGTGCCACCGCTCCAAAGGCAAACATGCCCCCACCCCGACCGCCCTCGTGTGCCGTGCCGGCCTTCAAACGTGCTCGCGAACAACACTTGCCCCAACAGTCTGTTGAGGCTATATGGGGGGAGCAGTGTCTTCGTGTGCATACTTGAAATGTGTATGTTTAACACGTGTGAGGCTTTCGCGACCAATAGTATTCATAATCAACGTTTTTGGGTTTAGATCGCGTTATTTATAAATGTGTCGTAACCCTCCACCACCCGACACGGCCAATCAGTAAAAAAGTGTCACGTTGACAAAAAACAAATAGTTCACTGCTTTAGCCCACCGGTGTGTTGAAGCGTGAAACCACAACATTTACAATTTGAGTACGACGTTTCGCTGGTAATTGCATCCAGCATCATCGGGCAATT
Source organism: Lampetra fluviatilis (assembly GCF_964198595.1). Classification (NCBI taxonomy): domain Eukaryota; kingdom Metazoa; phylum Chordata; class Hyperoartia; order Petromyzontiformes; family Petromyzontidae; genus Lampetra; species Lampetra fluviatilis. The sequence goes on along the minus strand of NC_136304.1, from coordinate 5,739,208 downwards.
CGTCGTACTCAAATTGTAAATGTTGTGGTTTCACGCTTCAACACACCGGTGGGCTAAAGCAGTGAATTATTTGTCTTTTGTCAACGTGACACTTTTTTACTGATTGGCCGTGTCGGGTGATGGAGGGTTACGACACATTTATAAATAACGCGAACTAAACCCAAAAACGTTGATCTTGAAATGTGTATGTTGTAAGCGCACGGGCAATACACAAAGACAGAGATCACCCCGTATAGCCTTCAACAGACTCTTGGGGCGAGTGCTGTCAGCGTGCACCGATTTGAATGAAGGCCAACACGCCACACAAGGGGGGCGACTGGCCAGCACCACGCCCTGCGGCAAGTTACCGCACCAGCAACTCATTCGAGGCTGAGTCAACCTAGGGGATGGCCACGACCGCGTAAATCACCAGGAATCGATATCGTTAGCCTAAACACAGTTGGACACTCAACGCTGTTAGAAAATCGAAGCTGTCTGGCTCTGCGTAATGGCCCGCGAATGATGCAGGTGGGACCTCGCCTCTCGTTACTGGGAGCTGTTGACTTCATTGCAGCTTATGCAGACCGTTAGGCTAGGCCAGGGGTCGGGAACCTTTTTGACTGGGAGAGCCATAAAAGCCAAATATTTCTAAATATATTTCATTGAGAGCCATATAGTATTTTTAACGTATAATAAATTTAATATGTCTTACTTTTAATGCGACTTCTGGTCACGGGACCCGTGACCCGAGAAATTTTATCTTCAAAACTAATTTCTGTTTACTTTAAAATGACACAGTAGTATTAAGCAATATCGCAAGTATTTTAAAATCAGTTCCAAACTGATTTTATTTTATTATTATTATTATTTTCAACTCAAAATTGTCTGGGAGCCATATGCCGTCACCGGAAGAGCCATATATGGCTCGCGAGCCATAGGTTCCCGACCGCTGGGCTAGGCTGTAAATAAATATACATGCAGTATGTGAGTGCGTGTGCTGTGGGGAGAGTTATGTGTAGTGTAGCGGTTAGCGCGCTGTGCTACGAACCTGGCCACCCGAGTTCGATTCCAGTTCACAGCCAACACCGGTGACGATTATTTGAACTGGTCTTGAGCCTTCCTTAGGGAGACTCAGCCTCAAATGAGCACCTGGTGTGCTGTGTAAACATCACCACTGGGGAGACAAAGGCGGTCGTGCGTGGTGCTGGCCACCCACCCCCTCGTGTACTGCTCCGGCCTTCATAGGTGCTCGCTAACAGCACTTGCCCCAATATTCTGTTCAGGCTATATAGGGGATCTTTGTCTTTTTTGTGCGCCTACTATTGATCTCAAGCCAAATCGGCAGATTTCCAAAAAATAGTCTTAAGACTCAGTGAGGCCATCCTAATTAAGCGTGCGTTATAATAATCATCATGATATAACAAAAAAATGAATACGTAACGTTGCGTCTCATTTTGCACGTCTCCCACCGCGTTGCGTAGGTCCGATAAGTAAACGTTTTAGCATATGAAACGCATATTATTTACACGTCATTTGCATTAAAAACACACACACACAGTCACGTGCCATCGTTTCATTGCACACATCTATCGTTTGGGTCAACCCTCTAGCATCTATGTGTGTGACAGAGTGACAGATTGTAACGGGAGGGTGTGAAGCTGAGTGGACTTGTCGACGACCGGTACCAGCGGTGTCAAGATCGGCCTTTGTGGAGGAGGCTCGTGAAGGACGCTGCTGCTACTGCTGCTGCTGGGCAGTTGGAGGCAGTCGCCCCATCCAACAACAACGGAGGGCAGAGGAGCGACGCTCACAATAACGTGCGGAGCGCCGGGTGGGGAAACACAGCATGTAGGGGGTACAGCTGGTGTGCATCTACCAGTCGTCTCAGTCAGCCAGCCCATGGCACCTGAGTCTGTCCCGAGACCTCCTGTCGGCAGCGAGTCATCGACACTCCACGTGGCCTCTAAGTGCACCTGGCCTGGCACAGGCGCCGTGGTGACGTCACCGTCACTGAGTGGCGAATGGCCGGGTGTGTATTGTTATTGATTGTAACATGTGTGTCCAATTGTGTGCGCTGTGAACCCGACGACTTAGTATCAGTTTTCAGTTTCATGTATTAGGTATATAACCCTGTAAGCCATGCGGCTCTTGATTCGGGTGCAACCGCAACAAACAAAAACATGAACAAGAAACATCTTGAAGTGACTACGCTCAAAATAAAAATCCAGGAAAAAACAGCAAGACTCGAGTTCGATTCCCGCTCACGGCCAACGCCGGTGACGATTGTCTCAATCAGTCTTGGGCCTCCACTATTAGGTCGACGCAGCCTCTGATGAAGTACCTGTCGCGGTGTGTAAACGTCAGCACTGAGGAAACAAAGGCGGTCGGACGGGGTGCCGGTCACTACCCTACTTGTGAACAGCACTTGCCTCAACAGCTAAAGACTATAGGGGGCGGGGCGGGGGGTGATCTTTGTGTACGCGTGTGTAATTTAAACTATGCTGTGCGTCTTCTTGGTTCTTTCGGTAAAGTCACGTAGAATGGAAATAACAAAAATAATAAAAAATAAAACATATTTTGTTATGTTTTATTTTTATTATTTTATTATAACAAAAATAATAAAAAATAAACATATTTTGTTATTTTTATTTTTATTATTTTATTATTTCCATTCTACGAACCAATAAGATGAATCCCTGCAGTCACGAAAGCTTGAAATCGAAATTTATGCTGTGCGTGTTTGTGCCTGCGTGAGTATGTATGTGTGTATGCTTCTGTCTATGTCCGTGTAAAGTGTTCAACCTGGCCATTGTGCGTTCCCAATAGAAGCACCCTGTTCTTCTTGGCCCAGTGAAAGCGTCAGGTCGACGAACGGTGAACTCTCTCGCACTCACGCACCCCGCATCTCTCACCTTCGCACTCTCGCGCTGTCTCACTGGATCTTATTAGGAGCAGTTCGTGGTACAACGTCCAGAGAAAGAGAACATTGAGAATCACCAGCCCCACCGAATGTTCCAAGCAAAATTACTTTTTATATATCTAAAAAAACACAAGTCATCCACGAGTCGGTGTATTTCGGCATGCGACGACTTGCAATAGATTGATAATAATGTCAACTCGTAACACTGCGCTGCGGCATGTGAATCGCTCGCTCTCGTAGAGAGAGAGAGAGGACGACTCAGAGGCGTCAGGAGGAGGAAGTACATATGAGCTGGAAGGCAGCAAGCAGCAGCAGCAGCAGCCACGCGGTGAGCTACAGACAACAATTGCCCACGCTCTGCGGTCCTCTATATATTGAGGTGTTATCAGCCAGAGGAAACCCACGCGTGCGAGGGGCCAACACTCTATCCCATACAGACTTTATCCAGCAGTGGATTGATCTAGTTATATAAATTATACAATTGTTGTTTTATAGTTATCATTATCACCAATAATTTCATTCTTTGTTTTTATATAAATACTGTATGTAAATATGACACTAATCTTGAGTGAGGTAACTGTGTCTGATGCCATGCATTATATATATATCTATCCTATTAATTTTCCCAACTCATTACGAGAATATACAGCATGCATTTTAAACAAGCAGGCAAGCCAACTGCCTAGCCGGGGAGTTGTGATATTAGACAAAAAACTTGAGCTGTGAGACTGTGTGCAGGGGAAATTGATTTTGTCATAAACGTTGGCATTTGACGGAACAAAATGTTATTTACGAGCATCCTTCAATTATATTACACTGGCACGTTGAGTCGAACAATCCGCTCGGTGACGTGCTGATGATATTGCAGAGAAATAAATCACGATGTATACGGACCGTGAGCGCCAGCGCGTTGGTGTTAATATGCACATTTAGTCCTGGATGTGTGCAATCATTCTATTATTGAGTGTGATGGCAATTTGCTCGGGATCTACAATAAATGCCAATGTCGAGCTCTGCTAGCCACGAGAGGGCTTCCGTAGAGAGTTCGTGTCGTGTTGCTATTCCTCCGTTGAAGGAGCACAACCCGCAGTGGTTTAGTGGGACAATGACATTACATTTCAAGCACGTTGCTGTATCCGCAGAGGCAAGTGATAATCACCATGACCCATGAATGGAGGCCTTCCAAAATCCGTCGCTGTCTCTCACGGTGTTTATTTTTGTGTGTTCGTATCGTGATGTAACGATCCGTCCAGCACCGAAGCACGAGCCGATTTCATCGCTCCATCTCTCTCCCGATTGAGCGTCCACTCGAACGCGTTCCGTTCCTTGGCTGCTACGCTGTCACCATTCTTAGCCACCGGCAATGGTCTCCTCTGGCCATGACGTGTCCCCCGCCTGCAGGTCGCTCGACTTTCGTTCGCAGTCTTAACGATGTGCTGGATTCGTGTGCGAATTTAAAATTACGCACGTGCAGAGGTGTCTTCAACAGCAAACGAAATGGAATTTCCCAGCATTCCTTGCGCGTGTCAAGGTGACACCGAAGTTCTGGAGCACGTGCTACCACACAGACACGTGACCGATCGCCTGCTTTGTTTTTTTAGTTTCCTTTAAGGCGAATGTTTTTTTTTATCAGATTTATTGACGAAAGAACAAACGGAACAAAAGATGAAAAATGGGCAAAGAAGCGTGGAGAGGCGCGCCCTTGGGACTTGCACTTCGAGACGGGAAGAGGAGCACGTGGATTTTATGCATGCATGTTGAAAAACACAAAAACTCACAATGCATATTATTCTCGCATTTTATCGCAAAAAATAGCAGATTACTTTGAGTGCTCCGAGTACGGGAGGGTTATGAGAAGAGCAGGAAAATGACAGCTCTCTGATTTTCAATTGCAGAGCAATGAGTCATCGACTCGCGATGATGATTATTAGTGAACACTGTATTTATGTATGTTGAACTTCTTTCGCACCGTAGGACAACGAACTAAACACAAAAGGCAACAGGCAAGATTTCAAAGAACATAGGCTGTTGGGGGGACATCATCCTGACTCTTGAGAAGAGTGCGTGGAGTTTTCGGCGAGACGCTCGAAGGGGCCGTGACCCACGGTCAAGACGAATGTCGTCGAGGTGGCGGCCAAACGACAGAACAGGCCCCCGAGATGACGTTCGCCCTGGAGACGGAGCGTCGAAATTAATCACTTCGCGTTCTACTGTCGTGGGCAAACAAAAATGAAACTTGCTTGCATGCTCGTGAGGTGCGAATCGAAAGCAGTGGGACGGCGAGGTAGGTTATTGAGCTGACTGTGGGAGGCTTTGAGTGCTGACTGTCCAAGAGCGTTTGCGTGGGTTTACCACCAGGCCCAAATAAATAAATTGAGAGCAAAAAAAACAATTCGATATTTGCCGTGATATGTTGTGAGTGTGTGTCTGCGTGCCTGCGTGCTCGCGCGCTTGTGTTTGTGCGAGGGAATGTGTGGTGTGTTTACTAACAGCACTTGTCCCAATAGTCGGTTGAGGTTATACATACGGGAGATCTTTTGTCTTTGTGTGCACAGCCGGTAAGGTTGCGGTGAGCGCGCTGCACTTCGAACCCGGCGACCCGAGTTCGATTCCCCCTCACGACCAATAACAGTGGCGATTATCTGAACCGGTTCTGGGCCTCCCCTCGGTCGACTCAGCATCAAATGAGTAGCTGGTGCGGGGTGTAAACATCTCCTCTAGGGAGACAAAGGCGGCCGGGCGTGGTGCTGGCCACCCACCCCCTCGTGTGCCGTACCGGCCTTCATAGGTGCTCGCTAACAGCACTTGGCCCAACAGTCTGCTAAAGGCCATACGGGGGTTCTTTGTTTGTTGTTGTTGGTAGACGTTGCGTGAGCTTGTGAAGGAATTGGCGCATCCCGTGCCAAAGCAAAAAAAAACACTCCATTCTCCCGCTGGTACCCACGGGACCTCCGCTCGATCAATGTTTCCCCTCCAAAGAAGAAGATGAAGGAGATCGCACAGGTGCAGACCAGCGGATTAGCAACGGTTGGCTACGTACGGTGCGAAAGACTTTCTACGTACATACATCTCCTCTTGCTTTCCTGTGAACTGCTTTTGGTGATTCGTTTGTCGTGCTTCGCCCGCACCCCCCACACGTCCGATTAGCACGGTTGGTTATGTACGGTGCGAAAGAAGTTCAACAACATATGAACATTCACTTCGCGCGTGCATGCATGGACGTGGGACAGATTTAGTTTTGCGTTCAGCGCTAGATACTTTGGAGAAAAAAAACACTCCTGCTCTTAATAACACCACTTGCCACAAAAGAATTAATCAGAGAGTTTGCGTTGAGGGGGTAAAATTTGCCTCCCCCCCCTCTCTCCCCAACAACAGCAACAGTTTACATTGATAATGCGCCCATAACCTGACAGCGACAGGTCACGCGGCCGCCGAGGGTGGCGCGTTCGCCCCCTTGTTGCAGAGGTTCGCGGTTCGGATCCCGGTGGCCGCCCCGATTAATGCTGCAGGCGTAATAATCGCCTGCTGCAAAGTGAACGTTAAAGAACCCGTGGCGTCATTTGCCAGCGTAGGCCATTGTGTTGCGGCGTCATGGTTCAATCGTTGTCACATTTCAAATATTACCCGCAAATGTTTCGGCAGTGAAAAGGTTTCAGTTTGGTGTTTTAACATCTTAACACCTGTTTTGTTGCCAGAAAAAAGGGGACAAACCTATTATCATATTTTGGTACTGGCAAAGGAGGTCCCATGATGGAGATATCTAGTGCGTTTGATACTTCATAAGTAAACAGACGGTGGTCTCTGACCGATACGAAGGCCAGAAGGGAAGGTGATAAAACAAGGTGCTCGAAGCATGAGGTTGAAAACGAAGGAAAGGAACGTAGCAGAGGCCTGACATCAGAGGCAGATTTGACCACAGGTGGATTTGCCTGGGGAGGGAATTCTTAAAATTCGTTTGACGTCAGACACAAGGATCTGGTTAGGGATCAGCAGGATAAGGAGAGAGAAAATATGTTTTTTTTATCATCTTTCGAGGTATTTTGCTTCAGTGATCCATGGCTAAATTTCGATTTAAAGCTTTCGTGACTGCAGGGATTCATCTCCTTGGTTCTTTCGGTAAAGTCACGTCGTGAGAATTATTTTATTATGTTTTATTTTTATTATTTTATTATTTCCCTTCTACGTGACTTTACCGAAAGAACCAAGAAGACGATCCATGGCTGTACATGACCAACATGACGATGAGCATATCCGATCTCGGCAGAGAATGATCTCAGAAGCCAGGCCGACTTGAACCGGGCTATCTGTATTGGTGTGCATCGTGCATGACAGGTTGTTATAGGAAGGATACTTGGTAGGCAGCAGTGCAGTTGGACTCTACTTCTATGGCTCCCGCGGCGTTTCTTCCTCCATTCACAAATGCGCACCGGCCACGACCGTCATGGTGCTGGATAGATGATGGCTGCTGCTGCTGCTGATGATGATGATGATGATATCGATGGGGTAACACGACGCTAACTGGCTGTGACGGTCCCACCTGATGACGGAGACTTGTGTTGCCTCCGAAACGTCGTGATTTTTGTTTTTATTTTATTTTATTTTCATTAATTTTGATGTTTTACCTACGTGACTTTACCGAAAAAACCTAAGAATATGATGATAACACTATGGGAACCTCATTTGCCAGTAAAAATATGATAATTGGTTTTTTACCCTTCTATCTGGCAACAAAACTGACACCTTTTTACAAGGAGTCATTTTTGCATAGACCGCAATACCTGCAGTCATAATACAAACAAAAGAACATAACTCTGATAATGTGCACTGTCCTTGAAGTTGATTGGTCCACACCCGAGACAGCTTTCCTTAGAGCCTAGTCTCATATGGGTTGGACCAGATGACCAGATGACGCCAAAATGCCTTTTGGCGTCAAGTTGATTGTTGCCAGATAGAAGGGTAAAAAACCAATTATCATATTTTTACTGGCAAATGAGGTTCCCATAGTGTAGATGCTTGCCCCGAGCTCTCATACTCTGATGGTGCATTGTCTTTGAGTTGTGCGCCTTTTGGCGTCATCTGGTCCAACCCATGTGAGACTAGGCTCTAAGGAAAGCTGTCTCGGGTGTGGACCAATCAACTTCAAGGACAGTGCACATTATCAGAGTTATGTTCTTTTGTTTGTATTATGACTGCAGGTATTGCGGTCTATGCAAACATGACTCCTTGTAAAAAGGTGTCAGTTTTGTTGCCAGATAGAAGGGTAAAAAACCAATTATCATGATGATAACACTCAATGGGACACGTCCTGACTACAGGCCAAAGTGCCGTGAGGCAACACGTGGCAGCACAACAGCGGCTCTGTGCACACACAGTGGTATAGACAAGACACATGCGTCATGAGTTCCGTTGTTTATTTCCCTACACGAGTCATATATCAAACACAATCTCTAGTGGGGCTGTGGAACTCACTCACACACGTATACAATTGACGTGTATTTATACACCGCCGTGTAATAAATAGCGAATCGTAGGGGCCGTCCATAAATGACGTCCCGCGATTTTGGACGATTTTTTACCCCCCCCCCCCTTCGTCACTCGGCGTCACAAAAAGTCAGACCCCCATTCAAATATGACGTCACAAAGCTCTGCCCCCCCCCCCCCCCCAAAAAAAAATATAAAACATGCTTAAAATCGCTTTAAACTATCGTCATTGTAGTGCGTATTTAATGTGGCGCTGCACTCTGATGTTGTAGGAGAAAACATTTATCAAAAAGTCTATTTAATTAAGTAGAACGTGTTGTCAATGTTTATTTAACGTTGCGCATATTGATGTGACGTCACATTTCTCAACCCCCCCCCACCCTCGTCACAAATCGTCACAAATGTCTGACCCCCCCCCCAGGTGCGTGACGTCATTTATGGACGGCCCCGTACAACATTCTCGTTATACCCAGATATGATGTAGTTCTCGCGGCGTGCTTCCCGGGTCGCTGGTCGACTGTGGTAGGCGCAGTCATGGCGATAGGTGGACTGGATGTGGTGTGCCGGGTGGACGACCTGCACGGACTCGACGGAAGTGAATCTCTGGTTGGACCACGGGTTCCAACTCTCAGTTTAGCACGCTTCGTCTTGTATCGAGCTTCCCCCCCCCCCATCAGTTTGTCTACTTACAAATTGAAATGTAAGGCGTTACACGCTAAACGCGCCTAATGATTGGTAAACACGTCACGCGTTACTCAGTGCGTACTCCGTGTCACGTCTGACATAAAGACAAAGATCCCCCGTATAGCCTTATCAAACTGTTGGGGAAAGTGTTGTCATCGAGCACCTATGATGGCCGACACCGCACACGAAGGGGTGGGTGGTCAACACCACGCCCGGCCGCCTTTGTCTCCCCAGCATCGATGTTCACACATCGCACCAGGTACTCATTTTAGTCAGAGTCGACGTGCTATAGGCGAGGCCCAACAGCGTTTCAGATAATCGTCACTGGCGTTGGCCCTGAATCGAACTCGGGTCCACCGAGTTCATAGCACAGTGCGCTAACCACTGCGCCACCGCTCCCCGTCACGCGCACGCACGCACGCCGACACACCGCGCGGAGACGACCCCCAACATCTCTCCCCTCTCCCTCCATAGACGATCACGCGCACGACCCCAGAAGCCGAGCGCTCTCCCCTTCGTCCGAACGCTTTCCTCCTCTCGGTGTCGCCGCCGCCGCCTCCTCCTCCTCGATGTGCCACGTGGAGCCGTCCCTAGCGGCCCGGCCCCGGTGTCTCTCGATGAGGCGGCGGTGGCGAACGTTGGCCGCCCACGTCTCCCATCGCGGCTTGAACACCAGGGCGATGCTGCCGAGGAGCACGAGCGACGTGAACGAGGCGAGCGCTCCCACGCACGCCCAGCGGCGTTGCCAGTCCGACATCGAGCCGGAGCCGGAGTCGGAGTCGAACCCGGCAACGGCGGGGACGCGGGCGGTGGATCTGCGTTGAGCCATCGTCACCTCGCGGCGGCGGAGGAGCGCGGTCGGAGGTCCGAGAGATACGAGCGGCAGCGGTGGCGTGAGATGCTGCTGGGCTGCTCGATGTTCGACTCTCGGATGTTGAAGTTGCCGTTCGTTCTGTTGGCGGTGGTGGTGCTGAAGTGAGTGTTGCAGATGTGGATGTGGTTGTGACTGCTGCTGCTGCTGGTGCTGCTGCTGTTGTAGCAGTAATAGTTGCTGTGGTTGTTGTTGTTGTTGTGGCGGTGGTTGTTGTTGTTGTTGTGGCTGGTGGCTGGGTGTTTGAGATGTGAATGTTGTCAGCGGAGAGACGTGTGGTTGCTGGCAGCCACGCGTGGAAGTCGTGACCTCGCGCGGGGAACTGGGGTTAGAATGACACAAACAACGAATGCTCATCATCACAAGGCCATCACAACACAATCGCTACAGAAAATGCCAGCATTGCGACATAGCAACGTGAAATATCGTCAAGGTCAGTCTACTACAGTTTACTCTCCCACATTCTGCTGTTAGATTCTGCACGGTTGGCTACGTACGGTGCGGAAGACGTTCAGCATACACAAACACACATTTAGCAAACGCTCATTAATGGCATTGGACATGCAACCGCAGGACTCTCTTTAACAAAAACAACCGTAAGATTTCAGGAAAGGGAATTATCACTGGTATTATTATGATACCAGTGGATTCGAGCGGGATAGATCTGCTGGACGAGATCATGGCCAGCTTGACGAGACTCGTGGCGTAATGGTAGCCAAAGGAGAGAACGCATCCAAGGGGACGCGGGAGATGGAGCCATGCTATTGGGTTGACGTGCAAGCAGGACGGGAGGTGGATGATTGAAGCAACACTGGAGAGCGAGCGGATGGCCACGGCGTAGGTAAAGGACTTCAGCCGGCAGTAGATAGACAATGACTGATGATTGTGATGATCTAATCAAATGTGAGACGGATTAAAAATAAAAACTCTGAACGGTTACAAATGATATATAATGGGTAAACAGTCAACGTGTCTTCTCCTTCACATATAATCCATCTCTCCGCATACAAAAACTAACTAAAGTATTTCTCACTTGACTCATCAGCCGCACGTGCTTTCTGGGAGGACATCATATCAGTAGCATTGATTCAGGATAAGCAATCAATGCTGCTGGATTTCTGCACTACCAGACGGCCGTTGTGTAAGAAATACTTGTTTTAATCGTTGTGTAAGAAGATATTTTTATTTGTTTACGCGGAGAGACCGATTATATGTGAAGGAGACATTTAGCTATTATTTCCACTAGATTTGAAGCTTTCGTGACTGCAAGGACTCATATTCTTAGGTTTTTTTCTGTAAAGTCACGTAGGTAAAAAATTGAAATGAAAATTAATAAAAGTAAAATAAAAAAATAAATAAAAATCACGACGTTTCGGAGGCAACACAAGCTTCCGTCTTCAGGTGGAACCGTCACAGCCACGACAGCTGTATCAAGTAAATGAGAGATTACAAGAGCTACCACTCCGTATATATAATGGTTGAGGGGGGAAGGGCCCGGAAAGGCACACTTTTTTATTAATATATTATCTCCACTCCTGTCCGTCTCGTTTTCCCTGTCGCGTTGATTGCTCGTCTTTCTCACGTCTGCCCCAATTAAAATCGTCTCGCTCGCCCCCCATTTGGCTCTCCACTAAATTGGGTTAATTTATGCCACGCGTGCGCGCACCCAGTGTTTGTGAGGAATCATCCCAAAGACATCATCATCATCACTCGCTCGGTCAAACCGCGGCTCTGTCTCCAATTCTCTCGCTTGTTGCCTAATGGGGCGCGTGTCGTGTTGATTAATTAGGGGTGGAAGGGGTGGAAGGGGTGGGGGCCCGGGGGGAGCGAGGATGAGGATTGGGGAGGGGCTGGCAGGGACAATAAAAATCGTTGTGTCAAATGTGTTGGGATACTTGCAGCGAGTGTGATGTGTGTGATAAGAACAAATACACTCAACGCATTTTTCAATGACGCTCAAGCCTTTTATGGCCCTTTTTCATATCACAGACAAAAAAGCCGGACGGGGGGTATTGGCCACCCACTGCCCACGTGTGCCGAGCCGGCCTTCAAAGGTGCACGCGAACAGCACTTGCCCCAACAGTCTGTTAAGGCTACATGGGGCAGCAGTGTCTTTGTATGCATAATTGAAATGTGCATGTTGTAAACGCGCGGCCATACACGAAAACAAATATCCTCCGTATAGCCTGCGACAGGCCACTAGGGCAAGTGCTGTTAGCGAGCACCTATGAATGTCGGCATGACATACGAGTTCTAGATTTGAAGCTTTCATGACTGCAAGGATTCATATTCTTAGGTTTTTTTCGGTAAAGTCTTGTAGGTAAAAAAACTAAAAGTAATAAAAGTAAAATAAAAATAAAATAAAAATCACGACGTTTCGGAGGCAACACAAGCTTACGTCTTCAGGTGGAACCGTCACAGCACGATAGCTGTATCAAGTGATACAGCTATCGTGCTGTAACGGTTATTTTATTTTACTTTTATTAATTTAAAATGTTTTACCTACGTGACTTTACCGAAAAAAACCTAAGAATATGACATACGAGGTTGTGGGTGGCCAGTCACACACAAACCCACGCACGTACATACCCGGGCGTGGAGCAGGGATCTTCGCGGGGAGGACAACCCGACTCTCCGGGGCCCCCCGCGACACACGGAGAGCCGTGACCGGGGCAGAGAGGTTGATCCCCCATGCTGGTGGTCATAGTGGTGGTGGTGGTGGTCGTGGTGGTGGTGGTGTCCGTGTTACAGCGGTGGGCACCTGTACACACGCGTTTGCGGCAGGTAGAACATGGTGTGAGTGTTGGGACGGGCGAGTGGATTAATGAGTGAGTAATTGGGTGGGTGAGTGAGCTCGTGGGCGGATCAGTGGGTGGGTAAGTGAGTAGGTGGGTCAGCGGGCGGATAGATGATGAATGGGTAAGTATGCAAATGGGTGCGTGAACATGGGTAAGTTCGAAGTGGAGCGGTTCACTCCAAAACCATTGACGATTATCTGCACCGGTCCTCGGCCTCCCCTAGGTCTACTCAACCTCAAATGAGTAACTGTTGCAGTGTGTAAATGTCGCCACTGGAAAGACAAAGGCGGCTGGGCGTGGTGCTGGCTAACAGCACTTGCCCCAACAGTATGTTAAGGTTATATGGGGGATCTTTGTCTTCGTAGGTTCGTCAGCTTGTGGGTGAATGAGCGGATAAGTGAATGCGTGAGTGTGTAGGCTAATGGGTGGGTGACTGAGTCGGTGCTTGGATAAGTGGGCGAGTGAGTGAGAGAAAGAGTCGAGTAGTAAGAGTGTGAGTAGTTATCTTCGTGCAGTCAGTGGACGGGCCATTGAGGGAGGCAGTGAGCGAGTGATTGGGTGTTGGTGAGTGAGCGTGTGGGTGAGTGGGGTACGAGAACAACGCGATCGTGCGTGCGAGCGAGCGAGCGCGTATGAATTAGTGAATGGGTGTACATATAATCGCGTGGATGGGTTAATGAATCGGTTACAATGCACGAGTCGGTGGGTGACTCAGTGAACGAGAGTTGAAGCATCATTTTTTTTTATAACCATCTCATTGAGATGGATATCAGTTCCAAATAAAAGTGTTTTTTTGTTATGTTAATGTCCGTCGCTGTGCCTTACAGCGGAAAACAAAGCCTGGTCTTCGTGTTTCATCTGTTCACGTCCGGCTACACCACACATGAATCAGCATCAGATTATTTAATTACCCTGGAGGAATCCGATCAGCTATAAAGCTCTTTTTTCACAGATTTCTAGTACGCGATCAGAACGTTGTAACAACAATCAATACAAAAACACGATAGCGTGCAAAGTACGGGAAAGGTAAACGAATCGTTTAACAAATATACAAATAAAACGAAACTATTTTTTCATCTTACCAGAAACGACCTGGCCACAAATTATATCTCAACGAAGTGGCTTATCAAGTGGTAATTTATAGCACGGGGACTCGTTACCACAATCATTATCACAATCTTCATCACAATCATCATCATCACAATCATCATCATATGCATCATCACCACAAACATTACAATCATCACCACAATCATCACCACAATCATCACAATCATCATCACCACAATCATCATCACCACAATCATCATCATCACAATCATCACAATCATCATCACAATCATCATCACAATCATCATCATCACCACAATCATCATCATCACAATCGTCATCACCACAATCATCACCACAATCATCACCATCATCATCATCATCATCACAATCATCATCACAATCATCATCACCACAATCATCATCACCACAATAATCATCATCATCATCACAATCATCATCACCACAATCATCACAATCATCATCATCACAATCATCATCATCACAATCATCATCACAATCATCATCACAATCATCATCATATGCATCATCACCACAAGCATCACAATCATCATCACAATCATTATCATCATCACAATCATCATCATCATCACAATCATCATCATCACAATCATCATCATCACAATCATCATCACAATCATCATCACAATCATCATCATATGCATCATCACCACAAGCATCACAATCATCATCACAATCATTATCATCATCACAATCATCATCATCACCATCATCATCACCACAATCATCATCACAATCATCATCATCATCACAATCATCATCATCACAACCATAATCATCACAATCATCATCATCACAATCATCATCATCACAATCATCATCACAATCATCATCATCATCATCATCACAATCATCATCATCACAATCATCATCATCATCACAATCATCATCATCACAATCATCACATCCACGCGAGGGTGTTGCGTGACTGTTGGTGGATCACGTAATGGCCCTTTCTTCATACCACAATAAATAATGTATGTGCTATGAAGGCTCATTGCCCGAAACGTTGCCTAAAATATATTTCATATTCTTTGGGTCTTTCGGTAAAGTCACATAGATAGGTTCAAAGAAAATAACAAAAAAACTACGACGTTTCGATCGCAACACAAGCGTTCGTCATCTACGTGACTTTACCGAAAATACCCAAAGAATATTAATTCATGCAGTCACGAAATCTTTAAGTCAAGATAAAACATAGTAATTGTTTTACTTTTAAGGCCACACTGCTGTAACCGAATATGTTGAGCGTTTCGTTTAAACATTGAGATTAGTCGCTTATCATGTTTTCGTTGCTGCTGTTGTAAGGGCAGTGCTACTGAGTGTGTTGTTGTTGTTTTGTTGTCGTGTTATCTCTCTCCCGCGCTCTGTGGTTCACACCGCCGGTGGTGAGAGGCGAAGAGTGACAGCGCCCAGCGCGTTATCGCGCGACTCACGAATTCAATTAACACAACTCCCCCCCCCCCCCCAACAGCCCCCCACAGCCCCCCCCCCCCAACTCCCCCCGAACCCCCCCCCCAACTCCCCCCGCAGCCCCTCCCCCCAACTCCCCCGAACCCCCCCCCCCAACTCCCCCCGCAGCCCCTCCCCCCAACTCCCCCCGCAGCCCCCCCAACTCCCCCCGCACCCCCCCCCAACAGCCCCTCCCCCCAACAGCCCCCGCAGCCTCTCCCCCCAACTCCCCCCGCAGCCCCCCAACTCCCCCCGCACCCCCCCCCCAACTCCCCCCGCAGCCCCTCCCCCCAACAGCCCCCGCAGCCTCTCCCCCCAACTCCCCCCGCAGCCCCCCCAACTCCCCCCGCACCCCCCCCAACAGCCCCCGCAGCCCCTCCCCCCAACAGCTCCCGCAGCCCCTCCCCCCAACAGCCCCCGCAGCCCCTCCCCCCAACAGCCCCCGCAGCCCCTTCCCCCAACAGCCACGCAGCCCCTCCCCCCAACAGCCCCACCCCCACGCCCACGCGTGTATCAATTAAAGCAAAGCGCGCGAGTGGGCAGGGTGATGACCCACGGGTGACAAACACGCAGAGAACGCCCGCGCCGCCCGGCGTCTCTCTGCACGATGCAGGCGCGTGTGCTTGGGGGCAGCCAGGTGGGGAGCGGTAGTGCAGCGGTTAGCGCGCCGCGCTACGGGCCCGGCAGAAACCCCAGTTCGATTCCCCGCTCAAGGCCAACAACACCCAGTGACGATTAATTGAACCGGTCCTGGGATCCCCCTAGGTCGACTCAGCCTCAAATGAGTACCTGACGCGGTGTGTAAAAACATCGCCACTGGGGAGACAAAGGCGGTCGGGCGTAGTGCTGGCCACCCACCCCCTCGTGTGTCAGTGTCGACCCAGGTCATTGCTACTCGCTCACAGCACTTGCCCCAACAGTTTGTTATTGGCTCTATACGTGAATCCACGGTTCCCATTGTGAGAGATGGAGAGGGTGACACACAGAGGTAGAGGGGGTTACAGAGGTTGTAGGAGAGAGAAACGGAAATAATGAATGAGTGGGAGAGGAGAGGCAGAGAGAGTGAGTCACTGAGAGAGACATTCAGGCAGATAGAGATGGAGAAAGTTGGCGAGAGAAGGGTGATAGAGAGAGAGAGAGACAGAGTGGATGAGATAGCGACAGAAAGAGAGAGTGTGACAGAGAGACAGGGTAGGGGCGAGAGAGACAGAGAGATATAGATAGTGGGCGATGAGAGAATGGTGATATACAACCACATGGTGGGTGCGTGAGAGGCGTAGAGAGCGCGAGAAAGAGTGGGCGAGAGAGAGAGAGAGGGTGAAATACATCAGACGGAGAGAGAGAGAATGAGTTGGCGAGAGAGAGGGTGAAATACATCAGACGGAGAGAGAGAGAGAATGAGTGGGCGAGAGAGAGAGTGACATAGAGAGACATGGAGGGGTCAATCCTCGCTGCGCCCCCCCCCCCCCACACATCCCAAGACGCCCATCAATTACAGACGCACAATCGAGTGCGACGTTCACTGCGCTCGCGTAATTAACTCCCTCGATGGATCCCCAAGTGGCGTCACGGTGCAGCGCGGGCAGGCGGAGTCGCTAGAATCGCCGCTCCGTCCGTCCCTTCGCGTTCATCCCCCGTCAGGGTTACAGCGAGGTTGGTTGGCATGGGCCTCGGTGCAGGGAATTAAAAAATAAAATAAGCAGCAGGATGAGCAACCAACAGGGAAATTTAAAGTGTGTTGTTATTGTTGTTGGTGTTGTTCGGGAAAATGGAAGGAAACGGAAAGAGAGGAAGACCTACCAGAAAATAGCTTGATGACGACGACGTAAGAAAGTGGTGCCAGAAAGATGTGGCACTAAATGAGCATATTGGCACAAGACATAGTAAAGTGGAAACAAATGACGAGATGTGCAGTGGACGGACTATTTGCCCATGATGATGATGTTGATGCTCATCAGGTGGTGCTCAGAGAACTCAAGAGAATGTCGCCCCATCAGAGGCGTGCCAACGCCAAACCAACACCAGCACCCGTTCCTCAACCCTGCTTCTCACCTGGAGTGGGACTCGAACTCAGAGGCCGTGGCCTCCGTGTGTCGCACAGCGCTCCCGTCCAGCCTGGCCGGCACCTGTGTGCAAACAGAAACGAGCCCGCGAGTCGCTCACAGCTCCGGCTACAATACTCCACTCCGGGTTTTTCAGTCTCAGTTGCATGACGCGTGCAGGTGGATTCCACGATGTATTGGATTGCGCTGGCAGTGGCTGCATTATCAGTGCTGCTTACTCACGCAGAGACCATTACACTCACATCGAGGCGCATAGACTCACAAAGAGACCGTAGATTCAAATTGAGACCCACAGACTCATAGCAACCCATCGACTCACGGATAACCCCATATATTATACTCTTAGGTTTTTTTGTTAAAGTCACGTAGGTAAAAATAACAATAATAAAATTATAAAAAATGAAAATAACTCAATTAAATCACGACGTTTCGGAAGCAACACAAGTCTCCGTCTTCAGGTGAGACCGTCACAGGTAAATTTACTGTATCAGTAAACGGAGACTTGTGTTGCCTCCGAAACGTCGTGATTTAATTGAGTTATTTTCATTTAATATTATAAAAAAAAATTTACCTACGTAACTTTACCGAAAAAATCTAAGAGTATGAATCCTTGCAGTCACGAAAGCTTCCAATCTAGAACCCCAAAGATTCACACAGAGATCCAGAGGCTCACAGAGACTCATAGACTCGGAAAGAGACCCACAGCCTTACATAGAGGCCCATAAACTCACATCGAGGTCCTATAGACTTTCATGCGGATTCACAGACTCACACGGAGACCCATATTCTCACACGAAGAAGCACACACACAACCTGAGTGCTTATTCTTTGGGTCTTTCGGTAAAGTGACGGAAATAAGTTCAAAGAAAATATAACAAAACAACAACAAAAAACTACGACGTTTTGATCACAACACGATCGCTTGTGTTGTGATCGAAACGTCGTAGCCTTTTGCTATTTTTGTTATGTTTTCTTTGAACCTATTTATGTGACTCACCGAAAGACCCAAAGAATATGAATTCCTGCTGTCACAAGCTTTAAGTCAAAACTTGAGTGCTTCTCAGACGGGAACTAGGAGATGAGTGTACAGCAAGTGGGTTCATGAACCCGTCTGCATTGACGACTGAGTGTTAAACTCCTCTGCATGCTTGTTGGTTGTCCGGGTACTCTGATCTCCTAGCACACAAAGCGAAACTCTCATTAATGGATTTGGCCCCAATGTCCCAATGTATCAGCCTGCGGACAATAAAACATACACACACACTCTTGAGATTCAGCAAGGCTCTCCGAATAAAATAAAGTGTACATACTCTTTGGTTTTTCGGTAAAGTCACGTAGGTAAATAAAAACAAAATCACGACGTTTCGGGCGCAACACAAGCGTCCTCCTTCAGGTGGGGACAACTTAGCGAAAGTACAACCGCTTAAATTTCGATTTAAAGCTTTCGTGACTGCAGGGATTCATCTTCTTGGTTCTTTCGGTAAAGTCACGTAGAAGGGAAATAATAAAATAACAAAAATAAAACATAATAAAATAATTCTCACGACGTTTCGTCCACAACGCAAGCAGTCGTCCTCAGGTGAAGAACAGGTCTGTCGGGAAGACAGCGTCTGAATGGGCACCACCAGGCTTGGCAGCGTATATTTAAGCTGGGTTGGAGGGGGGAAGGGGCGCCTTGACAAAGGAATTTGCATATCAAGAGGAATTTAGCATATTTATGGGAAATGCAGATATGGGATTAGTCACTACTTGTGGAATGCGTAGGAGGTGGGGGGGGGGGTTTCAAAGTCATATTACACACCGCTTAAGTGTGTCGACACACACGCGCCCGAAACGTCGTGATTGAATTTCTTTTAATTTTTTACCTACGTGACTTTACCGAAAAAACAAAAGTGTATGAATCCTTGCAGTCACGAAAACTTCAAATCTAGAACTAAAGTGTACAATGAAGAAATTTTTCTCTGTTGAAAAAAAAGAATTGTTCCATAAAAAAATAATAACGATTTGAAGGGAAAGGGTTCGAAGTGACCTCAATATTGGACAGGTACCTCGAGACAATGATTGGGCAGAGGAGTAAGGAGGAATATCGTTCTTTGATCAATTAAGCATTGCAAAACCCCGTATATTTGTGTATGAATTTAATTCGAGGTGACTGGGTACAACTGAATTATTCACCCGGCGCCCCACCGAGTCAGTTACGCGGCATTCATATGATGATATTCACTATGTTCAATAGTAATTTGTTTCTTGTTAGCAAAGTACATTGTCTGCTTTGTCCAGCACAGGCGTTAAACATTACGCGACGTCATCCTCGTGAGGATACAATTGTGTGCCTCTGTAATGAGCAGCCTGGATTTCGGAAAAATACACGGCTCGCGATTTTTAAATAAAAATCAAAGCGGGCCCATCGGTCCCTAGGCAACACGGGGTGACGGAGTCGTGCGGGCAACAAAAAATTGGGACGCTGAATTTTTCAAGGATTGTCACCAAATCAACGGTGGTCTTTGAAGTCGAGAGAGGAGGGTGGTATATAGGAGGGTGGTACCCGTTCACACAATTCCGGGCAGCTTGAGACGTAAAGAGAGTCGCGAATCGAAGACCATGCTGCAGCGGTGAAGTGGTACAGAGGCGAAAAAACACCCCCCAAAATAAATACTAAATACAATTCTAACATTGTTCTTAAAGGGGGGGGGGGCGTATAAGTGACGTTTCGGGAAATGGCCCTTCTTCATAGCGTACAAATTAGAGTCTCGCATACGCTGCTACTGTTTCCGAAATCCTGCGCCGAAACTGTTGAGTTGTAATATTGGGTTTGAACCGTTGGGTTTAGTTGGAGCTGGGTCGAAATTGTGTTGCAATGGATGAAAGGCTGGATAAAAAAGGCTTCAGAAGGCTTCCTGTGATTACATCGTCCGCGCGACTTTTCTACCGAGTCAAGATGCTCTCTCGCAGCGGGATTTGAGAATGGGAATTTGTGGAGCGATTTTAATATAATTGGAGTGAACATGTAAAAATAAATGACATGGAAATTGATAGGATCCTTGGCGCGAGACTAATTTGCTCACCCTCCAATTACCTCTGTTGACAACGTATTCTGTCAGCAAATCTAGACTCTCTGTAGCTACACGGTCATGAAAGCCTTGTGGGGTCCTGGGGAGATGGGAGCTGATTGAAGCTCGGAGGGAGAGCAGAGGCAGAGCTGGGAGAAAGAGAGGGGGGAGTTGGGGGAGATAGGAGAGAGAAGGAGGAAATGGAATGTAGGGCGAGAGGGGAGCTGGGAAAGAGGGAACAGCTGGAAAAGAGAGAGAGGAGAGGTGAGAGAGAGAGAGGAGAGAGCTGGGATAGAAAAAGGGAGCGAGGAGAGAGAGAGTGAAAAAGATCCGGCAGGGTGCTTGGTGTGGGAACATTCGAATGGTCTGTCGAGGAGCCTCGTTATTGAAGGGGATTTAAGGGCTGGCTCCCTGCTAATGGACTTCGATTGAAGTCGGCAGTGAAAGAGACAGATCGAGTTCATGTGTTCGCACATCTCGACACTGCGATGCATTTCAAGTGTACGGGAAAATGCACCTCCTGCTTAAAAAGAAAAAAACTACATTACCGATCTTAATTTTAGAACTTTCGTGACTGCAGGAATTATTATTTGGTTCTTTCGGTTAAGTCACGTCTAAAGATAAAATAATAAATTAAATTAAATAATAGAATACGACGTTTCGATTGCAACACAAGCAATCATCATCAGGTGATGATGATTAAATAATAGAATACGACGTTTCGATTGCAACACAAGCAATCATCATCAGGTGAAACAGCACACGTGCTTGGAGCTGTTTCATTCAGACGCTGTCGCCTCGACGGACCTGGTTTTCACCTGAGGACGGCTGCTTACGTTGTGGCCGAAACGTCGTGAGAATTATTTTATTATGTTTTATTTTTATTATTTTATTACTTCCCTTCTACGTGACTTTACCGAAAGAACCAAGAAGATGAATCCCTGCAGTCACGAAAACTTTAAATCGAGAGTTAAGGGTTTCAGAACGCGTTGCGCTAACTGCTGCGCCACCGCCCCCTTCCCCCCCCCAAAAAAAATCCGTAATCTGTGTATGAGTACACAATACTATATAACATACATGGGACGCGGTAGTGCAGTTGTTATTGCACTGCGCTACGAACCCGGAGACCCGACTATTATTCCCGCTTACGCTCAATCTAAACCGGTGACGAATATCTGAACTGGTTCTGATCCTCCCCTAGGTGCCTGGTGCGATGTGATTATCATCACTACTGGGGAGACAAAAACTGCCGGGGTGGTGTTGCCCCCCCCCCAAAACCTTTCGTGTGCCGCTGCGGCCTTCACACGTGCTCGCGAACAGCACTTGCCCTAACAACCCGCTAAAGGCTATAAGGCGCGAGCTTTATCTTTGTATCTATATAACACGAGCACACTGCGTGAGCAGCCAACTGCGCGTTTATAATGAGTTTAAATGCTCGTCTCACACAGACAATAGCCCTGCACGTGACGAGCAATTGACCCACCACGCACGTTCATCTCGTGACAGCCACGCTCTTTGCACTTTGTGCTGATCGATGTCATCATCATCATAATCAGTCATGATCAATCCCCTGCTGCAGCAAAGAGCCCCCGTGTTGGCTTTAACAGGGCTGTTGTGGCAAGTGCTGTTATTACAAATTAAAGCATTCCAGACCCAGACATTGTGAGCAGCAGAAGATAGGGAGCGACCTCCTAAATCAAGCAGGGCTTCTAGATTACCCAGAGCGTGATGTTACTGATGTTTTGAAAGTGAAATTTGAGTACGGATTCGGGGTCTCTCACCTGCATCCTCCGCTGGGTCCACAGTAGCCGCCTACGATATTACATCCTGGATGGCACGGGACGGAGGCAGCTGGCGAGGAGACACGGGGAGACACAGGGGGTGGGGGCAGAGGGAAGGGGGACACATGGAAGACACGGAGAGACGCCGTGAGACACGGACAGAGGGAAGGAGACACAGGGGAGCCACGAGGATACACAGTTAGACGCAGACGGTCAGAGGAAATGTTGTGGATTTACTCTTCAAACACACCGGTGGGCTGAAGAAGTAACTAATTGGTGTTTTGTAAACGTGACACATTTTTACATATTAGCCATGTCGGGTGGTGGAGGTTTGCGACACATTTATAACAACGCGATCTAACCCACAAAACCTTTATTATGAATGACGAAAGGAGACATGGGGAAATAGGAAGAGACACTGGAAGACGCAGGAGGACAGAGAGGAGGCATTGGGGGACGTGAGCAGGCACGGGGAGACACGTTGGGGAGACACGTTGGGACGCACAGCCAAAAGAGACACGAGGAGGCGAGTGGGCGAGATACGGGTAAGGAGACGCGTTCGGGGAAACGTTAAGAGAACCGAGCCGCAGGAGAGGGAGACACTTGGAGCCCCGGATAGATAGGGAAGGCACGTACAGAAGACACGTGGCTGCGGGAGACGCGACATATCTGTAATGGTGAATTGAACCTCATAAATCACACTGGGTCCACAATTAGCGAGCAAGGGAAATATCCAGA
This sequence comes from Lampetra fluviatilis, assembly GCF_964198595.1. Lineage (NCBI taxonomy): Eukaryota > Metazoa > Chordata > Hyperoartia > Petromyzontiformes > Petromyzontidae > Lampetra > Lampetra fluviatilis. The sequence goes on along the minus strand of NC_136304.1, from coordinate 5,716,299 downwards.
GTCTCCCGAATTGCGCGGCTAAACACACAGGCACGTGTTCTACTTATCTCTGCATTCAAAATTGTACGGCGGAAGCTGGTATATAAGCACACCTGATATAATAAACAACCAAAACAACTCAACACATCCGTCGATAACACTGCCCCAGAAGTAAACAAATGTATAATCGGTGACGTTATGGACAATGTGCTTTGAAGGAGGGGGGCATTGCCCGAAACGTCGCCCATGATATATTTTGTATTTGTAGGCCACTGCTGTTGACGAACGTGTTCCGTTTAAAACGTCTGACACTGCTGATGAGACCCAGAATGTCAAAACCGGACCAGAGTTCACATACAATTCTTACATCCTGCTTCATATCATCGGTCTGTAAAGCCAAAGGGCCGAAGGATTAAAACACGTTTCTATTTATGTGGAGGTACAGAATGGAGTTCTGCTTACGTTTGCTAATATAAGCACTGGTCGGTTATTTAAAAATACACATCCCTACATTGTACTGGTGGGGGTGGGGGTGGGGGGGGTGAAATGCAAAGGGAGCCCGTTTAATACGAGCACACTTCAGATATCCGCACACGTGGACATGCTCGCAATGGGTGTGCTTATGGCCAGCTTTTGATGAATAATATTGCAAGTGCTAAGGTCGTGCGTTTAATAATGCATTTACTCAGCGAAAACCAGGCATGCAACACTTTGCAGGTCCGTGTTTGTATATACAGTACAGTGTAATCGTGTGCGTATGTATGTATGTTGAACTTCTTTCGGACCGTTCGGAGCCAAACGTGCTAATCGGAGGTGCTGAAACGCCCACGCACACGTTTCTGTGATTCTCCCACTGCAGTTCGACTCCCGCTCGCGGATGTCATCAGCTCTGAGCTTGCCTTGGACATATTCTAGCTTTACTCTGCTTCAAACGAGTGGACACGTACCCGTTGCGTTAACATCAACACGGGAGAGAGAGAGACAGACAAAGGTGGCCGATTGTGGTGCTTTCATGCCACTCCTCCACCACTCCCCCCTCCTGGTGTACGTCGTGGCGACCTTAATCGGTGCTCGCTAACACCACGTGCCGCTACAGTCTACAAGCCTATAGAGATGCTCTTCATCATCTTGCGTCTGTGTGTTGTCTTTGTGTCTCACGTGACGTAGTGGTTAGCCACACTGCACTTGCGAACCCGGCGACCTGGATTCGATTTCCAGCCACGGCTAACATCAGTAGCGAGTGATATTCGAACCGATCCTCTGGTCAAACCACCTCCTCGTGCGTCACGCGGGTCCTAATAGGCGCTCGCTTACCAGCACATGCCTCAACAGTTTATTTAGAGGCTCTCCAGTATATGGGTTGGTTATTTTCTATCATGCTTGTGCGCTGCAAAACTTGCCCTTACGGTCTATAATCCAGCACGAGGGATATTTGTCCGTGCATGTAGCAGCTGCTTGTGCAGAATCCATTGAATTTGCGGGGATGCAGACACGCGCGCTACTCCGAGTGTGCAATGTGCACGCAGCGTAGGCGCACAGACACGAGTGCACGCACCCACGCACGCACGCACACACACACGCACGCACGCTGTAGCGTAGCGCTTCCCCTGTACACAGTCACGCAGCATGTACGAAACTCATCTATTGACAACTATTCCTTGCATCATCATCAACAGCAGCAGCAGCAGCCATGCTCAATCCACTGCTGGATGAAGGCCTCCCGCGCCCCTCTCCTACAAGCTGTCGTCATCACGGTCATGCGTTGTTAATTAATTATCCACCGAGCAGCTGCACGTGAGCTGATTCAATCGCTCCATCTCCTCGACGGGTGGACGTCCTCTCTCGGACGCGTTCCGCTCCTTATTTGCTGCCACTCCGTCATTATTCTTGACCATCGGCGATCATCATCACCGTCGTTATCGTCACCATCATCCTCATTATCGTTGTCATTATCATCCCTTCCAGCTGTAACGTGTCCTGCTAAAACATTCCCCAATTTACTTTTCTTTCCACGGCTTCGAACATTCGTTACGAATCCGCGCGCCCGTCATCCGTGTATATAAATGTACGTGTTGAACTTATTTCGCGCCGTATGTAGCCAACCGTGCTAATCGGAGCTGCGGGGTTAAGCGTGTATCCACAATGCATCGCATCGCGGTGGAGCGACCGCATTAACTTAACGCACCCTTCCCTACGATCACAGCACAAGCGGAAGAGCCTCGACGACAGAATATACCACAGCGCCTGCTCTCTCTCTCTCTTTGCTTTGCGTACAACCATGTACACGCAATGTGTCACACAGCCAATAATACACATTCATCCCGAACAATGCAATACAATGCAGCGAAACAATGCACGCTCGAACTCCTAACTAGGTGAACGCAACGAGGGACGAAGCAGAGCCGGCGGGTACCTGATGATGTTGTTGTTGTGAGCCCCACGCTCACGCAAATCGCCACGAGCCACGACGCATGGACACCCCGCCGGGTGCGCGACTCCAGCATTGCCGAGCGTTCCCGGCCCGGCCGCGACTCGGCCGATGTACAGACGGGGAGAAGAGCTCTGACTCTGGGTGGGCTAAAGCTGGGCGAGAGCCTGCGACTTTAAGAGGGAGAGAGAGAGAGGGAGGAGTGGGGAGGGGACGAACTAGGAGATGAATCCGTGGTGGATACTATGATGACTCGAGGCTGAATTCACCCCTAGACCCAGAATCAAAATGTTGATTTAGACTGGAGGAGAAATCCGATGAGCTGTGAAACTCTTTTTCACAGATGTTCAGCACGGCGGCTGCTCAGTGCGACGGAACGCGCGATAGAGGTTGCTGAATTAATGTCCCCTGCTCTAAGCGGCCGATTACATTTATATACGTGTGGCTGTGAATATAGTTTACATGATTGGAGCGCCAAGTAATAACACTAATAATGTAATTGTTATTGCGTATTATTGTTCTTCAACTAATACCGCTGTGCTACGTTACCTTGATTGCATTTGTGCAAATTGTACGTAGCCAAGACAGATGATATATATATAGGGTTGTAAGAAAAACAAATCACAGGGACAAATTTAACTCCAGCGTCGAGCTCGCAGGAGACAAGCAAGCGATTTGGATTATCTGCTCCCCGTCCGCCGTTGTCCCCTAGCCCAGCCGAGAACTCCGCTGGCTACACACACTCACTCGCGCTGCCGTGCAGTGGATATCACAAGACAGAGGCGAACGTAACTACAAGGTGGGGTTTAATTTGCAAATGCGATGCCCCTCCTGCCCTGCAGGAAAACTCGGTAGGTAACCGCCAAGCACGCGATGACTATTGTGACATCGTGGGGCCCAGAGCTGTGACAAGAACACAGGGCCCACTCGTTTATATTGTTAATTATAATTAGGATTTGTTCTTCCTCGATATTTAAATTCAAGCCAGTATAAGGGATCCTTTCTTAAACTTAACTAATAAAAGAACCCCTGCAGCGGAGTGGAGTCAAAGGGTTAATTACATCTTCGCTCACTCATCATATGAGCTGGCGATCTCCCACTGTTCATGCCGATGAAGCTGATGTTGCTACTGATGATGATGATGTTGACGATGATGCTGTTGATGATGATGATGCTGTGAAGGTAACCAGCAACCGCGTCCTCGGTTCGCCGCGTCTCGCTCTGCGCGAGCCGCGGCTGCTGCGCTCGCTGTCCGTGGTGCTGGAGTGACGTCACGCACTCGCCCTCTCGCTCGTGCCGAGCCCTGGCCCCGCCTGAAACATTCTCCGTTATGTTCCCACAGAGTTTAGCGTTCAGACAGGGATCGATATCTTAAAGAGAGGGCCCTTGCCGATAACGTCTGGCAGTTCGCCAGCATTGATTTAAACGTGAGCCTGAGTGCTGCTGATGAGAGGCTGTTTGTGGAGACCGGTCCAGTCTTACTGCTGCTGTGTGTTTGTATGTTGCACTTGTTTTGTAGCCAAGCGTGCTAATAATCGGAGGTCTCTGCTGACGAGACTTCTCACCCGTGTGTGGAAACTGGTCCAGAGTGTTGCTTGTCTTGCATCAAAGCTGCTGAGATTATGCACGACAAAAAAGCCGTGGGGCGGATAGGTTGTGTCCAGAATGTTTTTTTTGTATGTTGAGAAGATACAAAGATGCGTAAAGGTGACACATTGTCAACTTATCTATTTCCTTCCGATAATTATTTTTTGAATAACATGTTACGCTTAAATATCACTGGATGATATTGAATTACTATTTCAATTATTATGATCTGTATAATTACTACTGCAGTATTAGTACTCCATCAACATTTGTCAAATATCTCTTAATTCATTAGTTAGGTGTCCATGTATACGGTTGTATGGGTGTGATATTCGGTGTATACTGTATAAGCTATAGATTAAAAATGATTGTGCACGTGCCCTTACGTGTTTGGTTTGTGTGTGCGTGTACAGTGTTCGTGTGCACCCAGCGAGCCGAGTTTAATTCCCGCTCACGGCCAACACCACTGACGATTATATTAACCAGTCCTGAGCCGCCCCTAGTTCGACTCAGCCTCTAAATAGTAGTTCGGGATTCTAACAAAACGTGGGCACTTGCAGAGCGCATAAATAGTATGGTACTGTATCGCTTGAACCTCACGATATATTGTGATCTCTGCGTGATCCACCAACCCCATGAGACAGGGCCGCGAAACACGCCGCTTAGTTACAAATGTCCCGAAACGCAGCCATGCTGCCATCTCACCGCATTCGTCCGCACGTGGAATTTTGAACCGTTTCGCGTGGGGGAGACCTCGGTGAATTCGCGACCCGAAGTGAAACCGCACAACACCCATCGCATTTACACCGCTCTCCTCTTCCTTCTCTTTCCACAGGAGACCCTCACTGGCTTTCGCCCAAAACCTTCCACGACCATACCCCCCCACCCCCGCCACCGCAATCACCAAACCCTCCACGAAGACACCACTTTCAACACCGTAATCACCACACCCTCCCAGCCCGCCACTCGCCAGAATCATCATCACCATCCATACACTCGCCAAATCCACCCACACACGCACACATCACCATCATTGCCACCACCACCGCACTCGCCAAAACCACTCCCCCACTCCATAGGGCCACTCACCCCACCGTGCCCTTCCGTCTCTTTGTCAACAGATGCTTAATTTGCATCAGAATCCCATTTCGCATCCTTGGATGTTTGTGCTGGGTTTTTTCTCCTCCTAAACCATTGGCCGCGTTGACAAACAGATTATGCGTGGTTGCTCTGGGTCACACGAACAGATGCTGGACATTCCGTTCACGAGACATTGTATTTTTTGTTGAGTCGAATTTTATTAAATAATGTCCTTTTACTCTGTCATCTTGTCTTCATCATTTGCCGATCTTTCATTAAGACTGCAAATGCCATGTGTTTTATGTCTCGCTGCGTTTATTAGTGGAAAATGTAACAACAATCATAATTTAAATTTCGATTTAAAGCTTTCGTGACTGCAGGATTCATCATTCAGACGCTGTCTTTCCGACAGACCTGTTCTTCACCTGAGGACGGCTGCTTGCGTTGTGGCCGAAACGTCGTGAGAATTATTTTATAATGTTTCATTTTTATTATTTTATTATTTCCCTTCGACGTGACTTTACCGAAAGAACCAAGAAGAAGAATCATCATTTAGTAAATGAATACATGCACACCATTACCATCACGTTGCTACCCGTGTGACCTCTTGCATTGACACAAACTGCTCTTGCTGCCATTGCAGTGTCGCGAGCAATGTGTCTGCTCCACGGAGGACGCTCCGTGCACCACGGGGAGCATATAAGGGGGAGCAAAGTGGAGTACAACAATGGATACTTGATACTTGATACAGCTATCGTGCTGTGACGGTTCCACCTGAAGACGGAAGCTTGTGTTGCCTCCGAAACGTCGTGATTTTTATTTTATTTTACTTTTATTAATTAAAATTTTTTTACCTACGTGACTTTACCGAAAAAAACTAAGAAAATGGATTTCTGCTCAGCTGCCCTCTGCTGTTGCTGCTGCTGGCCCCGTGGTTGCTTCGTCCCCGGGCTGTGGCACAGAAGCACTGCTCTCTCATCTCTCCCCGCTCTCTCCTCTCTGTCCCCTCTCTCTCTCCAGTGTTTCCCTGCCATGACTGACCTCCCTTCCCCTCCACGTCCCTTTGTGCCCTAATGTTTTTTGTTTGTTTAAAGCATCTGGAGATGACATTGGATTTCATTGAGACGCGTCAGAAATTAGAATTATTATTCTTGTTGGTGGTGTGTGGAGCTTGACATCTTGCATCGGCGTGGGGCTAACACGTCACCAGCATCCTCATCATCATCAAAAGCGCGTAGATCACGAAGGTGCACGTTGCATCAATCCGAGTGGTGCCGTGATGCCGACGGTCGAGATCCAACTCCTTTGCCTGGATGGATGCCGCCGAGTATGGCAACGCAGCGCAGCAACACGCTACCGGATGCGATCGCAGCCCATGTTCCCCGTGCCTTGAGTGCGAGGCATCAACGTTGGGTTGACTTGATCTTCTCCCGGTGCCAGTGGCCCCTTGAGTGGGGAGGTCAAGCGTGGAGCGAGATGGAAGCATTTGCGTTACACTGATAAATTGAAGACCCTTAAATAAAGTTGTCATCATCATCATCATGAGTTAGCCATCACTCATTAAATCTGGATGAAGGCCTCTCTCAATTCGTCGTGTACCTGCTAATTTTCATCGCTCCATCTCCTGCTTTCTCTGATACTCCGTCGCTCGTCTCGAGCATCGATCACCGTCCCATCCAAGCCCCCCCCCTCCCCCCCCCCCCACGTACTGTTCGTTACACGTGTCTGCCTCCTAATCCATGGAACTTGCTGATATTGTCAAGCAGCATAAACCATTATGCGACCTCTGGTCATCCTCGCAGCAGCGGGTTTTGGCTGGCCATCGGAAAAACGCCGTCACCCAATCGCGCGCTTTCAGACGCGCTTCCGATTTTATGAAGCCACTGGAGCTATGTACTTCTAAATCTAGATTGAAAACTAGTTTCTTTAGAACTGGTTTTTGTGTTTATTTTGTTGTCCTTCCCCCGCACTTCCAATAAGCACGGTTGACTACGTAGGGTGCGAAAGAAGTTCAACATACATATAGTACATACATATACATGCAAATCACTACTGACCCATGACCACGTAAAATTGGCATATGCAGAGTTACATTTTCACTGAATATTTTCCATATCGCTGGTAGACTGGAGTCTGACTTGTAGATTAATACTGAATGTGGTGCACCGGGTACGAATATTTTCCGGGTCGCCGACCCGTAAAGTTGTTAAACATTAAGCCCCTGGCTTTATGCATAGACATAATAATACGTGTTTGACGCAGGGACTTTAATTTATTAAAGTTACATGTAATCCACGAACTACATACATTTTACACACAATCCAACGTCTGAATGTTGTCATCCGTTCGTCCGGCTGTCTGAGCAAGCACTGCCATTGGCTAAGCAATTGGCCCGCCACAGCCAATCAGAGTGCAGTTGCTCCAAAATAGAAAGATGGCGGCTCTAAACATGTGAAGCACGTGGCTCGCCCTTCGAAGACAAAGGTAAGGATCCCCCCGTCCGTTCAGCCGTCACTGCGCACGAGGGGTTGATGTGGGCCAACGCCATGCCTGTCCGTCTTTCTCTCCCCAGTGCTTAGTGTTTGCACCCCGGACAAGGCCCAGTACTTCAGGCCGAGTCAATGTAGGAGAGGCCCAAGGCCGTGATGGTTGAGACTGTGTAGTCTGCGCGTGGTATACAGTACGTGTGTATTTCTCCGCCACGGATAGATGGGCTAGAATGTTAGAGCTGCTTAATAGATTGTTGGGGGAGGGGGGGGTGTGAGAATTCTCAACGTTGAAATGCATTGGACAGTTTGCTACTTACAACACTTTACTTGATCCACTGCCGGATGATGGCCTCCCCATACCATGTCGTGCAAGGTCGGTTTATTTGTCCGCAACTGAAGTTGTAGGGGTGAGGAACGCTTCAGATGTCACTTGCCACTGATGTTCGCCGTACGTGGCCGAGAATCAACACTCGGGCCCGCCCAGGGTTTGCAGTGTGGTGAGCCTAACCACTGCGCCACCACTCCTCTTCCCACTTGCACAAGAAGTGGTCGGCAACCCGCGGCTCTTTGGCTTCGCCCCTGCGGCTCTTTGGTTGCCCCCCCCTCTCCTTCCCTTGCGGGCAGCAGTTTAAAAACAAATCTTGAACGTAATTAAACGGATAGATAATTGATTAATTATGGCAGTGAATGGGTCACTATGGAATGTACTCTTGCCAACAAAAAAATCATAGGCGGAGTTTGCCGGGGGGTGGGGGGGGCAATGCCCCTCCCAAACTGGACACCTTTTATTTATTTACATTAGTTTACTATTAAGATTAAATTCATACATTAAATGCACATGCGATTCCTCATGTGATGGACAAAGCGAAACCCTTGCCCCCCCCCCCCCAAACTCCGCCTCTGAACAAAATGTAAAAAGAACGTATTAATCTTGATTTGAAGCTTTCGTGACTGCAGGAATCCGGTAAAGTCACGTAGGTATAAAATCAAATAAATCACGACGTTTCGGGCGCAACACAAGCGTCCGTCATCAGGTGGGAAAGCATGGTCTGCTGCTGAGAACGTATTATTGAAGAATAACAAAGGGGGGCTAATAAACTAAAGAGACGCAGTTTATTCCATCACCTATTTTATTTCACTCAGAATGTGTGGTGTCATCTGTATATCTGCTGCTGTGTCTCTGTACAAGTAGCTCTGCGTGTGATGTCGCTCTCGAACTATTATGGTCAAGGACCAAAAAAACCGGCTCTTCTTCTTTGCCAAGGTTGCCCAACACCAGAGGTCGCAAACGGGTACCCGATACCCATACCCTACCCGATACCCGGCTACCCGTACCCAGCCGGATACGGGTACCCGTTTGCGACCCTGGTACGGCCGGGTACGGGTAGACCGTGAGTCACTGGTGAGTAACTGTTTGTCACTCATTTCCCAACGTCTCGTCTCTTCTCACAATTCAAGTTCCTAGAATCAACCCACCCACGCCTGCAACATGGCTTCATCCCAGAGGTCGCAATCAGGTACCCGATACCTGTACCCTACCCGTACCCAGCCGGGTACGGGTAGGGTACGGGTACGGCCGGGTACGGGTACCCGTTTGCGACCCTGGTGCGGCCGGGTACGGGTAAGGAATCAAAACCCGTTTGCGACCTCTGCCCAACACTAATCACCCCGCTACGATTCGGACGCATTCCGCTGTGACCCCGTGTCTTGCGTGGTGATTCCAATCGGCGCTTCCTCTCGACTTCTCACACACAAACAGAAACGTGGGGTTGTAAACGCATGGTATTGTTCTCTCTCTCTCTCAAATGTCTCCAGCCACTCGCACTTAATTAACTCGCGTGGCCTTTACACAGGAATCAATGAGCAGCCTAGGGAGAATGTGTCGCGTACTTAATGAACACAGTCGGGGTATATACAGTTTATTTTTTTTAAACTGAAGATATTTTTAATCGAGGCAAAAGAGTCCACTGTGCGACCGGGACTCAAACACGGGTCACTCGATTCATAATGATCATAATGTTGTATATATAGCGTCACTCATGCAAACGCATGCTGTCATATAACAGCGTGCTAACCACTATGCCACCACACCACTATAGAAATGAAATCATTATCAGTGACACATATTTTGTTATTATCACTACTGCCAGGGATGTTTTGTTATCATTGGCAGTAATGGTGTACGGATTCACTGAACAAATTCCTGCGGAGGGAGCTGGTAGGAACGTTGGGTTGCTCGGTCAATGGCCAGGGTCAACGGCGGCGTGGTGTATTCCGCAAATATGGCCGACTGTGAGGGCGGGCACAAGCCGGCGTGAGTAGGTTAAACGTTGAGTTTTATAAGGGCACCACGGGGTAACCAGCCCCTCCCCTCCCCACCCAGCCCCACCCCTCCCCACCCAGCCCACCCTCCCCACCCAGCCCCTCCCCACCCTCCCCATCCAGCCCCTCCCCACCCTCCCCTACCCACCCAACCCCACCCTCCCCACCCAGCCCCTCCCCACCCTCCGCTCCACACCCAGCTCCTCCCTCCCCACCCAGCCCCTTCCTGCAGGATGGACGGACGGACACAATAATCCCCTGTGGGCTGGTGTAACCAGGAGGTTCCAACCAGTATTAATGTACATTCGTAAAATCACAACAGTGCATACAAATGTATTTGTAAAACACAATCTAAAGCCAATTTCATATATGTTGTATGTAATGGGTTCACGTCATCCCTGGCACCACTGTTGGCCGATACAACCACCACGATTGACTTTTCGAATCAAATCGTGACGACAAATTCCCGACGATTTGGGGGGCCTGTTAGGAGAGCGGGAGGAGGGGGTTGGAGGCAGTGTGCTACAGGCCTCAGATCTGTGTTGGGGGGGGGGGTCCCACAAAAGGGGCAGAATGCACGAGAGACAGGGCAGTGGGGGGGGCGCAGAGGGGGCTCGATCTTGCATTTTGCCCCGGGCCTCCCAAAATCCTTCTGGACGGCCCTTGGCCAATTCATGGAATCGCTTGGGTGGGAAGGGGAGGTGGAAACAGTGGCTCAACTCTCTCTCACCCCTACTTCTCTCCCCCCCACCCCCGCATTTTGCCTTGCTCGTCTCCAATTCCTCTAGCAACGTTCCACTCCCCCTACCCCACACCCCCCTCTCTATCTCTCCTCCCTGGCTCCCCCCCCTCTCTTAACTATATAGCCTCTTGTCACGGCAGCCCTTTAGCCCACTTCAGCAATTGTTTCTTGCTGTGGTTGTCCCACCTGATGACGGGCGCTTGTGTTGCGCCCGAGACGTCGTGATTTAATTTATTTTATTTTCTACCGACGTGACTTTACCGAAATAACCAAAGAGTATGGATCCCTGCAGTCACGAAAACTTCAAATCTAGATTATTCTCTCACCCCTGTTCAGTATGCAAGTGTACCTACAGGCTGGTCCAGATGTCGTGTGACCCCAAATATATTGACCCTAACACATTTTTTTTTCTCCTGTGCATATTAATTTCTGTTTAAAATAAACCTGACTTAATAAGTTTTAGAGAATTATATAGAGGTCACAAGACATCTGGATCACCCTGTAGACATGGAACGTGTCCACCTTTATGAGTGCAGTCTTATTCAGGGACAAATACACAAATACTGTACACAGCTGTTAAGGCAGCTGTTGATTGCCACTTCACGTCTTTCAAATGAAACCACCACAAACACATGACAATGCGAGCTAAATTTTGTATTTTCTTCCTATAAGTGTCTGCAATTTCTCTATGAATGAGGGCCTCCCTACGCCGTGCCGGTTATTGGCCTTACTTGACCACGCCGGTCAGTGCAGGTTTGCGAAATGGGGACGGCCCAACGATTGATTCGAATATCACTCCCCGCCGATGTTATCCGTGGCTGGGTAACCAAACTCAAGTCGACAGCTTTGCAGCGCGTTAACCACTGCGCCTCTGCACCTCCTATTCTGCTGTCGTTCAACGGGGAATGATGATTGTTTTATAACAACCCTGTTTTATCACGAACCAAAGCGGTTGTCCACAATTTTGACGCCTTTTTAAATCCTTTATATTAAGTTCACTTGCTTGATTGCGCGCTTACGACCGTGCAAATCTTTCAGTCGTTTTTTAACCCACTTCCCGTGATCCAATCGAGCTGACATTTTGCACACAGACTCGTTGTGCGTGACAATTTATTTTCGTGAAAAAAAATTCCAAAATTTTCCACTTTTTAGGAAAAAAAAAATGTCATTTAATTTAAAATACCAATGTGATAAAAATGAAACTCTTACTCAAGAAAAACAGAAATGAATAATAAAATAAAACCGATGCCACGCATATAAAGGATTTATAGTGAAAAACTTTGTTTTTACGGGTTAATTTTTTTTCTCCTCCTCGGAGGGGTTTTATATTTTTTTCTGTTTTGCTCGCCTGGCCAACGCTCAACAATCGCGAGTTATTTTCTGTGTTGAGAGCAACGATGTTTACTCCGGATTCTGTCAGCCCCCCCCCCGGTCAGACGAGTGGGCGGGCATGGGAAACAGCTCGTTACGTCAACGGCTTTTGTTCCCGTTACCAGGAGAGGGACGCGTTGAGAAGAGGGCGTTGGGAGTTTAAAACCACGCTGACAAGAGATGGCCACTTCAGAATCGAAAAACAACTGGAGTTTTTATTTAGGCGGGGCGCCGGATGGTGGGCGGGGTAAAATTATCAATTTATTTTGGAAGCCGATGGAGAGGGGGGGAGAAAGGCAAACATAAAATGAGACAGTGGGATACGAATAGAATATCTGGAGGAGCCCAAAGGATGGAAGTGGCTTTATTTGTGCACATGATGGCAGCAGAAATACATTCAGGAGCCAAATGGCAATGTCGAGGCCTGCTGCTGGTCACAACGAGGGGGCTTAAGGAGATCATTTCGTGGAGTTTTGCTGTTCCTTCTCTGTTGAAGGAGCACAGACTACATTGGGGTTCGATTTAAAGCTTTCGTGACTGCAGGGATTCATCTTCTTGGCCGAAACGTCGTGAGAATTATTTTATTATGTTTGATTTTTATTACTTTATTATTTCCCTTCTACGTGACTTTACCGAAAGAACCAAGAAGATACATTGGGTTTATTGTGCGGTCCGTAGCTGTTGGTGGTAAGAGATCACGAAGGCTGGGAGACATTGCCCAGCAGTGGGATGTGAATGGTGAAGAGAGAAGAGAATGTCTGGACCCATTGGGGCCTGTGACGGTGCGACCGGCTGGAGCAAAGCATGCACAGCATCATTTGCATGTCAAGAGGACATATCAATTATCCGCGGTTTTAAACATTGCAGTGGATATGGCGGCCTCTAGTGGTTGCAGGGATCGCAGGAACCCATTGCCTGCGAGTCTTAACACGGCGTCTCTTACACATGCAATTTGACGTTTGCTTCGCGATCTTTAAAAACAAATCCATATATGCCCGTGAAGCGGTGTTTCGTCATCAATAATGCCCCCCCCCCGCCTAGGGAACTGCCCCACAGCTAGAGATGAGGCAGCTAACAGCTCAGGAAGTGGGCTCTCACTGGGAGCTGTTGCTCGCTGCCTGGGGTTGTCAAGCTCAAACGCGCAGCCTGACCTTGTGGAGCCAGGGCAAGTTTTAGTTGTTGCGTGACAGTGAGTGGTTGAGACTCAACGACGTTGCTTTAATTGGTTAACAAACCAATGAATAGCAAGCACGGACAAGTCACCATCATCTCGGTTATCGTGGAAACGAATGACGAAACGTGCAGTGGACACCTATGGGCTACCTGCCCACGGATTGTGACGATAGTGATGATGACAGTCATCGTCAGTCACGATCAATCAACCGCTGAACGAGGGCTCTCCCCCAAAAAGCCATCACCATCGAGCACAGTCCTGCCACGGGCTCGTTCTACGCGAGTCCTTGCCGAAGGCTGACTGGCTTCACCAGAGTGGAGGGACTTGCCTTTCGCATCTTTCTTATTATTTATTTTCGCGGTGCTGCGACGTGTAATCTGCCCCGGGCCCGCCTTCAATAATTTCTCAGGGCGCTGCCAGCTCCTGTTCGTCTGGGCTCGGCACAGCGGGTGGGTGTGATCGCTCTCTGAACTATGGTCTGGCACGTGGAATGATATTCTGTTACTCTTTTGGCTTTCATCAGTTCGCCGTGGAAGAGCACTCGCCAAGAGCGTCGCGGGAAATGCGGGGAAGGCGGCAGGTGCATCATCCTCTTGATTGCGTCGCCGCTCTGCCCGCGTGCTGGCATTCTTTTGCTGTTGCTGATGTCATTTGTTAATACGAGCGGGCAGCGGTGGCACATCGATTGGTGCACTGTGCTGCACACCCGACTCAGCCTCAAATGAGTACCCGGTGCAATATGTGCAAACTTCGCCACTCGGGAGACAAAGGCGGCCGGGCGTGGTGCTGGTTCCCCAAACCTGCTCGCTAACAGCACTTTCTCTTCCAGCGGTCCGTTAAGGCTACACGGGAGATCTTTGTCTTTGATCCTGTTGAATGCTTTATAAAGGATGCAAGATTTACTGAAGCGCCCCCACCCCCCAACTTCCCTCCCCGCTTCATGCGACTGATTGGCCGTCACGGCGTCTCTCTTAAATTGCTCTCAATCGTTCCACGTCCGCTCACCGGTGCACGCTCCGGCATCGTAAGCGAATTCACCGATCACGTCGCCGCACCTGTTGCCGCCGGAGCGACGACGCCGCGCGGGCGAAGGAACCTCGACCTCCTTCGAAATTCCTCCGGTCGGCTGAATTTCGCTGCCAGTCGGCGTGTACGTGTCATCTTTCTGTGCATTTGTGGCTTTGGTAACCTGGGTGGGGGGGGGCCGGGGGGGAGGTGGGGAGGCACGGGAGCCCAGTAGTCTTGAATGAGTTTGGGTCTGCCATTACCAAACAGGTTGAGAAGCCGCTGCCTTTAGCGCCTTGCGCAGGGAGATGTCCCCACGGGTGCCGTGAGCGGCGCTATCAAGGGGCCCGGTGTCGCTCCGTGTTGGTGAAGCATTGCGCCGGGTCCCTCGAGCGGAGACCGGTGGCTGGGAGAGAGGACGTTTATTTATTCGGCTCATCGAGGCAGCTGCCTGACGATGGTAGCACAGCCACCTCCCACCAGCTCCATTACCTCCCGACCATCTGTGCACGACCCCTGGGACCACAGACACCTGTGCAGGCGGTGAAAGCTCTCCGGAGATGAGAGGCAATGGAACGCACCGTGCATGTGTGAGTGCGTGTGTGAGTGTGTGCGTGTATGTATGGCGACACGATTTCGTTTCCCTCTCACGGCCAACACCAGTGACGATAATCTGAACCGGTCCCGGGCCTCCCCTAGGTCGACTCAGCCTCAAATGAGTACCTGGTGCGGTGTGTAAACGTTGCCACTAGGGAGACAAAGGCGGTCGGGCGTGGTGCTGGCCACCCACCCCCTCGTGTACCATTTGGACCTTCATAGGTGCTCGCTAACAGCACTTTCCCCACTATTTTGTCAAGGTTATACAGGTGATCTTTGTGTTTGCGTGTGAGAGTGGCGATGGGAGATTGATGATGTTAAACATAGGGAGACAAAGGCGGCCGGGCGTGGTGCTGGACACTCACCGCCTCGGGTGCCGTGCCAGCCTTCCTAGGTGCTGCTTTATAACAACACTTGCCCCAGCAGTCCATGAAGGCTATACGGGGGATCTTGATCTTTGTTGCGATGAGGAATTGTTTCCTAAACGATTGCAGAAGAGAACACAATTGATAAACATTGAAGAACTGCTACCAAATAAGATTTTAAAAATAAACTATGTCAATATAAATGTTTACCTTTCAAAAAACATTATTTAATTACAGTTCGTGAATGTATTTACTGTTGGTATGTGCCCTAATGATGCTGGCGGCATAAATGATTATCACCACGTGACCGTTGTATATATTAATCATGCAATGAAGATGATACAATTGATCATCATGCTCTGCATCGTTCTGTATTCAGGGTGAAATATAAGGTCTAATTTCATGAGCGTATTCTAAACTCTTGTGACCTTTGAAAAGAATGCAAGTATCATATTACATTGTCTTCTTTTGCTCAAATCTCTGCAGGCAGGCAGGCGGGCAGCTTATAGAAAGAGGTGGTTTCAAGGGGTTAAACCAGCTCTCCGATGTGTGTTCGTTTCGTTCTGAATGAAATCTGACGTTTCTAAACGACCCACGCACTGGGAGCTTCTTCAGGTCAACGTGCTGGCACCTTCACGACGTGGAGCTGTTGAAACTCGCGGCACTTGGTGCGAAACGTCGGACGTCGTTCCGAACAACACGGTGCAACCCATAAATTCGTCGGCCGATCTGCCGCGGCACAGCGGCAAAAAACCCACGCGGTGAAGAGTTAACCGTATTGCAGCTCCCTTATTTTAATCTCGGTGTCCCGAAGCCAAAACACAAGTATCATAATGCATGGCCTGTGTGTGTGTTGAAGCTACTTTACAGGGCCATTACATCCACAGAGTCAGAGATACCTCCGGAGCCGTTGTGAGAGCGTAGGAACACAATGAACCAAGTTGTTCTCCAGAAACTTTTTATGTTATTTCAAGTCCTCGTGGGGCATTAGTAATTTCACAAAGACGCATATCCTCAGAATAGCCTTCACACACTGTTGGGGCCAGTGCTGTGAGCGAGCACCTATGAAGGCCAGTACAGGACACGAGGCGGTGTGTCCAGCACCACGCCCAACCGCCTTTGTTTCGCCCAGTGGCGATGTTTACACACCACACCAGGTACTCACTTTCGGCTGAGTTGACCTAGGGGAGGCCCAACACCGGTTCAGATAATCGCCACTGGTGGTAGCCGTGAGTGGGAATCGAATTCGGTTCGCTGGGTTTTGTAGCGCAGCGCGTTAACCTCTGCACGTACACATATGTAGACACGTGTGTACGCATTCATACACGTGTGTGTGTGTGTGTACACAAAATGTCAATATGGGGCCACAAGCGATGGAAGGAACACGAGTCGTGGACGTGCCCATGGACAGAGAACTCGAGGCACCAAGATGAGTGTGTGCTAAGGATGTGATTCCTGTATTTTATTATTACTATGATGCCTGTTTATCTTATTTTTATGTATATTGTGCCTTAACTACGGCGCTGGACAAAGAATTAACTATTTGTCCAGCGCGATAGTGTGACGGGATGAGATGAGTTGACGAGAAGGATGGTAGTGCACGATGAATATGACGATGCGTGAAATAAACGATGAAAGTGACAGCGAGTGGTTGATGATGAGTGAATGCGATGGATGGGTCGGGAAATTGGGAAGAGCGATGGAGTTAGTGATGGGGAAGGGAGGGGGAAGGGGAGTTTGGGTAAGCGAGGGAATATCGGTGAATTTTAAGGAAAGAACGAAAAATGGAGAGGGTAGTGGATTTTTTCTTTTGACGTATTTACCAAGGAAGGCCTTACTGCTGACACTTTTCCAGGTGGGCCCTGCTAAGTTTTTACAGTAGGGGGCGATAATTGCTCTGCTTTTTTCCCCAATTAAGTAATTTCCAAGCCATTTTTCATATTAGAAAATAAAAATGATTGACCTGTCCCGAAATTTTGGAATAACATATTTGAAAATCGGGGGTTCCAAGCCCAAATTTTTGGGTGATCTGAAATGACAAAAAAGTTTTCCTTTGGATCTGTCTGAAATCTCAGGAAATCTGCTTTTACCCCCCCCCCCCCACCAAAGTGGTGTCACGAGGCAATCGGGCGACATAACCCTTGCAACGAAGATGCATAAAATAATTACACGATGTGAATTATCCCAAAAAATTAAAGATACGTCAAATAACAAAAAATGTAATACAGAAAAGAAAATCCGAAAATCCTTCAAATGATGAAACAAAAAATCCCGAGCTCGTACAGACACACGACAGGTTCCGGCTCGTGATTTCCACACCAAGACCTTCCGCTGCCTCGCTCGCTGCCCGTCAATTTAACATCGCTTGCGAGCGGTTTATATACGTGAAGCACGGGCAGTGGCATTTTGTTAGGAGAGGCCTCAACCTTTCGGGGAGAGCCGTTATTTCCCTGGGAGAGGTTGCACGGGAGGTGCAACGTCTGCGAATATCTCATTTGGGGGGGGGAAGGGGGGCCTTAGCCAAAGCCCATTAAGACACCATCGGTATTGCAGCGAGCGTCCCTCCGTGGGTTTAGCGGGCTTACACGCGTAACCGCGCACGCCACTAGCGCAAAGCGGGGATTTGCACGCGAAAGGGTGCAACGTTCATTATTGTTTTTTAGCGGCAACACCAATATCTAGATCTGACGGCCGCGTGGTGTGGAATGTCTCGATTTGCAGCGGGAAGTTACGTGAGATCTATTGGCAGTAAAATGAGTAACACTTTGTGTTAAGTGAGTGCGCAAGGGTTATCGGATCAATCGTAGGAATTGGGGATGTGTTCCAGATTTTGAGATTTTAAAAAAGTCACAGTGATATTTTGCTCAAGTGAGCATTGAGGTGGTGCTTATATTTAGAGCCGTGAATCAGTGGAAGAAACTCCACATTCCCATGGCAGGGGTGAGACATCCACTGTTGACTTCCCCACAAAGTGGTACTCATTGTATCAACCCTGGTGGGATTATGAGCCAAGTGAACTCCCAACCAGGATGTGAACTTGCAACCTTTCAACTACGAGCCACTCGTTTTTGCCTGGCAGGATGACTTCGGATTAATCCCCCCCAAAAAAAATCTGAAAATATTCAGCGGGGAATCACGCCTTGGCTCTGCTCATTTATATTCTTAGTTTTTTTCGGTAAAGTCACGTAGGTAAAAAATGAAATTAAAATTAATAAAAATAAAATAATAAAAATCACGACGTTTATTTGTGTCACTGCCCCTTGATTGTGATCAGGAGGGCAGAGGTGGAGAGGGAGCAGCTGGGGTGAGTAAGACGGGGTGAGCAAGGGAGTGCCTGATTCTCACTGCTTGCACTGGTAGAAGAATAATCGAGGCCTCTGTGTCTGCACTTGGCTCACCACGACCACGCAGCTCACACGAGTCAAGAGATTCAAAACATTTCGAAACTGCGGCACTGACTGCTTTTGGGATTTTTTCGAAAAACGTTAACTTTTCTTCAATTGCATATCTTTTCGTGTAACGAGAGGGCCCTTTTGCGACCGTGGCTGCATCAGCAGTTGTAGCTGCGATGAGACGTTGGCCTTGCCAGTGTGCCATTGTTCCCTAGATCATACGAACATTTTTTCGCAATCCCTCAAACTGTGGCCCGGTCACATGGGATGAATGGCGCCGACACGAGCAGCGACCGCCCGCTAAAATCGATTGTTTTGACAACCTCCCCCCACCACCCACCAGCAGGCTCCCCGCCACCCCCGAACCACGGTCAACCCCACCTCCCCAATCCGGTGACCTTTGCCTCGCTCATCATGAGCGCACACACACACACGCGTGCCCGTGCGCATCCGCCGATAAAGATCCCAAACACCAGGGCGCAACCTCTGCTCCCCCACGTTTGCGTGGAAGAAGAAAAAAAGAAATGTGTTGTCCGACAACCTTGACTTGACTTACCCATCAAAGAGAGTCCTGCACGGATGGCTTTTTTCGTTGTTGTTACTTTCCTCACGTGTAGTGTTTGTGTTTCTGTCCCGCGTGGCTGGTGCGCTTGGTTGGCCCCTGGCAAGGCTCGCCGCGCTTAGTTAGGAGCCGCATCCGTTGGGGGGGGGGGTTTTGCGCGGTCGAATCTCTACCCGTTCGCCGCCCCGTTGCATGTACGCGCGTGCGTGCGTGCGTTGGACCTCTACCGTGCCGTACGTAGTCAAACCGTGCTTAATCGGAGGTGCGCGCGTTATTTTGACAAGACGCGTCGGCCGCTGCGAACGGGATTTCGAAACACGACCGTGGCTTTGTCTTTTTTTGTTACGTGAAATCGACCAATTTCGTGACGACGTCTTGGCCAAAGTTTGCCCCGCTTGAAAATAAATAGATACATAAATAAACTGTGACGCTTAAATAAATTCTAGGAATCGCAGGGCTAGAAATGTCCACTTTTAAGGCCATAATTACGTATGTTTGACATGCGAGAGGAAAACGGAGGCTGGAATAATTATGCAAAGGTGGAGATTGGACTGGAGTGGCGGCACAAATAGTTAGTGCACTTCGCTGTGAACCTGGAAATCTAAGTTTGACTTGCGGCCGTGGCTGACAGCAGTGGTGAGCGATCTCTGAAGCGGCTCTTGGCTACCCGCCCCACATAAACCCGCACCGGACCAGCGTAGGCGGACAACAGTCAAACAGCCGTCGAAAACTCACTCGATGTGGTGAAACCTTCATCCAGTGGCCGATTCACAAACAGATGCGCATCATTATTATACAGATGGCGTCTAAGTACCTCGAACGTCGGAAGGATACATTGCAGCACAAGTGTGAGATGTTAACTACCTCGCCTGGTATACAGGAGGTCGTGGGTTCGATCCCAACCCTGATGCCTGTACAGTGTATTTGGAGTTTGCATGTTTTCTCTCCATCTCCGCGGTGACGTGGATTTTTCTCCGCATTCTGTTTTTCCCCTCTACATTTAGAATCAACATGCTTTGAGAGTATTGGCTGCTTTCAATTTCCACGTGATAAGCCACTTCGTTGAGCTATCATTTGTGGCCAGGTCGCTTCAGTGGGCTTTACCTGATAAAATAAAAACAAAGTTAATAGTAACACGGACATTCAGGTAAAAATCGATGAAATTTAAACAAAACATTGGTGGAGCCGCTCGTGCATTGACAGGGGAAACACAAGCCTCTGTCAACCACCGTGAATCGGTGGCGATCGTGTACTGTGATGGGTAATGAGTTAGGCTGCGACATCTCTTATTAATGCAGCCAGAGCGGGAACAAGGTGGGGATTAGGGTGGAGGTGGAAGGGTTGGGGAGAATGTGGGCAGTATGTGTGTATGTTTAACTTCTTTCGCACCGTACGTAGCCAACCGTGCTAATAAGATGGAGAGTGTGATTGAGGTGTTGCTAGTCAACAGTGGAGGAGAGAAAGGCGGGGGGGGTCTTACATCTGACACTTGAGGATGGCTAGCAAAATCTATACGTGTAGATCGGCAACCCACTTGCTGTACTGCTGTATGGAAGTCACGCTGTAGCCAATGCAGCTTATGCACGATCCATCAACCCCCCACCCCTTCTGCTGTGCCAGAGGCATCTGGTGAGAATCTATGTTTGTGTGGAGGCTGTAAGACGCCTTTAATATTTAAAAACATCATAAGTGAAACGTGTATTTTTTAACGTTCCACACCTCCGATGAGCACGGTTTGGCTACGTACGGTGCGCAAGGAGTTCAACGTTCACACATATTTTTTAGACGATGAAACGTACGAGAATGAGACAAGAGAGACGAGAGAGCATGAAAAGGTCTCTCCGCTGCCGGAGCCGCGTGGTGGAACTTGCGGGGCCAAGGGCCGCCGGCCTCTCCGACAGCGACGGTCGGCCACGCGCCGCTCTGCCAGCGTCGCGATCTTTGCAGCTGCAGCAACAGCAGCTCACTCGGTTTGGACGTCGACAAATCAAGCAAACCCGACTCCGCCGGTGATACTCTTCGAGTGTCAAAACCGGTCCACAGTTTGGCTCGCGCTGGACCAAAGCTGCTGAAGTTACGCGCTCCCGGAAGGCCCTTGATGCTGGCCGACAAGGCACGTGCAATGCAGGGATAGATGTAGGAAAGGGAGGCGTATTGCCCGCCCGTTTGTTTACGTCACACGGACGGGCTCACCGATTGCGTCAATTTGCCACATGCTCGACCTTGCAACAAAGCCTCGCACTCTTCCGCTCGGTCCGGCGTCGCGAGCTGTCGCTGCGTTTGAACGAACGCCGGCGCTCTCGGCAAAGGTGTGCGAGGGCGGCTAAAGCCTCGTCGTCTTCACGGCCAGCGCTGAATTATAGATTTGCGACGCCTCTGCCACTACGTACGGGGCTGGGGGGGGGCGGTGGGGGGGGCATGAGGAATGGTGCCACATGAAGATGGAGGGGAATTGAAAATTGGATTCTAGCGGCTTGCAGGCGGAGGTTTAATTTGGAAAAGTTCAGTCTCAGTCGACATTTCCAGCCCGATTGCCATGCATAATACATGAATTACGGCCGGCCACATTTTGAATTGGGTTAGCGATTTTCTTTTCTTAGCCTTTTGTACGTGTAAATGTCGTTTGTTAATAGTCGGGCCACAATGGGTTTGGTGATCACAACTTCTGAACACTTTAATTGAACGTGTAATTCTGCGAGAAATAGGAAGGCCATCTCGAGAAATGTCAGAATTTGTTTTACATTCCGGCCGTTTCAAGTTGGGAGTCGAGGCTTAATGGTCTACTTATTCATAATTTTTCCAGATTTTAGCCCCTTAGTATTAGTTATACTTTGGTCCGTTAGTATAGTTAGAGTGTATACCTTTTATATACGTTTTTTAAGATTCCTATATGTTAAATGTATGCACCGTCCTGCCATAGTGAATTCCTTGTCTGTGCAAACTTACATGGCGATTAAAACCGTTTCTGATTCTGATGTGGGATTGGTCGCACAGCGGTGAGCGTGACACGCTACGAACCACCCGGTGATCCGAGTTTGATTCCTTTCTGCAGCGAACCCCCTCTGACCTGACCGGCGTGGTGAAGTATGTTCAAACATCCCTTCAGAACTGCTAGCGCCGCCAGACACGCCTTCATCCAGCAATGGATTCACGAGGCCCAAAATTGTTATCATTCTACTTTCAAATATGATCCACGCCTCGAGTTTCCTGGCTGGCTGCTGACTGGGCTCTTCTCCAACCCAACAATATCTCTATCGTTGGTGGCTGCTGTGGGCCTTGGCTATCGACATCGCGAAATAACTCTTTGGTTCTTTCGGTAAAGTCACGTATAAAGATAAAATAATAAATTAAATAATACCATACGACGTTTCGATTGCAACACAAGCAATCATCATCAGGTATAAATGAAAGAAAATGAGATAGCAACAAAAATCTAACCAGAAAACTATAGACAGACATATAAGCAGATAGATATCACCAAGATACATAGAGAGAGAGTAACACATAGGCACAGAGAGTGTTACTCTCTCTCTATGTATCTTGGTGATATCTGCCTGCTTATATGTCTGTCTATAGTTTTCTGTTTAGATTTTTGTTGCTATTTCATTTATACCTGATGATTGCTTGTGTTGCAATCGAAACGTCGTATGCTATTATTTAATGTATTATTTTATCTTTATACGTGACTTTAACAAAAGAACCAAAGAGTAATTCCTGCAGTCATGAAAGCTCCAAATTAAGATCGCGAAAGAAGTTCGGAAGACTCTTAATAATATAAATAATAGACAGCGACGTCGAAGAGGTGGGAGTAACGGATACTTTAGATAAACTAGAAACTTTTTATATTACCAGGTAAGGCTCACTGAAAGTTATAGCTATTTTTTTGAAGTGACCTGGCCGTTACAAATGATGGCCAAAAGAAGTGGCTTATCATGTGGAAATTAATAGCAGCCAAATACTTAAAACGCACGTGGATTCTTAATGTGGCGGGAAAAACAGGAGGACCTCGGAGTAAAATCCACTCGACCCCGGTGAGAGAGACATGCAAACTCCAAATATACAGCAGCAGGCGTCAGGGTCGGAATCGAACCCACGACCTCCTGCATACCAGGCGAGGTAGTTAGCATCTCGCTATAAATTGTTTAAAATCGCTCTAACTTTTAAATTTGTTCTTCTATAGATGTCATATTTTGCCAGAATATCCTTTACATCCTGCAGAATATAGCAACAACAAGAAAACAACTCGCAATGCATATTATCGTTGCATATTATGACAGATAATAGCAGATCACTTGGAGTGTTTCGAGTACAGGAGGATTATGAGAAGAGCAGGAAAATGACAGCTCGCTTGTTTTTAATTGCAGAACAATGAGTCATCTACGCGCGATGATGATACTTATTATTATTGAACACAGTATGTTTAACTTCTTTCGCACCGCACGTAGCCAGCCGTGCTAATTGAATGTACGGGGGGGGGGGGGGACAACAAAATGAACACAAAGAGTTTGAATTTTTTTTACAGTGGCTACCGATTATTACCGGTAAAGGTCTGCCCACGATGGGGCTCCTCTGCCAAACTAGGTAGGACTTGAACACGTGGGAGGAAACGGGAGGGAGGGGGGAGAGACGGAGTGCGCGAGTTCATCTTTGGACAAAAGCACTCGACGAGGACTCGTGGACAATTAAGAGAGGCATTGAAACTCGGTGATAAAGGGCATTTTAAAGAAATCATATTACAATTTGTTTCTTTCGGTTAAGTCACGTCTAAAGATAAAATAATAAATTAAATTAAATAATAGAATACGACGTTTCGATTGCAACACAAGCAATCATCATCAGGTATAATGAAATAGCGACATAAAATCTAACCAGAAAACTATAGACAGACATATTAGCAGACAGATATCACCAAGATACATAGAGAGAGCAACACAGGTAACAGAGAGAGGTGGTCGTCTTTGTGGGGTGGCCTTAAATAGACAGAGGGCGGACGCAGAGAGAGGGAGGGGGGTTAGAGAAAAAATTAGCATATCAATGAGTGGACAACAAAACGTGGTGCTGCAAGTGCGATGACACGGCAAGCAAGCCTGAAAATCAGGACACACTAAAATTAAATAACCTAGTAAAATATCGAAATGTAATGTAATACAACACAGAGGGTCGGTCAACACACAATTAACGCATAGCCTGGTTGATTACGTATTTCAAAGATTGCTAAGTTAGAATTTAAGTGTGAACATTCTAAAGAGAGGACACAGGCAGAGAGAGCAAGTAGTCAGAGAGAGAGAAAAAAGAAGATGAGTTTAAAACTTCCCCGTAGAAGTGGTTCTCTCTCTGTGTATCTTGGTGATATCTGTCTGCTAATATGTCCGTCTATAGTTTTCTGGTTAGATTTTATGTCGCTATTTCATTATACCTGATGATGATTGCTTGTGTTGCAATCGAAACGTCGTATTCTATTATTTAATTTAATTTATTATTTTATCTTTAGACGTGACTTAACCGAAAGAAACAAATAATAATTCCTGCAGTCACGAAAGTTCTAAAAATTAAGATTGAACCACTTCTACGGGGAAGTTTTAAACTTATCTTCTTTTTTCTCTCTCTTTGACTACTTGCTCTCTCTGCCTGTGTCCTCTCTTTGGAATGTTCACACTTAAATTCTAACTTAGCAATCTTTGAAATACGTAATCAACCAGGCTATGCGTTAATTGTGTGTTGACCGACCCTCTGTGTTGTATTACATTACATTTCGATATTTTGCTAGGTTACTTAATTTTAGTGTGTCCTCCTGATTTTCAGGCTTGCTTGCCGTGTCATCGCACTTGCAGCACCACGTTTTGTTGTCCACTCATTGATATGCTAATTTTTTCTCTAACCCCCCTCCCTCTCTCTGCGTCCGCCCTCTGTCTATTTAAGGCCGCCCCACAGAGACGACCACCTCTCTCTGTTACCTGTGTTGCTCTCTCTATGTATCTTGGTGATATCTGTCTGCTAATATGTCCGTCTATAGTTTTCTGGTTAGATTTTATGTCGCTATTTCATTATACCTGATGATGATTGCTTGTGTTGCAATCGAAACGTCGTATTCTATTATTTAATTTAATTTATTATTTTATCTTTAGACGTGACTTAACCGAAAGAAACAAATAATAATTCCTGCAGTCACGAAAGTTCTAAAAATTAAGATTGAACCACTTCTACGGGGAAGTTTTAAACTTATCTTCTTTTTTCTCTCTCTTTGACTACTTGCTCTCTCTGCCTGTGTCCTCTCTTTGGAATGTTCACACTTAAATTCTAACTTAGCAATCTTTGAAATACGTAATCAACCAGGCTATGCGTTAATTGTGTGTTGACCGACCCTCTGTGTTGTATTACATTACATTTCGATATTTTGCTAGGTTACTTAATTTTAGTGTGTCCTCCTGATTTTCAGGCTTGCTTGCCGTGTCATCGCACTTGCAGCACCACGTTTTGTTGTCCACTCATTGATATGCTAATTTTTTCTCTAACCCCCCTCCCTCTCTCTGCGTCCGCCCTCTGTCTATTTAAGGCCACCCCACAGAGACGACCACCTCTCTCTGTTACCTGTGTTGCTCTCTCTATGTATCTTGGTGATATCTGTCTGCTAATATGTCTGTCTATAGTTTTCTGGTTAGATTTTATGTCGCTATTTCATTATACCTGATGATGATTGCTTGTGTTGCAATCGAAACGTCGTATTCTATTATTTAATTTAATTTATTATTTTATCTTTAGACGTGACTTAACCGAAAGAAACAAATAATAATTCCTGCAGTCACGAAAGTTCTAAAAATTAAGATTAAATCATATTACAATTATGGAAAGCCGAGTGGCCTACATAAAGCTAATGTACACTGCAATGCAATCACATCAAATTCACTCGTGCATGTTTCTCACGTGTAAATAGTAGCGGTCAGCTGTCGGACGACGCAGGATGGCAATGGTGATTTACGGATGCAAACTTTCGTACACGAACAGCATGCACAGACAGCATACACACACAGCATGCCCACAGCATACACACACATAATGTGCAAACACACTCACATTGCACACATGGACAGCGAACACACACGCACGCACGTGCAGCAGACAAGTCGTCGTGTCACCGCCGGCCTGCGCGCTCGGAGAAGCAGCTCGAGGGGTCCGCGGACGGCGCTGGCGTGACGCCGACGCGACTAAGAGTTGGTGAAGTCTTTCTCGTCGGGGATAATGACGCGCCGCTGTGTCGCGTTAACGAGTCCGCACAATCGAGCCACGATGCGACGGTGCACGGGTTGCGCAACCGCCGCCAGTCCGCCGCCATTCCGCGAGAGCGGAGAGCACAGAGAGCCCAGTTGAGATTCTGTCTCTCCCGCAGCCCGGCAGCGTTAGGGCAACGTCTAGACGGGGCAGGTGGCCCGGTTGTTCGGGGGTCAGGGCAGTGGCGTGGCCGTTGAGTGAGCAGGCGGTGCAACTGCATCGGGGCCCCGTAGGTCGGAGAGGGGGGTGGAATTGGACAGGGGTGGGCCCAATTTCACTCTTTGCACCAGGGCCCATGCCAACCATGCTGTTTGCTGGTTCGAGCACTAAGCTTTTACCACTGAGTGAGAGCATAGGTGCAGCTCCCGGTCAAGTGAGGTTCTCAAATCGAAGAAATAAAGTGTCTCTGCCTGAATGCCAGTGACCGCACGGACAATCCCAATTCCTAAAAATTAGTTTTTTCATTTCATTTGGCTAAATTCCAGCTCAAATTTTTTATTTAAAAAAATAAAACCTCGTATTGCACACCCTTGAAGGAGAAGTGCATCGCTCCTGGGGTGGACTAAAGGTTCCAGGAAGAATTATCAGATGTGGTTCTGTGACATCACCTTCCACAGTTCATTCCGTGGAACGCAGGGCGACGTACGGCTCTATGAGAATTTGCGATCAGCATGTTGCCGGAGGAACAAGGTGGGAGAAACATAAATAAATAAATAACGACCTCGAGTGAGCACGCTGCGCCGAGCGGCAGTGACAAATGAAGCTTGGACGTGAACGACAGTGGCGCTTTGCCCTGGATTCAATTAACTGGCAGGATGTATTAATAAATAAATCCCGGAAAGTACATCTTGTTCCTTCGCACAGTAGTTGTTCTCTCATCGTATGGGGAACATTCACGCTGAGAGTGACAGCTGACGCCTGCCATCATTGAACTGTTCCCTGGTTTAACAATTACTAGCTCTGGCCCACTTGCCACCACGTCCGTTCGTTATCTCTCTTGGCTGGGCGATTTTTTTTTATTGGCCGAATGTTTTTTTCTTCTTTTCTCTGCACGCTATCCAGTTTTATTGTGGCCGATGGTTGAGACTAATGATGGAATGGCAGCCAAAGGAGGGAACCCGCCTAAGGGTCTGACCACCGCCTCGATGGAGCAGGGAAATCAGCTCGTGTGCCGTGGCACGAGATGGATTTTTACGACATGGCAGGACCGTGAGAGATGGTATATATGTATCTATGTTGAACTTATTTCGCACTGTACGAAGCCAACCGTGCTAATTGGAGGTGCGGGGGAAGGACAACAAACTAAACACAACAACAGGCAGTCCTTAAGAAATACATTTTCAATGGTAGCAGTGGCTTGCGAAGGCCTTCATCCAGCAGTGGATCGATCAAGGCTGATGATGACAGTGATGATGAATTAGTCATGCGTAATATGAATTACTTGGTTAACCTAGAGTAGCCTCATTGAGTATGACTTCTCATCGTCAGTTTCAATCAAAGTGGCTTCCTGCTCAACTGAGCATTAACGGGGTGCTCATAACCTCTTTACAACCCTAAGTCAAGCAGTGCAAATTCCACATTATTATGGTGGGGCCGAATCTATCCATTAGACAACCACTGTTGACCTCCCCACATAGCGGTACTCATTTTTTATCGAACCCCGGAGGAATGATCGGCTTCTTCAACCCACGAACCAGGAATTTAACTCGCAACCTTATGGTTGCAAGCCGCTTTTCTCTGCCGCTGAGCCACCATTGTCACAGGAGAGCCCTTGCTCTTGTGATAATTTGCCATCTTCTTCGGTGGAGTAATCGTGGGAAGGGCAATCGCCAATAGAAATCCACGTGGATGCGTTCTAATGGTCTACGTTGTGCTTCGCTGCCTTGGATCCGTGAGCCTTAGGCCTGTTCACTGAGCAAATCCTCACCTTTTTCTTTGCTTGCAATCATTGCTACCGCGTCGTCGTCGATGAATTGTGCGATCGTGAGAAGACGATGAAATTCACATTCAAAACTTTTACGCAAAGCGGAGCGGATAACCGCGTGTCGAAGACGATATCACTGGGAAATGTCTGAGATCTCGAATTGCTTCTGATCCCCGTCCGATGCCCTGCTGTAAAAGTGTTGATTCATTTATTTATTTATCCAGGAGAGCTACACTGAGTCCAAGGACTCTTTTCAGGAGGATTTTGCTGCATTGGCTTTTTTAAATTTCAACCAGTTAAAGATGAGTTGTGTTTATTATTATTATACGTGTTGGAGGAAACTGGAGTACAGTACCTGGAGAAAACCCACGCCTTTCGCGAGGGCCGCAACACTCAATCCCCATACGAATGGAAACAGATGGCAATGAGTCCACTTGCTCTACGGCCTACTACTGGCGAGCCAGCGGTATGGCACCTCCTCTGCGCTCGCGGGAAAGGAGTTTGACAACCCTCGCTGCGTGCACAGCGCAGGATCACAGGCCACGTGCATAGTCTCCACTGGCAGTCGAAGCAAATTCGTTTTTATTTCCCAGAGCAGACACATGTCAGGTTGAGTGAAAATCGAATTTAATATGATGGTGACGGAGCTGAGACCATCAGCTCACTACGCTTGAGAACCCGCTTTAATCATGAGTGGCCGAGGCCTGGATTCAAACCCAGGCCCTCGGTGGTGCCGGCTCAACGCCCCGACACAGCATCGTGCACCCGAGTAACCTCATCACGGCCGCGCTGAATCAATGATGGGGCATTGCGCTGGCGAGATGTCAACTCCCTCGCCTGGTATGAAGGAGGTTGTGGGTTCGACACCGACCGCGGCGCCTGTATATTTGGATTTTGCATGTTATCCCTATAGTCGCGTGGATTTTTCTCTGGGTCCTCCACATTAAGAAACATGCGTTTAGAGTATTTGGATGCTATAAATGTGCGCATGATAAGCCACTTCGTTGACTATAATTTGGGGCCAGGTCGCTTCTGAAAAAGAGCTGTATAGTTCAGTGGGCCTTATCTGGGAAAATAAAAATAGACACAAACAACCGCCCCGTTGTTGTACACGTGAATGTGGGCTGGTGCTCTCTCGTTTCTGGGGGTGGATTGTCCAAAATTTGTTCCCTCAATATTCACCAGACTTGTGCAATGGCACCACCTGGTGGCCTGCGCTTTCAAGCCGTGCCCCTCCGCCACCCCGTGGCGGTATGCGAAACTTTAATTTTACAGGTAAGGCTCACTGAGCTATGTAGCTCTTTTTCACGAACGACTTGGCGAAAATTGATAGCTCAACGAAAGCGGCTTGTCGCGTAGAAATTTATAGCAGACAAATACTCTGAATGCACATTGATTCCAAAACATGGAGTGAAAAATCTGCATTGACTTTATCTGTGTGAATAGAGCCAATTCAAATTAAGATGGAGATCCCGGTGTCTGTTTGTGTGTACACATGTGACGTGTGTGTACGTGTGTTCCACATGACACAGACAGTGTTAATTGCTTAGTGCGTCACGTGGGCATGTGCAGGGTGAAACGAGTCAATTTGTATTAGAATGGGGAGGAGTAAATTGGTAAGCGCGGAGAGAATTAGCATGGTGGTGGCGTGTCGCAAGGACTGGAGTTTGGCAAACCCTGCCGTAGTTTCCACCGCAGTGGTTTCGGTGACCCCCTCCCTCCCGCTGAGCGAACATGAACCTCCTCCTCTGCTGAGATTTACGAGCGCCGCTCTCTCGCGTTAAAACCGCGACACACTCTCTGTCGGCGACGCGGGGTCACTGCAGCGATTTGAGCCGAGCTGACCTCTCGGTGGGCGGTTCGTCTCGTGCGCGAAAATTAACGTCCTGAGATTTACGGCCACTCGCCGCCGGCACTGGATGGAACATCCCCACCCCTGGGACACCGCCCGCTCAGGGATTCATTTCAGGCGGGTCTGTCTGTGCCTGGTGACCGGGGAAATATTTACACAGTCGGTACACCACGTCGGGTAATTTCTTTCACTATGGCCGTGGCCGCCGCTCGTCTTGTGCCACTTAGGCTAGCCTACCAGCGACACGGGAAATATTGTCGTTGATAAATCGCGCCCTGGGGTGCGCTCGTTCGTAAATTGCCGCCGTCTCCGATTGTGATCAGGAGGGCGGAGATGGAGAGGGAGTGGCTGCGTTGAGTGAGACGGAGCTCGCGATGATGGAGTGTCCGGGCCCTCTGTGACTTCACTCGGCTCAGCACAACCACGTAGCTCACGTAAGTCAGGGTTTTCAAACCATAATGAACTGGTGGCCACCTGTCAGAGGCATTAACTGGTATGGTAAGCCACCTAAAATATAATTTTCCTTTTATTGCAATGCTTTAGTGTAGATGCCCTTGTGTGATGCCACCGAGTGTCCCAGAAGCATCACGACCCATTCATTGAAAGTACGCGCGTCTTACGAGGCACCGCTGAATTGCACATTTCTCAAGTTAATTGCACCGTATTCATTTCCTGGCTCAAAGAAGCACAAGGTGGGTTAAGTATTGTGCCCACAGAATTAGCACAGCAGTTTTACTTTCAAAAAGCCACGCCACAAAAATATGTAGAAATATTTTTTGTTCAAACATTTACACGATGATCTAAACCAAAACAAACTAATTAAGAGTCATAATATTAGTCGTGAAAGCCGACAAATAAATTTGTATATGTCATACTCTTAGGTTTTTTCGGTAAAGTCACGTAGGTAAAAAAATAAAATTAATAAAAGTAAAATAAAATAAAAGTTACATTATTTTATTTAACTTTTATTAATTACATTTTTTTACCTACGTGACTTTACCGAAAAAACCTAAGAATATGAATCCTGGCAGTCACGAAAGCTTCAAATCTAGAATTGTATATGTCAGTTGCCAATGCAGTGCCAGATAAAGGTCTCTAACACCATGTCAGTTGTGGCGGTTGTATGACCATACTTCACCACGCTGGTCTCAGAGTGGGTTGATGAGTTGGGGGCCTGGACCGGTTCAGTTATCACTCGTCACCGATGTTAGCCGTGGCTGGGAATCTTAACACGGATTCCTGGGTTCATGAAGCAGTGCACGAACCTCCAAAGTGACCACGAAATAAAAAATTATCTCCAATCCTGATCGCAACTGCAGACCCTCTAGTATTTAACCATGGCCCCCCCCCCCCCCATGCATGATATCTTATCACAAAAACAAGGCATTGGGAATTTGCACCGTGTGGAATTTGGGGAGAATGTCAGTTGCCCATATTCACAGGGTAAATTTAAATTGGACCATTCTCAAATAATTCTGTCTCCCTTTGCCCTTTGCAGTAAATCCTCTCCACCCCCCTCAGTAAAAAATAAAAATATATTTTCTATTTCTCATGCTCACAGTTCAGGAATTCGCGGGCAAAATCACGCCACCGCAGCGGCACATTATGTAACGATCGTGCATCGGCATGCGCACCCCGCCAAAAATGAAATCAAAGAAACGACTCCCGATCAAAACAAGGATGAGAATTTTTTTTTGCGACCGTAGAGCGGGGGGCGGGGGGGGGGAGCGATTTCAGATGGGGATGCAGGAGTGGCTGGCCGGGTGCCAGAGCCGACTGCCACTGCCGTATAAAACCTGGCGCGCGATGGTGGGTGCGAGAAAGCGCGGCACACGCGCGTGGCACTGGCGCGATGGAACCTCCGCTGCTCAAGCGGCTGGCGCGCTGGCTGTTGGTGGTGCCGCGCTTCCTCGCGTCGGCCCTGGCGCTCTGCCTGCTCGACCTGCCGTGCGTGCGGCGGCGAGCGATGCGCTCGCTGGCCGAGGAGGCGCGCCGCTCCGGCACGGCCGACACCGACCCGCCGTGGCGTATCTCCGACTCGGAGCGCACGTTCACGCGGGCCTCGCTCGCCGCCGTGTGGCGCGGCCACGTCCTCGACGCGTTCAAGGAGGCGCGGGCAGGCGGGCTCGCGCCCAACACGCCCGTCGAGCGATTGGACGGCGGCGGCGGCCCGAGCGACGGTGGCGCGAGCGACGGCGACGGTGGCGGCACCAGCGCGCGCGTTCTGGACTTTGCGCACGGCTCACGGCCGCTCGTGCTTAGCTTCGGCAGCGGCAGCTGACCGCCGTTCATGGCGCGGCTGGGCGCGTTCGGGCGGCTGGCGCGGGAGTTCAGGCCCGCCGCCGACTTCCTGCTGGTGTACGTGGAGGAGGCCCACCCGCTCGACGGGTGGAGCACCGGCGACGCCCCGTTCCAGCTGCCGCGCCACCGCAGCCTGCCCGAGCGTCTGGAGGCCGCGCACCGCCTGGCGGGCCTGCTGGGCCCCGCGTGCCCCGTGGTGGCCGACACGATGCGTAACGAGACGATGGCGGCGTACGGCACCGCCTTCCTGCGCCTCTACATCCTGCAGGCCGGCGTCGTCGTTTACAAGGGCCCCAGCGGGCCCGAGGGGTACCGGCTGAGCGAAGTGCAAGCTTGGCTCAGAGACTTTACCGCGCGGCAGCAGCAGCAGCAGCAGCTGTGTTCGTTACTCAGCGTTTAAAAGCGCCGTCGGAGTGCAGGCACCTGCCTTGGGGGTCGGTGTCGAGGTCACAGTTTTGTAAATCTTGCTCAGCGGTGAATATTTTTCTTCTTTTTTTTTTACTAAGAGAATAAGTGCAGTAAATACTGTTGTTGCCTTAAGGGGATCTGTAACAGTTTACATCGACGTCCACTGCTCTTGGAAAGAGGAAAACGAAATTGGCAATTGGCATATCGGAGGGCGATAACGCATAGGCAATGGTACCAAGAGATGAGCCAGAAAATCTGTATAGTGTTGAAGTTATTTCTTTTTACGATTAACACTGCCTTAGAACAGAATAAAAAAAATGTATGCAGCCACACGCTATACATTGTTTCTGTTTTAAGACATTGTTAATGATAAGCTGGTCCGCACCTCCGATTAGCACGGTTGGCTACGTATGGTGCAAAAGAAGTTCAACATACACATTATTATTGTTTGCGCACAAATTAACGTTCACAGTTAGTTCAACACGAGACAAATTATATCTCGCGTTTCCTCAATTTCACCGTGATAAATTAGTGTAAATGATGGGCTGTGAGATTTGCCGAGCATACTTATATTTACATAGGCGCGTAACCTAACGAACACATAGCATAGGCCCCGTTCATTTATCTATTTTGTATCTCTGCACATTAACGGTGCCTTACTACAGAAATTAACATCAAATGACTTAAACGCCTTCACTGTGATGGTTTTTTTGAAGACGCAAAGCCCCAGTTTACTTGCGATTAAAGTAAACACGATGTTTTCTCTCAACCGTGTTCATAAAAACAGTCGGGTAAAAAAAAAAGATTTGTCTCCCAATGCATTCAGTTTATTTCTCAGAAACGGATTATTTATTGGCAACTATTTATTTGCAGTGCAAATACGATAGTTGTTTGTGCCAAACTTCGGGATTTTTTTTTTTACTTTTTGTTTTGCGCACATTCAACGCTGCCTTGCTGTTTGTTAGTCTGCACACATTTTTTTAGATGACGCGCATTTACGATGGAGAGTCGACGCAAAAACCTTAGCTGCGCGTAAAACAAAAACTGAAGACAATCGTCAATAACATTGCCCTAAAGAGGGGAAAAAATTAAACGTGACATTTCGGACAATGGGCCTACTTTCATATCCATCGCTACGTTTGGTATCCGCGTCATTCTTAGCTGGCAAGGTTGTCGTGAAGGCGCCGTGTTTCACAGGATATTGTGATGGAAGACAGGCCATTGCCTGAAACGTCACGATTCAAATTTATACGGCGCCCTTGAACAATCGGATCTCGGGAGTGCTTTGCTTGTAAAGGATGAAAATCGGTAACCAGGGAGAGAAATACTGAAGAGACTAGATAGAGTGCGAGAGAGAGGAGGCCTGGAACTTTAAACATCTTCAGCGACTGCGAGTTCCGATCCTCCCGAGGGTGGGGGCATCCCAGATGCTGGGCGCTGTACAGACAAACAGCTCGGCGGTCATCCCAGGTTCCAATCCCGGAGAGCGCGGTCATCACGCCGAGTCGGGGCACGATGTTAGTATCCTTAGAGGGGCAGTGTTGTTCACGTGTTGAGTTTACGTGTTTGTGCTCGTGCACTACTGACCACGTATGTACGTATGTACGTTGAACTTCTTTTCGCGCCGTACGTTTGCTGACCGCGCTAATTGCGTCTCGCGACAAAATAATTATTTTTAATTGTGAGCTACCACCCACGTTCTGCGGCCACGGGGCTTTGCGCGTGTTGGGTATTTTTTCATGAGGAAGCGTCTGTAAAGGGACCCCGCTCCACAGAGACGCGTTCTGAACGCTGCGCACAAATACAGGCACAACCCTTTCCCTCAGCGCCGGCAGAACGTGTGTGCCCCAGTAGAGCGAGCGAGCGAGCGACTCTCGCTCCAAACTCTTCTTGTACAAGTAATTTTTTTCGTGACGTGTATGTCGGTGCGTGTGTGTGTGTATAGGGGTAGCGGTAGTGTAGCAGGTAGCGCGCTGTGCTCCGAACCCAACGACCCAAGTTCGATTCACGCTCACGGCCAACACCAGTGACGGTTATCTGAACCGGTCTTGGGCCTGCCCTAGCTCGACTCAGCCTCAAATGAGTACCTGTTGCTGTGTGTTAAAACATCGCCACTGGAGAGACAAAGGCGGTCGGGCGTGGTGCTGGCCACCCACCCCCTCGTGTGCCGTGCCGGCCTTCATAGGTGCTCGCTAACAGCACTTGCCCCATCAGTCTGTTCAGGCTATACATGATATCTTTGTCTTGTGTGCAATGTTAATTTCGGTGATTAAAGTCTAAAGCCTCCAGTGCAGAGCTTTACTCGTTAGAAATTGAACAATACATTGATAGCGTTTTAACTACAGGTTTCCCTCGCTCTGTGTGGGTTCGGCTTGTGTGATTTCACGCATATTCGGCTAACTTATTTCGACCCAAAATTCACAACGTGAAGCGGTTTGAATTCACTCCACATGCAGCTTTGCGGTCAGACGTGGGACAACTTTGTGTGTGTACTATGCTCGCTACTCGACAGGCGGCTGTCACGTGCGGTGCATTGTGAGTTCGGGTGACTGTGGGCTCCATTCTGCGCGAATTTGTTTCGTGCTCCCTATTTTTGGAACGCACCTACTCACGCATTAAGGGAGGGAAACCTGTAATATGTCTGTAAACTTGACGTTGTTGGATGGTGCATGGGATAATAGCAAGAATTTTGGAATAAGCCTAGCACATGGCCTAACGCAACAACAAATATGTGTGTGTATATGTGTATATATGTGTGTGTGTATGTGCGCACTGGAGAGGTTATGTAGTGGTTAGCGCACAGTGCTTCAAACCAGGCGACACCAGTTCGAATTCCAGCCACGGATGAAATCCGTGTTGAGTGATATCTGAAACATCCTGGACCTCCTCTAGGTTGACTCAGCCTTAAATGAGTACCTGCTGCTCTGTGTAAACATCAACACTGGGGAGACAACGGCAGCTGAGCATGGTGCTGGCCACACCACCCCCTCGTGCACTATACTGGCATTGATCGGTGCTTGCTAACAGCACTTGCCCCAGTAGTCCGTTAAGGCCTAATGGGGGATCTTTGTCTTTGTATTATAGTTTGCTGGGATTCCTTTAGTTTAAGTGTAATCTATAATTATGCACGCAAACTTGTGTTCACGCGATGTTTCCAAAATAATGTTTTGTAACTTTGAACAAAAGCAATGAAATCCAAAAATAGTTTTCCTGCTTGAACGAAAAAGCCAAGAAATGGACGTTGTAGGAGGACGGCCGATTTCAGGAAGGTCGCGTTTTACGGCGCGTCACTCATCTAACAACGTCGGCTCCTTCCTTTTCCGTCCAGACGAAGACAAAAACAGGGTCTTAAAATTATTGATCGTCGTTATTGTTCTCATTGTAGGCACTGAAAATGCAACAATTTCAGTTTCCAATAAAATATTGTAAATTACCGTGACTTAAATGTTCACTCAATTGCACGGTGGCAGTCGGCGAGTGGTGCCGCATGCACGCACAGACGGACGGACGCACGCACGACCCAGGTCACTCTCGTGAACGAGACTCTGTCCTGATATCTCGAGTTGTCACCTGGTCGAACACTTGGTTCAAGACCTGATCAAACACTTGGTTTAAGACCTGGTCAAACACCTGATTAAACACCTGGTCTCAATTACACCCAGGCACGTTTGCAGCAATTTAAACAGTTATACCGGTTATACCGAAGCACAATTATATGAATTATACCTAAGCATAGTTACACCAATTATACCAATGCACAATTATACCAATTGTAACAAAGCACAGTTATACCAGTTATACCGAAACCATGGTTGGAATGGTTGGCAGGCTGGACTAGAATTAAGAGGTTCACTGGTTCAATCTCCCAGCGCGGAAGGCGATAGGATGGACAAGTATCATAAATCCTCCCCACTGTCCACCCAGCACAGTAACTGGGTACAACCACAGTTATTCAATAGGGAGTTCCGTTTGCAGTGGGGTAAAGTGTGAACACTCTCCCCTCTCCTAAGACATTTGGCCAGGGTGGAAGTGTAAGATGAATACCCTCCATTGGGGTCCTCTACAGCTGCCTCTGACGTAGACCATTCCACCTGCAGCGCGTCACTAATGATTATTAATGAGGAGGGGCGGGGGATGTCCATTTGGAGGACGTCACCTGCTCATGAATATTAATTAGGGAGGCTGGTCGATGTGGAGTGACGTCACGAGCGTTAATGACAGACATTCCTGGGTGATTATAGTAGGTATAATGGGGGACGATTCAGGACAGTGGCCCATTGTCTCTCATGATCGCCTGTGATAGCCTTGCGCTACAAGATTAGCACGGATGGCGAATGTGACAAAGATTTGCCTTCCAGATTTGATCCGAAAAAACCCCACAAAAACGTCGTCCTGTTACATTTGCGCTTCGATGCAGCGTTATTAGCAAACGTCATGAGTGTTAAATTTCGATTTAAAGCTTTCGTGACTGCAGGGATTCATCTTATTGGTTCTTTCGGTAAAGTCACGTAGAAGGGAAATAATAAAATAATAAAAATAAAACATAATAAAATTATTCTCACGACGTTTCGGCCACAACGCAAGCAGCCGTCCTCAGGTGAAGAACAGGTCTGTCAGACGCTGTCTTCTCGACAGACCTGTTCTTCACCTGAGGACGGCTGCTTGCGTTGTGGCCGAAACGTCGTGAGAATTATATTATTATGTTTTATTTTTATTATTTTATTATTTCCCTTCTACGTGACTTTACCTAAAGAACCAAGAAGAGTCATGAGTGTTTTGTTGCATCTCTGTGCGATGACTTGGGAAAAGATGAGCACAGGAAAAAAGGGGGTGATGGGGCCGGGGGTGGGGGGAGTGGGGGTGCGGGGCCCGTGGTCAGGAGGGAGTGGGTGGCGAACCGCAGAGAACGACCACAATTGGAGAAATCACGGCCGCGAGAAAGAGAGCATTGCTAGGCCACGGCACAGACACTGGCAGACGAGCCTGGAAGTTCCTTCTGCTTTTCCCTTCTGTAAGTGCACGAGCGATGATAGGACTGAACTAACTCCCGCCAAGTGGAATGTATAATTGTTCGTAAGCAGATTACTCCAAAGAGACTCTGGGACCGTTGGCGTTCCACGGCGCTTGAACATTTTTAATTAAACGTCGGCTTAGGACCCCAAGCAAACATGGGGTTCCGAAATAATGAAAAAAAAACAGGCGTTGCACCAAATATCAGCCCAAATGGAAATCCTAGTTCAGTAAACAAAACGAGAATAATTAACCTGTCCCAAACTCTTATTTTGTCTGAATCTGTCTACTTTCAAGACCTATCTATTTTCATCCACATTTCTCTCACCTCGCTACATCTCTGCTTCAGTCGATATTTGTCACACCTCACGACAGCTCTACCTCTTTCCTCTGTCTCGTCGTCGGCCATCAGGAAGTTTATAAACATTTTGGGGTCAGCTCCCAAAATGTTATTATGATTAGCACCCCCACCCCACGCACCCCTTACCCCTTCCCCATGGACCACCAGCATAGCCGCTGGGACAACGCTTGCCCGTACCCCCGCTCGCGGTCTCCCGGAGAGCGCGTGGAAGGCATCGGCCCGCTATTTACCTGGTGCCGATGGCGCCGTGATGAATGTGCCGCGCCGGAGCGCGGAGTTTCGTGGAATCGGCCGCGTTTACTTTGGCTGCGGCCCGCTAGAAAACGTCCCTTTCCGTACGCTTAGGGCATTCCGCGTGCCCCCGTCGTGCCGTCGCAAATCCACGCCGCCAAAGTTCGGGCGGGCGGGCGGGCGGGGGGTGGGGGTATTGGTGTTGCGACGCATCTGCCGTGGACTTGAAATCGCTTGATGTTTTTGTTTGGCGAGGAAGCGTTTCAAATAACGTTTCTTTAAATCTGCTGGAAGTGGTCACGCACGATTTCATGGTGCGTGCTTTCATTTGTCGGTGGGAGCGGGCTCGTATGCGTTGCCTTTTGCTGCGTCTACTCGTGGCGACGTGCGGCACGACGTTGTCCGTTGACCTACGTCTCGGGGCGCGTCTGCACTCTCCACCTTGCGCTTATTTTTCGTGTCGATTTTTGTTTTTGCTTCCGTGCCAATTTGCCGTGATTTGATTTAATTGTGATGGCTTATTCCTGGTATCTTAATCTTAAATTGTCTTGCTGTGCAATTACATTTTATGCTTGCGTTTGCTCTCATGTCCCAGGTCTCTCTGTGTACAAGAGAGATTTGTAGTCTTAATGGGCTCCCACCTGGTTGTCAGGAAATAGTTACCAGTCAACCAACCAAAGCATGTGTGTGATTAAACATTAATGCTGTCCTTATGTGAAGTGTACGGCTTTTTAAATCTATAAAAATTGTCTCACTTTAAGGTTGAACTCGCCACTCCCAATGTAGCAGGACCCCCCCCCCGAGCCCAATACAACTCGCCAAAAGGTTCCAATGGGAGGGTTAACCAAACATCCGCGACAAGCTGTGCCGACGCAAAGGGACCACACGGAAGGGGGGGGGGGAGAAGGGGAATGGGGCCTGCTGCCTCCAACCAAGTGGGGACCTTGTGTTAGGGGGGGAAGATGAAGATTTAAACTACTACAGTTGTTGTTGTAGTATCATTTATTTAGCCGGGCGATTAAATTAAACCCACGCAATGACCCGGAATTGCCTCCATCGGCAGGAGGGGAAACCTGCAGTCACATATTCACTTTAAGATGTTTTTTTGTTCATGTTTTTGTTTTTTGTTTGTTGCGGTTGCACCCGATTCAAGAGCCGAATGGCTCACAGGGCTATACCTAATAAATGAACTTGAAATGAACTTGAACTTGGAGTGCTGGTTACTTGGCGTGGTGCTCCTCACCCACGGGCGGCGCGGAAACGCCCTCCATCCATCATCGCCTCTCGTGGAACGGCTGTCACGTCGAATGACAGAAATACTCAAGGCGAAGAAATAAATAAAGAATGAAAGACCGGAGTTCATTCATTAAACGATTGTGCTGGCCAAAAAAATACGAAAAGAGCTGACGGTGTCACCTCGAGTTCTCCGACCGCCGCGTGGCGATTCTCGTGAGGTCACAGTGACACGGAACGCAAGCGCGGCGATCGGAGGTCACCACCGGGGCCTGGCAGCCGCTGGCGCGATGGCAGTTAATAATAGTAATAATAGTTCAATTTGTAACGCGCGCAAATTTGCAGATGTAGTGGCCGCAACTCAGAGGCGCGGAGCCAAGCTCAGAGTCGCTCAAAAGCACGATTGTAGAGGTGAGTTTTTAAGTCTCTCTTGAAGGAGGCGATTGAGGTGATGCTGTGAATGTGCAGAGGGATATCGTTCCAGAATGTTGGGGCTGCCACCGAGAAGCGGCGCATAGACACGACCATCCTGGATCTTGGTATCAAGAGGAGGTCGTGAGTCGCGCTGCGCAGGCATCTGCCGTGTGCTGAGCTGCAAGTTGTCAATAATGAAGAAAGGTACGGCGGGCAGGCGGATATGAAGGCGTTGTGGCAGAGGCAGGTGATCTTGTATGTGACCCTACTGGCGATGGGGAGCTAGTTGAGAGCACGGAGACAAGCTATGGTGCAAAATAAGTTCAACAGACGTACATATGCCAAAACACCGAGGGCTCCTCTCTCTCTGGTGTCCCAACTCCCGATGGTGAAGTTGGTGATGCCGGTGGACGATCGCCGTTGTCGCTCGATGTCGTCATCATCAGGGGGATGATTTCCTCGCAGAATATTTTTTTTTTCGCTGGTCGGCTGAAATCGGTGGCTATGATGGATGTGGTGTGCTGGATGTGGAAATATTGTCAGGGTTGGCGGCCCAGACAGATCCAGCTGAAATTAAGCCCAGTTCTTCATCATCTTTGTCATTTCATTAAGTTATTGATTCGTGACGGATCCTCCCGGATCATTTTGACACTCTGCCTTCCTGCCGCGTAGGATAAGTGTTCCTATGAAGGAATTGGCGAATCATAACCAATGTAGCAGCACCCTCCTGAAAGAGGATTCTTAAGACTCGTTGAGGCAGTCCTGGGTCAACAAGCGTAACAATGATAACAATAACATTGCCATCGGTCGTTTTCACGTTCATCCGCGTGAGGGTCAGATTCACGGTGTTGCAGACTTTCAATGGATCGACTGCAATATGTATGTTGCACTTCTTTTGCACCATACGTAGCCATAATCGCAGGTTGGGGTGGAGTAGATAGGTGCGGGGGGGAAGTGTCTTTCAGTGGCGTAACGTGGCACGGCTGGGATGAGCCATGGCGCAAGTCCTGAAACGGGGTCCCAATTCAGATTTCCCCCTCTTTCTATTTAAAAAAAAAATGTTCCAGCTAAGGCCCACTGAGCTATGTAAGCTCTTTTTCAGAAGCGACCTGGCCATCACAAATGATTGCCCAATGAAGTGGCTTATTACGTGGAAATAAATAGCAGCCAAATAACTTTCAGCGCATGTTTCTAAATGTGGCGGGAAAAACTGGAGGACCCAGAGAAAAATCCACGCAACCACGGGGAGAGAGACATGCAAAATCCAAATATACTGCAGGCGTCAGGGGTCGGGGGTCAGGATCGAACCAACGACCTCCTGTATACCAAGCGAGGTAGTTCACATCTAGCCACCGTGATGATGGTGAGAGAGAGACACGCAAAATCCAAATATACTGCAGGCGTCAGGGTCGGGATCTAACCAACGACCTCCTGTATACCAGGCGAGGTAGTTCACATCTAGCCACCGTGATGATGGTGAGAGAGAGACACGCAAAATCCAAATATACTGCAGGCGTCAGGGTCGGGATCTAACCAACGACCTCCTGTATACCAGGCGAGGTAGTTCACATCTAGCCACCGTGATGATGGTGAGAGAGAGACACGCAAAATCCAAATATACAGCAGGCGTCAGGGTCGGGATCGAACCCACGACCTCCTGTATACCGGGCGAGGTAGTTCACATCTAGCCACTGTGATGATAATGAGAGAGAGACACGCAAAATCCAAATATACAGCAGGCGTCAGGGTCGTAATCAAACCCACGACCTGTATACCAGGCGAGGTAGTTAACATCTCGCCACTGTGGCACTCTTTGTAGCACGGCCTGTGGACCTCGGCGTAGTTTAACCACGTGCACACCCGGGAGCTACGCCGCTGGTGACTTTCCAATGTCACGCTGATAACTTTTGGCACGGCTTGGAAGAGCGATGTGGCAGGGGCGGCTGCCAGGCTTGCCAGACGTGTGTCCTCACCAGCTGGGTGAAGGTGCGAAAGATTCTGGTCAGCAGCCAACGCCGAGTTGTTATCGCCCCGTGTTCATGTCAGCGTTGTGTTCGTTGTAGATACACAGAAATATGTGTCATAAGCCAGGTTTTTCTTTTTTCTTTCTGGCAACGGTCCTTCTTCATTCGGGGGAGAAAATAGTTTTCAACTGTTTAACCTGGGCAGGTGTCCTTCGTTTTGTCTTGGTTGTGTCTGTGCGTTCTTTGTCTTTGTGTACGCGTGCCAATTGTATGAGCCGTAAGTGTAAATACACTTCGTTTACATTTTTTTCGATAGACAGACACCAGGATATCAGCACGGCTGATATCCTGGTGTCTGTCAGGACACCAATGGTGGCGCAGTGGTTAACGCATTGCGTTATGATCCCAGCGACCTGAGTTCAATTCTCGGCCATAGCTATCATCTGGAGGAAGTGGTGTCGTGAACCTGTCCTGCGCCACCCCTGGTGTGTAAACATCAGCACTGGGAGACGAAAGTGGTCAGGCTTAGTACGTCTAAAGGCCACAACGAATGCTTGTACGACGTGCCAGCCATAATAGGTGCTCGCTAACAGCAGTCACTTCACCAACTGAATAGGGATGAGCAGGGTATCTTCGTGCTTTGCTTATTGAGTGTGAACGGCTGTAGATATTTTTACAGAGGTATTCACCTCGACAGTCGAAGGGTGTTCATTTACTAATGATTAAAAAATTAACCCGTAAAAACAAAGTTTTTCACTATAAATCCTTTATATGCGTGGCATCGGTTTTATTTTATTATTCATTTCTGTTTTTCTTGAGTAAGAGTTTCATTTTTATCACATTGGTATTTTAAATTAAATATAAGGAAAGTCGTATATAAGGATTATAAGGTTTTCAGTTTTTGTATGATTGTTTATATTGTAAATTTTTGTTGTTTTCTTGAATAATTTTCTGTGTTTAGGAAAAATATATGATTTTGTTAGTGAAAAAATGTTTTTCCTAAAAAGTGGAAAATTTTGGAATTTTTTTTCACGAAAATAAATTGTCACGCACAACGAGTCTGTGTGCAAAATGTCAGCTCAATTGGATTACGGGAAGTGGGTTAAAAAACGACCGAAAGATTTGCATGGTCGTAAGCGCGCAAGCAAGCAAGCAAGTGAACTTAATATAAAGGATTTAAAAAGTGGATACGAATGTTCAAATCTGAATTGGGACAGAGGCGTACATTTGCAAATGATGCCACATGCTCTGTAATGTTTCCCCTTAGATCGTGAATGAAGCAAGAGTGATACCCAAGCCCTTAATGCCTCGCAAGTTGGCTCAGTAGCACGTGTGTCCAAAACTGTGCCAATTGGCATCAACACAGCACAGGTCGACATTAACAGCATGTCATCAATGGTCATTTTATTTACTTAGATTCCAAGAACACAGGATGAGATGTTACTATCCTCTGTGCAAGCACTTCCAAGAGTTCATGAACAGTGAGCCTGGTGAAATTTGGGGAGCGCATCGTCAGTAGTGAACCTTTGGTTCCTAGGGTGTTTCGGCCTTTCACACTATACACCCTCCGCAAAGGCGGCCAGCGACAGGGTGATCAATCCTACGCTTGCGTCCCATTCCCAATTAGTCATAGGAGTTGCCTTGTTGTTGATAGCCAACATCCCATTAGCCTGGACCAGCCGAGTATTGGAACCACAGCAAGGAGGGGCTGGGTCCGATTCCTCCCTTTGGATTTTTGTTATTTGTTTCTATCAGGACGTTCTCCCCTGTTCTGCATGGGTTTCCTCTGAGTGCTCTGATTCCCTGCCATAGCTAATAAAAAAATGCAATGTAACCGGTATTGGCCAAACATCCCAATGATGACAAATGACCTGCAAATTACTTAGTTGGGATCAAAGACAAAGATCCTCCGTACAGCCTTAACAGACTGTTAGAGCAAGTTCTGTTAGCGAGCACCTATCAAGGCCGGCATGGCACACGAATGGGGTTGGGTGGCCAGCACAACGCCCCTCTGCCTTTGTCTCCCTAGCCGCGATATTTACACACTGCACCAGGTACTCATTTGATGCTGAGTCTGCCTAGGGGAGGCCCAGGACCGGTTTAGATAATCGTCACTGGTGTTGGCCGTGAGCGGGAATCTAACTCGGGGCGTCGGGTTCATAGTGCAACACACTACCTGCTACACCACGGCTCCCCATAGTTGTGATCACACAGCAACATCGCTGCCTCTACTGCAAAACACTTTGTCGGTCTCTCCTAAAAAAAAACGAGTCTTGAGACTCGAGGAGGCTCTCCTAGGTATCCAGACGTAGTAAG
This sequence comes from Lampetra fluviatilis, assembly GCF_964198595.1. NCBI lineage: Eukaryota > Metazoa > Chordata > Hyperoartia > Petromyzontiformes > Petromyzontidae > Lampetra > Lampetra fluviatilis. The sequence continues at coordinate 5,671,926 of NC_136304.1, read as the reverse complement.
AAATATAATCTAGTGCGCAGACAGAATATACATTTGCGTGGGGCTCTGTGGTCTGTGTCACTGCAAATGCACCTCTTGTCACCATTTCCTGCAACCGCCCCCCTCCTGTATCCCCAGAGCGACCGCAGCCGAAACGCTCGGACCTCTGTAAGCGGAGACGCGTTGCCGTTGCACCACCCTCCGCGAGGAGTGACTCTTAGCGGCGGTCACCTCGGGTCAGGACTCTGGCTCACTCGCGCGCTTGGGTGCGTGGACGCGTTTTTTTTCTTTTCAAAAACGATTTTTCGCTTATACTCAAAACATCCGCTCGATCGGTGCTGTGGGGACACGGGGAGAAAGAAAGAAAAAAATATATATTCCGCTGGGGGCTCACACCCGCCGCTTTCATTGAATAGTGTCACGGTTTCCAGAGAAAGGGGGACATTTTTCGGAATTGGTAATGCCAGGACACGCGGCGTTTCCGTCACGTGACGTCTGGCGTAGTAATAATAGTCATATTATTGTGCGGCCCCTTTGGCAGTCCACTGCTGGATGGATGAAGACTGCCCCACGTGTATCATGCGTGGGCGTTGTTTGGCCATACTTCACCACGATGAAGGAAAAGAGCGCAGGACCGGTTCACATATCGATTGCCACCGATGATTTCTGTGGGCGAGAATCAAACTCGGGTTGCCGTGTGAATAGCGCGGTGTGCTAACCATTGTGCCACCGCTGCACCCCGAGGTGGACTAAAGTGTTTACGTTCGGTGGTGATAAATGTATTTACAATATTGTGCAAATAATTGCTTCAATGCACGTATTTGCACATGTCTATATAATACAGCCACTTCGATGTGCACAGAATGACTCGATGAATAAAAATTTGAATTATTTCCCCGTGCTGGCAAATAATAATCAATGGCTCATTATGTTGGTTGGTTGATCTTGAATGCCAAAGAAGGGCATTCTAACTAAAACGCCACGGTCAAGCCTCTCAAGAAAAGTCGATCCTGATTTACATTCTATTTAATCGGATTGTGTAGAGCTGCTGAATCATCAGGCATTCATATATATGTGCGTACGTGCGTACGTGTGTGTGCAAGTATTGGGAGCGTTGTGGCACAGTGATGAGTGCACTGCGCTGGGAACCCGGCCACCTGAGTTCGATTACCGGCCATGGCTACGGACATCGGTGGCTGAGAGTGATGTCTGAAGCGGTCCTGGGATTCTTCCCCCTTCACTGATCCGCACTGGCAAAAGTGGTGAAGTATGGTAAAACCCCCACGTTCGATAAGCCTGGGGATGCCTTCACCCAGCATTGGATTAACAAAGGGGATAGCACTCAAAAATCCACACGGATGGATTTAGAGCTTATTTTGGTACCGAATATTGTCCGGGTCACTGGCAGATTGGAGTTGTGAGCACGTGACTAGTAGGCACAGCCAAGGAGAGACATATACTGGATGTCGTTTACCAAGAAATATTTTTTGGTCACCGACCCAGAAATGAGGCTCCGAACATCACCGTTGTCGTCATCATCGTCATCATCATAATTCCACGACGCGCTTGCTGGAGGATGCAGCCATCTGAATGCTTCTGTGGGGACCCTTGCTCTCCGTTTTCCTCCCACGTGGATACGAGTCCTTCACGAAGGAACTCGCCAAACATCGCAATGCTGCGGGCATCCTCGCCAATGCTTTCCTCACAGATTCTCCATCGGTGCTGGGTGCGGAAATATTTTTTTGGGTCGCTGACCCGGACAGACCCCCGGCTGATAAACTGCCCCTACACAGGCCATCTAACCCCCTCCCCCACCCCCCCCAACCACTCCAACCCCACCCCAAAAATGGGTGGAATTCCAAATGAAGCAAAGCGCATGTGAGAAATGCGATGAAGTCACCGCCATGAACGGCGTGATCCCCAAGCACCCAGCGTTGCCGACCCCAGCGATTTTGTTGCTCAAATTTAGCGACGTTTTGGGTCTCGCTCGTGAAAAAATGAAGGCACGTTGGTACGTTGTCAAGTAAAAATTTTGAATGAAAAAAACTAGTAAAATGTGCAGGCCTTTGTCCGGCCACTGATCAGATCACAGTGTGCTTACTACTGCTCCACCCCGACATTTGAAATACAATGAAAAATATATATTTTTGTTTTACTTGTTAGGTACGTTAGAAGATCAAACTGTACAAATGAGACAAAAACAACTATAGAAGATGGTTGAGGATGCAGCAATATCTACTTCACTCAGATTCAGTTATCCAAGGTCTCTTATTTAGCCACAGAAAAAGCATTTCACATTGCTAATTTTCCACAAGAGGAGTGATGGATCTTCATTATGCTGTAGTTTTCTTTACATATCAGTTGGGAGTCATTGGTTCATATGAACTTTTAATTCTAGATTTGAAGCTTTCGTGACTGCAAGGATTCATATTCTGTGACGGTTCCACCTGAAGACGGAGGCTTGTGTTGCTTCCGAAACGTCGTGATTTTTTATTTTATTTTACTTTTATTAATTTAAATTTTTTACCTACGTGACTTTACCGAAAAAACCTAAGAATATGAACTTTTAACTGAGGCACAAATATGATTGTTGTCACTAGATCCCAAACATATGAATTAATAGGTGGCTGGGTGGCCCGGGGATCAGAGTATTGAGCTGGCATAGCTGGAACCCAGACTCCATCCGGCTGTGATTCAACCGGTTCATTAAGAGTAGCGGTTTGTTGGTCTCGGCCTAGTTCTGAAGGATTGCGCAAAAGAAATGATTGGTGTAACAATTTGGTTATTCACTTAATTTAGCCAAATTGGTTGATATGCGGCGAACAGTCTTTTGCAAGGCATGTGAAAAGGGTGCCTCAAATGTGGACAACTTGCCGGGACGGTGAGTTTCAAGGCAGCTGCTACTTTTTTCTATTCCCAGAAATATGTCTGCGTGTCCATCTGTTTGTATCAGATTAAATTTCACATGTTTTCACAAGAAAACTGCAATGCCCCTTAACCGATCGCTACAAAGGTTACCGCAGAGCTCACCAATGGCAATGCCCAGTTTTTGGATAGTTTTGGACATTGAAACGATAACAAAAACACTTTCATAACAGCATTTTTATTTTAAACATCACATTATATGGTGTGCCGCTGCGATTAGGGTGTGAGCATTAAAACACGGATGGGTGCGCACGCACGCACGTCTAATGTATGTATTTCGAACTTCTTTCACACCGTACATAGCCAACCACGCTAATCGGAAGTGTGGGGGAAGGACAACAAAGTAAACACAAAAATATATGTACATGCGGGTCTTCGTGTCTCTACGCGCACCACCGCCATCTGTGCAGTCAAATCTCTAAACACGAAGGCTCCCTTATTAATAGACTAGCTTGCCAGCTTGTGATTACGATACATATTTTTAAGTGAGCGCGAAGGCACACGTGTGCATGCTGTCTCGATTGCTCGTTTGCTCACGACGCCGCTGCTACCTTGAATTAAATGTATGGGCGTGCGGTGGGTGACGATGAGAAACGTGAGAAAAAAGCGTGACAACGTTTCCCAATTAGCACGGTGGTTCTACGTACGGTGTGAAAGAAATTCCGCGTACGTACGTACAATCGAAGTTTCACTCGCAAAATGTTTGCGGAGCAGATAAATTAAGCGGAATTCTGGCAGGCCAATTCGGCTCACCCAAGTTAACCCTGGCCAGCAGAGCACACAGCCTTACCGCTCAATCTGAGTTCCAAGTTAAAAACACGCAGCAATGCCGCTTCTTGTGCAACTATGCCCCCCCATAAAGCTGCCCCGTGTCGACAGAAGATCGTAAAACCCCATTTCATATTTGATTGCATTGTGACAGAACTTGTGGTTCAGAGGAGATGGTCGTGGTCAATTATTAGCCATATTTTGCAATCAAATTCCTGTTTGGAAGCACTCCAAGAATGTTTTGTTACATTTTATGGCATCGATTCCTAGATTTACCGTGCCTTGATGATTCCAAGAACATTTGACACAAACTGCGGGGTGTTTATTCAAGGTAACGTGTAATAACTAACGAAATATGACTGATCAATACGTGCATGGGGCAATAATCATAAAAGTTACCTATTTTGAAATCCAATATCACAAGTCCATTGGCTATTACGTTCCAGGCCCTTTTGCTGGTGGCCCATGTGAACATGCACAACTGACACGGTGAGTTAGCACGTCTCAAATACAACCCAGGTGTGTAATTAGCGCGTATGTAACACTCATGCAATGATTATTGGGTTTGTTAAAATGACAAAAACTGGGTGCTTTTTAACTATCGCTGTGTGATCATGTTGCTATCCACACTGACCAGGCCAGCAAACCTCTCATCAACAACAACAACCGCTGTTCACCACTAAGTTGCGGTGACGTCACCACAGCACCTGTGCCATGCTCGGTGCACTTTGAGGCCAAGTGAAATGTTGAAGGCTTGCTGGCAGGAGGTCACGGAACAGACCCAGGTCTGTTCAGTCCTTCTCTTCTGTATCCCATGCCGCACCCGTTAAGCCCCATCTATCCAGCCGAACAAGAGCTGCTTGGGCATGCGGTGGCTGGGGCTGGGCATGCAGGGACTATATGACTCAGCCAGCACAGGAGTTGCCAGAGGAGCCTCCCATCCACATTGAGACACACATATAAATGTTAACACGCTGTTCTCCCAAACCCACTGCGCATTTGCAAAGCCTGGTGTGTATGGTGTTGCGCTTTGGGTGTTTTGTATTGATCCGCTTGGGTCACGTTTTGAAATTTAGCGGTACGTCGTGATGAGATCACAGTGAGGGTTTCTTTTGATGACTTGTCCACTTTGCTTAAAAGAGCAAAGATTCAATACTTGCCATTGCTCAAGCCAACACAACGGTGGAGAGAGATCCAAAAGAAGAGGAAGAAAAATAAGTCGTAAAAACGTAAACGGGCCCTCCCCCACTCGTGTTTGTGACAAAGGCCAGGGGCAATGCTCTCCGGGTCGTGTGTTTGGATATGATGAGTTTCTTTGTGTAATGGGTTCGTTTGAGGCGCACACTCAACTTGGGAGGCAAACAATATTTATTAACAATGTAACAAACAACTTTAACACTATATAAGGTGGTGACCATCGTTCCTAATTTAACTAACGCTAGGGGGAATACTATATAACGTGACCAGGGCAGGTTAACAGGCTGCCTGGTCACGGACGAAGATCGGAGACTCGAGGACCCGCTGATGGCATCTTCATCCCAGGGTTGAACAGCCACTCTCTGTTCACACCCCGCTTATAACTGCTGCCGCGTGGCCGGCCCAGCCCTTGGCCACGCCCCCCTTACCGATCCTTCGGTAAGGTTCCGGGCCCCTTACCACGTGACCACCAAGCTCCCCCCTGGAGCCCCTAGCCCCCCCCTTTGTCCGGTCACGTGTCCTATCGGGTTCACGCAGAGGGTCACGGCCTGACGCGACCTCAGTGACATCCCGCCTACAGTACTCGTACAGTCCCGACACAGTAGTGACGTAATATGTCACTACGCTCGTACAGTCCCGACACAGTAGTGACGTCATATGTCACTACATTTGTAAAACGCAACTTCGTCTTTTGGCCTATCGTTAGCGCAAGATTTAGGAATCTTTTCCCCCATCACCAGGACACCAGAACAGAGAGGACCCCCACGTACCACCCCACTGCCCCTGCCCTCCCCCCTCGGTCCACTTCCTCCCTCATCCTTTTCTTACATGTACATGCAGACACACAAAGACAGACACACACAAAATCCTCAACCCTCACTGCCAGGATGCACTCCAGTCAAGGTAGTATTTGTTAATATTCTTTGGATTAAAATAATAATATAAATAACCCTTTATTCAATAAATGTTGGTGATTCTCGTGGGCCCCTCTGAAATGTATTGCCCAACACTCAAATTTTTGGCCTGAATGGGTTAAGGCGCAGCCCTGCAAGTGCTTGCTCAGACCACTTGTGGCAGATGGGCCTCTGCTAAAGGGAGCTCTAGAGAGCCCCTCTCGAACGTATTCGGCCTATTCTTACATCTTGAAAGAGGTGAGAGTACCTACACTTTACCCCACCACACATAACCTACCAATCAACTGTTATGGGCCCTGGACAAATGTTTGATTTGCCTCACCTTAACCTAGCCGTGCCGACCGTCCGTGGACTCCACAGACATTCGATCAGCTGATCGATGGGGATCACAGAGTGCGGTCCACCTTCGTAATGGTAAAATTAGCCGTGGTTTGTGGCCCGAGTTGGATTCCTGGTCACAGTTCCCGACAATCGTGAGCGATACCTACATCTGTTCCGCCCCGCGCCCCCCCACCAAATCACCACCCTTTCACCAATTAACCCACGCAGAGCAGCGATGGTGAAATATGGCCAAACAACCCCCACCAAACTACGCTCGGCGTGAGGGTCAAGGCCCTCATCCAACAGTGGATGGACAAAAGGGGACTGGCTGCACTTGCATATAACAGGGAGCGCGGATGGTCTAATTGGCGATTTATTCATATCAATGCGCTGAGGTCATTTTTCAAGTGTGCACAGAGGAGCAATCAGTTGTGGGAACAGTTGGTGGTTGGCAGTCGCTTATGGGGATGGTGGGGGGGGGCAGTTACTTTTGTTCACTGCTAGAATAAAAGATGTTCATCACAAGTTCGCTCTTTATTTAATTATCTTTTTTTTTACTTTACGAGATCTGACTTTGCCGCTTTGTCCTTATCCAACCTCGAAATGCAGCCGCAGCACTTTGCGCTTTTTACCATAGCGGTAAAGATTAAGATAGCAGCGTCCGCGCACTGCCACATTTCATAACCGCGCACGACAGCCGCACGTGGTAACCTCCCAATCTCTTCACCCATTTAACGACCCTCATTCCGCGAAATTTGAGTGTGCTTAAAAACACACACTTTACGACCGATAAAACGCGCACATAGCGTGGCACATTCAGCATCTCTCTGATGTTTTTGTTGTCTTTTTTGTAACGATTCACTCTGCCTTTGCGACGGATTTTTTTTCATCATTTACAGAAATGAATTATTTCACAATGCCTCATGCAAAGAGAATGAGGGAAAGTAACTATCCTCTTGGCGCTTGGAAAACTTTCCCAACTCCTGATCGTCTACTTCTTCTTTCGTACGGCTGATGTGGATGCAGGGCAACAACTACATTTTCACATTTGAGGCGGTCAAGCCAGACAACTGCGTCAGGAGCACCGGAGTGTACCGCTGTAATGTCTCCTTCATATTTGTAACAAAAATGAACTGGTAAGTCGTACAATCACTCAACTTGCGTGTTTAGGTTCCAAGATTGAAAACTAAATTCTTTTAAACTGATTATTGTGTTTAGTTTGTTGTCCTTCCCCCACACCTCCGATTAGAACGCGGTTGGCTACGGTGCGAAAGAAGTTCAACATACATCTGTTTGGCTTCTGGGATTTGTGAAGTGACACGGTCGGTGGATGAAAACAAAGGCACTTTCAACGCACACCACCATCCGCATCCCTGACGGATGCACAGACGGGTCGAGTCCCAGGTAAGAAACTACTCACGTTGTGTAGGAATACAAGTGTGACCTTTTTGAATGTCACGGTTGCTGAGCACGTTACGCCCAAAGTCCCAACACGACAAGCGGCCAGCATAAAACCACAACGTTAAACCTTCTTGGTTCTTTCGGTAAAGTCACGTAGAAGGGAAATAATAAAATAATAAAAAGAATACATTATAAAAAAAAAAAATTATGTTTTATTTTTATTATTATAGGGAAATAATAAAATAATACAAAATTAAACATTTCCAAATATTTATTTTATTATGTTTTATTATTTTATTATTTCCCTTCTACGTGACTTTACCGAAATAACCAAGAAGATGAATCCCTGCAGTCACGAAAGCTTTAAATCGAAACACAACGTTAAAGTTACGGTAAATAAGAGTTGCGTACATTTTCTTGAACTGAGAAAAGTTATAAGAACTTGGAGAAAAGAGATGATGCTGATGGCAGAGGGAATTCCAAGTGGAGCAGTGCGAGTGATGAAGCAGGGAGAGAAATGTTGTGACCTGCAGTGTGGTGAGTGAGAGGGTCAGCAAATGAGTGAGTGGGTAAGTTCTTGAGTACGTGTGTTGTGACCTGCTGTGTGGTAGTGGTTGAACAGTGTGGAACAGTAGATTCAGTCCTCAACATGGGAATAGGAATTGGTGAAGTTCAATGAAACGGTAACCATGACAGTAGTGATGAAAGAGTGATAGGGAGACGACTGATCACCATTGAGTGAATGGAGTGAAACATTGAGTGATGGGTTATTGTTCAATCCAACGTGACTTTATCTTTGCATGAGACAGCAAAACAGAGAGAGAGACACACGGACAAGATCCAACATCCAACCATGTGCCTCCTGCACAGACTTAAATCGTGCGGTGTTTACTTTAAGGCCAACACAAATTCATAACAGTGGATATGGCACACCAGACACACTGGGGATTGCGCACTTGATAAATATAGCAAAATGAGGGGATGGGCTGAAACGATTAATAATATGGGCCTGTCTATGAGCAGAGCTGTCGAGCGCTGTAGCCCAAATTGACCCTGGCTAGCTGCGTAGCGTGGGTAGCAGCTCTTTATGAATGGGCAAGCAGCCAAAATATTGGAACGATTGTCTAAATCCACACAGTGTTGAGCTGGGCGCAAAACACCACAAGGCATGAGGCCAGCACAATTATCCCCTCCCTAACACACACAAGGCAAGGACAAGGACCCCCCCCCCCCTATAGCCTTAATATTCTTTTGGGACAAGTGCTGTGAGTAATCACCTCTGAAGGTCGGCGAGGCACCCCACAACAGGTACTCGGTTGAGGCTGAGTTGACCGAAGGGGAGGCCCAGGACCAGTTCAGATAATCGTCACTGGGTCGTAGCACAGCCCATCAACTGCTGTACTATCATTCCCCACCACCACACGCACAAAGGCAAAGCACCTATGAAGGCCGGCATGGCACACGAGGGGGTGGGTGGCCAGCACCATGCCCGACTGCCCTTGTCTCCCCACTGGCGATGTTTACACACCACCCAAAGTACTCATTTGGGGCTGAGTCGACCTAGGGGAGGCCCAGGACCGGTTCAGATAAGCGTCACTGGTGTTGGCCGTGAGCGGGAATGGAACTTGGGGAACCGGGTTCGTAGTGCAGTGAGCTCACAGCAATGCTATCGAGGGGGAGGTGTCACAAGCACCATGCTTTTGTCCCTCCAGTGGTTCGAGCTGATGAGCCCACGGCTACCTCCGGAGTGGGAGCTGTGTCAGTATTCTTGGTGTTAAATTAAAGTCGTTCACTGTGGGTGTTGGACTCCAACAAGGGTGCTTATTGTCTCCGCTCCTGTTTGTGATTTTCATGGACATGATATCAAGGCGCAGCCGAGGTGTGGAGAGTATCCAATATGGGGCATGGAGGTGGCGTCGCTGCTTTATTGGAGATGACTTTGTCCCCTTCGCCTCGTCAGTCGGTGATCTCCAGCATGCACTTGAACGGTGTGAAGCATCTGGGATGAAGATCAGCACCTCCAAATCTGAGGTCATGGTTCACTCCCACAAGACGGTGGATTGTGCTCTCCAGGTGAGGGGGGAACAGCTGCCCTTAGTGGAGGAATTAAAGTACCTCGGGGTCTCTTTCGCAAGTGATGGTAAGTGGGAGCGGGAGATTTGACGGCGGATCGGTGCTGTGTCCACAGTATTGCAGACGCTGTACCGTTCCATGGTAGTGAATCGGGAGCTGAGTTCTCGAACAAAGCTCTCGGTTTACAGGTCGATCTACGTTCCCACCCTCACCTCTGGTCTTGAGCTTTGGGTAATGACCGAAAGTATGAGATCGTGGGCACAACGGGCCGAAATGAGGTTTCTCCGCAGGGTTGCCAAGCTCACTCTCCGTGATCGGGAGAGTAAGCCTCAGAGTCGATCCGCTGATCTTCCAGATCGAGAGGAGCCAGTTAAGTTGGTTCGGGCACCTGATAAGGATGCCCCCCAGTAGACTGCCCCTGGAACTCTACCGGGCACATCCCACTGGGCACACACCCCGGGGTCAGCCCAGGACACGCTGGTGGGACGATGTCGCTCAGCTGGCCCGGGAACGCCTGGGAATTCCCCAGGAAGAGCTAGAGTCTGTCGTCAGGGAAAGGGATGTCTGGACTACCTTACTCGACATGCTGCTGCCGCGACCCTCACCATGACAAGCAGTTTGAGAAACGCACGAACGAACCGCTGGTGTTGGCCACGGCTGGGGATTTAACTCGGGTAGCCTGATTCTTATTGCAGTGTTCTAACCACTACACTGCCTCTCCCTCTCTGGAAGCACAAACGGGGCACATGCAAGGACACATGGCCACACACACACATAATTCAACTGCAATTCCCCAGTGCTTTCGTTTTGTAAATGTGTACCAGCAGCAGGCTCGTGGTGTCCTCGGCTCGAGTGAATGTGGCTATTTATTTATAATTGTACCTTTTTTCAGTCCCAGTTACTCATCAAATCGTATAAACATTCATGCCACCCCAGAATAAACCGCAAGACAAAAAAATACTGGGCCTCGGAGTAAGGTACATAAAATCCATACGGAACAACTCGTGCATTTTGAATACACCGCATACACTGTGTGTGTTAATTATTTTTTTATTCACCCAGGAGAGGGCTCTGGTTGTTGCCCTATCTCCTGATCGGGCGGGATATTACTCCGCGAAAGCAGCAGCCGGAGCGAAGAGTAATGTGCGCACACGTGTAAACATACGCGTGGACACACGCGCATGCTCGCAACGACAATGGGCAGAATTCCTGAAGCTGCGGCTCTGTTAGTTATTGGGGGAGCCACGTCTGGAAGGTCGCCAACTGTGAAACTTAAACGTGCGGTTTTCTAGGAAAAAGCCCGAGGCGTGTGTTGTGTTTTTTTCCAGAGAAAGGGCTCATCAGCTGGGCTAAGCTGACCCAGTGGACCTGTCCCCAATCCAACCCACGGACGGGCCGACCGCGATTGCTGGAGGGTAATTCCCGCGAGGACAACCCGGTAAACAACAAGACTGTTGGACGGACAGACAAATGAACCGACAGACAGATGTATTGGCGGATGGACAATCGGACGAAACGGACGGACGAACGAATGGATGTCTAGATGGACAGACGAAATGATGGATGGACGGACGGACTGACGGATTCATAGGCTGACCGATGGAAAGAGAGGGAAAGAAGGGAAGCCCCCTCAAACTTCCAGAGGAGTGTGGATCAGACGGTGGCCCACGTACGCTGTGGATTTCCCTCGGGTGAGGCAGCCTCTGAGGGGGGGTATTGAGGAGGCCCCCAGCTGGAACCACTGATGCTCGGGCTGTTCTCTTTACATCAGCAAATCCTACATCAGCCACACGGGACCCATGTGGCTATGGGATGATTCCAAGTCTTGTGGAGGAGGCATGGGATAGCTTAGGGGCAATTTATTTACTAATATTTAATTTATGGGAGATGCTGAAGCAGCGAAATGTATGGCTATATACACAAACACAATGTGTGTATATATATATTTATAAGCTGTGGTCAAAATGTTATGGAGAATAGGATATTTATGTTGGAAAAAACTGAAATTTATGGCAAAACATTTTTTTTATAACCATCCCTACAGATAAAAACTTGGCGGTCTAAATTAAGCACGTAGCATATAGTGTTTATTGTCGTGTTGTCCAGAAACAAAACGACTCACCAACATTCATCGTAAACACTGTGACAGAACAAAGACATATGTAATGGGCAAACATTTCAGGCAATGGCCTATTTTTGGAGTTGCATACCATTTCAGACAATGTTGAGTCAGATTTCACCAATAATTGAAAGTCACCTTTCTACAGAGTTCGCTAAAGTTCCATCCGATGACCCTTGTTCAGAATTAACAAAACACTCGACACACTCTTCGACACCAATGTAGGCTTAAACTAAATGTGTAGGGTAATTGGCAACATTTTGGGCTACGACTCTTCTTAATATCACATAAACATAGTGACTGGAGAGATGAGAGTTCATAACGGATGGTGACTGCACTTAACACCATGAGAAAGGATGGCAATTAAATTATGGTATTGTTTTCAGATGAACAGTTTTTAAATGGGAATATGAATACTTACCTAATACGTTTTGGTTCTTTCGGTAAAGGCACGTAGTTAGAAAATATATATATATATATCACGACGTTTCGATCGCAACACAAGCGGTCGTCCTCAGGCGGAAAACTAATCCAGCAGTGGAACTGCTGAACCAGGAAGAACACAGCGAGAGGTTATATATGTACATGTACATGTATAGGTATATGTACAAAAAAAACTCTTGTAGTAACAGCTCTCTCGCTGTGTTCTTCCTGGTTCAGCAGTTCTACTGCTGGATTTTTTTTTGCCTGAGGACGACTGCTTGTGTTGCGATCGAAACGTCGTGATATATTATTATTTTATTTTTATACCTACGTGACTTTACCGAAAGAACCAAAAAGTGTGGATTCCTGCAGTCACGAAAGCTTCAAATCATTTACCTAATAGTTGCTATCGAGTACCAGACATTCTTGAATAATCAAAAGTATTACCAAATACATCTTCAGAGTTGGCTAGCGCTTGAAGCAATGTAGGACTCCCATATTTATGTATGTTGAACTTCTTTCGCACCGTACAGAGCCAACCATGCTAATCGAAGGTCCGGGGGAAGGACAACAAACTAAACACAAAAAGCAGTTCTAAAGCAATGAGTTTTCAATCAACATTGCATAGCTCCAGTGGTTTCCTAATGTCGAACAATATCGAACATTAGAATGTAGAGAACAGAGAATATAAGCAGGTCAGAAGCATTATTTTTACAGGTGAGAAAAGTACGTAGGCTTGGGTAGGACGCATCACTCGAAGGGGGTGATGGTCAGTGGGCCACAATAGTAACGGAGTGGCATCCAAGGGAGAGAATCGCGTCCGAGAGGGGTGCCCACTTCGAAAATGAAGCGATGAAATTCTCTCATGCACAGGTACCAGGTGGATCGTTAGATTGCAGGACTCTGAGAAATGCTGATGGAGTGGGGAGGCCTTCATCCGCTAGTCGATTAATTTTATCTTCATCACGCCTGATGTTTATGATAAGGGCCATTGCGAGAAATATTCGCCAACAATGCATTAATTGTGTTTTTGTATTAGGCATCGTTAATAAATAATGTTATTAACGATTACTTGTGCTGTATTGCCTATCCAGCCTCTTTATTTATTGTATTCTTCTCTGACTGGAAGTAATCGGGAGGCCGTCATCTAGCAGTGAATTGACAAAGGGCTGTAGATTATTATTTTTTGAATAGTTTATAAATCACACAATTCTTTGCGAAAGTATATCATTGTAAAGTGTACATAATCAATGCATTGCTGCAGTACAGCAGTATAGAGGATATAATTATACGTATGATTGATAATGAATATGTTCAATACAATCTGCACAAAATTATATTAGTGTGTCACAAGAGAATATTTTTTTTTATCAAATTGGTCAACTTCATTGCGTATTAATCAGATGCCCCCCATGACGCACCAGCATGGTGAGGCTCCCATCCAGCAGTGGGTTGTCCTTCCCCCGCACCTCCGATTACCATGGTTGGCTACATACGGTGCGAAAGAAGTTCAACATACGTGTACTAATCAGTGTCCAATCACGTACCGAGTATGCTCCGTGTGAGCTGTGTTGTTTGGGTTTAGCTTGAAGCACATTTGAGGGCACGGTGCTCTTCGGCATTATGGGACTTCACAAATGCAACAGCGCACCCACTGCGTGTGTTTGCGTGGCAATAACAATAACAATAGTTACACTCGTAACGCACCACCGCCACACAGTACTCCCTCACTCTGGAAGAAGGAGAAGGACTAACGGGTCGCGAGGAGGACCCGATGATGGCAAGCGGGAAGGCAACAGCCAGGCGGTGAGCCCGTGCCAACAATTGCCCAAGCTCTGCGGTCTATATTTTAAGGAGTTATCGGCCAATTCACCAGCACTTACACGTAGGGAGGAAACCGGAGCACCAAGATGAAATCCATGTGTGCGAGGGGGAAACACTCTGTTCTAAGGTGGCAACGTGCGTGTTCATCATTGTCAAGAGATGTGGTGGATGACTTTCTCCCGGCCTATTCATCCTAGCACGCCTGCCCCGTGACTTTATACACACGTGCACAGGCTGTCCATTATTATTCTTGATTACATAACACCAGCGTGGCACATTGATATCAGGAAAAATACAAGTTTTCAAAAAAATATATATTTTCGTGGAAGTTCAAAAGCGCACACAAATTGCCATGGATATGAGACTTGCAACGCTGGGTGCACTCATCAGGCTGCTGAGGTTGTATCAATAACCACTCCCCCACCCCCCATGCCCAGAACATTTTGATTCACGACTTCCGCATTTGATGCCAGAATAGTGCTTCTATGCTGCATTGGTTTTGTTTTTGCTGACATGTTGCTGCATTTTACATTCATGGGATGGGAAGTGATTGTACATTGCAACCTGATGCAAATTACAATTTAAAAAATAACTGGATTATCTGCTAAAGATGGCATGGGGGATTGGTAGAGAAGTGAGTGGTCGACGCACCGTGATTTGAAGTTGGTGTACGGGAGTTTGATTCCACAAGCCACGGCGAACATCAGTGGCGAGTGATATGGTCTTGCCCCACCTTATCTTGCTTCTATCATATGTTTATACCCTGTCCCATCCCCTCTCTGCCCATCCTAGGAACTGCACAAGAGGTGATTTCATCACTCTATCGTCTCGGTGGCCATGCTCTCTTGGTCCTGTTTGTCTCATTTGCTTTCCACTCCGTCGTCAGCCTCGACTCAGGGGTCAGCAACCAAAATAACAAGGTGAGCCATTTTTTTAGAATTTGGTTTAAAAAAACTCGCAATATTTCAAGAGCCGCAATGTACGTTGTGAATGCGAGACAGTAGTCATTAATAAATAGCGCCACGAAGCAACGCCGCATGCAGCTTTGGATCCGCAAGTTGCCGACCCCAGGCCTTGGCCATCTAGCATGCATACCTGTCAATCCACACGGTTTACCTGTATTCTTGTACATGGAAATTGAGTGTTCAGGTCCATACGGCATTCAGCCGTTTCACTACGAGCGATTTCAGCCGCACCACCTCAACATAACAATAGGCTCAGTCAACCATTCTACACAACAAAGACTCATTTCCTGGCAGCGATTTCAGCCGCACCACCTCTACATAACAATAGGCTCAGTCAACCATTCTACGCAACAAAGACTCATTTCCTGGCAGCGATTTTAGCCGCATCACCTCTACATAACAATAGGCTCAGTCAACCATGCTACGCAACAAAGACTCATTTCCTGGCAGCGATTTCAGCCGCACCACCTCTACATAACAATAGGCTCAGTCAACCATTCTACGCAACAAAGACTCATTTCCTGGCAGCGATTTCAGCCGCATCACCTCTACATAACTAAAGGCTCAGTCCCATTTACACGCACCTGTACATCATCCGCACCTAGTGTACACACCAAAGGCTCATTCCTAACAGCGTGCTTCAGCCGCACCGAACCTCACAAAAATAATATTCAGGGCCTACCTTGGCTCCTCCCACCCTCAACCAGTATATATACAAGGACTGTTTTCTTGGAATTTCTCTCACTTGATACAGCTATCGTGCTGTGACGGTTCCACCTGAAGACGGAAGCTTGTGTTGCCTCCGAAACGTCGTGATTTGAATTTTATTTGACTTTTATTAATTTTAATTTTTTACCTACGTGACTTTACCGAAAAAACCTAAGAATATGAATCCTTGCCGTCACGAAAGCTTCAAATCTAGAATTATTTACGTGTGTTTCTCCCTTGTGATGGGACTTTGTAGGATGAGCGTTGAGGGCACAGGGTGACCAGTAAGGTCTGAATTGGTCTGTAATTAGACAGCCACTGATAAGGGGTTGACGGGTCTTGCAAAAGCCCACTTTTCTTAACAGTCGATAATACGTCCCCAACTTGCCTGGTATAAACAAAGGATACACTATCTTTTCTTGAACATATATTTGGCATTTGTTTAAAAATGTACTTTATATAATCAATTTGAATTACAGTCAGCTAAAACAATATCAGTTTTACATGCTATAAACTGAGCTCACATTCATAATAGAGGGTTTTTTTGGGTTAGATCGCGTAAATATATAAATGTGTCGTTAAAACTGGCCACCACCCGACACAGCCAACTGTTAAGGGTTGTCACGTAAACAGAATGTGGCCAATTCGTCACGAGTACAGCACACCGGTGTGTTGGAGAGCCAAGCCACAACATTTACAATCTGAGTACGACGTTTCGCCTATAATTACAACTAGCTTCATCAGGCGACAGCCAGATTTGTGGAGAAGTCTTACTGTTTCGTTCCTTATATAGAGGCGTAAATGTTCTGGCGAATTGCCCGATGAAGCTGGATGTAATTACCAGCCAAACGTCGTACTCAAAAATTGTAAATGCTGAGGATTCACTCTTCAACACACCGGTGGGCTAAAGTAGTGAACTATTTTTCTTTTGTCAACGTGACACATTTTTTACTGTTTGGCCATGTCGGGTGGTGGAGGGTTACGACACATTTATAAATAACGTGATCTAACCCAAAAACCTTTATTATGAATAATATTGGTCGCGAAAGCCTACATGTTAAACTGATCTTTTGTTCCAGATATTAATTTCCGTATTTTATGTACTGTGCCACATCTGACTCGGATGTTTTGTTTTTCCAAACATCTGGCTAGTTTATCAGTTACTCCCGCAATGTACTGTATTTTGATCGTTTTAATTACTTGGGCAGTTTCAATGCTCGTGTTATTTGATTTGGTTTTGGCATTCAATGCCCTGTTGATTTGTGCATCCATTGTAACCGTTCATTTTCAGTGCTTCTTTAACATGTTGAATTTCACTTCTCAGACTGTCACCTTTCTAAGCTCGATGAATGAGCGTCTTGATAAGATCAGATTTCTGTGCGGGGTGATGATGTGACTGCATTCAGATAGGCGTCATTATGCGTTTTATTTCGGTAAACACTGTGTTATATTACCATTTCGACCCCGTCCGAGCAGAATATCCATAAATGGTAGAGTTCTGTCAGCTTCCACTTCCATGGTGAACTGGATGGATACGTTTTGCGAGTTGAGATTATTTAGAACGTGGTTCAGGGTATCTTTGCCATGTGGCCACATATCTAAACCAAGCAGAGGGTTTTAGTGTGCTTGAAGCTATTGCATTTGTTTTAAAATCTTCCATGTACAAGTTCGCTATCACAGGAGACAAAGGAGAGCCCATTGCTGCTCCTTCAATTTGTTTATCGAAGTCACCTTGCCACAATAAGTAAGTGTTCTTTAGACAGTGTTCGGCTCTTCTTGGGATATCTTTGGCTAAACCTTTGTTCGTTACCAGAGTGTCGAGTAATTTAATTGACTCGTTGATCGGAACCCTCGTGAACAGAGAAGTCACATCAAAACTTACTAGAATATAATTCGGGTTAAGCTTAATATCTTTAATTATATTTACGAGATGTTCAGAGTTTTTGATGAACGGAGGTCCTACCGATGTAGGGCTGTATTTGGTTCGTTACGTATTGTGCTCATTTGTACGTGGCAGAGCCTATTGTACTAACTATGGATCTTAATGGGACATCAGGTTTTTGAATTTTTGTTAGCACATAAAGTCTTGGTTTGTTTTGATGCCCTTGCTTTGATCAGGTATTGCTCTCCCTTGGGAATTGATGACTTGGCAATGATTACCGTTGTTTTACGTTCAAAGTTGCTGGTTGGGTCTCGTTTAATTTTAAGGTAGGTACCTTCATCGAGTAAATCTTTGATTTTATTATCATAGTCCTAACGGGGCATTACAACAGTTTATTTGCCCTTATCAGCAGCAAGAATTTGGATATCTTTATTTGCTCTCAATTATCTTAAGGCTTTTGCTTCACTGAAGTTAATATTTGTTTTTGGAAATTTGCTGTTCTCAATAATTTTGGCAACCTCGTGCCGAGTCATCTCAGCTTGATTATGGGAGAGATGTCTAACTGCTGATTCCACTTCAGCAATGATCTCATCGACAGGGATTGTACGTGGGGCAACAGCAAAGTTAAGACCTTTAGACAGGACTGAAACCATATCGCCGGATAATTCAACATTAGTCATGTTGATTACCGTTTTGTTTCTAAAATGTTCATTTTTAGTTAATAGTTGTTAGTCTAGCAAATTTGTTAATTTGGGTAGTGTTAGTTTTGTTAAATACATTATCAGCTGATTGCTGTGTAATTATGTCGATTATATTCCAGTGATCTGTATAGACCCTGATTTTTACGTGTTTTAACGACACATTTATATATTTACGCGATCTAACCCAAAAAAAAACCTATATTATGGATATTGGTTGCGAAAGCCTACGTGTTAAACTGAGTTCACATTGCAGTATTTGCTAATACGGCAATGTACCGTGGCCTGTCTTTCCAAAGCGCTAAAAAATAGACTGTACAGGCACAATCAGTCTCCTTTATTACAATATTACCGTATTGCTTCGACTAAGAAGACGCTCCGGAAAGTAAGACGCACCCAAAACGTGTGCCCGGTGTCAATCCAATTATGCGAATCTGGTCAGACACACACACCTGCCGGATTATACCACGCACTCCCAGCTTTTTGATAGAAATTAGCTCGCTGCTGCCCTCTGGTAGACGCATGCTGCAATGCCGTGTGTTTGTGTGTAGACCTTCCCACGTGTTTGGTAGCCCCCGTTGGTCGTTGAGCTTGGTTTGACCATACTGGTTTTAGTGACGTGGTTATCGCCTGGACCGGTTCGAATATCACTCGCCGCTGATGTATCCCGTGGAATTAAAAGACCCGCCAGTTGCACGGTCGAGCCTGCTTCTGTTTGGTTACTACGGCTTTTGGTCGCCCTCTCGTGGTAACAATATGGATTTCTGAAAAAGACAATCTCGTCTCCTTCCCAATATTGGTCTCCACGTAAAAAATAAAAAATAAAAATTTTGTTTCACATCCCATCGGCCACACGGCCTTCTTTGGAGTCAAATTCCTAAGCAGCATTAGTTTAACGCAAATACTTGTTTTTATTTGGAAATAAATATGCGAATTATGCGTATTGTCTGCTTATTTATAGCGTTACTATTCTTTGAATCGTCATTTCAAACTTGTAACGCACCGCCGCACAGTGTGCGGCGAGAAACACTCTGAGGCGCCAGGAACCACAGCCACGCGATGATTGCTCCATGCTCTGTGGTCCTCTATATAACACATTCCTGCGGAGGGAGCTGGTAGGAACGTTGGGTTGCTCGGTCAATACACCCGACTGTGAGGGCGGGCACAAGCCGGCGTGAGTAGGTTAAACGTTGAGTTTTATAAGGGCACCACGGGGTGACCAGCCCCTCCCCACCCAGCCCCACCCCTCCCACCCCCCACCCAGCCCCACCCTACCCACCCAGCCCCTCCCCACCTAGCCCCTCCCCACCCTCCCCTCCCCACCTAGCCCCTCCTTCCCCACCCTGCCACTCCCTGCACGACGGACACAATAATCCCCCGTGGGCTGGTGTAACCAGGAGGTTCCTACCAGTATTAAGGCCAATTAATGAGTGAATAAATGTTAAGGCCAATTAATGAGTGAATAAATGTGGGAGGAAACCGGAGCACCCGGAGAAAATCCCCGCGTGCGAGGGGGAAACACTCTATCCCATACAGACTGAACAGACGGAGTGCATATTTGCTGTTGCGTCTTCTGGTGGGTTAGGATACGGCACCTCCTCGACGCCTACGGGAAGGTAGTTCTGTAACGTTCATCCAATCCACCAACCCTAGCTGTCTCCACAGTGCTGGATTACAGGCTCTGTGCATATCCACCACTGAAGAAGTAGACTGCCCAGTTAATCGCCACAACGACACTCGTAATTATGTTGTATTATGTGCATGTCTTTGCATCGATGTACAAGGGTGGCGAGATGTTAACTTCCTCGCCTGGTACGCAGGAGGTCGTGAGTTCGATCCCGACCTTGACGCCTGTATCGCTAGAGTTTGCATGTTCTCCCCGTGGATGCGTGGCTTTTTGTCCGGGTCCTCCGGTTTTTCCTTACACATTTAGAAACATGCGTTTAAGAGTATTTGGCTGCTATAAATTTCCACGTGATGAGCCACTTTATTGAGCTGTCATTTGTGACCAGGTCGCTTTTGATTTTTTTTTTAGCTCAGTGGCCCCTACCTGGCAAAATTTAAATAACTAAATAAAGTTGTGTGACCTCAATTTTATTCTCTAAAACTTTCCATTTTTAAAGTAAGGTTTATTTAAAAACAAATGAATATGCAAAGGAACAAAGGTTAGGGGTCAATTAATTTCGGGTCACATGCCATCTGGACCACCCTGTATATTACAGAACAGACAGGGTAATTGTAAATAGTGCAATCCAGAGGTCGCTGATTTTATATGCAGGCGAGGGAGCTGAAACGTCAGTATAAATGGGTACACCGTGCCAGCCTTAGAATTAAACTCAGGTGGCCAAGTTCATAGCACAGTGCACGAGCCAGAACCCCATTTCTCAAACCCTAACTACAGTTACGTAATCTGTATTTAACGACTCCAGCGATTGTGTTGGTCATCCTCCGTGCATCACTTATAACTTCAGGGGGTTAGTTTTAAGTACGCCCTCAATAAGGCGTAAGCCGAATGGAGCGGAGGTGCAGTGGTTAGCACACTTCATCACCTCCGATTATTACGGTTGGCTACGTACGTTGCGAAATAATTTCAATACACGTACATGACCGTGACCGCTATGACCGGACTTTTGTTCTCAACCACGGATAACGTCAGCGGCAAGTGATATCTGAACCCCCGTCACCAACACACCCTAAGACCAGTGTGGTGAAGTATGGTCAAACAACCCCTAGAACTACATTAACAAAGATCTGTACATTATTCTTATTCTTCTTGGTTCTTTCGGTAAAGTCACGTAGAAGGGAAGTAATAAAATAATAAAAATAAAACATAATAAAATAATTCTCATGACGTTTCGGCCACAACGCAAGCAGCCGTCCTCAGGTGAAGACCAGGTCTGTCGAGGAGACAGCGTCTGAATGAAAAGATCGAAAATTATTATTATTATTTTCAGGTGTAAGAGTGCATACCAACAGTCCCAGACCTTCGACAACCACGACAGCATGGATGGAAATTACAGACTATAAAAAACATTGCATAAGAATTAGTAAGCGCTTAGAGGCTTTGGATTTAGAACAGTTGTATTTGTTTATTTAGACACGTGGTATGCACCAATGCAAGCCATGCCTTTCGTTTGCACAACTGTTCTTAATTTGGAATGATTTCACGGTCTCCAGAGATCTTCAGTGCAGCATAGTCTTACTAATACATGTATAATGGGTTACTTTAACAACCTGCACTGACCAGCGTGAAGTATGGTCAAATAACCCCCAAGACCAGCAGATTGAGATGTTATTCGCCTAACGCCAGCTGACTGCTGCAGATGCAAAGCAGCGTGGAGGAGTGATGCTCACAACAATGAGCAGAGCACCGGGCAGCAAAACTACAGCGAGGTGGCACAGGTGGTGCATTTCGCAGTCATCTGAGTCAACACATAACACCTTGGTCTGTCCCATGAACCTGCCAGCTAGCCTTCCACACTTCATGTTATGGGCTTAAGGTGCACCAAGCCTGGCACACCCACCATGGTGATGTCACTGCTAATTAGTTACACCACTCCAGGGGTGGGTCTGGTCGTTACAGACGTAAATAACAGCATTACTAAGGAGACATGTTCCCTTCATAGATCTGTTTCTCCACACAAATAAAAAAAAAATTTGCACACAACCCAGGATTTGCTTGTCCTTAATCGATGCTGCTGAAATGACGCACTCCGTGAAGGCCGTTGGGGCGATGGGCTGTGTGGGCAATGCCTTTGTTTTTGTGTGGAGAGACAGATATATGAAGGGGACATTGTCTGCTCATCTATTTGGTCCTGGATCGTGACCTGGATTATGTGATAAGAAGAAGAATCATCGCCCACGCTTCGCCTGTTATATTTATTCCCTTTTAAAGCCACAATGTATTCGACTAATGTGTTCAGTTTATTTGTGCTTATGCACCACTGCCAAGGCAGCATCTCCCACAACATTTTGAAATTCTGAAGGTGGACATATTACTTGGTGATGCTGAGTTGGCAGTGGTGCAAAAGCACAAATAACAAAAAACATCGTTAATAACACTGTGTGGCCTCAAAAGGCTACAAAAATACAGCAGGCGACATGGCGAGATGTTAGCTACCTCGCCTGGTATACAGGAAGTCTTGGATTCGATCCCGACCCTGACGCCCGTATATTTGGATTTTACGGTGGCTCTCTCGCCGTGGTCGCGTGGATTTTTTCCTCCGCGTCCTCCTGTTGTTGCCTTCCACATTTAGAGTCAATATCACGCGTTTGGAGTATTTTGCTACTATAAATTTCCACATGACGATCATCCAAATTCGTTGAGTTATCATTTGTGATATCTAAGTCGATTCTGGAAAAAAAAACCAGCTACATAGCTCGGTGGGCCATACCTGGTAAAAAATATTTTTATATAGTACATAAATAGTACTCCTTGGTTCTTTCGGTAAAGTCACGTAGTTAGAAATAACATAAAACAAATCACGACGTTTCGATCGCAACACAAGCGGTCGTCATCAGACGACATAAATAGTAATTTCACTTAGCACTTGTGTTTTAAAGTCCAAGGTGGGCGTGGTCTGTATTGCAGGAGGCGGGGCAACGCCTGAAGAGGGGTGTGGACGAGGGGTGGGGGTGGAGAGGGTTGGATGGTGAGGGGTGGGGGGTGTGGAGAGGGGTGGAGAGTGGGTGGGGGTGGAGAGGGGTGGGGAGTTGTGGAGAGGGGTGGGGGGGAGGAGTGGGGGGGGGTGTGGAGAGGGGTGGGGGCGGAGAGGGTTGGATGGTGAGGGGTGGGGGTGTGGGGGTGTGGAGAGGGGTGGGGGGTGTGGAGAGGGGTGGGGGGGTGTGGAGAGGGGTGGGGGGTATGGAGAGGGGTGGGGGGTGTGGAGAGGGGTGGGGGGGGATGTGGAGAGGGGTGGGGGTGTGGAGAGGGGTGGGGGGGGTGTGGAGAGGGATGGGGGGGTGTGGAGAGGGGTGGGGGGGTGTGGAGAGGGGTGGGGGGGTGTGGAGAGGGGTGGGGGTGTGGAGAGGGGTGTGGCGGTGTGGAGAGGGGTGGGGGATGTGGAGAGGGGGGTGTGGAGAGTGGGTGGGGGTGGAGAGTGGAAGGGGGTGGAGAGGGGTGGGTGGAGAGGAGGGGGTGTGGAGAGGGGTGGGGGGTGTGGAGAGGGGTGGAGAGTGGGCGGGGGGTGGAGAGTGGGCGGGGGGTGGAGAGTGGGCGGGGGTGTGGAGAGGGGGTGTGGAGAGTAGGTGGGGTGTAGAGTGGGCGGGGGGTGGAGAGTGGGTGGGGGTGTAGAGTGAGTGGGGGGGTAGAGAGGGGTGGGGGTGGAGAGGGTGGTGTGGAGAGTAGGTGGGGGTGTAGAGTGGGTGGGGGTGTAGAGTGGGGAGGTAGAGAGGGGTGGGTGTGGAGAGTAGGTGGGGGTGTAGAGTGGGTGGGGGGGTAGAGAGGGGTGGGTGTGGAGAGTGGGTGAGGGGTGGGGGATGTGGGGGGAGGAAAGAAGCGGACTCAGACTCAGTTTCGCCCGCGCGACTTTCGTCTCCCGCGGCATCGTCATCGTCGGCAGCAGCGGGCCACCCCCCCCGCCCCCTCCCCAGTCACACTCCGCCGTCATTTGCCATCGTCTTTCTCATCGTCGTCGCACGTTGGAATCAAAGCGGCGGAGATGCCAAACAAGAACAAGAAAGACAAGGTGAGCCGTCGTAGCCTGCTGGCGCCTGGCACCGTCATGGCCGACTCCTCGCCCCTTTCTTTTGGCGCCTAAAACGCGCCGAGGCCTCGCCTGGGAGGCCTCAACCCCGTCGCTAATTAAGCGGTAATTGCCCCCCCCCCACACCGTAATTGAGGCGGTCGTGTGTGCGTCAAGGTGGCTCGCTGGTCACCTGAGGGCCGACGTTTCGGGTTCGAGCCTCCATCCCAGGCAGCGTTGCCGCGGTTGTTGTTACAAGGAGAGGTTCATAATGGACGTGTCGGAGGTGCTTAAGTTGTCTCGTGTTGCACGCAACTTTCGTTTTGCCGCATATTTGTCCCTGCGTTCGATTGACCCGTTGTTTTAATTGGTTACGTCACTTCAGCTGGTGTGTGTGTGGGTAGCGGGAGCGGTGGCGCAGTGGTTAACGCGCTGCGCTATTAATCCGGTGACCGGAGTTCGATTCTCAACCACGACCAACGATGTCAGTGGCGAGTTAATATCTAAACTGGTGTCTGGGCCTCCCCATCATCAATACGAACTGACCAGAGTGGTGAAGTATGGTCAAACAACCCGCTGCTGGATGGCTTCCAGCAGCGGGTTAACAAAGGGCTGTAAATGCAAACATGTTAAGTGGGCTATAAGAGTTACACCGATATCAATTTTTACATTCATATTGAGTCGTGTCCAGGGCACAGACTTCTATCATGTTGAGTACAACTTCTTAAGCTCTTCTGTTGTACGTACGCTTTGCAATTA
The DNA here is from genome assembly GCF_964198595.1 of Lampetra fluviatilis. Taxonomy (NCBI): domain Eukaryota; kingdom Metazoa; phylum Chordata; class Hyperoartia; order Petromyzontiformes; family Petromyzontidae; genus Lampetra; species Lampetra fluviatilis. The sequence goes on along the minus strand of NC_136304.1, from coordinate 5,647,286 downwards.
AATTGACGAGTCTGCCCTTACTGCTGTGTGTGGCCTCTGGTTTTCGAACCTTTGGCACTGGGCGTGAGGCGGGGTTCCCAATGGCTTTGTTGGGGACTCTTTGAGCCGTGTCCAGTGCAAGGTAAATTATTAGTCTCCGTAGACCCTAAAGCCGCTATAGATTACAAAGTGGTTAAAGTAATTTACGGGTATGTGTTGTGATTCGCCACCGGTTTCCAGGTCTGGAGTTGAACCTTTGTGTTGTATATCCGGGTGGTTATAATGGCCGTGGTAAACAAGTTGCAGTGTTATGTTGTTCCTGTTGCATGCTTTAATCTGCCATCTCTCTTGGTTGGCACTGGACTAGATTACAAAACTCTGTTAGATTGGAAGTTGTGCATTTAATTGGCGATAGGGTGAGAGTCCTGTGGCCGGTTACGTAAAATTACTTAAAAAGTGCTCTTGATTCACTCTGATTTCATTGCAAAACTTAAGCGAAAACGTCACTCAATGTAACCGACCACTGAAGCTGGTTGTTTAGGTAGGTTCAGTATGGCCATGTCGGAGACTGACCAATTCCTGCCGAGATCCTTTGTGTTGTTGCATCAATTACATCTTTGGTGGTTATTCTTAATAGCCAGTAACCATTTTATATGGCAGTATATAACTTTATTTTAAAGTATTTGCACGCAATTAGCCGCTGGAGTCGAGCCGTGGTGCTATGTCGCTGCTGTGTATTCTACAGCTCCTTGTCAATCCACTGCTGACTGAAAGGCTCCCCCATACTGTGCTGGTCATGGAGGTTGTTTGCGCATACGTTACCACTCTGGTCAGTGCGGATTGGTGAAGGGTGATCCATTTAGTTTTTCCCAAAAGTAAAATAATGAGGAATTATACAATTACAGATAGTTATTTAGGGAGGTTAAGCATGTCATCCTGTGCGATGCAACACATTCTCCCTAATTATTTCAGCGTTTACTCCGTTATTTACATTTTAATTGTACCTGTATAACAGAATTTATAATACGATTTGTAAACCAATTTCCTTTGCATGCCTGCATTTCTCCCGGAATTGACATTGTGTGAACACAGATCCGTCAGTTTCAATTCGTGCTCCAACCTTGCTTTGTGTCTGTGTAAGATACGCAGCCATCGCTTTCACAATGTTCAGTCGTCTACTGGAAAGAAAGTAAATCAGTGATGTATTTACGCATGTACTTTACATTGCATTCGAAGTGACATTTATCATTGGATTCATGCACTTGGCCACTGGGTTTGTCTCGTTGCCAGTTTCATAAAATACTCAAGTTATTTTGTTTCCTTTAATTTGCACTGCTTTCACTGAAACTTAAGACACCTCATTTAACGTGTTCTATGAAACTGGCCACTGATTGCTTTTACTCAGAAGGCCAAAATGGCCATGACATTATGCATTTGATTGGTGCAAACAGGAAGTGTGAAGCAATATCACATTCATATATTAGTGTAAGGGAGGAGAGATGGTGTAGCGGTTTGCACATTGAACTTGGGGATCTGCATTTGATTCCCAGATATGGCTAACTTTAATGGTGAAAGATAATCGGAATGGTCCTGGACACCCCCTTCCTGCACCATCTGCACTGACAAGTGTGAATATGAATGGTCAAACAATATTCATGACCGACAAGCAATATGCGATTTGATAAAGGACTGTACATTGTAATATTTTCAAGATTTATAATGATGTCATCCAGTTATTTACTTTTAAAGCTTTACTGTTGTAATTTTGGACATTTTACAGACGATATGCATTTTGGATTGCAAACACTCGAAACGCCCTTTGAAATGGGAATCTTAAGGGAGAAAAAACAGCTGTGAATAGCCTGGCACGATGGCACTTGCCTGTAATCTAGCACTTGGGAGTCAAGGATTTTGGATCATGTAGTTTTGTGCAACTCCCAAACCTGTTTGGCTTTGAGGTGTACAGGGGATGGCAAAAAGGCAAGTTTATTTGTGAACATCTTTGTGTGACTTATGAGTGTTGCCCTCTCATACCACGTGGACTTTCTTCAGACACTCTGGTTGCATGCTACATGTAAAATGCTCATTAAAAGGATTTTGGTCAAAAATCACAATATTTTAACCCACCTGAAAAATCAAGAGACTCGGTGAGGCTTGATAGATAAATTACATGATTAACAATGTATGTTTTTGATTACGCCCTTCCTATGCCATGTTTTCATGCGGGTTATTTCACTATATTGTACAACTTGGGGCAATGCAGGTTGGTGAAGGAGGTCGCGAGAGATCCCTTGAGATATCACTCGGCACTGATGCAGGCCATGTTTGGGAATCAAATTCAAGTTGCTGGGTTCATAGTGTGGTGCAGCAACCATTGCGCCACCACTTAACCTCAAATGAATTGCATTATAATACGGTAACCCAGTTTTTGAAAAACATTGCTTTTTGTATTTCCATGTTGAAATGCCTGTTGCAGGAACCTGCCAAAGCCGCGAAGAGCGCAAAAAACTCACCTAAGGATGCCGCCGACACGGACGAAAGTGTGAGTGCAAGGGGTGGAAACAAGTCAGTCACTCAAAGTAGAACTCAACCCATCAAACCACTCTAATCATGTAGGTACACACATAGTCGTTACATCCCAGGCTGGCTTGACAGAAGTTTGAAGCGTCATTCACGAGAAAAAGGACTTAAAATCATGGCACAGAAGTTCATTGTATTGCTCTGGTGATGCCACTGCATTGGCATATTAAAATTAACGTTGCTGGTATCAAAGTGATTATGTCAGAAGAGTGCTGTAATGGATCACATAACCACAATTTGATAGTCATTTAAAAAAAGTCTTATTTACAAAGGGTAAAACTCATGTCAGAACAAGGACATGTTGACAGGTTGGCAGTAACTTTCACCTTGGGTTTTCTGGCTGAGAAATAATTGCAACCTCCCGGGCAGAACAGGTCTGGCACAGCCCGGCAGCATCAACTGGAGCATTAAGCATTAGCGTCATTTTCCATTTTTTTTTTTATGAATTAGCTGCCTAATTCAAATGAAATTACAAATACCCAAGGTGGTGCTTGCTGTGTCCCTGAACTACAGCCACCACTATAATCTGTGTAGGACAGCCTGGGACATAGGCCAGGTTATGTATCTTTTGGTTGTGTCTATAATTAATCACAACTGATTGTTTTGGGAGACTAATTACTGTATAAGAAGATGCTCGTGTATATTTTAAAATCGCATAGTTATGTAGCAAAATTAGAGGCGCAGGATCCTCATCAATAGCCGTTGTCCATCAATCTACTGCTGTATGAATGGCCTGCCCCCATTTTTGCCATCCCTCATGGTCTCACGATGCCTTAATCCATCTAGCTGCTGCACATGAACTAATCTCATCGTGTCATCTCTCGAGTGGTATCCTTTCAAACATATAACATATTTTGGCTGCCATTCCTACACCAACCTCATCTATAACCCATCATCTCTTTCAAGTGATTGGTTCTGCCCAAGTTCACTTTTCTTAACAGTAAATATGACATCTCTCACTTGTGCTCTCTAATCAATGCGTAATTCCTCCCATGTGCCTTTTCATGCTTTTTTGTTCCTTTTTCAGTTATTTCATTTTCTTTATCAGTGTTATTGTTTCCAAAAGGATGTTGAAAAGGGTTTGAGTGAATCCTTGCTGGGATTCAAACTTACAATACTTCGATTGCAAAGACCTTCAGCTTGATCATTTCAGCTGTATACTTTACATAATTTGGCAGAGGCTGTTACGCAATACACAACGTCATAACCTTGAATTCCATATGCCATTGCTTGCACCATTACATTATTTTAGACTTGTTTAGTCGAAAAACAAAGTTAATATGTGAATATGCACATTCTGGTGCTGGTGATAAATATCTGTATTTAGTGTCACTTGAGTTTTTCATGATATGTTTCCGGGAAAATAGGTCATAGCGGTTTTAAAATTCTACTTGCTTCAGATGGGTGCCAAATGAAGGCTGAACTGGAGTAGGGGTGGCCTGCGAATTGTGTCATTGCTGGTGGAAGTGTCTAGGGTTGCCTTTGGACCCTTGTATACATAGAGATACAAATTCAATCTCCCCCTTAATCGACAGCCATGGTCGTAAGAAACCAGCTGGAGCTGCTTGCTTCGTTGCTGTCAAGCACACGGCCAATGCCCAATGTAAACGCTGGCACAGCAGAGTAGTGTGTCTATCTGCTGGGGGATGTGTGAACCTCTAGCCGCTGTGGACAACTTGTGTTACATTCTAGCACAAGCGTGCCAGCGTGTTTGTCACGCATTGCTCTCAGGGAATTGCATAAACCGCGCTCCTGAAGAGTTGGTCTGTGCGCAACAAATTGTAACAGATGTCGTCACGTGAGGCTCCAATCGGCTTTTTATTCGATGAGAAGAGAGTTCAAGACGTAAACCCAAAAGACAAATGCCTGTTTTGTAGATACAATGAGGGAAAAAAGTATTTGATCCCGTGCTGATTTTGTACGTTTGCCCACAGACAAATAAATGATCAGTCTATAATTTTAATGGTAGGTTTATTTGAACAGTGAGACAGAATAACAACAACAAAATCCAGAAAAACGCATGTCAAAAATGTTCTAAATTGATTTGCATTTTAATGAGGGAAATAGGTATTTGACCCCCTCTCAATCAGACAGATTTCTGGCTCCCAGGTGTCTTTTATACAGGTAACGAGCTGAGATTAGGAGCACACTCTTAAAGGGAGTGCTCCTAATCTCAGCTTGTTACCTGTATAAAAGACACCTGTTCACAGAAGCAATCAATCAATCGGATTCCAAACTCTCCACCATGGCCAAGACCAAAGAGCTCTCCAAGGATGTCAGGGACAAGATTGTAGACCTACACAAGGATGGAATGAGCTACAAGACCATCGCCAAGCAGCTTGGTGAGAAGGTGACAACAGTTGGTGCGATTATTCGCAAATGGAAGAAACACAAAAAAACTGTCAATCTCCCTTGGCCTGGGGCTCCATGCAAGATCTCACCTCGTGGAGTTGCAATGATATGAGTACGGTGAGGAATCAGCCCAGAACTACACGGGAGGATCTTGTCAATGATCTCAAGGCAGCTGGGACCATAGTCACCAAGAAAACAGTTGGTAACACACTACGCCGTGAAGGACTGAAATCCTGCAGCACCCGCAAGGTCCCCCTGCTCAAGAAAGCACATATACATGCCCGTCTGAAGCTTTGCCAATGAACATCTGAATGATTCAGAGGACAACTGGGTGAAAGTGTTGTGGTCAGATGAGACCAAAATGGAGCTCTTTGGCATCAACTCAACTCGCCGTGTTTGGAGGAGGAGGAATGCTGCCTATGACTCCAAGAACACCATCCCCACCGTCAAACATGGAGGTGGAAACATTATGCTTTGGGGGTGTTTTTCTGCTAAGGGGACAGGACAACTTCACCGCATCAAAGGGACGATGGACGGGGCCATGTACCGTCAAATCTTGGGTGAGAACCTCCTTCCCTCAGCCAGGGCATTGAAAATGGGTCGTGGATGGGTATTTCAGCATGACAATGACCCAAAACACACGGCCAAGGCAACAAAGGAGTGGCTCAAGAAGAAGCACATTAAGGTCCTGGAGTGGCTTAGCCAGTCTCCAGACCTTAATCCCATAGAAAATCTGTGGAGGGAGCTGAAGGTTCGAGTTGCCAAACGTCAGCCTCGAAACCTTAATGACTTGGAGAAGATCTGCAAAGAGGAGTGGGAAAAAATCCCTCCTGAGATGTGTGCAAACCTGGTGGCCAACTACAAGAAACGTCTGACCTCTGTGATTGCCAACAAGGGTTTTGCCACCAAGTACTAAGTCATGTTTTGCAGAGGGGTCAAATACTTATTTCCCTCAATAAAATGCAAATCAATTTATAACATTTTTGACATTCGTTTTTCAGGATTTTGTTGTTGTTATTCTGTCTCTCACTGTTCAAATAAACCTACCATTAAAATTATAGACTGATCATTTCTTTGTCAGTGGGCAAACCTACAAAATCAGCAGGGGATCAAATACTTTTTTCCCTCATTGTACGTTACGTAGGTTATGTGTTCTAGGTTGTTTGACATGAGTCGGAATGATGGTTACTGAGACACAATACAATTTAAATTCATGTAGTGTCTAAATGCAACTGCATCTCCAGACGTTGTACAGAACTGTGGGTACATTTTATTATATAGAGAATAGGCAGTCAGTCATAGGCAGCAGAATAAAGGAAGGTCTTGTGACTGTGGCCTTAGGTAGTTAAATTCCCATTAAAGAACATGCTTTAGTTATTGCATTGCTATGACGTACTTATAAAAAACACAAAGAAAATCACTAAAACAAACTTTAAAATATATTTTCTCTATAACACAGCTTCAAATTTGTCGCTGGACTGCACAGGAGACAGGAGGTAACTTACTCTTTAGATTTTGTGGTAAATTATGAATTGTAAAAGTTATTTTTTTTGGTCACATGTGAATCACTATGTAGGCACATTCCTTTAAAATAAGAGATTTGTCCGTGGTTCCCTTATTGCATTAAGCTGCTTAATTTTGCCAGTAAAGTTGTATATTCAAAATGGTTGTATACGTGCAAAGTTGACACCTTGCAAATGAGATGTTGTAGGTGATATCTTTTCATAAATAAGTGAAATCAGGTGATGGTTACACCTGTAATACACCTTTGTGTTCGCTCTGACCTAACGACATCCCAGTGCAACCACAGTGAATTTCGCAGTTTGGTATTTGCACCTAGGAATCTGGGGGTGAATACCAAGCCCCCTACCCCTTGAGGTAATTGTGTATATTTATTCTAAACCAATTCAATTAAATATTTCTCTCACCTTAGAAAATTAGCTTTGGAAGGCTTTTCTTTGAACGACTGATTTGTCTGTTCCAGTGTATAGTTTAGTTTATCCTAGAATTGCAGACGCATCCGAACAATGTTTACATGCAATTTAACACGTATGCTTTCGCGACCAATATCCATGAGAGTTTTTTTGGGTTAGATCGCGTAAATGAAATATGTCGTTAAACCCGCCACTACCCGACACCGCTAATTAGTAAGGTTTGTCACATAAACAGAACACAGCACACCGTGTTTTGGAGAGCAAATCCACCACGTTTCACCAGGAATTTCAACTAGCATCATCAGGCTCGTGATAATACATTGCCTTAGGCCAGGGGTCAGCAGCCTCTGGTTCAGGAGCCGCATGCGGCTCTTTAAGGACTGCTTTATGACGTTATTTATGAAGGGCTGTCTAGTATTCACATGCAATTATGGCTCTTGAAATGTTGAGTTTTTTTCCCGAATTCGAAAAAAATTGCTCTTATTTTGGTTGCCGACCCCTGCCTTTAGACCCTCAAGGTGCATGCCATTTGACTGGAACTCAATGTGGAAAGAGGTCGAACCTATTTATAGACACATCAACAAAATACACGTCACCCTGCAGTCCTTAACAGCTGTTAGAAATTAATGCTGGCTTGCTGGCAAATGCACTGTTAACTAGAACCCGTTTGACATCATTGGAAAAAATAATGCTCAAACTGAGAAAATGACTTTAGTTTGAATTTAGTTAGATATTTTTAAAAAGTTTAATACAATTAAATACAATTGGGATTTATATCGTGTCTAAATGTGACCGCATCTCAACACACTGTACGGAAACAGTGGGCATATTTATTTTCTATAGAGAGGCGGTCAGTAGTAATCAGCAGAGGTAATAAAGAAAGGTATTACATTTGAACTTGGAACAGGGGCAGAGTCGACAACACTCATGGCTCGGCATAGAGCAGTTCCTGACTACAGGGACAGCAGAGGAGAATGAACGACCTCACACTGAGGGAAGGTTGAATGGGAGCTTTGGTTGTTGGGAGTGGAGAGTGCATGGAGGGGAGTAGAGTGAGGTGAGAGGTAAGAGGTAGGCAGGGAAAGTCCATGGAGGCTGCTTGTCGTAAATGACGTTCAGAAGCTAAAGGCGTCGCTCACAGATGTCGTGATTCTCCTCTGTGTGACCGCAGGCTGCCGCCACCATGACGGCGGCCACCGGAGCCAAGAAGCAAAACAGCGCCGTGACGCCACCGCCTCCACCACCGCCACAGACACAGCTCAACAAGGTGAAATATGGATCTCCTGCCAACATCGTGAAGAAGGAGAAGAGGCAGAGCTCGTCACGCTTCAACGTTACCAAGAACCGCGAGCTCCAGAAACTACCCGCGCTGAAAGGTACTCAGTTTTGATCTATGTATGTACGTTGAACTTATTTCGCTCCGTACATAGCCAACCATGCTAATCAGAGGTGTGGGATGCTAGGTCTTGAGGCACATTGTCTGTGTTCTCGCTTGCAACTGTTGAAGTTGCAATCCGAATAGCAAATAGCTATGGTTGATGAGAGAGAATACATACAACAGGTGTTATCTACATACAGCAAAATGTGCAATTGTGATAATTGGATTGCATGTCACGTGATATCACCATATTGCATGTAAATTGTCACATTACCAAGGCTCTTCAATTCAGAGCTGTTCATATGAGCTTGAAGCTTCTTTCATGAGAATTTTCCAGAGCACTCTAGGAACGTCACTGGTGTCGCTCCCGTACTTTCTAATTATAATATCAGTGATGTCATGAGAAATCCTAACTTTCAATTATTATTTTTTTCACTTTAACTTTCAAAGCTATGATGGGCAGTACGGGTCACGTGACCTATGTACGTATCAACAACTTTATTGGGGTTGAATTTGCCTTTATGATGTTTTATAAAGTAATGGAAGTTGAATCTATATTGTTATAATTAATATATTTTCTTTCGCACCGAATATGGCTTATGTGAGGTGAGCAGCTGTTGCAATTTTGAAGACAATAATACTTCCACACACTGAAGGTTTTTTTTTACAATTTGTTTAAATAAAAAAATATGAACCAAGAGTGTATTTTAGTAAATCAAGATCAGGCACATTTCCTTAACCACCCCAGCCCCCTAACAACCATACTCCGGTTCACGCTGCTTATCACTGCAATCGGACTCTGCATTTCCTTATGAAACATTTTGGGAAGGAAAAACAACCCCGCCCCGGGATGCAACATTTTTTGATGGTGAATGAGCATAGTACGTGGCACGGCTCCTGTCGTACACACATCACCGGCTCTTCATGCTGATCTGTGCATGGGTGTGAAAGCGGTTAAAAAAAAAAAATTTCAAGGTGGCAGCAAACATGCTCGTTAATCAGAAAATTATTATCACTTTTGTTTATTCGCCCAGTTTTGACATTTAAGATTTGACTCATCTTAACGCTTCGGGCTTAATTTATCTTACTTTACCTGTCATACTCCCGGCAGTCATGCTGCCGCCCACCAACCCAGTCTCGTCACGAGCTTGAGGTTTTTTTGTAGACACCCTGCTCGCTCGGCCTCCCCACCCCTCCCCGCACACCCCCCCCCCCGATCGCTGTTTTTTGTGCACAAGCACCACTTCCTCATGCGTTTGTCGCCAGTGAGCAATTCCAGCCAAATTCATGAGACGGAGAAACGGCCATTCCACTTTGCAACTCGCATATTTAGAACTGGCGGTGCATTGCCTTGTGAAGCCACAAGCAATATGATACCACCAGCAACCCCCTCAGTGCCTCCTAACTCAGTGCGCCATGCTTGCGAGATGTTATCTCCTTCGCCTGGTATGCAAGAGGTCGTGGGTTTGATCCAAATAGTGACACCTGTTATATTTGGAGTTGGCATGAACTCTGGCCGTGGTGGCGTGGATTCTTCTCCAGGTACTCCGGGTTTGCCCTCCAAATTTAGAAAAATGTTTTGAGCTTATTTGGCTGCTTATATTCCCACATATGATAAGCTACTTTGATCTATCATGTGTGGCCAGGTCGTCTCTGAAAAAGAATAGTTCAGCAGGCTTACTTGGTAAATAAAACAGTTTCAACTGCTTTTATAAAGTACTAGCTTTACTACCCGGCTTCGCCCGGGACTTGGATTCACCACGCCCGGCCGCCTTTGTCTCCCCAGTAGCGATGTTCACACACTACCCCAGTTACTCGTTTGAGGCTGAGTCGACCTAGGGGAGGCCCAGGACCGGTTCAAATAATCGTCACCGGTGTTGGCCGTGAGCGGGAATCGAACCCGGGTCGCCGGGTTCGTAGCGCAGCGCGCTAACCACGACACTACGGCTCCCCCCACACACAGACGCGCGCGCGTCCATAGGTACACATACACGCGCTTGCTGCAGGCACACACAACTTCCAGGGTGCGTACGGCAGTAAACGACTCAAATAATAAATCAATGCTGCACGAAGAACGCCTTAGACCTGCAACACATTTGTATTTCACTTTACCCGCGATCAGCAGGCACACTCCGTTACGCTCCACACACGGGTCACATGACAGATGTGACGTCACAGCTCACTTGCCGTGCAAAATATATACATTATTGCGCCACCCCCCAAAATACAAAAGTCTATTTTTATCATTTTTGCATGGGGTACAGTCTGGAAAGTACCCACATGGCAAATTTCAAGTTTGTTGCATGTCGGGAAGTATGCTAAACATTTTCAACAGACACACATTCATAAATTTCCCTTTTATAGAGATATATATACCAACCTATTGACTATCCATTTAAAAAAAACTTTACACCTTACATTTGTAGTATGCTTTACGCATTTAGTGATCATGTAATGACCATATTTTTTTTATTGCTGGCTGTACTTGACCTGGTTGGTCTGTTTTCCTCCATTGTTAATAATGATGGTCTTTATGTCCAAGCACCTTGCTGAATGTCATCATCATTGATTGTCTATCCACTCCTGGATGAAGGCCCTCCCTCACTTTGGTCAGGAGGAAAATGGACCGAGGGCATCACAAAACTATGAGAAATGGCAATGGCATGTGCAAACCTTCATCTTACAGTGGATATATAATGGCTGATGGTCTGAATGTAATTTTCTTCTGCACATTGTTTTTTTTATGTAGCGTAACATACGAGAGAAAATTTACTGGTTTTATTCCTGATCGAGTAAGCTTGTAAATATTTGAGTTTGCAAGCCCTGTTCAGTGTTTTTTTTCAGTTTCAGCGATTGTTGTCAAACAAATTTATGCAAACTTAATTCCATGGATTTGTTCTACCTATAATTGACAGCGTATGTAATTATTGCGAACCCCTGAAGTTAATTTAGCCTCGTGAATCGTTCCTATAGTAATTGGCTTGCAGCAAGTGTGTATGTGCTTGACAATGGTGATTTCTTGGTAGATGCTGGTCATGTTTAAAGATATACAGTGCTGGTACACTGACGCGAGACCTTAGAAGTGAACGCATGACGTGCTTTCCATAATGCTGCGAATGTTCCCTGGATGTTGCAGCACCACAGGCCATCTGGCGCGCACCACAGCCAGGCTGCTGAGTGCCTCCCGGTGTCAGGTTTAATGTGAGTGGGTTGTTATTGTGTGCTTAATGATGAGTGCACTTAAAAAAAACATGTTGCCTTTTGTAATGAATGCCTGCCCTCGTACACGTACACAGTAGGGTCAAATGGAGCATTGGTTACGTAGGTGTTTCACAGCGATGGGAAAGTTAATTTAAGTTAATGCCCGTTGTTTCGCCCAGGCCTCTGGGTTCAAGCAGCTGCATTAGATACAAATGTCTTAAAGGAAAGTGCTGTATTGGTTACTGTAGCATTTAGAATATTCTTAATCAATGTGCGGGGTCATCTTGTAGCCAAGTTTCAGCAACGTGATCCGGTGCGGCTTAGATTTTGTGACGCTTGTAATCATAATTATTTTTTTCACTGACGTTTCTGCAAGCGTAAAGTATTGCCGAGTCCATCCTGTGGTGTTAAACAAAGTGCTTTCTTGTCACTTTTCAATCCATATGCCGTGCATGTATGCCTGGAACAGTATGTTTCTTTCAAGTTGTGCTGTCATGATAAAAGTCGCTTTAATGGGTTTAATCTTTTTTGTTTAGCATGGTTTCTTGAAGCTTTGCTCGCTACTTGTCCTGGATTTGACCGGCACAGCATGTCTGGTAGGATATACATGTATAGCCCTTTTGTTAATCCGCAGCTGGATGAGTGCCTCCTCCTTGACGCACGATTGCAGAGGTTGTTTGACCATATAATCAATGCGCTGGTCAGTTTGGATTCATGAAGGTGGGAAGCATAGATGTAAGGGCATAGCAATATATTACAACTATAGATGTTACTGCATTGCCTTCTGCTGTCTTTGGACAATAGACATCAAAATTAAAGAAATAAAGAACCCAACAAAAACAAATATCTCTTCTCCAGTAGCTACAACACCGAGATTGTGCATCCCGGGCTGTCCAACACAAGTTTGAATCTCCGTTAACGATGAAATATGTTAATGATGAAACATGTTACTGAGGCACATGTATCTCTGGTGGTTAGAACGTGGCCAGAAGGAACTCCATTCTTCCACCTTATAAATATTGCCCATTGCGTTGATTCTTGTCACCTAATGACTTGGAGAGACTGGTCCATGCTTTTGAGTTCTCCCGACTTTATTACTGCAACGCATTACGCTTCTGGATTCTGAGCAAGGTGCTAGGTAGACTCCAGCTTGGTCAGAATGCAGCTGCTACGTGCGCACATTTTCGCGAGCACATCACACCTGTTCTCATGTCTCTTGCATTGGCTTTCAGTCAAGTATTGAGTGGATAATAAGATCCTGCTGCTGACCTACAAGGCTCTCAATGGCTTAGCTCCACAATATTTGCAGGAACTGATCCATTTTTATGTCCCTGAGATTTTCGGATCACCGTATAAGTACTCTGTGATCAAGGCTCTGTTCCTTGGGTGACGGGACGGGGCTTTTGCCAGTGCAGCTCCCAGACGACGGAACACTTCGCCATTGGTAATAAGGCAATCAGAGTCGTTCGAGTTATGTAAACATACTCTTAGTTTTTTCGGTAAAGTCACGTAGGCAAAAAATGAAATAAAAATAAATATAAAATAAAATAATAAAAAATTACGGCGTTTCAATGATGCAACTAATCTGGCTGTGACGGTCCCACCTGATGACGGAAACTTGTGTTGCCTCCGAAACGTCGTGATTTTTTATTTTATTATTTTTATTAATTTTAATTTCACTTTTTTACCTACGTGACTTTACCGAAAAAACTAAGAGTGTGAATCCTTGCAGTCACGAAAGCTTCAAATCTCGAGTTATTTAAGTTTATTCTGAAAACTCGCCTCTTTAAACTGGCCTTTACCCCTCTAGTTCTTGCCATTTACCCTGGTTGTTTTTATTTCCTGCTTTCCATACACGGCGCATTGGGATCATCGGATGAAATCCACCTCGCACATGTTTATAATTATGAAAGTACTATTCAAGCTGTCGTGCATTATAATACGTCACGACACTACTTCACTTCTATCTTAAAGTCTAGTGTACGTCTTTAAGTTCATTCCCGCATCTGGTATGTATGCGTAACTTATCCCTGGAAAGATTTGATGAGAGGGGACTGAATATATAAGGCACTGTCATCTTCCAGTTTAGATGGTCTTTAGTATTTTGGCAAAGTCTGCATGTCAGTTTCTCGTCAGATGATAGTCTTTTTGAGCCAGGTCACCTCTCGGTAGGTGTCGGCTCTTGTTTTTTCAATTGCCCTTGCAGTATTGTGTTGGTTAGACCTGCTGTTCTAGCCACACCGACGAACCATGTTGACTTCCGTCTCGTTTCCACTGCTTAAAGAGGCTCGTGGAATCCAATTTAAGCAGTGCGAGAGAGTCTTGTTCGCTAAATTCAAATGCTTTAATTTTTCATCCTGATGCTTCTCTTAAAACCTAGGTTTCACATACAGATGGTGAGGTAGTTTCTACACTCTTGAAGTTCCTTGAGGGGTACTGGGATTACAATAGACTGAGTTCATAACATTGGCTGGCTTCCTGACTTCAAAATAATGTTACACTTCTTGTGAAGGGGGTTTTTTCTGAATACCTTTGTAAAAAGGAATTTGTATGTTGATGCCTTGAACACTCATGTGTGGCCCAGGTTCTCAGTTGTTGGGACATGTGCAAGTCCAGCGAAACTTGCTGTTGGAGTTCAGCAGTAACGTGGGATCGAGAAGAAGTTTGATAAACCGACAGATTTCCCATGAAAGAGTTGCACAACGTAGCCAGAGGCTGGAAACACCTTGTTAATTAATCATGACCATTTATAGGTAAGTGTCTTTTCAGTTTTTAAAATACACAAATTAATAGGAACCCATTGGTCGCATTACTTGTTTAGACCTGTAAAGAACACATTGCCCCTGACAGTGGTAGTCCTAGCATGGTAGTCCTACTAGAGACTTGTAATTAATATACATACCCGTTGGCTTATGGGCCACATGTAATACACTTTATACCTTTTGTGATTTGTAGGACAGAACAAAAATTTGAGTTAATTGATGCAAGAAGTCTGCTAATTAAAAAAAAAATGTATTATGCATCGTGCTCCATTTCTTACCAGTCGCGCCTCCCTGCGAAGCGGGCAAGTTCTTCTGGGTTGGTCTATTTTCCCACCGAGAGCGAATAGGCTCGCTCGCTTGGCATGTGGGAACCGCACTGCCGTCATGAAATATCCCATTGACACTGCGTTGGGGATCATGCGGCGGCTTCTGAATGAGCGACTGAAGGACACGAACGAGCCCTTTGTAAATTCGCCCCTCGGCCTGTGTGTTAAACTGCACGGCTTTGTTTGCCCAGGGCCCTGTTTCCACAGAGAAGGGGGGGTGGAGAGATGAAAAAGGACAGACAGTGCAACACAACTATAGCAGAGCATTTGTTTTTTTCTTCATCCATCCCATATTTCTGCAGCCGAATTGATTTTGCAAGGAGGCTAAATTTGGAGCGTGACGTCAGCAGCCGCTGCTGCGTAGCAACCAGAGCAGTTCAACGGCACATCACTGTTGCCACGGTGACCGGCCCGATGATTACCATCTCTCGCGGAAGGGGAGGGGGGCGGCTGGGGAAAAAAACGCGAGGAAGCAGGAAAGAAGCGGAAAATATCCGGCTAAGCGACTGTGACTTGGGATTTAAGCTGTGGAGGTGGCTTGTCTATTGATTGCAAACAAAAGGCATTTCTTACGGAAACCGCGGCCTACCTTCGAATTCGTTATTGTTATGCATTTTTTTATTTATTTTATTAGTCGTGGCAGCAGCAGCGTTATTCCGTCACGTTCGCCGCAAACTGCTCGTTTCCTCAGCGGCCGCTGGGGCGAGGGGCGGCGCGCTCTTGCGCTGGGTCCGCCTCCGCTTCCTCCCCCCCACTACCACCCGCGTCAGAAAGGTCGATGTTCTCGGGTGACGTCATGATGTTTCTGCTTCGATCCCGCGGCGTGATAGCCTGTGTACAGTGCACGCTGGCGCTGCTCTAACGGCCTCTGCCCCGTGGAACCGTCCGTGGTGTTATTTCGCTGCAGGAGCGCGAGGCCTCCTCTTTTTTTTTTGTGATTATTCGTAAACGGCCGCTGACGGCGACCGGCATTTCAGGATGGTGTTCGAATTGAGCAACAGTGGCGGCGATCCGTATCAACATTACGTTTGCCTGCAAATCAGAGGTAGGATGGTAACGGCACTTGGTTTGTTTCTGCGTGGACTCGTCGAGTGGTGGCGGGAGAGCATGGACGCGTTACGTGCTGCCGCTGTAGTTTGTGCTGTGTGCCTATGTTTTGGTTTTTTTCACAAGTGTTTTATATAAAAGCAGCTTTTTGTTTGTGCACGGGAAATTGCGGGAGATGTGTTCTGCGTAATCGAATACTGTGCGTCGGATGTTAACCGACAGTAAAATGTGCCCCTTTTTTCTTCAATGGAATTCGGTGTTGAAAAAAAACTGTGACGTATGTTACACAGGGCAGTGAATGGAAAATACAGTGTTTGAATACCTGCAACAATAGACTTCACGTGGATTATTGTAACCCGGGTTATGTGTATACATTTATAGGTATGTGTGTGCGTGTATACAGCCAGCAATGGATGGACAAGTGCTGATGAAAGTCATGCATTTACAGTCCACTCTACTCTTACACATGCACACGTGTAGTGTTCTCAAGTGACAAAACAATATATTTACGTGTTTAATGTATTGACATTGTTGAGTGCCAGTACAAGAGTAAGTACATTTTTCCATGAACCTGGCAACCTCCGGAGTTTGATTCCCAGCTACAGCCATCCTCGGTGATGAGTGTTATCTGAACCAGTTGAGGGCTACTACAGTTATCTCCCCTTAATGGTCGGTATAGTGAAGTGTGGTCAAACAACTCACTTGACAGACAAGACGTTGGAGAGCCTTCAGTCAACAGTGAATTGACAAATGGACGTATACTTCACGATTAAGCATAAAAATGTACTCCGTCATGACAATTGCGTGTTGCTCATATAAAGTAAACAGCAGAGGCACATTAAAGATACCGTAGTTCTAAAACATAACCTGCGTTCTGCCTTATCAGCGCCGCTTGGCGTAGGCATCGCTACAACATGGAGCCAAAGTTAAAAGGGTGCTCATGTGTGTGCGTGTTGACCAACTCGAGAAAGACGCGACGGCGGCTCGTGGTGGAGGGCCGTGCGGCGTAACCGATCACGCGCTGCCCCCCCACCTCCTCCCACCGTCTCGTGTTTCAGATGCGCCACCCGGCGAACGAGAGGAGCTGTTTGTGCAGAAGCTGCGGCAGTGCTGCGTGCTGTTCGACTTTGTGTCGGACCCGCTCAGTGACCTCAAGTGGAAGGAGGTGAAGAGGGCGGCGCTGAACGAGATGGTGGAGTACATCACGCACAGTCGTGGCGTCATCACCGAGCCCATCTACCCGGAGGTGGTGCACGTGGTACGTGTGCCGTGGCATTGGCGGTGCCGGTTCGCGACGCCACCGGTTATCGGTCGGCGACGGAATGACGGCGTTTGCAAATTAATCGGCAGGTGCTATTATTTGCAAACGCTTTGCGTCATTGTGAAGCACTCACCTGGGATTGTCTTGCGCCGTTTGTGGTGATTTGAATAGTCAGGTGGTCACTCAGTCTAACTAACATGCATAGAAACGTAAACTTGATTTACAACCGAGTGAGAGCCCATTGTCATTGACAAATCACCCACAATGTGCTTGATTTCGTCCATTCTTTGAGCCTGGATTGTGTTTCAATAGGTGACCACCATGCACAAACTGGTTGTCATAACATCTGAACATTTTTTTTATTATAGTTGTGAAAAATGTATAATCTGCTTTTGCCAGCTTTGTTATCAATTAAATGTCTCCTTTGTTATGTAACTAATTTGTCATGTCCTCAACTGGAAATATCTCGTGCTTTTGTGTTTTTGAATTAATGGGTTTTCAGAACATTTCTCCTCATGTATTAGAGTGTAGGTGGTGCGCTATAAACTCGGTGACCTGAATTTAAAAAACCCGGCCATGGCTCACACCATTGGCAAGTAATATCTGAACCAGTCCTAGGCGCATCCCCTCACCAATCTGCACTGACCAGTTTGTGGTGAAGTATTGTCCAAAGAATTCCCACGATTGAAATGCATAGGCAGGCCTTCATCCAGCAGTAAACTTTGCTGTACACAAAGGTATATATTTATTTGCACATCGTGTGAAGTCATCTATACGTAAACAAAAAGACTCAAATTGGACGCACAGGAAGACATGGTACATTTGTTCATTGTCTCAAATTATTGTGCGATAGTTTAAGGAAAAGACTTGTTTAATTTGTCATCTGTTTTCAGTTTGCGGTCAACATGTTTCGGACATTGCCTCCGTCTTCAAATCCGACGGGAGCGGAGTTTGACCCCGAGGAGGATGAACCCACTCTGGAGGCAGCCTGGCCACATTTGCAGGTACACAACTCACCGTCTTTAATTTTTAACATCGCACTGCCATTAACACCCCACTTTCATTCACATCCCACTGTCGGTAACATCCCTGCCATTAACATCTCCCTGCAGGACAAAGGCCTCCCTACAAACTCGTACACTCTTCACGATCTCTTGCAGCATTTGTCCTTTGTTCTCCAAATATTTTGTTCTCAACCCACCATTATGTTTTCTGCATACCTCTCTTTCTCATTCTCTCCATTGGCATTCATTCCATTTTTAAATGTGCCCGTCTGTCACCTGATGTCCTGCCCAACTCCATTTCAGTTTTGTTCACTTTGTAAATTACACATCTGTTATCCCAGTTTCTAATTTTCATCCAGTTTTTTTACATGCAAAATTCTCCTTTGGCATACTGTAAACTTATAGCTTTCTATGTAAATTATGTAATCTACTTGTTCCTTAGTTATGGACCGGCTTTGTACCCTGTGTATTGTGACTGATAGATACAACAATCGCTGTCATGGCTGTTTAAATGGAACGCCGTTTTAATTGTTGGTCCCCCTCTTGCAACAGTCTTTAGATTCACTGATGTTTTCCTGGATAAAATGAGTTACAACATATCTTCTGTAAATGCTCTGATAGTGCATTGTCTTTGTACTGTTCGCCTTTGGGCGTTCTCTGGTCTGACACTGGTGAGACTAGGCCATCAAGAAGGCTGTCTCTGGTGTAGGCCAATCAGTTTGAAAGAAAATACATATATTATCAGAGCATGTTTGTTTGCATTTTCACCACAAGTACGTGTGGTTAATGAAGACTTGATACCTTGCAAAAGGTACCTATTTGGTGTTTGAACATCTTAACAACTGTTTTATTTTCAGAAAAGGTAAAACCTATTCTTCATGGTACCTCCTTTGCCGGTACCAAAATATGAGAATAGGTTTTCCCCTTTTTTCTGGCAACAAAACAGATGTTTGAACACGGAACAGAAACCTTTTATGAGGAATCATGTCTGCATTAACCACAACACTTGTGGTCAGAATGCAAACAAAAAAGATGCTCTGATAATATATGCATTGTCTTTGAAACTGATTGGTCCACACCAGAGACAGCTTTCATTTGAGCCTAGTCTCAAAACGGTGTTAGACCAGAGGACGCCAAAAGGCGTACAGCACAAAGACAAGCATTATCAGAGTAATGAGAGCTCGGGCAGAGCAGCTATATCATGGGACTTCCTTTGCCAGTACCAAAATATGAGAATAGGTTGCCAGAAAAAAGTGGAAAACCTATTCTTATTTTTCATACTTTGATACTGCCAAAAGGTCCCATAAAACATCATCTTCATTCACTTACAATTAGTGCCATTTTTTAAAGTGATGTTCCCTTGTATGAGTTTTCCTGTTGTTGGTACTTCGTTGTTTTCTGTTTTCACTGTTTCACATTTTTCAGTTTCCATTACTGGTTTCGGTCGTTTTATTATTAATTTCAGCTTGAGTTACAGGATGCTGTTGATATCCGCAGGGTCACAGTTAAATGTGTGCTGCCCCCCACCCATTGCACAACGATCCTTGCTCTACAAGGGCGGTACAGATAATACAACCCATACTTATGAAATATGGCATACAACGCTTGTGCCTATTTTAACTCTTTGCGTGGAAAGCGTGACCAGCAAGCAGATATTGCAGTTAATATATACCAACTCTGATTGGGCTCCTTTCTTGTTTACAGCTGGTGTATGAATTCTTCTTACGGTTTCTGGAGTCCCCCGACTTCCAGCCAAACGTCGCAAAAAAGTACATCGATCAGAAGTTTGTGTTGCAGGTGAGATCGCGAGACTTTCTCTGCTTTGTTAGACATTACGGTTTCCTGTAGGCCAGGTGAATCGAAGCCACAATAATAATAACTTGCGAATATGATAGAATCGTGTACATACATTTTGTACGTATATATACGCAGTGCTTATATCTCATCTACTTTTAGAAAATATCAAGTAATTCGTCAATGATTTTGCTTTACAATGGAACATATATAAAATGGGCGATATTTTGGGCAATCGGCTTTCTTTATTGCATGTAAAGTCGTGGCAGCCAAATCTTCTGGAATGTACCCGATCTTGTGAAATCTCAGAAGCTAGCCTGGTTTGAGCTTGGATAGTGCTTGGATGGGGAATTGACAGGTGTGGGAGGCTGCTGCAGAGCTGTGCTGTCAGCAGAGGGCAGTTCAGAAAAATGTATCGTACTGAAACTAGAATCGCAACATTTCGTGCTGCTCGCCATCACAAACCCGCAGTTTAATGACTGCCGTGGTGAAGTATGGTTAAATAAGCTCCATTACCTGGACAGCAGGGAGAGGCTCTCATCTGGCAGTGGATTGACAAAGGGGCTGTAAATGTACAATATCTCATCTGCTGTTGGCAAAATAATTTGAAGTGACTAATAGTAAAAAATAACATGATGGTTTTCCATTGAGCATTGTAAGAGTCGGGGCTAGGGAATGGATCCTTAAATTTCACAAACACCGTGCGTGATTTTTCCATTTGCGTTACATGGTCTGCGGGCACTTTTGATCGCCTAAGCCTGTACAACATTTGCCGGCCACTCACAATGGCGTAGGTTCACAGCAGGGCCCTTTGTGCTTCACACCCGACTTCCGCATTTCCTTGCGTGCAGCTGCTGGAGTTGTTTGACAGTGAAGACCCACGTGAGAGAGATTTTCTGAAGACCACACTGCACCGCATCTACGGGAAGTTCCTGGGACTCCGAGCGTACATCCGAAAGCAGATCAACAACATATTCTACAGGTCGGCAGTGAGAACGATTTATATGGGATTAATTTTAAGGTTTACTTTCACGCTTTGTTTTGGATGCAGATGAAATTTATGTTAACCCGGTCAGAGCCCATTGGAAGCCTATCACCAAATCACCCGGCAATGCACCCAAGTCATGTCAGATCTTGGAAGCTAAGCAGGTTTGAGGCTGGAGAGTGCTTGGATGCATGATCGTCGTGCATTAAACAGGTGTCGTAGGATGCTTTCGGGGCTACATTATAATGTCAGCAGAGGAAGGCGCACACAAAACCTCTTGTTTTACTTTGCTCCAATGTGTGTGCTCGCTGCTTTCACCAACCTGCGCTCACCAGCATGGTGAAGCATGGTCAAACAACCCTCGTGATGACCCACATGGCATGGAGGGAGGCCCTCATTCAGAAATTATTAGACAAAAAGTCTGTACATGTACATAAAATATCCCATAGAAACCAGTACTCTGGTTTAAATAAGTTCACCATAACGACATAGAAAAACACAATATGAAAATAATTACAACACAAATTAAGAATGGTAAATAGCAAATCATTTATATTGAAACTATTCAATATTAAGGAATATAATGTTCTGCATGCCTACATTGTTTTCTAAAAATTGCGAAAATAGTTGCTGTGTTTTATAAACCATTTATAAATAATTGTTAATTTATGTTATATGTATTTATTTTTTACACAGATGAGTGGTTTGACGTTTGTGCTGTATTGGTATTGTCTGCTTTTTGCCCTTACAGGTTTATTTATGAAACCGAGCACCACAACGGCATTGCAGAACTCCTCGAAATATTAGGAAGGTAAGGTCCCTCGATTCACTCTAGGCCGTTTGAAGCGTTCTCTTTGTGAAAGCTTGAAAGATACTTCAGCCTTCCTGTAAAATCCCTAACGGAGGGCTATCATTGTGTCTTTGCAGTATAATCAATGGCTTTGCACTGCCGCTTAAAGAGGAGCACAAGGTGTTTCTGCTGAAAGTGCTGCTGCCTCTGCATAAAGTCAAGTCCCTGAGTGTCTACCACCCACAGGTATGGACAGCGATAATTGTCTTGCACCACGACTTGACACTGCGTCTTTTGCAGAAAATACGAAAAGTTGAACAATTTTACCTGACGTTTGAAATGTGTTGTTGTTGTTCGCAGCTTGCTTACTGTGTCGTCCAGTTTTTAGAGAAGGACAGCACGCTCACAGAACCGGTAAGGGTGCTCAGCAAAGTCAACAACAATACTGGTGGTCTGAAAAATAAGAACCCAAACACAAGGAGCGGTCTTGTTTTTGTAACATTTAAAAGGGTAGATAAAAACTTACATACTGGCCGTTACCGCTTTTATTTTATGCATACCCATGCACGAACGGTGACTCAGTTGAATCTCATTGGAGGGTTGTTTATACAGAGGCCAAGTTTACACCTCTAGAGTGGGGAATTTTACGGCAAATAATCCCTCAAAATGTACCCACTACACCCAACATACGCTGGACTCGCTGACTCGTCAGTGCTGGACGGGCAACTGTGTATACATTGGAGCCTCCATAGATTAACTGCGATATGAAAAGACACCGTTGCTCTAAACCAGGGGTGGCCAACTTGTAACAGACCAAGAGCCAAAAAGTACCCGTAAGTTCTGCAAAGACCCAAGTGTATGTATCATATATCATACAGTCTGTTCTCCTATTACACGGTAGTTGCGTTCCTGAAGAACACCACGTTGTGGAAAAATCGCGTTATAATCAATAATTTAGGGTAAAGCACAGTCCGCGATAGCACGTGAAATACGTATGCAGGCTGGGTAGCATCTGCAAGCATCCAGCAGCGTCCCGCCTTGTGTGATGCTACGCCGAGGCAGCCTTACTCGCGCTACGTAGTTATGTTCACTCAAACACGTTATATCCAGTTCGCATCCACGTTATAAAAAATGTGTTCCCCAATACTTTCATCGCATTATATCCAATTTGCTTTATGAAACACGTGGCGTTATAGGAGAACAGACTGTACACAACTTTCATTCATTATTCTTTGCTACTGTGATAGTATGTTCTATGTCATGCACCTTTGATAGTCGCATGTGGTGGATTTAAGAGCTGCGTGCGGCTCGGGAGAGATGCCAATTGGCCAACGCTGCTCTCAACCCTGTTCTCCTGGTAGGTCGTAATGGGCCTGCTGAAGTACTGGCCCAAGACCCACAGTCCCAAGGAGGTGATGTTTCTCAATGAGCTGGAAGAGATTTTGGATGTCATTGAGCCGTCAGAGTTTGTAAAGGTCATGGAGCCTCTGTTCCGCCAGCTGGCCAAGTGCGTGTCCAGCCCACACTTCCAGGTGAGCCAGTGGATATTGGATGCAATGGGCATGAGGAGCACGTTCAAAGGTTAACATTTCTCTCTCTTGCGAAACGAAACATTGAATGCAATTTAGCCATTTATATATTTGCACCACGTTTACTTTGCGTTGTTTAATTTGTGTCGTTGTTGAGTCTCGTGAGCGTCATTTGTTGAGCCGAGCTTTTGCAATAAAAAAAACGTAAGGGGTTCAACACGCTCCTGAGTGCATTCAACAAACATGATGCGATGCTCAAATGAAGCATTGTTTGCACGCACATTGAAATTAAAGCGCAGATATGCATTTTCAAAAACTGGTGTCAGGCTAAAAGAAATGTTCTCTTTTAATGGACCGATACCTTTCGCGTTTGTTAGACAGCTGATGTCTTGCGTTAATAACGGAGCGGCGAACGGGTTTCAACAAAAAATAAGCGATTTGTGGAAGTGTCATGCCTGTTCCCTCGAAAGAGACGCGCCAACTCTTCCGCACCACTTGTGCGTTTGATGTTGAGGTGGCGGAACGTGCCCTCTACTACTGGAACAACGAGTACATCATGAGCCTCGTGAGCGACAACGCCGCCAAAATCCTGCCCATCATGTTCCCCGCCCTCTACCGCAACTCAAAGTCCCATTGGAACAAGTAAGGTCTGCCTTCACGGCTCGGTGTCTTCGCAGCCAGCGACCGACTGCTCGCGTTATCGTTGCACCAGTGTCATTTGGACTTTCGACCCAGAGGTGGACGTTTCGATCTCCTCGCGTGGCATTTGAAATAATGGACCAACTTTCTTAAAATACCCCCACTCCCCCGCCTCTTTATAAATTGGTACTTCACAATCGATGAGCACATCATGTGTGGTGGGGCATAAAGTCTGGGGTGCTATCTCCAGCAGAGGCCCTTCTGCCAGCAGTGCAATGAGCAATACATTGCAGGGCTGCACCTTTGCCCTATTACTTTAACCAGTGTCACATTTATGACCGATGAAGATTGTCTCGGGTCTCGGTATAATTTCTGACCGCAAACTAAAAAAAGGTCACATCAGAACGGTGTGTAGCCCTGAAAGAAGGTGGTCCCATGTACTACAATGGGGTGTTCTTGTGCGACCCATAAAATTAATTTTAAATCGCACTCTCAAAAGTCAAAAATGTAACCTCGTGCAAAGCAATGCTGACTTGTTGTTAGGCTTCGTCTCCATGCTGCACAGGAATGTCACGTGCCAGGCATTTCCAGTTTCGTACCCTACAGTCCAGTAACTACTGTAGCCATTGGGTTGTGTTTTGAAATGGGCTTGCGATTTTTCCTGGTTTAACTGGTGTTTTTCTATTCTTTTTTACATAATATAAAAAGGCAACATACAGAACATTATAAGCTCTAAATTATGTAAATTTGGTCTTCATACAAATAAATAGTTTTTTCAAAGAAATGTCATATACTGGAGTCAATAAATTGGCCATCATTTGTATGACTAACTAATTTTAAGAGACCGGCAAACCCCCAGAATTCATAAATTGCGCTCTCTATTTTATAGTTTGGGAAATCATACACACTTCTTGTGCTTGGAAGCGGCTCTTGAAACACTTTATATGCCTTAAAAGGGTTCGCTGTTGTGCATACAACCAACCGTTCAAATAGTTCTAAATTTTTTGAAGCTTTTTTTTAACAACCTGTTTCGTAGCCAATAGCTTACATTTGTATATTCACGTAATAAGTGCACAAGGTGAGCTCGTGAGGCTAAAGCAGTAAAGAGCCGTGCACTCTCCGATTAACTTTTTTACAGCCTTTTGGTTGCAAAGTTCGGAAAAATGAATTTAAGCAAATGTGCCACTGGCTATGCCTTTGGGTGCCATGAAACCCCAAAATAGGGTAAGTTTAGAATATGGTCAATGTCCATGGGGGTCAGTGTTTAGTGCAGGGTGCACAGCGATGAGGTAGTGAAGGTATTTCAGTAAAATCCCCACTGGGTGTGGCCAGGGCCGTTAATTCAATCGCTGCCGATTGTTTGTCGAGTGGACATTGTCTCATAACCAGTTCATCTGGTTGGTATGATAGGTTACCACTGATGCCTGTTTAGGGAAGCGCCTTTATTTTGGTTGTCTTTTCTTCCCCTGTAAAAATTTTATTTTTATGTTATATTTTTTAGTAGGGTGCTTTGAGGGAATGTGGCATTTTAGGCACATTATACGTCCTTATTCATAAATTAAACCCTTGCATTTTAGGCTTGGATCTCTTTCTTGCAGTTCGGCAAAGCAGACAACTCAATATTTTTATTAGGGCATTGTAGACTTGTTTTCATTCATTCCTAGTCATGCTGTTTCTATTATACAAGATGCACATTATGTTTTACCTTCTAGCAGTTGAACAAACAACACTGAAATGTCAGGTTTCGTCAGTGGTGTACTAGTTTTGTTTGTTTTGACGAAGTGCTGTGTGCAATACACTGTGATTTTCAGGACCATCCACGGGTTGATTTATAATGCGCTGAAGCTTTTCATGGAGATGAACCAAAAGCTGTTTGATGACTGCACTCAGCAGTACAAAGCGGAAAGGCAAAAGTAAGTGTGCCGTGAGTGATTACTCGGAGTTTATTTACACTGCTATATGACACTACCCGCCTCGGTTGGCACACACCACTATTGGCTTTTGAGAACAACTGATAATGCATCCAGTAAATATAACAACAGGTCACGGTGATATGTAGTCGTGTTTTTTTGCATCTCTGTGATGGGGTGATTTAAAAATATAATTACGGTATTATGTTTGATTGTTAGTATTGGCTCTTTCCAGGCTGCATTGTGGGCAGCAGAGGGCAGTGAAGCAATATCAATTGTACTTTTCTCTGCACTCATCTATGCAACGCCACCTTAAGTAGCGTGGTGAAGTATGGTCAATAACCTCACGGCCCGCAGTGTGGAGAGACCCTCATCCAGCAGTGGATTGACACGTGACTTTAAATGCAATACTACCTTATATATTCGTAATAACCATTGTCTGAAACTATAAACTCGACAGGCCAAGCAGGACCATGTGTCTCTTGTAAAACATGAAAAATGTCAAGGCTTAGTAGCAAGGACTGTGCATTTTCCTGTTACTGTTAACATTTAACACATTTGTGGCTTTGCAGAGAGAAAATGAAGTTTAAAGAGAGGGAAGAAGCCTGGTACAAGATAGAAATTCTCGCCAAATCGAATCCTCAGGTATAATTTGTTGCAAGAGTTAAAATGTTTATTTATACATTGAGTTAAATTTGGCTTTTTTTTTTTAGGCCTGATTACCGAAGGAAACCTCATGGAGTCTCTTGACTTGTTTTCAGGAGGGTCCAGCCAACTTTTCCCCGCTAGGAAATGATGATTGCTACGTATTTATCCCAGTGAGAAATCTGTTGAGAAATTTTATAATTTGACCCCTTTGAATGCCGGCACTCATTCTTGCGAATAATGTCAAGGATTTTTGTTAACGTCCACTCTGAAGTCGATGGCACTTATTTTTATGGTTAATGCACACCGTAATAATAACGAGGGCGGCCGACGGATTCGAACCGTGAAACTCTGTAACGAGTGGCGAATGTGCTACCCGCTGGGTCATGTGTTAAGATTTCCTGGTTTTATGATCGTCAGCGAAGCATTGTTGCTATCTTTTTCACTCATCCACAGCCACGATCTATCCACTGCTGAATTAAGGCCTTTCCAAGCCATGGCTATCTCTCATGGTCTTGCAAAGCAGCAAACCATGGTATAACTGTAGACACCATCAAAGAAGCGGGACCAGATATTGGAACAAAATTATTAAACCTATTTATATGTTAGATTTTAAATAAAAAACTAATGAATATAATTTACCATTGTGCTTGGCCTTTGTAGACTGAAAGAAGTACTTGATGCAATGAAAATGTATAGTCATTTAAGTTATCTCGAATCAAGGCCTACATTAAATATATGAAATGTTTGGAAATCAAAACAATTTACAAAAAATTAACAACCTACACTGATATTTTCATGAAGGAAGTAACAAAATTCATACTGGAAGGTGAGTCAAACAAGGCTATTCACAAATCCACTCGCATATATTTTCTGAAAATTCGATTGGATAAATTGTAGAAAAATATTAGCCATCTCAGATTCCCTAATGACATCGTCATTATAACAACCAAAAGTAAAGTAATGCAGGAAATGATTGAAGAAATACCAAAGAAGGCTGCAAAGTGGGGCTAAAGATAAATGAGCAAAACAAAAGCCATGAAAAAAGTTCACCGAACAGGAGGAAATAATCATTGAATCAAAGTCGCCGTTTAAACTGGAGAAATATTAAGAGGGAGACGTCTGGGAAATCTAAGTGTGTATCCAGGGCAATTATTGAAGGTGAAAAGGGATCAAAATAATGAACTAGAGATGAGTGTCTATACAAAATTATAATCTGTGCATATTGCCTGGCATAACACTTGTATCACAAAGAACATGGAAAAGTGCAAAATCCATGAATTTCTCTGCTAGATTGTTTCGTGTAGGATGACTGAAACTGCTTTTTTTATTCTCAAAGCTGGAATTTAGCCAAGTGTTACATTAAATGTTATTTGGGTGCATTCAATAGGTGACTGAGCTGAGACCACCAACTCATTCCACTCCAAAACCCAGTTTAACTCTGGGTGGTTGCTTGGATTCAAATCCAGGATTTCGGCAGTTCTGGTTCCATGCTCTCACTTCTCAGCCACCTCGCTCCCCTCAATTTAAATGTGTTGTTGGGTGTTTTTTCGGCAGTACACATTAATTTAGGAGGGTGTTAACCTGCATGAACGTCTCATAAAAATGCACAAGGTGACGTGTAGGTGGCGTAAACTAGACTTTCATATTGTATATGTGTGGCAACAGTAAAGGCATAATCATCCTCTTGCACTGATTATAGCCAACCCGAGCCCATTAAAATCGAGCTGTGAGTGTATTTGCTGTTGAGCCCATGAACAAATTCCAAAAAAATACGCCTTTACGTTGCCCAACTCCCATGTCCGTAAGTGCCGACTGGTGTTTCTACGGCGTGGGCGAGTGAGTTAATAATTCATTATGCACTTGGGGCAAGCACGAGGACAGGTGCAGTGGGGGGGGGGGGGGCTGCCGTATACAGATGTCAACCTTGGCCCCTTGTGATCCGGCGCAGGACCTGAACGGTGCGGTTGTGTCCATGGAGACTGGCACCCCGTCCTCGGAAGACATCATGCTGCTCAAGAAAAGCATGGAGACCGAGGCGGTGCAGGTGCAGGTGTGCAGCGTTCTGGCAAAAAGCCCCCTTATGGGCGCACTGTCTGGCACAGTCGGTCCTAAAGGGCCATGCACGACCAGCCCCCTCCCGCACCCTTTGTAATCGCGTTAGGTGCTTCCGCAAGCAGTGCAGTGGTTAATGCGTCAATTTCGTACATCTGTGCCATTGACTCATGCAGATAAATGAAAGCCAGCCCCCCTCCCCCCTACCTCCCATGTTTATAAATGTTTAATTTAACAAATGCTTGTATGTGTGTTTAAAATGTGAACCAAAGTTGTATGCCTAATAAAATATTTTATCTTGCGAAGTTACATTTATGCCCAGTTGTCCTTCTCTAATCCATTTCACGCGTTAGGATATGACATCCTGATTAAAAGTTAAAAGGATTCCCCTTTAATGACCGTATCTCCCTGTACTCACGTTGTGTGTGCTGGCGATGTGCAGAACTCGAAAGGCGATGGGAAGAAGGTGCTTCTGCGGAGGAAGTCTGAACTTCCCCAGGACATGTCAACCATGCGGGCATTGGAGGTGCACAGGCGTGCCGAGGAATACCTGTCCACCTCACCCGAGGCCATGTGATCTGCTCCCTTTCTCCCACTCCCAGCGCCTCTGGCTGCCAGCACTCCTCTTCCTCGCAGCCCTGAGGGGCCAAATTCTGACCAGCGATCGTTGGGGTTTCGTCTCCACGCTCAATGAAGAACTCGCCGAAAGTGTCATTTTATTTCCCCCCCCACCACCTACCGCCCCACCCACACTCGCCTGCCCACGGCCGGCTGCCCTGGAGAAAGGTGGTCACCCTGCGGGTCCTAAGGGAGGTAACAGCACTTCGGTGTTCCAAATGGGGGACTTTTGCGGTGACATCTTTCTCCACACTGGAAGGCGTCATCCTGTTTATACCGAAACAGATTGCACTCGAATTTTGAAAACTGAAGCTCTTTTGGACGTGTGCTGAGGGGACCCGGGCGGTGCTAGAGGGAACGACAAAGAAGGGCCTACAAGAAAGACTTTTAAAAGCCCCCCCACCCACGATCCTTGTAAGTGGCAGTGACACACTTTTGCCGAAAGCGGATAACGTTATCCGGCAAGCCCAAATTTAACACGAAGGCATTGTAATGCGGTCATGCTGCTCCACAGCTGTATGAATTGCTTTTACTGTGAACTCCCCTCACTTTGCTGGTGGAGTTTTCCCCATATGTACAGTTTGTAGGTGATAATTCCTTTGCTCCCCCCCCCCCCCCCCATTTCAACCCCACCATCCCTCCCCCCACCACCCACCTTGAAAGCCGAGCTCTTGCAAGCTTGAATAATTCACAACTCGCAAACTTGAACCCTGGCGTTTTGTCGCTACCACTGGCTGTGCGCGCCTTTGGCCACAGCTCTTTTAGACCGCGTCTCGGCCATGCATTCTTTAATCAAAACCCCTTTTTAATTAAAAAAATAACCCGTTGAAGACTGGCTCCATTTTTAGTATTGATTATTGAAAAGCAGTACATGCGTGCAAAGGAAACTGTTATTTTATCTTAACAGTAATATCAAAGGTTCCTTGCCAACCTAAACGGTTATTGCGAGGCAAGCGAGTTAGTTCAGGCGAGCGGTGACGTACATTTGCAAGAGTTTGAGCGTGACGACTCATTCGTGCCCTAATTTCAGTTGCAGAATCCTTGTGTAAATGTTATGTTTTTAATTTCTTGTTTTACACTTAGTTAACTTGCATTCTATTGTTTACTGCGGCTGTAGGGTGAAATCACTTGTTAATATCCTATTTTCCTTACTACTATTTACCTTAACCCAACAGTAAACTTTTTTGTAGCTATAATTTTATGCATGGGGGGGGCGGGGGGTGGAGTATTTCTAATCAGGGTCCTTTGGCAGCACAAACTCAAGTATGTACAGTCAGTCGTTTTCATACGCGAAGCTAGGTGACAGGAATACAGTGTCCACGATGCCTGAATACACAATTTGCGGTGCTCAAACAAAAAAGTGCATCGTTGCTGTGCACAGTTTCTGTTTTACATGGCACGCTCGCCTGTCCACAGTCCACGCTTTGTCCAGGTGATGTGGCCGACGTATCTTGAGGCGACAATGGATCGTGGGCAAACACGCCCACCCTCAATCATCATTCGGTGCCAAGGATATGGTCTCTCTGCTATGGAGAGCAGTGTCCATAACCAGTGTTGATTGCTCAGATTTGTGTCTCGGCTTCAGTGCTTAAGGACCTTTGCATGCCTCCGATGTCCAGCATACTTCGTGACACGTGCTTGCCAGTCAGCAGGTGTCGGTGGTTGTCGAATAGTATCCGACCTAAGTAAAAAAAAATTCTGCTGCAGCATTGTGGGAAAACCCACAACTGCTCTACGTATCAACTGGAGTCCCCGCAGTAGTGGGATCCGTTTTTTGCCCTGAAAGGTTGGAAATGTGGCCACCGTTATAATTCGTGGCAGAATAGCAGCATGACAACTGCTTTCCACTTTCACCCTTGTTATGGCTTATAGGCAGACGCACAACAATATGGACACGTTACTCGACTGCCATGAAGTGGGTCAAGTGATACGAACCGAGAGCCATCTTCACCAACTGGGGTCTCTTGAGGCGGAAGTAGCACGACAAAGGATTGAAATACAAGCAGGGCCTCATTTCTAGCTCATTTAAGATCGCTGGTACACCAAATTGGTATGCGACTTTCCAGCCACAGCCATAGAGATCTACTGGATGTGATGTGCCGGTTGGACAAATATTTAACGGGTCGCTGACCAGAGGACATCCGGCTGAAATTAAGCCCTGCATGAATGGCACTGGAGTCGACTGTCATTGCCTGCAAAAGACGTGGGTTTTGTATTAAGAGGCCAGCCATCCATTGAGTTAATGAATCTGATGGCCACAGCACAGTTTGCAGACTGATCCTATGGTGAGAGTTGGTCATCGATGTCTGGAGTCCCATTTTACAACAGTTGGCCTGATATGGGCACGCTCCAAACTGCCGGGCTTTGCTTAACTTTCTTTTCAGAGCATAAAGCACCACCGCCACCAATAGTTTAGGGGGGATTAAAGGCAAGCGTTTATAGGTCCTCAAAGATTCCACTCGCACTAGCCTAGCAACTTCACAGTGCACCGGCAGAACCCTTTGCAGCATCGTGTTTGCCGCAGCGCGCTAGTTTGTCCTCTTGCTGCAGTTACCGCGAATCATCCGTGATGTGCCACGCAAATAAACGCTCTTGAAATAGTTATGCAAAGTGTTTATTCCTTTAACAGAATAACGAAAAGTAGGTTGGTTTGTTTTTTCTGCTGCTTCGTTGTACCTTGAGTAATGTGTGTAAAGTGTCTAATGGGGGTGGAGGATAATTCAGAGCATACACAACTTTATTCGCTCGCTCGCTTGTCTGCTTCCACACATTTGCTTGGCCTGAGAAAAAGCAATTCGCTGTGATATACGTATAAACAGTATATTTTTTTTTGCACATACTATCGCGATGTTGTGTTGTAATATACCGCTCACTTTACAAGGTCACATTTCTGGTGGCAGTCATTCGGGCTTGTGTGTTCATGTTATAAACTAACCAAGGATAAGAGTGGCCACTCGTGTGTGAAATTGTCGTCAGCGCTGCCGTACTTAAACCAGATGCTGCAGATGCCGTTCACGAAAATAAAATAAAAAATACTAGTTTGAAACTTCATTCGATTGTAGGCCCCAAATCTGCAGTCCTACGTTGTACTGTACATATATTGTACCCAGGTGTGCTTTTAATTGAGCACATGAACGTACATGACATAAGACGCTTTCCGATTTTGTACAGATCGTCATTACATTTACAGAATAAACTTACATAAAAAAAACTCACGTATTATTGTATACCTACTATGGCCGTCTGCTCATGTGGCATTTATAAGGTCTACCTTGCAGTAATGTAATTAAATTTCTACCATGTATATCAATGCCACCTATGACAATCACCCACAATGTACCCGATCTCGGAAGCCAAGCAGACTTGAGCAGGATAGTGATAAATAGGTGGTCATACCAGCTTGTTAAAGACTTTGGGGCTACATGCAGCAAGATCCACACTTCTGCACTGATTCCCCCGTTTGGTCCCTGCCTTCAAACCACACTGATCAGAATGGTGAAGTATGGTCAGATAATCATACCAGTATGCAGAGGCCCTCGTACTAGTCGATTATTGAATGCAACTGTTGAGGGTGCCGATGATTTCCTAGAGCGGTGTTTTTCATTGCAATTCCCGTGGGCCACTGGTGGCCCCTGATGGCCTTTAGTGTGGCCTCTAACGTGCAGCCCCCGACAGTACACAAATGAGAATTTTTCATCGTGCTGTCAAATCCCAATGGTTTCAAATATGTGGGGACCATCACACTAATGATGTGTTATCAGTGAACGTAGCCCCCCCCCCTCTGGAAATTAGAGAAAAACACTGGCCTAGAGCATGAAGATTGGGTCTGGGACGTGACCACCTTCCTCCACCAACTCGTGTTCCACGGCGGCCTCGATCTGCATGCACACCCACTGCGTCCACGGATCATCCACGGGCGCTCCCTGCGGGAAGGTCATTCCACTTTGTAATATTATACAGTAATTACCGGTGGTCGATATTCATTAAGGAGTTACAGCCAAAGAAGAGGAACATGCCAAAAGAGAACTTGCATCGCGCAAATGGAGCGATTACATCGGCTCGTGCGCACGTGGCGAGATGCGTTGTGACATTTAACATCGCTCGCGGTCCTGTAACGGCTTGGGGAGGGGCCCTTCATTCAGTCGTAAATAGATCATGGCTGCTGATGGAGACTCGTCTTGCCAATTATTTGTCCAAGAAAGCATCACCGAGTTTATTCAGGAGGTTGCTGCATCTAGTTGTTTGACCTATCCCATTCAAACGTGTTTTGGCTTCATGTGGACGAAAACCCAGATATCTGGGAGAAAGCTCACCACACAAAACCAGGTGGTGGCAACTCAAAACCTTGACACAGATGGGATCTTAATCCGAATGTTGTACTGCCATCACTGAGCGAAGTCAACCCTTGCAGCCGCAACAACCCTCATTAAGATGTTCAGCAGTGTGTATGAAGCCACAGCCTGCTGATGAGACAGGCGACCCGAAACCCCATACACAGCTTACCCGCATATACCAATGCTCCTGCGTGAATAGCATTCGTCCAAAAAGGCAAATAGGCTGATGGACTCACGTGTGTTTTTACTTGTATGGTCGAGACGCAAGTTTGAATTTTATCAGTAAGGTTCGCCTCCATTAGGCAGTGGCTTTCGACCGCATTTGTGTCACAAGGACCATGAGATACCCCACCCAAGCGGGAGGATAAATAAGGGACTCAAAAAGCTCCGCGATTCAAATCCATTTGATAAACGCTGCCCTCTCCTGGTAGCTCACCTGAAGTGGCATAACTTTTAAAACGTAAAAATACATCACATTTAATGGCCACGATGACGAATCATGCTAATTACGCAGGAAAGTCACATTCAGTCTCGAGATTACTTATCAGGAGGGTTCTGGTGCGTTGGGACGTTTTGCAAATCGCATTAAGTTTGGCTTCACGTGTAAGGAATACTGGGAGAAAACAATGCGTAACACGAGGGTAACGTGTGGGGTTTGTATCTGCACAGGCATCTCGCATCCTCGGGAGTCGAGCCGATTTGGGACTGGACAAATCTGCGTGATCCACAAACCCCTTTTCCCTCAATAAAAAATCAAACCGTATGATCACGCGTGTGTGTGTGTGTGCCATGATGATAATCGGCGGCGATTCCGCGTCCGCTCGACGTTGCAGAGGATTTACGTTTCGATTCCAGCGAACGTCCCGATAATGATACCTCTGGAGTATCAACTACAATAGGTTAAATGCATTTTTCAATACGCAGTCTGCTTCACAGTCCGCATCCAAGATCCCCCGTGGCGTCATTCGCAAGCGTGAAGACATTGTGCGTGCCGACGTTATGCTCCAAATGTGTTACTTTAAAAAGTATCCGCGATTGAAATCATATGGCAATCATCACCCCCACAGACTGCAACAACGTGGTAGGACCCGCCTGAAAAAGAATTGATTATTGGGTAAACAAACGTTATGGCAAAACATAATTTCGAGGATGAGTATGATTAACTGTTAGGGATGACCAATTGATGGCGAGGTTCAATCGTCAATGCAGCTGATGAAGAATACGAGTCCGATCTCATCAGATCAGGGAGCTAAGCAGGTTTCAATCAGGATAGGGCTTGTACGGACGACCACTACTACGCACAAACAGGTGTTATATGCTGCTGCGCGGCTGCGTAAACAATCGTTCTGTACTTCAATGCATCCACGTACATGCTGCCCGCCTTTTACCCCGCACCGACCAGTGTGGTGAAGTATGGTCAAACAACCCCCACGCCCCGCGCGGCGCGGAGAAGCGCTCATCCAACAGTTTATTGATGACCGATTGACGTTAGTCGTGTGGCGTGTCGATCAAAATATTTAATTCATTTTCTCACCGCTCCCACCGATTTCTTGCGCCGTCTCGTCGCGGCGCCTCGGGGTCTCCGCGGAGGAGAGCTCCAATAAACTTCTGCTCCCCCCCGGTTCCTCGCTGCCTGCCGGCCCGACCGCCTCGGCTGCGAGAGCTCTTGGGTCACGGGCCCGCGGGCACGGCCTTTGAAATCTCCACGGGAGTCCCACGTCCCGTGCCCGAGATCCGCCGTCGCCTTCGTCTCCTCCTCCATCCCCGATGGTCGCGTTGCGCTGCTGCGCGAGGCGATGGTGGAGCCGTGCCCGGAGGTGAACTCGGCCGCGGGTGCTTTGGAGAAGGCTCGAGGTGGCGCGTCGGCGGGTGGCGAGCTGCGCGTTTCGACGGAAGAGACGCTGAAGTCGTCGTTGAAAAAAATGTCAGGGTCATTGTTGACGTTGCCGTTGTCGCACTCGCCGGAATGAACGCTATGATTTCCACCACCACCATCGTCACCACCTTCACCATTGCGATTTCTTTCAAACTCTGCAACATTTCTGTTTTTGTCAGCAAAATCAATGTCGTCACCATCACCACCGTCAACATCATTACCACGAACATAGACACCGTCTTCTTCATCACCACCGCCACTTCTGCCATCATCATCACCACCGTCACCATCAACAACATCGCATTTTCCTTGGAACTTGAACGGCGGCACGACACGTCTCCCGAATCCGTCTTCTTCCAAGGGGGCCTCCTTGGCTCGTTCCAAAGGCGGAGGAGACTGCAGCGAGCCTCCACGAGCCAAACGGACACCTCCCTTCACCACGGCGCCTGTTGTGTGCCCGTGCGCTCGAGTTGCAACGCTGTGGTCCGCCGTCAAATCCCCGTGCTCCAGGATCTCAACCACGGGCGACAGAGGCTTTGGAGAGCCCACCCAGAATCGGCCCGCCCTGGGAGACGCGTCGGAGCGAGAGTTCTCCAAACACCTGGCCATTGCGTCGTCGTTGTTGTTGTTGTTCGCGGAAAGTAATTTAAAAGTTCGTGAATTAAATCACTAAACGACAAGCCTCTTTTTCACGGACTTAAGTCAATGCTTGTGAATCCAAATGTAATGTGATACGCATGAACGGTCGTTATTAAGCTAAACTACTGAAGTATGGGGCATATAACAGTCTGTGCTAATAAGTAAGAAAAATAAATAATCTTTATCTTGTTTTTGAATCCCGAAACATTTTTGATCGGAGATTGAATTGAGTCAGCCTGAAGCACTGCATTAATTTAAACACCGCGCAAAATACTTGAAAAAAATACATTGAGCCACGACATTCTCTTCCCGATAATGTGCGGCACTGAAGCCGACGTGAAACAGGCAAAGCCCTCAACCTCTGTAGATTTTATGAACATTCAAGATTTTACCGTCTCAGATTCTCAAACCCCGCCCATTGATCTTCTCCAGTCAAAATGGGACGTAATTGGTAACATCGCACTTGAATTCACATTGATATCACTGCACATGAAGCAAGTGTTGTGACTCGTATCTGCAACAACTGGGCAAAAATCAAGGCAGGTGAGCTCATTAAACTTCAACGAGTAATTAAATACGTTATTGAAGATTAGAAAATACACTAATTAGAGAAAAGTGGACAAACACTGATGTCACCACGTGCCTGTTATCCCAGAGCTTGAGCAGGTGTGTTGCCAATCAGACAGCGTTGATTGATGATCGTGTCACAAGTGCAGAACAATTTAAATTGTCTTTAAACGGGGAGTAAATTAATAAAAGTGGAATTTTGGAAAACCTGTAATCGAACGTAAGGTGTCTTCCATGCCAGGAAGGAATTCTTGCTCGAGTGGATTCTGGTGTTTAATGGAAAGTGAAGCCTAACGCATACAGTGGGCTGTGTGATGTTACACTTCTAATGCAGCATGCAATAGCTCTGTTAATTAACACCAAGGAAAGCTATTTGAGCAACAAATGCAGTTAGTTGTGTGTCGTCGGCGTAGTCGGGAGTCTGTGACGTCACGTGACACTCGTAGTAAGGTGTCATTGTAACGTCACTGCAGTTTGGCTTGTGACGTCACATCCTGCTGGTGATGCGTGGAGTGATTTCTCACAGTTGCTCTTCGGATACCTTGGAAAGCAGACGTGTCTTCACTTGCTCTCTGGCGTTCGCAAGATAACATTTTAGGAAAAGTTTAGGTGCTCTGGCACATTGGTGACATGGCCACCATGAAGAGAGGTGTAAAGAAATTTTTCAGAAAGTTTTTCAAAAGAATATGCTGCTGCTGTTGCCGAAGCAGTTCTGATGATGAGGACAACTCTGCTGGGACCTCACTGGGCAGTCCTCTTCCGAGTCTGGTGGGCAGTCGTCGCAGCTCCAGTGAGAGCGTTTTTCAGAGCTGCAATTCCAATTTAACGTCAACGAGTGAGGAGGCATCAATCGATGAACACAAGGAAAATGATCTGACTAAGGTAAGGACAGTAAGATCTGCAGAGAGGGAGATAAATCACAGCGGGTGACTGGGCACATCTAACAGAGTCTGTGCTAATAACTTTTTTTTTTGGAGAGCGAAACATCAGTTCAGAGGTTGATTTGGTTTACCTATATATGGACAGGGTAAGCCTGAAGCACTACATTAATTTAAAACAGGCTCACGTTGTGGAAAGTGATCATCTTCCCACAGAGTGTGACCCGAAAGCCGACATAAAGCAGGCTCACCTTGTTGAAAGTGATCATCTTCCCACAGAGTGTGACCCGAAAGCCGACATAAAGCAGGCTCACCTTGTTGAAAGTGATCATCTTCCCACAGAGTGTGACCCGAAAGCCGACATAAAGCAGGCTCACCTTGTTGAAAGTGATCATCTTCCCACAGAGTGTGACCCGAAAGCCGACATAAAGCAGGCTCACGTTGTTGAAAGTGATCATATTCCCACAGAGTGTGACACTAAAGCCGACATAAAGCAGGCTCGCGTTGCAGTCGAAACGTCGTGAGAATTTTTATTGTTTTATATTTTTATTATTTTATTATTTCTCTTCTACGTGACTTTACCGAAAGAACCAAGAATATGAATCCCTGAAGTCACGAAAGCTTTAAATCAAAATTCAGGCTCACGTTGTTGAAAGCTTCAACAACAGTTTGAGTCAGGAAGCTGCAACACCAGTTTAAAGTCATGATGTATGTTGAACTTCTTTCGCACCGTACCTAGGCCAACGTGCTGATCGGAGATGCGGGGAAGGACGGTGAGGAGATATCATCTGATGAAAGCAATGCAGATCATCTCACTAAGGTAAAGGCTGTAGGAGCAGCAAAGAGGGAGGATAGATCACAGCAGGTGATTTGGCACATCGAACAGAGTCTGTGCTAATAACTAGAAACATCCAATAACAAGTATTTTCGTTTTTTTGGAGAACTAAACATTCCAGTTAGGAGGTAGATTTGTCTCACCTATATATGGACAGGGTAAAGCCTGAAGCACGACATTCATTTAACTCGCACTCACTACCCACAAAACTACGTTGAGTAAACGAGTGTGACCCTAAAGCCGACATAAAGCAGGCTCACGTTGTTGAAAGTTTCAACAACAGTTTGAGTCAGAAAAGTGAGGAGACATCATCATCTGATGGACAGAAGGCACATTTGTTAAATAAGATTTTAAAAAGGCAGCCCTCTTTCGAATCTTTTGAAAGCTGCAACACCAGCTTAAAGTCATGATGTATGTTGAACTTCTTTCGCACCGTGCCTAGGCAAACATGCTGCTCGGAGGTGCGTGGAAGGTTGGTGAGGATTCATCATCTGATGAAAGCAATTCAGATGATATGACTCAGGTAAGGGAGGCTGTAGGAGCAGCAAAGAGGGAGGATATATAACAGCAGGTGATTTGGCAAAATGTAATTATGAATGCTTTCGCGACCATAATCATCCATGATACCGTTTTTCCCTTATTTTTTCCTCTTTTTTATTTTGAGTTAAATAGCATAAATATATAAATGTGCGTTAAACCCGCCACCACCCGACAGCCAATTAGTAAGGGTTGTTACGTAAACAGAACATGCCAATTAGTCACTAGTACAGCACACCGGTGCGTTGGAGAGCCAAGCCACAACATTTACAATCTGAGTACAGTATCACGTTTGTGGTGACAACACAAGAGCACACAAGTGTTGTCACCACATCTACGCCTCTATTTAACGAACAAAACAGGTGGACTTCTCCACAGATCTGACTGTCGCCTTATGAAGCTCGTTGTAATTACTGGCGAAACGTCGTACTCAGATTGTAAATGTTGTGGCTTTGCTCTCCAACACACCGGTGTGCTGCACTAGTAACGAATTGGCCACGTTCTGTTTTCATGACAAACCTTACTCGTTGTCAGTGTTGGGTGGTGGCTGGTTTAACGACACATTAATATATTTACGCGAACTAACAAGAAAAAAAACCTGTATTATAGATCAGTATTGATAAAATGTAGGTAAAAATGTATTTAAGTTTACGTTGCAACACTTGCAAAGAAGACCAGTCGACACGTAAAGGTGCAGCCTTGAAATTGTCTGCTCATACGATTGTTCGCGGTTGGGTTTGCACGAGAGGAAACTCTCACCTATCTACGCCCACCAAACACCTTGGAAAATGTGGGAACACCCACACCTGACCCCACAACACACATGGCTTGTCCATCGACTAACTGTGGTCTCCCCATTTTTACTGCTGGGTGAATAAAGGTGGGAAGGATGTATTTCTACTGACATGCCAGGAAATTGAAGCACCAAATTCCGTATGACAACACCAGATTGCTAACCGTTACATGAATAGTACATTAAGCCATTTGAGTAAAAAAAAATCATTATTTCCAATTTCACGCACTGCAAGGATGGGGAGGGTGTATGAAGGGATGTATTCCTGTATGGGTATTTGTGTTCATATGGGTCTGTATTTGCGCTCGAGTGATATCACGTGCATCTTTTTAACGTAACATCTTCAGAATATCACAATGTGAATTTAGACATGTAGTATGTTTTTTCCAACTTCTTTGGACACAAGGATAGATCCTAGGAATCTAAAAACAAAGCAGAGTCTCCATTATTAGATTGGCTTGCCATGTTGTTTCATATTTAGCAACATTGTTCGAAATACGAATCTGCACTTAGCAGTTTGAGTAATGCTGCAGTGTAGTGGCGATGCGTATGCATGACTTAAGGCTGCTTTTACCGTTACCGTAGGAGGAGAAGAAGGCCACGAGTGTTCAATGGACAGAAGGGGACACTGTCTCCAGCATCGTCGTCAAGGATGAGGCATCCACATCGACCCCAGTGGTGTCAGCAGCAAATGACAAGGGGCTGAGGATCCAATACAGCACCGTTCCATCCGCCGTGTTTTGCGTCAGCAAGGCTGGGCTGAACAAACCTAACGCGAGAGGTAAGTGTGTGCCAGCGTGACCCTGTCCCTCTGATTAGTATGGTTGGCTACGCACGGTGTGAAAGAAGTTCAACGTGCACACATACGTACACTTTGATAGCTCGTCACGCTGCTGTGGCTGTCTCGCCATTGCTGTCAATGTAAAACTTACAGGCTGAAGATGCTCTTCAGGCAATTCTGATTACTAGTGCTGAACACTTCAAAGACATTAACACATCTACATCTCGCCAGCTGGTGAAGAGGATTGTTTCTACCTAACAGCACCACAAAAAAATATGCCAGCACGCGTACAGGCTAAGACACGCAATTTTCAAACCATTCCCCTCAGATGTGCTGTGAGTGTCAAGTGTGTGTTTCCATCTTTTAATGTGTGCAGACGAGGACAGCATTCCATCTTCAGAATGCATCACATCTGCGACAGACACCTTGGTTCTCAAGTGGCAGGAGGATCTACATGAGGGTGCTGGGCTTAAGAACCTCGGAAATACGTGTTTCGTGAATGCCAGCCTGCAGGGCCTCACATACACGGCGCCGCTGGCAAACTTTTTGCTTTACGGCGATCACTCATGGACCTGTGAGTTCTCCCAGATATTTTACATTCGAGACGAGCTACAATCGAGTTTTGTGTAGATTACCTGACTGTGCGCAGCTGGGCTATGTGTGCGATTGGTTTGCATTGTCACTGTGTGCCACCCCTGCCCCACTTCACAGGCAAACAAACTGAGTTTTGCATGATGTGTCTGTTGGAGAAACACGTCTTCAACACCTTCATGAATCGGGGCACGGCCATCAATCCCATCGAGATAGTTCGCAATTTCAAATGTAAGTTCCAGCACAATTCCCAAGTGTCTTTGACGTTGAAACTTCAGTCATCTCAAGATCCCCTGAAAGGGCAGTTTGAATCAGTTTTTGTATACAATATCGAATAGAAAATTACTAGTTTTGGTCAGCACTGAGATTACAACTCCAATGCATCGGATGTTCTTCCGGTCTAGCATTCCTCTGTTGATGCTCGTTCTAAACACTGCCAGCCACACCCAGTTCTGTGATTAACCCACAAATCTGTCAACATGCTCTTCCTTTTCTTGCAAGTCAGACTTTGAGTAGAATTGCCATCAGCTTAGGATGACGTGTTTTTACGTGAAAAGGTTTACGTGAAAATATCTGTTAAAGTCCTATGCACCAGATTCCACAATATTTCTCAAGAATCTGGAGCCGGTTTAGTTGTTGGGGGAATTCATAAGCTATATACTAACTGTGCCAGCCACTGTGTGACCACATCATGTGTGACCTCTGTCCATTTTCACACAGACATCGGCGAGGACCTGTGTTTTGGCAGGCAGGAGGATGCACATGTGTTTCTGGGTTACGTGATATATGCTCTGCACCAATCCTGCCTCTTCAACCAAAGGCAGTAAGTAATGCATGCCCCAGTAAACTCCATAAATATTTGCACAATACCAGCACATGGATGCCTGGATTGTTCAGAAAAAATATTTGTCCGTAGGACAACCAGGCTACAGTCTACATGTTAGACTGCCAGTACACTCACCAAGGTTAAGAACCAGGCTACAGTCTACATTATAGACTGCCAGTACACTCACTCCGATTAAGAACCAGGCTGCTGTCTACATTAGTGTGTTTTTGTATTTTTATTATTATTTTTATTTGATATTTTATTATTCATATTTGTATTCACTTTATTTTAATGAAAATGTTTTCTATCTACGTTACATTACCGAAAGAACCAAAGAATATGATTTCCTGCAGTCACGAAAGTTTTAAGTCAAAATTTAGGACAACTACTGTTGACTGCCCCACAACGGGGTACCCAGTACATTGACCTCAGAGGGATGATGAGTAAACTCCCAATCATCATGATTTGAACTGGTAACTTTCCGTTTGTGAGATGCCCACATTATCGCTCAGCCAACTGGATGAATTGTTTATGTTATTTGGAGACTGTGACTTACACTTTTACCGTTAAATTCTTTTTATTTTACCAGGTGAGGCCCACTGAGCTAGATAGCTCTTTTTCAGGAGCGACTTGGCCATACATGATAGCTCAACGAAGTGACTTATCACGTGGAATTTTTATAAACCAAATACTCTAAATGCATGTTTTTTTAATGTGGAGGGAAAAATCGGTGGGCTCGTATACAAAAAATCCACGCGACCACAGGGAGTGAATGCAAACTGCAAATTTACAGGCGTCAGGATTGGGATCAAACCCATGACCTGTATACCAGGCGAGGTAGTTACGATATTGTCACTGCAGCGAGTTAATACTAGGAGCGAAAAATATGTAACTCTTCCGAGTGTTCATCTGGTAAAGACATTGCCTCTGTAGTTACCACGTGGTGTCATTGCGTGTTGTTTTCAGGCTCGGTATTAACATGGAGACCCCTACATTGATCCACCAGATCTTCAGGGGGTACCTGAAATCGAGAGGTAGGTACTGTGCTCCTTTCGAAACATCCACCCTTTAAGGAGTGATTTCAACCAATGTCACAATCCATACTGGGCTATGCAAGCTCTCGCATGCAACCTTATATTCTCTGTTAAACAACGAGCACATGTGTAGATGTAAAAACACGTACACAAGGACATAAGCATACATGCACAAAATATGCATTCCCTTTCTAGTTTCTCTTTCATTGTTTACAAGCTATATAATTGACTCTACTCCCTTTCCCGTGGAGTGCTCTTGGTTAAAGGGTGTTATATCAACTATACGAACAACTGGATTGTGCTAATAGTGATTTCTTCGACCACGCTTTAACGAGGCTACCCAACATGCAATCTGCCAACATTTGAAACTTTAACATTGAATACAAATTAGTTTATGTCATCATACACGTGTAGACAATATAGATGTGGTCCTCAGGGTAAAAGAGGCGGAGCCATTTTCTTTCCGCCATTTTGGACAGTGAGGGCGGAGCCATCGTGCGGGTGGCAGTGAGCGTTGTTTTGTAGTTGCCGTTAATTCATCGTTATGGAAACGTTGTATTATTACCAGACAATCCTGAGTGTGATCATCATTGACTACACAAGTTAGTAAGATGCCGAATATGGAAATAGATTTCACGTGTTTATTATGTATG
Organism: Lampetra fluviatilis; assembly: GCF_964198595.1. Taxonomy (NCBI): domain Eukaryota; kingdom Metazoa; phylum Chordata; class Hyperoartia; order Petromyzontiformes; family Petromyzontidae; genus Lampetra; species Lampetra fluviatilis. Next base: position 5,604,153 of record NC_136304.1, on the reverse strand, counting down.
CCACCTTCTTAGGTTTTTTTCGGTAAAGTCACGTAGAAAGTAAAATAAAATAAAAACAAAAATCACGACGTTTCGGAGGCAACACAAGTCTCCGTCATCAGGTGGGACCGTCACAGCTGTGACGGTCCCACCTGATGACGGAGACTTGTGATTTTTGTTTTTATTTTATTTTACTTTCTACGTGACTTTACCGAAAAAACCTAAGAAGATGATTCCTTGCAGTCACGAAAGCTTCAAATCTAGAAATATGTATGCCACTTTAAAAAGTGTTCATCAGGAAAAAAATGTTGTACAGTGCAGTCTCCAACTCGTTTCCACCCTATGTTACTGGCCTCTGTTTCTGTGCTATGAATAAGGATCAATCCTGAAAACGTCACCAATTGCATATGTTTCCTTGTAAGGCAGTGCTATTGACGAATGTGTTGATTACCTGTGATTTGTGCTAGGGCACCACTGCCAACAGTATCAACAATACGTTCATAATCAACGTTTTTTGTGTTTAAAACCGTTACAGTTTTCACCAAAATATGTTTTTATTTAACAATTATAGTTGCATCTGGGTTGGTGGTATCTGAAGATGTTCATGATATTAGCCAGTTAACATGTGAATACTTTTGATGAAGATTATGCAATGTGCAGCAGTAATATTAATCTCGTATGGTGTGCACTTGTGTTTTCACAGTTGAGTGCATGCAGTGCTTCAGCATCTCAGACACGTTGGACTCCTTCCTGGACATCTCTCTTAATATCAACGTAAGAATTGGGAAGGCTACAGCCTGATGTCGATTGTTTTTTTCATTCATTATATTTATGTACCACAACCGGTTGACTGCAGAGCCACTTATGCCATTTATTGTGAAAATTCCGTTAGTTCCTGTGATCACTGTTTCATGGCTTTATTTTGGTGATTTCGAAAAGTGTATTGGTTTAGCCATGTTTGTTTGTTGTAGTACAGAGTTAGACTGATGGCCTTAATCTAAGTTGTCTTGTGGTTGTTGTTGGTTGTTTGACATGCATCCCACTGGGATTTTTGCACACAGCGTACGGTGTTTTTTTTCTGCTATATTTTGCTGTCTTTTCTTGGATTTTCTGTTTGCACTCGGTCACATATTCACTTTAAGATGTTTTTTTGTTCATGTTTTTTTTGTTTGTTGCGGTTGCACCCGATTCAAGAGCCGAATTGCTCACAGGGCTATACCTAATAAATGAACTTGAAATTAACCTAGCTCATGGTTTATTAATTGCTATTGAAAGTAATAATTTGCCATTTTTGTGTTTTCTTGGCTTTTGACAGAAATCCCTAGATCTGGTGAAGGCTTTTCATGAATTCACAAAGACCGAGACTCTTGCAGAATACAGATGTGGAATGTGAGTATGCAATCTTCCATCGTGCACCTTGAAACGTTCGTGTATATCCCCATTTATACAGTGTGTGATCAAATACGCATCTCGGTCGCAAACTAACGTGCTATTGTCTGGCGAACAGGTGCTCGCGCGTGGGAAAATCTACAAAGAGAGTGAGCCTGCACGTGGTGCCCAATGTGCTTATCATCACCATTAAGCGATACGATGAGTTTGGCGACAAAATCGACAAGGTGAATTTTACTTTCTGCACAGAATGCATCTGATATTCAAATATATTTGTATTCAACGTTTTGTCATTTGGACGTATTGGCAGTACACCGGTAAAGCATGACACACCGGTCCTCATTAAACAGTATAAAATCTAAATGTGAACTGACACTCATCTTCCGACTGCTTTGAGATCACGAGAAATTATTTTGATGCACCCCACAATATTTTCTGAAATGGGTTGCGAATCGAAGGAAAATATATAATTATTGTGAAAAATGTGCTTTTTTTATCCGGTGCACCAGTGTACCGCCAATACGTTCATTTGCTCCCCTCTTCTGCCCCTGCTTAGCCAGCACCCTATTTTCCTCTCTTTTAATGCTTGGCCCACCACTGTCTCCTCCCTCATCCCTTGTAGGACTTCCTCTTCCCTGAAGAACTCGACATACGGCCGTTCATGTTCAATCAGGTTGTGCACGAGCCAGAACTGTATTCGCTCTACTCAGTGATTGTGCACCACGGGACCACCACCAATAGCGGCCACTACTACTCCTACAACAAGGTGATGTTGTGCATGATAAACAAAAAAACAAATATCCCCCAAAGAGCCTTACTCGACTGTTGGTGCAAGTGCTGTTCATGAGCACCTGTCAAAGCCAGAACAACACAGGAAGGGGGTGGGTGGCCAGCCGCCTTTGTCCCCTGAGTGGTAATGTTTACATATTGCACCATATACTCATTTGAGGCTGAGTGGACCGAGGGAACGAGGCTCAGGACCGGTTGAGATAATCGTCACTGCTGTTAGTCTTAAGCGGGAATCGACCTCTGGTTGCCGGGTTCGTAGTGCAATGTGCTAACCGCTACGCTACTGTTCCCCACTATTATCATTCATACACACCCACAAAGCATATGAGTACACGTGTTAACTTCCATATAACATTCCGCTTTCATGATCTGTCACTATGGCTGACTTTTAAATTAATCTGGTACAATTGGGTATTGATCGTAATTTAACAAGTGTGGATGTATTTTTTCTTCAGGTCAGCAATGGCAGCTGGTTCAGAATGGACGATACTGACGTGATGCCAGTCACCAATGCAGCAGTTCTTGAAGACCAGGCCTACATCCTCTTCTATACGAAGTAAGTTGTACTCATGATGTTTTTTCAGAAACCATAAAACCTCGATCTATTTACCCTAAGTCAAACAGTGTTATCTGACAGTGTTGTGTACACTCTTACTCGGGCCACAATTATATTTTGAAGGTGTTTACCACGTGAGTTAGCAGCCATTTTCGGTGCAATTTATTTTTCAAGGTAGTTTCAATGACAGGCAGTTTTCTGTGGTGCCCTGTTGGCCAGTGGAATAAATTTGATGGTGATGATGTGTGCTATGTGTAGGTCACCAGAGCAGAATGCCATCCCAGTGGACATCGAGGACCCACAGTCTTCAAACTGGGTGGCATCAGGGACACAAGGAGAGCTCACAAGTGCTCAGACTACACAAGGAAGGACACTCAAGGAAGAAAGGACACAACCCGCAGACACACTGCCCGCAGACACACCCCCACCTAAGAAGACACGTTGGAGACTTAGAAAATTAGCCTGATATCAGATGCTCCCTCCTTACAGGCAATCCCCGGATTATGGAAGCGTTAGGTTCCCAAGGAAGATCCGCAACCAGAATTTTCCATATGTTGGAAACTCAACAATTTCCACCCAAAATCCAGATAAAATCCCATAGCCAGAAATAGTTGTGCCTCCCGTACTGTTTTCTCTCATTACTGTATCGCGTTGTGATACGTTGTGTATCACTGCCTGTAGCATATGTCTGTATATACGCTCTGCACTTCCTACGATTACACTGGTCAACACACTTTTTCTGGCATAAGGTATTCCAACGGTTTTAAGTTCTTGTCTATCACATCAGGTTTTTGAGATATCAAATATTGCATTTTCAATAAAAACTGCAGAAGAAAAATATTAAATAAATGTGGATAGCTACATAAAATTATATTATAAACACACTATCCTAAAAATACAGCACCATATTTTAACACTAAAGCAGTCCCTGACTCGCAACAACTTGCAATCATAAGTGACAGAGTTAATTTTGGGTAAAATCAATGAAAATGGGGTATGCTTTGCTCTATCACATCTCATGTGATAGAGCAAATCTGAGATCACATTTGGAATCAGCACCCTGAAATTAGTCTAAAACAGCTACAAAAGTCCAGGCCACAAAAAAATGTTTTTTTTTTGTTGACCAGTGTTATTTTATTTAATCGAATATCTACCCTAACACTACCCATAATTAAACTAATGGAACATATACTGTATCCAAATGTTTATTAATACCATTAAACATTTTAACATTAATTGTTAACAGAAAGCATTCACTTACTAATGTTCATTCACAGTGTATTTAGTTTTCATCCCTATAATCCGGGGACTGCCTGTACTTAGTTTTCATCCCTAACCCACCTAGTGAGCCATAATGGTCTAGGTTTCTCAGAAGGAAGGAAATATATAAACATCTGATATGATGGGATAACTTTTACAAACATTTGTTTACATTATTTAGATTATTTTGCTGTAAAAATTTCTATAAGATAAGCCAGTTTATTAAGCTATCATTTGTTGCCAAGTTGCTCCTGAATGAGAAGCTCATAGCTCAGTGGCTTTACCTGATAAGATAAAAAATAGTTTCGTTTTATTTGTAAATATTTGCTATACTTTTCACTGTCAAGTTTTTGTATTATTTGTTGTTGTATCATTCTGACCTGACCCGACTCATCGGATTCCTGCTGTATAAATAAATATTCTGATAAGAGTTAACAGAAAGATTTTGTTTGTCCCAACATTGTCTATCATGTGACTGTCATATAAGTAACCGTCTGTTTTTTGTTGGACCGAAATTATCTGAAGCTACATGTTGTGTAGACTCAGTGTTTGTGTAGAAGTGATAGTTTTAAAGATGGTATGCTAGGCTTTTAAGTCTCTGCCAGTAGGTTGTCTATGTATTGGTGCTACGTCACTGCGCTTGAGCGCTTCCAACAGCACTGCCTCCATCAAATCCAGGGGATCAAGTGGGAAGATCTCTGCACCAATGCAAGTGTCCTCCTCCATGCTGACACCACCAGCATTGAAGCAATACTTTTTAAAAAACAACTCCGATGGACTGGCCACTGCTTCCGCATACCTCAGAACTGCCTTCCCCACCAGATCCTTTTCTCCCAGCTCTCCAATGGGCAGCGGACGAGGGGTTTAAGTCCTAACAGGCTAAGGTTCAGACCATCGGGAGATAGTTTAATCCTGCCTTGCCGATTCCGACTGATTCCGTGAGAGTGGCTCAGTCATGCCGATAATAAATCGTTAGTAACTGATCACAGTCTCGGGTGAATTCTGCGAGCGTGTGGGAAGAGCGTGGTGCTGTGTGTGTGCGCTCGTACGTGTACGGTCGGCGCTTCACGGGTGCACGCTAGTAATTGATCACAGCCTCGGGTGAACTCTGCGAGTGTGTGTGGAAAACGCATGGTGCTGTGTGTGTGTGCGCTCGTAACGTGGGTGGTCGGTGCCTCCACGGGTGTACGCTTCGTCTTGCTGCTGCGAACCCCCGCACTGCGTGCGGACTAACACCCCTCGCGAACACCTGACCCACAGCCCTTTAAACCACCCGTAACAAAAACCCCCAATCGGCGACGCGGGCGCGAGCAACGTCATTTGCCCTCCAACCCCTGACCCCCCCGTTCAGCGCGTGTGATTGGTGCGCGGGTTTGTGTGAGGGGAGGCGTCGCGTTTGATTGGCGGAGAGGCAACAGGGTGCTTTCAGGCGGCCGTGAGCCAGTGCCGAGCCAGTGCCGAGCCATGCCCCACAAGCAGGACTCGCGGACTCGCGGGGGTTTGACCCAGGGAGGAGAGCCGGCGGGCGGCAGCCCTTCTCCCGCGAGCGAGGAGCGCAGCAGCAGCTGCTCTCACACAAGTCAGGGATCGGGAGACGGCGGACCCCCTACGGCCGGCGCCCAGCAGGGAGAGGCCTCGGGGGCCAGCGGCCTCAACACATGCTATTGTCGGGCGAACAGGTGCTCACACGTGGGGAAATCCACAAAGAGAGTGAGCCTGCACGTGGTGCCCAATGTGCTTATCATTACCATTGAGCGAATCGATTAGTGGTGTGAAAAATCGACAAGGTGAATTTTACTTGCTACACAGAATGCTTCTATTCAAATTTGATTGCATTCACCATATTTGTCATTTGGACATTGGCTGTACACCGGTGCAATATAACACATCGGTCCTCGTAAAACAGTCTAACATCTAAAACTTGAGCTGACATCCATCTTCCAACTGCTTCTATATTGAGAAATCATTTTGACGCACCCCGCAAGATGTTCCGACTGGGTTTGCGAATCGTGGGAAAATAAATTATAGTAACAAATTTTATTTTATTTTTTGTTCTAAGCACTGGTGTCCCACCAATACGTTCATTTGCTCCCCCCTTCTGCCCCTGCTTAGCCAGCACCCTATTTTCCTCTCTTTTAATGCTTGGCCCACCACTGTCTCCTCCCTCATCCCTTGTAGGACTTCCTCTTCCCTGAAGAACTCGACATACGGCCGTTCATGTCCAATCAGGTTGTGCACGAGCCAGAACTGTATTCGCTCTACTCAGTGATTGTGCACCACGGGACCACCACCAATAGCGGCCACTACTACTCCTACAACAAGGTGATGTTGTGCATGATAAACAAAAAAACAAATATCCCCCAAAGAGCCTTACTCGACTGTTGGTGCAAGTGCTGTTCATGAGCACCTGTCAAAGCCAGAACAACACAGGAAGGGGGTGGGTGGCCAGCACCACGCCCGGCCGCCTTTGTCCCCTGAGTGGTAATGTTTACATATTGCACCATATACTCATTTGAGGCTGAGTGGACCGAGGGAACGAGGCTCAGGACCGGTTGAGATAATCGTCACTGCTGTTAGTCTTAAGCGGGAATCGACCTCTGGTTGCCGGGTTCGTAGTGCAATGTGCTAACCACTACGCTACTGTTCCCCACTATGATCATACATACACACACACAAAGCATATGAGTACACGTGTTAACTTCCATATAACATTCCGCTTTCATGATCTGTCACTATGGCTGACTTTTAAATTAATCTGGTACAATTGGGTATTGATCGTAATTTAACAAGTGTGGATGTATTTTTTCTTCAGGTCAGCAATGGCAGCTGGTTCAGAATGGACGATACTGACGTGATGCCAGTCACCAATGCAGAAGTTCTTGAAGACCAGGCCTACATCCTCTTCTATACGAAGTAAGTTGTACTCATGATGTATTTTCAGAAACCATAAAACCTCGATCTATTTACCCTAAGTCAAACAGTGTTATCTGACAGTGTTGTGTACACTCTTACTCGGGCCACAATTATATTTTGAAGGTGGTTACCACGTGAGTTAGCAGCCATTTTCGGTGCAATTTATTTTTCTAGGTAGTTTCAATGACAGGCAGTTTTCTGTGGTGCCCTGTTGGCCAGTGGAATAAATTTGATGGTGATGATGTGTGCTATGTGTAGGTCACCAGAGCAGAATGCCATCCCAGTGGACATCGAGGACCCACAGTCTTCAAACTGGGTGGCATCAGGGACACAAGCAGAGCTCACAAGTGCTCAGACTACACAAGGAAGGACACTCAAGGAAGAAAGGACACAACCCGCAGACACACTGCACACAGACACACCCCCACCTAAGAAGACACGTTGGAGACTTAGAAATTTAGCCTGATATCAGATGCTCCCTCCTTACAGGCAATCCCCGGATTATGGAAGCGTTAGGTTCCCAAGGAAGATCCGCAACCAGAATTTTCCATATGTTGGAAACTCAACAATTTCCACCCAAAATCCAGATAAAATCCCATAGCCAGAAATAGTTGTGCCTCCCGTACTGTTTTCTCTCATTACTGTATCGCGTTGTGATACGTTGTGTATCACTGCCTGTAGCATATGTCTGTATATACGCTCTGCACTTCCTACGATTACACTGGTCAACACACTTTTTCTGGCATAAGGTATTCCAACGGTTTTAAGTTCTTGTCTATCACATCAGGTTTTTGAGATATCAAATATTGCATTTTCAATAAAAACTGCAGAAGAAAAATATTAAATAAATGTGGATATCTACATAAAATTATATTATAAACACACTATCCTAAAAATACAGCACCATATTTTAACACTAAAGCAGTCCCTGACTCGCAACAACTTGCAATCATAAGTGACAGAGTTAATTTTGGGTAAAATCAATGAAAATGGGGTATGCTTTGCTCTATCACATCTCATGTGATAGAGCAAATCTGAGATCACATTTGGAATCAGCACCCTGAAATTAGTCTAAAACAGCTACAAAAGTCCAGGCCACAAAAAAATGTTTTTTTTTTGTTGACCAGTGTTATTTTATTTAATCGAATATCTACCCTAACACACCCATAATTAAACTAATGGAACATATACTGTATCCAAATGTTTATTAATACCATTAAACATTTTAACATTAATTGTTAACAGAAAGCATTCACTTACGAATGTTCATTCACAGTGTATTTAGTTTTCATCCCTATAATCCGGGGACTGCCTGTACTTAGTTTTCATCCCTAACCTACCTAGTGAGCCATAATGGTCTAGGTTTCTCAGAAGGAAGGAAATATATAAACATCTGATATGATGGGATAACTTTTACAAACATTTGTTTAGATTATTTAGATTATTTTGCTGTAAAAATTTCTATAAGATAAACCAGTTTATTAAGCTATCATTTGTTGCCAAGTTGCTCCTGAATGAGAAGCTCATAGCTCAGTGGCTTTACCTGATAAGATAAAAAATAGTTTCGTTTTATTTGTAAATATTTGCTATACTTTTCACTGTCAAGTTTTTGTATTATTTGTTGTTGTATCATTCTGACCTGACCCGACTCATCGGATTCCTGCTGTATAAATAAATATTCTGATAAGAGTTAACAGAAAGATTTTGTTTGTCCCAACATTGTCTATCATGTGACTGTCATATAAGTGTCGTGGTCAAGGTTGACACCAAGGTTGACACAGGTCACACAGGTCACACAAGCTAGGGGAGAGGTACGTACTGGTCTGGATCGGTCCGGACCGGCAGGGACGAGAGGTGGTTGGAACCGCTCTGAGGGGAGGGGGCTGGCGAGAGCCAGGGCCCCGAGACACCCCCGCCCCTCAGAGGGAGGAGATATAAGACGGCTCCCGGAGAGCGGAGGGGGTCAATCTCAGGAGAAGCTGAAGGAGGTGCGGCCGGAGATCCTGGACCCCCAAGCCTCGAGGATGCCGCCCCGCTGGGACTGAGTGGGCTGAGTAGCTATAGGCTAGGGAAGGAGAGTAACTGGGTAGCTGTAGGCTAGGGAAGGGGAGTAAGGAGAAGAGAGCCGGAGGCTGTACCTCCCTAGGTTGTGTGGTTGGGCTGTTCTCCCAGTGAGTCCGGAGGACTAGTGTTATTGGAATAAAAGCGTGTGGCCTCTACGAAGTCTCTGCCTCATTCAAGAATACTACAACTGGTGTTAGAAGCGGCCAACGAACCTCGCCAACATGGAAACAAGACAGAAAGCGCTCACCAGGGGCCAGGAGAAGGACGTCGAGGGCGACGCTGAGCCGGAGTCGGGAGCGCCATTTCCGGGGGACGGGTCTGCAGGGGCGGGCTCGGGTTCTCCGGGGCCCTCCAGGAGTCCGCCGACGTCGGGATGGGCGATCCAGTCGGCCCATGCCCGGCTGGCCGATCTCCTCCATGCCGCTGCCTCCATCCTCGACGAGCTCACGCTGGGGGGAGCGGGAGCACCGGGTGGAGAACCAGGCCGGAGGATGGGACGGGTTCCCGCCGAGAAACGCGCCATTCCCGCGCAAAATTTTGACATCGCCTCCGGAGGGGGAAACGTCACTTCCGCTGGGAATGCGGCCGCCGGAGATGACGTCACTTCCGCCGGGGGGGTCACCGCTTCCGGGGGAAATGACGTCACCCGCCCAGGAGGTCATGGGGCACAGGTGAACCGCGTCACATCCGGCATCGGCGGCCTTACATCGGGAGAAGCAGAGTTTTCGGGTAGGTGCCCGCCGATTTGGTCGGATATTTTGCCGCCGGAAGATGCTTCAAATACTGCACTTGGGACGCTGCTGTCTTCAAGGGGGGACTACATCCCGGCGCTGCAACAGCGCTTGCCTTCGCTGCAGGTTTTCGCGGCAAAGGGGGGGGACTGGGCTGCTTTTTCACGCCGTTTCGTGGCAAATGCCGAGACGGCTGGGTGGTCTGCCGACATCGCTCTCCGAGCCCTGCCTTCCGCCTTGGACGACGTGGCCTTGGCCACGTTCCTCCTTATTCCACGGAGGGAGCGCTCCACCTTGCAGGAGGCCCTCAATCGGATGGCCTTAGTGTATGGACCTCCATCCGAAACAAGACATCGTTTCGCCAGTCGGAGGAGGGAGGCGGACGAGACACCCCTCGCCTATCAGAGTGCACTGATGGCGTTGGCTCAAGCGGCCTATCCTCGAATGGACGATGTGGGCCTGGACTCCATAGTGCTTGAGAAGTTGCTGCTGCTGGCTCGGGAACTGAGGATTGCCGTCCACGTCAAAGATGAAGCTAACCTTTCCTCGCTGGGGGCGGCACATTACTTACACACAGAGTTGCTCCTCCAGCGGGATGGGCAGGTGGCGGCGTGCGCCGCTGCAAGAGTTGACGAGGTTCCGGATACCCAGGCCTTCGCGTCGCAGCGGGCCGCCAGTTGGAGGGGGGCCGACCGGCCTCGCCAAGGGGAAACCCGGAGGAGACACGGATCCCCGCGGGCGTGGGCTCGCGTCACGTGCTACAACTGTGGCCAGCTGGGTCACCTGGCATCGGGTTGCCCAGCACCCCGGCGCCGAGCTCCGGGTCGTCCACCATCGTCCGCCCGTCCACCGGCCGCTCCACAAGAACCCCAGGCATGTCGCGACACCTCACGCACACGGTCCCTGCCCGCATCTCATACACCGCATACACCGCCAATCGGCGCGCCACTAAATCGCGTTGCGTTGAGGGGGGGGGAGCGGAACGCGGCTGATGTTCGGGGGCCACTTCGCGCTGTTCAGTGGTCCGAGTTGGCCCACAGGGTCGTGGCCGCGGCGACGGGCTCGTCGGTTATTCTCGGGGATATTGAGGGAATTCAATTTCGATTGCTGGTCGATACGGGAGCTTCGGCTACTATAATTTCAGACCTCATATACAACGTGTTACCAAAGAGATGTCAGGCACTCACCCCGTTCTCCGTCCCTTGCTTTGCGGCGAATGGGGGTTCCCTGGGGATTATTGGCCAAATAACTGCACAAATTTGTATTGGCGACATTAAATTATCTGGTCCCGTTTTGGTTTCCGATGCCTTGGCCGTTCCCTGTTTGTTGGGTACGGACTTCTTGGGGAGGATGCCCATCAAAATTTTAATTGACAAAGGCTGCATCGAGCTTCCTTCGGGCCGCCGGATGGCGTTTCTGCCCTCACCAAACCGGCTGCGCACAGCTTGCACGACTGTTCCGGCTATGGCGTCTGAAACCGTGCGGATTCCGCCGGGTGCGCAGATGCTAATACCGCTTCAGTTACGCAAACCACTGGAGGCAGACGCTACGTCGGGGGTTTTGTTGTCTCCTTCCAATACGACCGAGCGAGGGTTGGACCTGGTGGGTGCACAAACGCTTGTGCCTAGAGATGGACAGCCCTTCATTCAGGTGCTGAATGCGGGGTTGCAGACGAAGGTCGTGCACCGAGGGGCTGTCATTGCACATGCGTCGCTGCCGCTGCACACTGACTCCGTCGCGGCTCATGTCGGTGAGGCACCGGCGTTCGGGACGCAGGTGGGTGTCGATGAGGCATGGATGGATTCTCTCTGTTCAGGGGCTGAAAATCTTTCAGAGTCACAAAGATTAAAGCTGCGCATGTTGCTTCGTGAATTTCCCGATGTTTTTAGCAAACACAAATTCGATGTTGGGTGCACTAATCTATTGAAACACCACATTGATACGGGAGATTCCGCTCCCATTCGGCAAAATCCGTTCCGATTGAGTCCGGCAGAGAAGGAACATGTCCGCTTGGCAGTGAATGACATGCTTGCCGCTGACATTGTGGCTCCCTCCAACAGCCCATGGGGTGCGCCGATTGTGCTTGTTAAAAAACATGATGGCAGTTTGAGGTTTTGTGTGGATTTTCGGAAGCTTAACAAGGTTTCGCTGGCGGACGCGTATCCGCTCCCTCGCATGGACGAGTCGCTCGATGCCTTGGCGGGGGCACGGTATTTTTCAACCTTGGACCTTTTGTCGGGGTTTTGGCAACTGCCCTTGGATGACGCTTCCAAACCTAAGACCGCGTTTCGTACGCCACAGGGCCTTTATCAGTTCAATCGGTTGCCCATGGGATTGCACTCAGCTCCAGCGACGTTCCAGAGATTGATGGAACTGGTCCTCGCTGGCCTGCAGTGGGACTCTTGTCTTATATATCTGGACGACGTGATTATTTTCAGCCGTACGTTTGAGGAACATCTGGACAGACTGCGGGCTGTATTTCTCAGAGTGCGATCGGCTAACCTTAAATTTAAGCCTCAGAAATGTTTTCTGTTGCGTGAATCGGTGCGGTACCTCGGCCACGTTGTCAGTTCTACGGGTATAGCCACCGATCCTGCTAAAACTGACTGTGTAAGAACGTGGCCCACGCCCACGTCTGTGGGGGAAGTCCGCAGCTTTATAGGCTTTGCGTCCTATTACCGCCGGTTTGTCGAGGGGTTTGCGACGATCGCCAAACCCCTTCATGCTCTGACGGCTAAGGGGGCTAAATTCCATTGGGGGGAAGAGGAAGACAGGGCGTTCAGGGCGCTTCGCGATGCCCTTGTCCGAGCTCCTCCCTTATGCTATCCCGATTTCACATTGCCCTTCATCCTGGACACCGATGCCAGCAATACCGGCATCGGCGGGGTGCTTTCGCAGGTGGTCAACGGGGTCGAACGGGTCGTTGCCTACGGCAGTAGAGTCCTGTCTCCGGCAGAACAACGTTATTGCGTCACCCGCCGTGAACTGCTCGCGATTGTCGTGTTTGTTCAACAATATCGACCGTACCTATACGGTAGGCATTTTACGGTTCGTTCAGATCACGCCGCGCTACAGTATGCGTTGAAAATAGACCAGCCGTCCGGCCAGCTGTCACGTTGGCTTGAGGTCCTACAGGACTACACGTTCACGGTGGTGTACCGGAAGGGGACACAACATTCAAACGCGGATGGCTTGTCACGCCTCCCTCCGGGTGATGGGTGCGCGTGTTTTATGGGCTCGGGGAGATGCAAATCGGCCACGAGTACCGCTCCGGCTTCCCCCTTGGCGGCGGCAGCAGGGGTGGTCGATGGGGAACCTGTCACCGAGGGGGACTCACAGGTGTTGGTCGCTCGCGACTCGCTCCTCGATCTGCCTCTGGACGAATGGGGACGGTTCCAGATGGAAGACAATTCCCTCCTCAGGTTACGCCGTCGTGCGGAGAGAGGGGGAGATTGTCAGGGAAGGGTAGGTACTGTCAGCTTGCGGGAGGGTCTCCTCATGTCATGGGACGCCAGCTCGGGGCGTTACAAAATCGTCGTCCCCACCGCTCTGCGGGGCAGGGCCGTGTGGGCGGCGCACGAACGCATCCTGCATTTGGGTATTCACAAAACGCTCGCTACACTGCAATTGGATTTTTTTTGGCCGGGAATGGCGCGCGATGTCGCCGACCTTTTGAATAGTTGCACGCAGTGTGCGCGGCGGAAACACCCGGCTAGGGCGGCTTGCCCACCCCTTCAGTCCATTCAGGTGTCCCGGGTTAACGAGCTGGTGGCCCTTGACATTCTGGGTCCCTTCCCTGTCACCGCTCGGGGTAATAAGTACCTGCTGGTTGGGGTTGAATATTTCACCCGTTGGCCTATGGCCTGGCCCCTCCCCAACCAGTCGGCGGCAGCCATTGCGGAGGCGTTTCTCCAGGGCTACGTCCTGGATAAGGGCGCCCCGGAACGGCTGCTAACCGACCAGGGAAAGAACTTTTCGTCCAATCTTCTGCGGGAGGTTTGTGACCTTTTGTGCACGCAGAAGGTCCGGACTTCCCCCTACCACCCGCAGACCGATGGTATGGTCGAACGTCTACACCGGACCATTACCTCTATGTTGTGTCATCAGGTAGACGACACACAGTTGGATTGGGACCTGAGGATTCCCGGAGTTCTGGCCGCATATAGGTTGGCGCCTCACGCGGCCACGGGCTATTCGCCCTTCTACTTAATGTACGGCAGGGATGTCGACCCCCCCATGGAGGTGCAATTGCGGGTCCAGTCGGCGGCGTCTCGCTCGAAACTGTCCGAACACGCTCAGTTCAATATTCGGAAGTTGGTCGAGGCGAGGGTGGCCGCGCAGGAAAATTCCAGGGCAAGGCAACGGGCCAATGAGCGTCTGTATGATCGCCGGGTTACGGGGTATAAATGGGCGGTAGGGGATAAGGCGTGGCTGCACTGCCCGCAGGTGCCGCTGTCAACGTCATCGAAATTGCTGCGGCCCTGGCGGGGGCCGGTCGACATTATTCGGGTCGTTCGGGACCAGTGTGTTAGGGTCGCGTGCGGACGGCGTTCTTGGTACGTGCACCCCTCGCGCCTGAAGCCCTATGTCACACCACGCACTCACACATCTTCATCTCGCAGGGGCCGGCCGCGTGACGTGTCCGGCAGGTTGGGGGAAGGGCCTCGCGACCCCCTTGTTGTTCCGACACCCCCTGCCACTCTTTCGGATGCTGCAGGTGTGAGTCCACCTAGGGTGGCCTCACCGGAGGAGCGGGAAGCGAGCCGGCCGCCTGTCCAGCAGGAAGACGGCTCGCGGGCTTTGTCCACGGGGCCTCGGGACGTGCCGGACGCCCGTCATTTGGGCCCTCCTGACCCTCCGCAAGGAACGCTGGCCTCTGGCGATGGACCCGCCACACGGACTCGTTCGAAGGGTCTCAGGTTCTCCTGAGACCTGTCGCAGACACACTGCCTCCTCGCGGAGCCTGGGTGTTCGAGTCACCTTGTTCGTTGGTGTGGTGTGTCCGCGGTGTTCTTGTGTACAGGGGGGTTGGGGTAAATTATTGGGGACGGTTGTGGTTGCTGTTCTGTTGTTACTGTTGTGTTGAGGCTCACGCATTGTTCTTGTCGTGTTCAGAATTCCTGGTTCGCGAGTTAGGGTTGGGATGTGGATAGTGATGCAGCCGGGACGGCTGCGTGCTGTGTAGGGGGGGGTGATGTCGTGGTCAAGGTTGACACCAAGGTTGACACAGGTCACACAGGTCACACAAGCTAGGGGAGAGGTACGTACTGGTCTGGATCGGTCCGGACCGGCAGGGACGAGAGGTGGTTGGAACCGCTCTGAGGGGAGGGGGCTGGCGAGAGCCAGGGCCCCGAGACACCCCCGCCCCTCAGAGGGAGGAGATATAAGACGGCTCCCGGAGAGCGGAGGGGGTCAATCTCAGGAGAAGCTGAAGGAGGTGCGGCCGGAGATCCTGGACCCCCAAGCCTCGAGGATGCCGCCCCGCTGGGACTGAGTGGGCTGAGTAGCTATAGGCTAGGGAAGGAGAGTAACTGGGTAGCTGTAGGCTAGGGAAGGGGAGTAAGGAGAAGAGAGCCGGAGGCTGTACCTCCCTAGGTTGTGTGGTTGGGCTGTTCTCCCAGTGAGTCCGGAGGACTAGTGTTATTGGAATAAAAGCGTGTGGCCTCTACGAAGTCTCTGCCTCATTCAAGAATACTACATAAGTAACCGTCTGTTTTTTGTTGGACCGAAATTATCTGAAGCTACATGTTGTGTAGACTCAGTGTTTGTGTAGAAGTGATAGTTTTAAAGATGGTATGCTAGGCTTTTAAGTCTCTGCCAGTAGGTTGTCTATGTATTGGTGCCACGTCACTGCGCTTGAGCGCTTCCAACAGCACTGCCTCCATCAAATCCAGGGGATCAAGTGGGAAGATCTCTGCACCAATGCAAGTGTCCTCCTCCATGCTGACACCACCAGCATTGAAGCAATACTTTTTAAAAAACAACTCCGATGGACTGGCCACTGCTTCCGCATACCTCAGAACTGCCTTCCCCACCAGATCCTTTTCTCCCAGCTCTCCAATGGGCAGCGGACGAGGGGTTTAAGTCCTAACAGGCTAAGGTTCAGACCATCGGGAGATAGTTTAATCCTGCCTTGCCGATTCCGACTGATTCCGTGAGAGTGGCTCAGTCATGCCGATAATAAATCGTTAGTAACTGATCACAGTCTCGGGTGAATTCTGCGAGCGTGTGGGAAGAGCGTGGTGCTGTGTGTGTGCGCTCGTACGTGTACGGTCGGCGCTTCACGGGTGCACGCTAGTAATTGATCACAGCCTCGGGTGAACTCTGCGAGTGTGTGTGGAAAACGCATGGTGCTGTGTGTGTGTGCGCTCGTAACGTGGGTGGTCGGTGCCTCCACGGGTGTACGCTTCGTCTTGCTGCTGCGAACCCCCGCACTGCGTGCGGACTAACACCCCTCGCGAACACCTGACCCACAGCCCTTTAAACCACCCGTAACAAAAACCCCCAATCGGCGACGCGGGCGCGAGCAACGTCATTTGCCCTCCAACCCCTGACCCCCCCGTTCAGCGCGTGTGATTGGTGCGCGGGTTTGTGAGGGGAGGCGTCGCGTTTGATTGGCGGAGAGGCAACAGGGTGCTTTCAGGCGGCCGTGAGCCAGTGCCGAGCCAGTGCCGAGCCATGCCCCACAAGCAGGACTCGCGGACTCGCGGGGGTTTGACCCAGGGAGGAGAGCCGGCGGGCGGCAGCCCTTCTCCCGCGAGCGAGGAGCGCAGCAGCAGCTGCTCTCACACGAGTCAGGGATCGGGAGACGGCGGACCCCCTACGGCCGGCGCCCAGCAGGGAGAGGCCTCGGGGGCCAGCGGCCTCAACACATGCTATTGTCGGGCGAACAGGTGCTCACACGTGGGGAAATCCACAAAGAGAGTGAGCCTGCACGTGGTGCCCAATGTGCTTATCATTACCATTGAGCGAATCGATTAGTGGTGTGAAAAATCGACAAGGTGAATTTTACTTGCTACACAGAATGCTTCTATTCAAATTTGATTGCATTCACCATATTTGTCATTTGGACATTGGCTGTACACCGGTGCAATATAACACATCGGTCCTCGTAAAACAGTCTAACATCTAAAACTTGAGCTGACATCCATCTTCCAACTGCTTCTATATTGAGAAATCATTTTGACGCACCCCGCAAGATGTTCCGACTGGGTTTGCGAATCGTGGGAAAATAAATTATAGTAACAAATTTTATTTTATTTTTTGTTCTAAGCACTGGTGTCCCACCAATACGTTCATTTGCTCCCCCCTTCTGCCCCTGCTTAGCCAGCACCCTATTTTCCTCTCTTTTAATGCTTGGCCCACCACTGTCTCCTCCCTCATCCCTTGTAGGACTTCCTCTTCCCTGAAGAACTCGACATACGGCCGTTCATGTCCAATCAGGTTGTGCACGAGCCAGAACTGTATTCGCTCTACTCAGTGATTGTGCACCACGGGACCACCACCAATAGCGGCCACTACTACTCCTACAACAAGGTGATGTTGTGCATGATAAACAAAAAAACAAATATCCCCCAAAGAGCCTTACTCGACTGTTGGTGCAAGTGCTGTTCATGAGCACCTGTCAAAGCCAGAACAACACAGGAAGGGGGTGGGTGGCCAGCACCACGCCCGGCCGCCTTTGTCCCCTGAGTGGTAATGTTTACATATTGCACCATATACTCATTTGAGGCTGAGTGGACCGAGGGAACGAGGCTCAGGACCGGTTGAGATAATCGTCACTGCTGTTAGTCTTAAGCGGGAATCGACCTCTGGTTGCCGGGTTCGTAGTGCAATGTGCTAACCACTACGCTACTGTTCCCCACTATGATCATACATACACACACACAAAGCATATGAGTACACGTGTTAACTTCCATATAACATTCCGCTTTCATGATCTGTCACTATGGCTGACTTTTAAATTAATCTGGTACAATTGGGTATTGATCGTAATTTAACAAGTGTGGATGTATTTTTTCTTCAGGTCAGCAATGGCAGCTGGTTCAGAATGGACGATACTGATGTGATGCCAGTCACCAATGCAGAAGTTCTTGAAGACCAGGCCTACATCCTCTTCTATACGAAGTAAGTTGTACTCATGATGTATTTTCAGAAACCATAAAACCTCGATCTATTTACCCTAAGTCAAACAGTGTTATCTGACAGTGTTGTGTACACTCTTACTCGGGCCACAATTATATTTTGAAGGTGGTTACCACGTGAGTTAGCAGCCATTTTCGGTGCAATTTATTTTTCTAGGTAGTTTCAATGACAGGCAGTTTTCTGTGGTGCCCTGTTGGCCAGTGGAATAAATTTGATGGTGATGATGTGTGCTATGTGTAGGTCACCAGAGCAGAATGCCATCCCAGTGGACATCGAGGACCCACAGTCTTCAAACTGGGTGGCATCAGGGACACAAGCAGAGCTCACAAGTGCTCAGACTACACAAGGAAGGACACTCAAGGAAGAAAGGACACAACCCGCAGACACACTGCACACAGACACACCCCCACCTAAGAAGACACGTTGGAGACTTAGAAATTTAGCCTGATATCAGATGCTCCCTCCTTACAGGCAATCCCCGGATTATGGAAGCGTTAGGTTCCCAAGGAAGATCCGCAACCAGAATTTTCCATATGTTGGAAACTCAACAATTTCCACCCAAAATCCAGATAAAATCCCATAGCCAGAAATAGTTGTGCCTCCCGTACTGTTTTCTCTCATTACTGTATCGCGTTGTGATACGTTGTGTATCACTGCCTGTAGCATATGTCTGTATATACGCTCTGCACTTCCTACGATTACACTGGTCAACACACTTTTTCTGGCATAAGGTATTCCAACGGTTTTAAGTTCTTGTCTATCACATCAGGTTTTTGAGATATCAAATATTGCATTTTCAATAAAAACTGCAGAAGAAAAATATTAAATAAATGTGGATATCTACATAAAATTATATTATAAACACACTATCCTAAAAATACAGCACCATATTTTAACACTAAAGCAGTTCCTGACTCGCAACAACTTGCAATCATAAGTGACAGAGTTAATTTTGGGTAAAATCAATGAAAATGGGGTATGCTTTGCTCTATCACATCTCATGTGATAGAGCAAATCTGAGATCAGATTTGGAATCAGCACCCTGAAATTAGTCTAAAACAGCTACAAAAGTCCAGGCCACAAAAAAATATTTTTTTTTTGTTGACCAGTGTTATTTTATTTAATCGAATATCTACCCTAACACTACCCATAATTAAACTAATGGAACATATACTGTATCCAAATGTTTATTAATACCATTAAACATTTTAACATTAATTGTTAACAGAAAGCATTCACTTACGAATGTTCATTCACAGTGTATTTAGTTTTCATCCCTATAATCCGGGGACTGCCTGTACTTAGTTTTCATCCCTAACCTACCTAGTGAGCCATAATGGTCTAGGTTTCTCAGAAGGAAGGAAATATATAAACATCTGATATGATGGGATAACTTTTACAAACATTTGTTTAGATTATTTAGATTATTTTGCTGTAAAAATTTCTATAAGATAAACCAGTTTATTAAGCTATCATTTGTTGCCAAGTTGCTCCTGAATGAGAAGCTCATAGCTCAGTGGCTTTACCTGATAAGATAAAAAATAGTTTCGTTTTATTTGTAAATATTTGCTATACTTTTCACTGTCAAGTTTTTGTATTATTTGTTGTTGTATCATTCTGACCTGACCCGACTCATCGGATTCCTGCTGTATAAATAAATATTCTGATAAGAGTTAACAGAAAGATTTTGTTTGTCCCAACATTGTCTATCATGTGACTGTCATATAAGTAACCGTCTGTTTTTTGTTGGACCGAAATTATCTGAAGCTACATGTTGTGTAGACTCAGTGTTTGTGTAGAAGTGATAGTTTTAAAGATGGTATGCTAGGCTTTTAAGTCTCTGCCAGTAGGTTGTCTATGTATTGGTGCCACGTCACTGCGCTTGAGCGCTTCCAACAGCACTGCCTCCATCAAATCCAGGGGATCAAGTGGGAAGATCTCTGCACCAATGCAAGTGTCCTCCTCCATGCTGACACCACCAGCATTGAAGCAATACTTTTTAAAAAACAACTCCGATGGACTGGCCACTGCTTCCGCATACCTCAGAACTGCCTTCCCCACCAGATCCTTTTCTCCCAGCTCTCCAATGGGCAGCGGACGAGGGGTTTAAGTCCTAACAGGCTAAGGTTCAGACCATCGGGAGATAGTTTAATCCTGCCTTGCCGATTCCGACTGATTCCGTGAGAGTGGCTCAGTCATGCCGATAATAAATCGTTAGTAACTGATCACAGTCTCGGGTGAATTCTGCGAGCGTGTGGGAAGAGCGTGGTGCTGTGTGTGTGCGCTCGTACGTGTACGGTCGGCGCTTCACGGGTGCACGCTAGTAATTGATCACAGCCTCGGGTGAACTCTGCGAGTGTGTGTGGAAAACGCATGGTGCTGTGTGTGTGTGCGCTCATAACGTGGGTGGTCGGTGCCTCCACGGGTGTACGCTTCGTCTTGCTGCTGCGAACCCCCGCACTGCGTGCGGACTAACACCCCTCGCGAACACCTGACCCACAGCCCTTTAAACCACCCGTAACAAAAACCCCCAATCGACGACGCGGGCGCGAGCAACGTCATTTGCCTTCCAACCCCTGACCCCCCCGTTCAGCGCGTGTGATTGGTGCGCGGGTTTGTGTGAGGGGAGGCGTCGCGTTTGATTGGCGGAGAGGCAACAGGGTGCTTTCAGGCGGCCGTGAGCCAGTGCCGAGCCAGTGCCGAGCCATGCCCCACAAGCAGGACTCGCGGACTCGCGGGGGTTTGACCCAGGGAGGAGAGCCGGCGGGCGGCAGCCCTTCTCCCGCGAGCGAGGAGCGCAGCAGCAGCTGCTCTCACACGAGTCAGGGATCGGGAGACGGCGGACCCCCTACGGCCGGCGCCCAGCAGGGAGAGGCCTCGGGGGCCAGCGGCCTCAACACATGCTATTGTCGGGCGAACAGGTGCTCACACGTGGGGAAATCCACAAAGAGAGTGAGCCTGCACGTGGTGCCCAATGTGCTTATCATTACCATTGAGCGAATCGATTAGTGGTGTGAAAAATCGACAAGGTGAATTTTACTTGCTACACAGAATGCTTCTATTCAAATTTGATTGCATTCACCATATTTGTCATTTGGACATTGGCTGTACACCGGTGCAATATAACACATCGGTCCTCGTAAAACAGTCTAACATCTAAAACTTGAGCTGACATCCATCTTCCAACTGCTTCTATATTGAGAAATCATTTTGACGCACCCCGCAAGATGTTCCGACTGGGTTTGCGAATCGTGGGAAAATAAATTATAGTAACAAATTTTATTTTATTTTTTGTTCTAAGCACTGGTGTCCCACCAATACGTTCATTTGCTCCCCCCTTCTGCCCCTGCTTAGCCAGCACCCTATTTTCCTCTCTTTTAATGCTTGGCCCACCACTGTCTCCTCCCTCATCCCTTGTAGGACTTCCTCTTCCCTGAAGAACTCGACATACGGCCGTTCATGTCCAATCAGGTTGTGCACGAGCCAGAACTGTATTCGCTCTACTCAGTGATTGTGCACCACGGGACCACCACCAATAGCGGCCACTACTACTCCTACAACAAGGTGATGTTGTGCATGATAAACAAAAAAACAAATATCCCCCAAAGAGCCTTACTCGACTGTTGGTGCAAGTGCTGTTCATGAGCACCTGTCAAAGCCAGAACAACACAGGAAGGGGGTGGGTGGCCAGCACCACGCCCGGCCGCCTTTGTCCCCTGAGCGGTAATGTTTACATATTGCACCATATACTCATTTGAGGCTGAGTGGACCGAGGGAACGAGGCTCAGGACCGGTTGAGATAATCGTCACTGCTGTTAGTCTTATTTTATTTTTTGTTCTTAGCACTGGTGTCCCACCAATACGTTCATTTGCTCCCCCCTTCTGCCCCTGCTTAGCCAGCACCCTATTTTCCTCTCTTTTAACGCTTGACTCACCACTGTCTCCTCCCTCATCCCTCGTAGGAGTTCCTCTTCCCAGAACAACTCAACATGCGGCTGGTCATGTCCAATCAGGTTGTGCACGAGCCGGAACATTATTCGCTCTACTCGGTCATTGTGCACCACAGGACCACCACCAATAGCGGTCACTACTTCTCGTACAACAAGGTGGCGTGCTGCATGACTGCGTGGAAACGCCAACTCGCGGTTGCCCCTACCAATGCAAACAAGTTTTCTGAGCGGCGATGGGAGAGAGGTTCTCCCTCGCGTTAAAAATGCCAAAAAGAATTAAAAAGCACAATTACTGCTGCACAACCACATCCTGAACAATGTGATGTCCTTTTCTCCCCCCCTACCCCAATATGTGCAGTTACTACTATAGTCAGTAGATACTACTACAGTCAGTAGATACTACTACAGTTAGTATATACTGCTGTAGTCAGTATATACGACTATAGTCAGTGGATACTACTGTAGTGCCAGATACTACTATAGTCACTAGATACTATAGTCCGTAGATACTACTAGTCAGTAGGTACGACAATAGTCAGATACAACTACAGTCAGCAGATACTACTATAGAGTCAGCAGATACTACTAGTAAACAGATACTACTATAGTCAGTGGATACTACTATAGTCAGTAAATACGACTGTAGAGCCAGATACTAATGTAGTGACATAAGAAGGGAGGGGCTGCTGGGGGCTCTGGGTTCCCAGGGGGTCCAGACGCTTAAGCCTCTGGGCGCCAGGCGTTGGGTTCCCAGGCGCTTAAGCCTTTTGGCGCCGCCAACGGGGGGGGGGGCTGTGTGTGCTCTGTGGGATGTCTGGTGGCGCACACGGCCCCACCCCTCGTTGGACTAGGCATAAAAAGGGGAGCTCCCTAGACGATCGGGGCCAGTTGTAACTCAAGACCCAAGACCCACGACCAGCCATCTGAAGACCCTGGGATGTTGTGAGAGCGAGTGGTGGGACTCTGGAACTCCCGACTCTACGACCTTGGGAGGGCGAGTTCCAGAGCGTAGCCAGAGTAGAGTATCTAGGCTGTGTACCTAGGCTGTGTACCTAGGCTGTAACAGAGTATCAGGACTGTTGGAGTGTTGTGTTGTAATAAAGAAGTTACCTCTACAAGTGTCTCCGGAACCCGTTACACTAGTATAGTCAGTAGTTTCTACTATAGTCAGTAGATACTACTACTACTGCCAGTAGATACTACTATAGAGTCAGTAGATATTACTATAGTTAGTAGATACTATAGTCAGTAGATACTACTAGAGTCGGTAGATACTACTTTAGTCAGTATATACTATAGTCATTAGATACTATAGAATCACTAGATGCTACTTTAGAGTCCGTGGGTAATCCTATAAAGTTACTAGATACCAGAGGTGGGACAAAGTCATTGTTATGCAAGTCCAAGTCGAGTCGCAAGTCATCAAATTCATGACTCGAGTCTGACTCGAGTCCAAGTCACATGACTCGAGTCCACATCTCATAGGTGGGACAAAGTCATTGTTATGCAAGTCCAAGTCGAGTGGCAAGTCATCAAATTCATGACTCGAGTCTGACTCGAGTCCAAGTCACATGACTCGAGTCCACACCTCTGCTAGATACTACTATTTTATGTAGGGTGTGTAGGATTAAATGCCTACAAAATAAAAATTGGGTGAGGGGGGGGGGGGGTAAAAAGATTTTTGGAGGGGGGGGGGTCAACAATTTTGGAAACCTTTTAGATCAACTATTTACCCCCACTTTCGGTAACTTTTTGATTCAGCACTTCTGAAAGGCTCTTATAATTTTAACGGACAAATGGACAAACGGAACGTTGGCCTTTCACAAAAGCTTAGTATTTGTGTATGTATATGTTGTGTTTTTTAACAGAAGACAAATATATAAATTATACACATGAAGCAAATATTTGAACGAGTATATCTTGGGCAACTGGACAAAAACATCCGTGTAGAAATGTGAATTGCAGCCAGGTGAGCTGAATACGCTTCAAGAATTAATTTAACACTTTACTGAGGATTACAAAATACACCAATTAGTGCCAGTGGGCATCCATTGAGGCCTTCACATGTTTGTTATGCTGGTGCCCCAGACGACGCATTGCCAATCAGACAGGTATCATTGCAATTTTTCCAGTTAATATAAATTAGTAAAGCTACCAAAACTTCTTTATTTGGTCAGGACAATCAATTGTTTTACAAAGTCTGTCTCAATGTCTCCACATATGTGACGATTGGCATAATGGCCCTGGTGTTAACGTTCTGGCCACATACTCAACGTATTATATCATCAAAAGAAAGAGCTGCCGCAGTAGTTGTTGGAGCTACCCGAGTAGTATGGCTCCCCGAGTATTGGGCGGGGTTACCAGAGTATTGGCCGTGGCAACCTGTGTATTGTTCGGGGCTACTGGAGTAGTAGTGGATAGAGCTACCATAGTTGGCTGGGTTGGAAGAGTAGGTGATGCTTATGAGAAAACTGTTAATGAATAACCGCACGTGTAAACCAGTCACATGGTTAATGGCGACTCGGGAGAAATGCTGTTTGTAACATACGTGCTGTTGCATTTTACAGAGTGACGGTGCTGTTCTTCACAAGATTGCTATTAACCACAATAAATGTGTCTGCCCTCGATTTGGAGCACCTGCCCATGTCCTTCATTTCGAGTGTGCAACATATTTCAAAGCAAATTCTTAAATGTTGTTTGTATTATTAATGTACATATAAAGTCACAATTCAATGGCAATATCATATTATCAGAGTATGTGTTTTGTTTGCATTCTGACCACAAGCATTGTGGTTAATGCAAACATGATTCCTTGTAAAAGGTTTTAGTTTGGTGTTTTAGCATCTTAACACCTGTTTTGTTGCCAGAAAAAAGGGGAAAACCCTATTATCATATTTTGGTACTGGCAAAGGAGGTCCCATTATGTAAATGCTCACCCCAGCTCTCATTACTCTGATAGTGCATTGTCTTTGGGATGTACACCTTTTGGCGTCCTCTGGTCTAACACCGTTTGAGACGAGACTCAAAAGAAGCTGTCGCTGGTGTGGACCAATCAGTTTGAAGGACAATGCATATATTATCAGAGTATGTGTTTTGTTTGCATTCTGACCACAAGCATTGTGGTTAATGCAGACATGATTCCTTGTAAAAGGTTTAAGTTTGGTGTTTTAACATCTTAACACCTGTTTTGTTGCCAGAAAAAAGGGGAAAAACCTATTATCTTATCAATGACAATACATACGTGTTCATTATTGAAATGTGATAATCCACGTGATACAATCCATTGCATGGCATAAAACTACAATTTATTTATTGTAATATGCTTGTGACTTTGCTTATAACTTAAGAACCAAACATAGCAAAAGGATGAGCAATGCACAAAAAAATGTCCCTTTTAGAAATGCAACATTTTACGAGGGTGTGATTTGTCCTGGAGAATGTGCAAAAATTAAATTGCCTCAGTAGTTGCGATTTTTTGCTAGATATTAGCCCATTTCCTTCTCTGATTGCGCATATCCAGGCTGTTCTCTTGATATTACCATCTCACCCATGTGACACCACCCAGGGGGAGATTACCATCGCTCTATCTCTCCCATGTGCACGTGTTGGCCCCCCCACACTTGTTGCACTCCAGTACACGGTGTTGTTGCCCACTCCAATATGACGCATAGAAATACGAGTGTATTTAGCTGCCTAATAGATAAAACATATTTAAAATGTTATGAAAAAGGCTGCATGGCTGAGTCAACAATTTAACGATCGCCAAGAATTGCGTTTTTGGGCAAAGTTAGCAAAAAATGTTGATCCTTCAAGGTATCCAACAAGGAGTTCATTCTAAAGATGTCCACCAAACAGGTGTTTACCTAGTCACACTTCAGTCCTACATCGCATCCACCCGAGCAGCAAATATCTGAACGTGGAGCAGAACGGCCTGGTCGATGGCAGTTTTCGTGGCTCCTGGGTTGTCCCGGATGAAATTTACGATGCCCTGCAGGCACTCAGCCTAGGGAGAGGAATACAATGGGGTTACAGGCATGGGATGAAGGGATGAGTACAAATGAGAGACAAGGGGAAGCGGAATGGACAAGATCAATCTGGTGTTAAGTTGCTGGGCTGCGATCATCCCATCAGGTTAGATAATAAGGCCATCAATCAGGAAGTATTTCAGGAATTACAATCAAAATCAACTTAACTATTATGCACGCTTAAATTACAAGCATGCAAAGTGGACCACGAAAAAGTGTGCTCCGTATAGGTGACTGTCCCGGTATGCATGGACAAGCACCTTGTATTTGTCGATGTCAGCCTTGCCTGTCACGCGGTTGTACAGCTCGTACGCGACCCTGCCGGCTGTGATTGCTTGGTATGCTTCACTTGTGGTCTCCTTGCCGGACAACCAGCTCAGCAGCCCCATCTGCTCTCAGGTGTTGGATAGTGGTGGTAGATTTGAAGGAGAGTGAAAAGTTATTGGAGATGTTGGGCAGCTCAGAGGACAAAGCACGGAGTTGGTATCGCCGAGATTCTGGGTTAGATTTCACATAGCTTTGATTAAACTGGATTCTCAAGTGAAGAGGGTTTATGGTTTCAGCCCTGCTACCAATGATTGCACAAACAAGCATCACATTACATTTGGTTCTGCACTTAATTTGGTTGAATTCCAACTTCATCAAAGGGAATACAAATATTGGTTTGACCATCATAGGACAGGTTACTCTCAGGAGTGGGAAAATGCTGCCCCTGAATGTGTGGCCTAAAGGTCACTTGAAAGAATTTCAGAGGTTGCTCTGTTATATCTGCTTCTGTGAGCCATTCTCTAAAACAAATGGTTGCAATGCTTTGAGATAACAATCAGTCCCTCCAGAAAAACGCGATTATGCGATCGCATGATTCCATGCAAAATCAGCCAAAGTCCGCATATTTATGCGGGGGGCGCGTTTTTTCAAATACGCCGCACTTTCGCCGCATAAATTGCAGATTTCCGCGCGCAAAATATGCGGGCTTGCATGATTTCATAATCCCCGCATTTTCGTTGCAAAAAGTCACATATATCTTAGCAGAAAGTTGACAAATGTTGCGTTTACTTCACACAAGCGCAGCCATTTCCCCTGTTGCCATGGGAACGTTATGAAGTGACGTCACTCATTACGCGACATCATTGAAAAGCTGCAAACCCCGCGATGCCAAT